>NC_091699.1:34895100-35520100 GCF_041296265.1 Equus caballus | reverse complement strand
TGAGTGTGTATTTTCATTTGTCCTGGGTATACACCCAGGAGTAGAATTGTTGGGTCATATGGTTAACTTTATCTTTAACCTTTTGAGGAATTCCCTATCTACTTTCCAAAGTGGCTGCACTACTTTACATCCTCATCAGCAATATATGAGGCACCAGTTCTTCTACATCCTTGTGAACACTTCCACATCTGTCACTTTGATTACAGTTTTCCTAGTCGATGTGCAGTGCCATCTCATTGTGCTATCGCATTGCAGTTTTGACTTGCCCTTCCCTAATGACTAATGAAGTTGGGCATCTTTCATTATGCTTATTGGCTATTCTATTCTGCCCAGTCTATTCTTCACGCGGTAGCAAAATTATAGCATTTAACCCCCGGCAGGTCTCAATACTCCCTTTCTTAAAACTTGTAAAGTTTCCTAAAACTTTACAAGACTGCCCCATTACACTTCAACTAAAATCTAAATCCCTCCCACAATATAGCGCCTGCATGATGTTACAACTTGCAATTATTTTACTGATTTGCAATTATTTTATAAATAATTTTAATTTACTAAAATAATTGATAATTATTTTCCTAATGTTTCTTTCTGGGGTATATGTCAATCTTCCCTGTTCAGAAGGGCAGAAATAAGGTCTGCCTGTCCTCCATGAATCCTCGTGTCAAGAACAATGCCTAGCATATGGTAAAACGAATGCTCACCAAATGCATGAATAATTAGGAAATTACAAAAACAAATCATTCCCCCAAAATATAGCTAGATAATGCACAGTACTATGTGAATGAAAAGTGACATAAGTGCGTGTCCTTCATTTATTTAGATGAAATAATAATGGTGTATTTACTTCTCTCATAAAAAAATATGCACTAGCTATTCTAGAAGTCAAGAATATAATGAAAGTAGACATACTTTTTGCAGTTAATTCACTTCAATCACAGTCTCTAAAGACTGTTGTCTGCTGTTGTGATATTTTCAACCAGCATAACTCGTATCCACGTGCTGTTTGCCACTCAGCAATGTAAAAAAAAAATAATGAATTAGTCAGACAACAGGCCTATTACCATTATGCAGATTTATAACGCAGACTTTATTGCATAGATTGGTATTGATGTGTTTATTCTGGTTCTGTTAACAATGAACGTGTAAGAGCCAAATGAAAGTGTCAGCAGCTCCAGCGAGAGTCTGTGTCTTAACACGTTCCATGGATATTGTGATTCTCCCACAAGGCAGCCTTTGTTCAATAAAACATAAACGTCATTTTGAACTATGCTGCGAGGTTTAAGTTTCTTTGGGGTTTTGAGGTTGGTATTGCCACACCCTAAGAAATTCATTTAAGGTAATTGGAAGTTAATAGAGAAAGAAATTATTCATGCAATATGTTACTAAAAATGAAAAACTATCAGTTTGATGGCTTGTGATCTTTTACATGGAAAGCAACTTCTTCCCTTTTCCTTTCTAAATCTGTGACTTTGTGGATTAAAAAGAAAACATAACAGGAAGTAGTTCCCACGTAAGCCTCACTGACCTCTTCCTCCGTACTTTTCTGTATATTCGTCCCCAAGAACTCATCTTGTTCTTCAGTTATATGAGCTTATCTCCTCCATCAACCCACTCTGTCTTATCTTGAAGCATCCACTTCTTTCCACCATCTCAGTCATCACCGGGTGTGGGACACTCATGTTTCTCCTGAACAACAGCAGCCACCATCTTACTGCTCCCCGCCTCCACTCGTGCCCCCCCGACCCCACCCTCCGCCCAGCAAGTCAGGTCATGTCACTGTCCATCATTATTGAATGAATGAATGGTTAACCCACGGGGGGGACGCAGCAATTCTAATAATCATCTTCTCATATGTATAAAGCATCTGTTCATATCCTCAAACCACACTTTGATGAGGGTGGGTGGGATTATTATTATTAACGTTGTTTCGATTTCACAGATGAAGAAACTATGATTAGGGCAGTGGGATGATGTGCTCAGGGTGACACAGTGAGTTTGGGCGCAGACGGAGCCGAGACTCTGACTTGGAGTTCCGAATTCCCAGTCCTGTGTTCTTTCCACGGCTTTTTGTTTCCTCTGCCTTCCCCCACCCCAACTCACACACACAGACATGCAGGCACACATGCATACACACACACACAACAATTTAAGTGAAATCTAGGGTGCCTAATCTGGTTTGAAGCAAATCTAAAAGCTATTTGTTTTTCTGTCTTCAGACAGAGAGAAGCTATTGCTTGCACATCTGCGATAGCAGATGTGTGCAAGTGTGAGATTATTTAATTTCCAAGATATAACCAATCATGCTGTCCCCAGAACCACCTGAGAAGAAAGTCCCAATCTCAGAACATGCACACAGCCCAAATTATCAAGACAGCCACTGAGATAAGAAAGCCATGATCTCCTCTCTCAAGAGGGGCCTCAAATTACTGTTCAGCTGAGTGTATCTAGAAAATGGGAAAGATTAGAATGCCCCTTGACACTTTTCTTCCTTTTGAGCAAGTTATTAAATGAGACAGAGCTCTTTGGGAGGCTTATTTTTCTTGTAGCTCACAGAAGGAACTTACAGCATGATGAAAGGACACTCTGATTAGGCAGGGCAAAGGAAACTAAAGCTGAGAGAGGAGACTGGAGAAAATTTAATAAAAAATAAGAAGGAGAGAATCATACAATATCTTCATACCAAAATACACATTTGAACAGGAGGCAGAGTATGACAGTGCCACAAGACTACTTCATTGTGCTACCTTATCTCTTATGAAGCATCTTAATCCCCTTTTTCATCCAGGACAAGAATGACACCCACATCCTCTGGAGAAGATGGTTAGGTGAGTATAAAGGAGAAAATACTTCGATGGGTGACTTGAAGAAGCTAGCTACCGGATGGTACATTTTCTGTAATGCTGATCAAAAAGTGAGCTCAGGAACTAATGGGAACTAAAGGGTAATCAGATGAACTTATCCCAGAACAAGGAGTCAAGCGCAAAAAAGAAAAGGGATGAATCAGGGCTTGAGTCACAAATACCTACGGAGTTGAAAGAGTCTTCCTCTTGACCACCCTCCTTGGTCCCGCCAGTATGCAGTGCCTCTTCCCTGTCCCTTTACAGCTTCTGCTTAATGAGTGCCACACCCCTCCCAGTTCAGTTTTTCTTTTTTCTCTTGCGTTCTGAGGAATTGTAAAGGGGTTGTAAAAACCAGCTTTCAGGTGCCTAGGTGAGTGACAGCAGTGACGCACTGATCTGCCAGGACCCTGTCTACACCCTGTCATATGTCATTGTCACACCGCACTCCCCACTTTCACAGTAAAAGGACATCTCTCTCTCTCAGTTATTTAAACCCTCAATTCTTGTGACTCCTTGGGACCTTCAAAAATGTTTATTCCCTCCTCCTGCAATGTTTTCTTTTTTTTCTCATCCTTCCTTAGGCCCCTGGCTTGACTCCGCCCTCTCTCCCCCTCCTGACCAGACCTGATTAATTCACTTTGTCTTATTCTCATGGTGTTTATCACAGGAGACAAAAATAGTTGATGAAATCATAATTATTTATTGTTTGTCTCTCCTGTTAGAACATGATCTAGTTTACCTACAACTGGAATCCCAGTGCTTAACTCATTGCCTGACACATAGTAAGTGCTCAGTAAAAATTTGTGGTTCCTTTTGATACCTGTCACCCTTCAAAACCTCCCCACTACATCATCTTGCCCAAGTTGTAGCTCAGTATATACTGACCAGAGGGAGGCAATTAGACGCTAATCACCAAGATACAGTAGGGCCACCCCCCCCCCAACAGAAACCCACCTCCCTGACATGTACGCCATCCCTCCTGCTGCATAGCCAGAAATCTAGGAGTCATTCTTGATACCTGTCTTTCCCTCACTCTCACATCTAACCCATGACCTATGACTGCCAATTTTATCTACTATCTATTGGCTCTGCCAACCACTCTCCAGGTCCTCTTCACCATACTGGTCCAAGCCACCATTCTCTCCCAGCAACAGCCTTCTCCTCTCTGGTCTCACTGCTTCCCTCTTGCTCCTTTCCCCTCCATTCACTTAACAGGCAGAATGTTCCTTGTGAAACATCTACCGTGCTACCTCACCGCCTTCCATGACTTCCCACTGTTCTTGGGATAAAGAACAAAAGATTTAATTGGTCTACAAGCCCTCATAGAAATGACCACTGTGCACCTCACCCACCTCAAACTGGAGCCAATTCCCTTTGTGTACAGCCACTCTGGCCATCTTACTGTCCTGTGGCCATGCCAAGCCTTGGTGTCTCATGACCTTGTGCTAATGCTCCCTCAGTCTTCAGTGCGCTCTCTCCCTCCCCCACCACATTAACCTCTACTCATTCTTCAGATTCCAGCTCAATCGTGCTGCTGGGGAGAGCCTTCTTTGACCACATTCCCTCCTGAGTCTAGAGCCAGTTCCTTTCCTTTACAGGGTTTAGATATGTTTCTAAATGTGTATAATTATGCATTCATTTGGTAAGATTGCTTGAGTAATGCCAGTCTTTTGTACCAGACTCTAAGGTCCTGGACAGCAGAGACTTGATATTTTAATGCTCACCATTATATCCTCAACATGTAACACAGTGCCTAGCACTAAATAGGCACTAGATAAACTTTTGTGGATGCATGGATGGATAAATAAATGAATAGTCTGAAGTGCCATTTGTCTATCATCTAAGCCAGGCACTACAAAATCTCCAGAGGGGCCAAGCAGACAGCATAAATGTGTGAATTATGCTGGAGGTTGGTAAAACGGAGCAGTAGAGAATGCATTGAAATTTAAAATTTTCTTGAAACCCTAGGTTGGCCAAACAAAACGTTTCTCCACTTTTTTGCAGCTTTTAATTTAGGCCTTTGAGGAGATTGTTCCAGGAAGCTCCTCTCTTCGGTCCCACCTACTCAGCCCTCAGGGAAGAAGGAGGGCTTTGTCGCTGACAGGTCATGAGCACAGATTCTGCCCCAAGACGTCTGCTTTCAGAACGCAAGTTCTGTTCACAAGGAACAAGGGGTATCCATACAAGTCCAAGTCCATGAAGAAGGCCATTCTGCAACCCAGAAGCCAGAGACTGGAGTTCCCACATCCACTTGTTCTGATTCATTTCATGAAGTTTAGATGACTAAAAGAGGTTTAAAACTTAAACATGTGGTATAACCTCAGCAATTCATTTGTTCAATTTTTTTTTTAAAAAAAAAGAATGAAAAAGTTAAATTTTGTAACAATAGTATGAACTCAAAAACATATCCTGGGAGCAAAAAGAGAATTGTGGCTTTGACATTCTGCCTTTTATCTTCATGGGAAAAGCAAAAGCTAAGCTGAAAAAAATGTTTCATTTTGGTAAACTCATAAGCTATTGCTTCCCCACAACTTTAAGTGATTTTTGCTGATCTGTGCCCTGACCACATAGAAATGTTCAAACAAAAACTCAAGGTCATTTTCACTTATCTTTCTTATTCTTTTCTACAAAGAAACCTCAATATATTCTAGGTTTACATATGATTTTATAAGATTTTTTCCCTTACAAATCTCTTTTCCTTTAGCTGCAAACCACCTGATTCTGATTTTCCTTTGCCATAAATCTGAATTTTTACATTTTATCTGGTATTCACAACAGATGGGCTATGAACCAAAAAATAATAATAATAATAATACAATGGGAGGAAAGAGAAGATAAAATTATTGGGCAAAAACTATACAGAAGATGAAACAACTCTCAGAGAGGATACAATGGGGACACAAGGGATAGCCTAACAACAATCAATCTGACAACTAACTTTAAATGGGGAAAAAAACATTTTCTTAATAAAACTATAAAGCCAGCTGTGTGCACCTTTAGTGTTGTTGCAATCCGGAAAGAGAGAGGATACCTTGGCATTACGTCAACCATATTTTCATGTCCTGCTATCAAGGATTTCTTCCCACCGCTGTCTCTATGCTCTCCAGCCATAAAAGAGGGCAACATCTTTAATGATGTGAAATCCACCAACTCCCGAATTCCCGACCCCCCACTGCATGTTTCCCTGAGACAAAACTCATCAGACATTTTTTACCAGCCTCGCAAGAAGATGTTATGGAAACCAATGTCCTTTCAAACCTGAGTCTAGTCCCTCCAAACATTCTAGGGGAAGGACAGGCGACAGCAGGATCAACTGAGTGAAGATGTGCCCACAAGTTTTAAAGTTAGGCTAAAATTTATGATTAAAGGCAGAAGAGCAATTTATACTATGATACAAAACATTTAAATAGGAAAATTTCAACTCATCGTATGTACTATGCCTACATGACGCCAAATAGTATACTTGAAAATCATACATTAAAACAGCTGTCTTCATGTTAGTGACTTGCTGTCCAATTTATATAGGGTCCCACTCCTGCAAAACTTTTCCGCTGTGTACTATTGTCTTATTTTTTAATCCCTTAGCAGAAATTCAAAAGCTGCCTTTATCTGATAGAAGAATTTCATCTCTCATGAGAAAAGCCACTGATAAAACTTGACTTTCAATCAAAACCAAAACTTCATTTCCAAAAACCTCTAGGACACAGCTTTCAGCAAACTTAGAAAAACATCCAAATGGGAGTTTTCGTTGTTGTTGTCAATTTTTAGAAGGATTTATCCCTTTTGTATTAAAAGCTCATTTGGTCACAAGTAACAGAAATTCATTGAGTCTCGCTTTGGGGTAGGGAATGAACAAGAATACACTGTGGAACTCAAGGGCAGGAAATAGCTCAGGAAGAATGGGATCCAAGAACGGGACAGCCAGTCTCTGAATCTCTTGATCTCTCTGCATAAGGTTCTGTCATCTCTGCATCTCTGTGCAGTCAGCTTCAGTCTTTTCTCTGTAGGACAGTTTTCTCTGCCACTCTAGGCACACATGACAAAAACTGGCCATTCCCACAACTGGAAAGATTGCAGGTCCTCTATTGAAATGATTAGACAGACTATCTTTCTTGTCTCTGAATTCCCAGGTGGAATTCAACTGCCAATCAGCTTTCAGCAGAGGGGCAAGTTTTCATAGTAGAACAATCTGGAACTACTCAGGCAAATTATATACATGCATTTCCTGTGACCTAGAGATTCTACTCCAAGGAAAATTTCACAAAGGTTCACAAAAGGACATGAATAAAGATGTTCTTTGTACACTATTGTGGTGGCAAGAAGTTGGGTTTCCCTTACTGGGAGAGGAGATTAGGTAAAATTCAGTGGATGTACATTACAGAGTATTATGCAGCAGTTAAAAGCAAAGGGCTACACGTAGCCACGTGAAAGATCTTTCTTGAGGGCACAGCTTTGTCACACACCATGTAAGCCTCATATGGACAGAACAGAAATCCCAGGGAGAAGGGATGCAGCAGGATGCTGGACTTACAGTTGCCCTATACCACAGTATTCCATGGAGAGATTTTCCTGGGCAAGAGTGCAGCCAGATGTATCATGGGCTGTGCTTCAAGAGGGAGATTCACCCATTCTTATAGGGCTTATGAGTTGCCTTGTATACAATGCCAAAACAGGCTGTGTGTGGGTGTTGACTATCAGGGGAGTTGCATGCCCATGCTGATAGCACGTGGAGAAATCTTTGGGAAATTGATTTCTCATCCCACTAGGAAAGGGGAGGAGCCCCCAATTCTAGCCAGCTTTTTCCAGTTAACTGGAGGAGAACACTGGATCCTGCAGTTATCATCCTATTGGTCACTGAAATTTTAAATGCACAGTGCTTAGTGAAAAAAGGTAGGAAATAGAAAAAATGTTTATAAAACAAGAAAGAGTACCATTTGTTTAAATGGGAGTGGGACATGTGCAAATGAAATGAAGTGAATGATGAACAAATAGAACAAAAGAGGATCGAGAGTTTGGAGGATGGTGGCGTAAGAGAATCCTGAACTCGCCTCCTCTCATGGACACAACGAACCTTCAACCACATGTAGAACAGTTCCCTCTGAGAGAGATCTGGAAACTGGATAAAAAGGGCCTCTACAACAAGGGACAACACAGAGATGGGTGGAAGAGGCAGAGATAAAGCCCTGCTGAAGAAAAAACCACATCCTAGCCGTGGTGCTTCATGGTTAGGAACAATCTCAAAGGTACGGAGCTTTCCCCAGAGGAGTAGGGGATTCGAGATCTGCATTAGGCACCTCAGCCCTTAGATCCAGCACAAGAGAGACAAGATCCCAAAATACCTGGCTTTGAAAACCAATGGGGAATACACCCAGGGAAACTATAGAACTTCATGGAAAGGAAAACCTGCTCTTAAAGAGCCCATGCACAGACTCACTCAACTTGGAAACCAGCACAAAAACACAAGATAGAAAAGTGCATAGCCCATTGGTAAAAGAAACCCATTTACTAAGCTGAGAGTGCATCCTAGAGAGGCAGGAGGAGGCAAGGCTCATCCTGCAGGGACTGAGACACTGTCAGCTGCCATTATTGTGACCTAGTCAGCTGTGCTAACACAGATGCTGGCAGGCACCATTGGAATCCTTTCTCTGGTCTGTTAGTGCTATGGGTCTGTCCTGCCCACTAGAGTACCCAATGCAGTCAAGAGCAACCTGGCAGTGCAGGCAGCCTGCCCCAATGACCTCCCCCACCCACCAGCAAGCCCCCAGCAGACTTCACCACAGGGCTTTACAAACAGCCACACAGGGCATCTGCCCTGCCTACCAATGCCTGACATGGTTGCACACAGCCAGCCCAGGGCCTGCCCCACCCATCAGTGCACCTGAGGCAGCCGTGCACCACAGGGCCAGGTAGCCAGCTTGTACCAGAGGCCTGCTCCATGCAAAGCTAACTGGCAACAGCTGTGTGCTCTGCAGCTAGCCTCACTGGAAGCCTGCCCCACCCACCAACACATCCAAGGCAGCTGAGTACTGCAGGGCCATGCAGCCAGCCACACTGGGGGCCTGCAGCAGTTGTGTACCCCCAGTCTTAGCAACCAACCACTCTGGGGACTTGACTCACTTACCAGCAAAACTGCAGTAGTTGTGCACTACCAGACCTCACAGCCAGTTATGCAAGGGGCTTGCCCTACCCAATAACATACCCATACAGCCACACATGGCCAAGCATCACAACCAACCAGCCCAGGGGCCAGTCCAGCCTACCTGTGCACCCGCAGCAAGAGCAACCCCACCACAACAAAAGTATATATGTAGCCCACACAGGGAACACCCCTGGAGCATTTGTCAAGGATGATGAGAAGGAAGCACACTGTTGGGCCCCAGAAGGCATCTCTTATATAAGGCCATGTTTCCAAAATTGGAAGACATAGCTAATCTTCAACAAAGAATTAGAAAATATAAAGAAGAACCAATCAGAGCTAAGAATACAATAATGGAAATGAAAAATTAACTAAAGGAAATCAACAGCAGAGTAGAGGACACAGAAGAAGGGATCAGTGATCTGGAAGACAAAGTAGAGGAAATCACTCAAGTTGAACAAAAAAAAGAAAAAAGAATTAAAAAGAATGAGGACATTCTAAGGGACCTCTGAGACAACAGCAAGCATACTAACATTCGCATTGTAGATGTCCCAAACAGAGAAGAGAGAAACAAAGGGGCAGAGAACTTATTTGAAGAAATAACAGCTGAAAACATGCCTAACCTGGGGAAGGAAACAGACAGCCAGGTACAGCAAGAAAAGAGAGTTATCAAACAAGATGAACCCAAAGAGGCCTACACTAAGACACACTAAAAGTAAAATGTCAAAAATTAAAGATAAAGAGATAATCCTAAAAGCTGCAAGAGAAAAGCAACAAATTACATACAAAGGAAACCCCATATGACAATCAGTGGACATTTCAGCAGAAACCTTATGGGCTAGAAGGGAGTGGCATGATATATTCAAAGGAAATATGCCGAAAGGGAGAAAACTATGACCAAAAATACTCTATCCAGCAAGGTTATCATTCAGAATGGAAAGAGAGAGAAAGAGTTTTGTAGACAAGCAAAAACTAAAGGAGTTCATCACCATTAAACCAACCTTACAAGAAATGTTAAAAGGACTTAGTTAAGAGGAAAAGAAAAGTCTACAAATAAAAATAAGAAAATTATCAAAGAAAAAATATTTCTGGTAAAGGCAAATATACAGTTAAGGTAGCAAATCAACCACCTATAAAGCTACTATGAAAGTCAAAAGAAAAAATACTAAACTGTCTATATGTAGGATAAAAAGTTAAGAGATATGCAAAAATAAAGATGTCAAATATGATGTCAAAAATTTAAAACATGGCAGGGGGCAGTAAAAGTGTAGGGCTTTTAGTAAGAGGTCAGACTTAAGAGACCATCAACTTAATATAGATTGCTATTTACATAGGTTATTATACATGAACCTCAGGCTAACCATAAACCAAAAGCCTATAATTAATATACAAAAAAAAATTTAGAAAGGAACCCAAACATAACACTAAAGAAAGCCATCAAATCACAAGGGAAGACAGCAAGAGAAGAAGAAATGAAGAGAGAACTGTAGAAATACCCACAATGGAAGTAACGAAAATGGCAGTAAGTACATACTTTTCAATAGCTAATTTAAATATAAATGAATTAAATGCTCCATTAAAAAGATATGGGGTGGCTGAATGGATAAAAAACCAAGACTTATATATATGCTCTATACAAGAGACACATTTCAGACATAAAGACACAAACTGAAAGTGAAGAGATAGAAAAAGATATTCCATGCAAATTAAAATGAAAAAAACCTGGGGTAGCAATATTTATATCAGATGAAATAGACTTTAAAACAAAAACTGTAACAAGACAAAGAAGGGTATTACATCATGATAAGGGATATAACACAGAAAAATCTATGCACTCAACATAGGAGCACCTAAATACAAAACGCAAATACTAACAGACATTAAAGGAGAAATTAATAGTAACACAATAATAGCAGGGGACTTTAACACTGTGCATAAATCAATGGATAGATCATTCAGACAGAAGATCAATAAAGAAACATTGGCCTTAAATGACACATTAAAACAGATGGACTTGATAGAGATAAACAGAACATTCCATACAAAAACTGCAGAACACACATTCTTTTTGAATGCACATGGAACGTTCTTCAGGATAGGTCACATATTAGACCACAAAACAAATCTCAATAAATTTAAGACGATTGAGTCTTTAAATTTAAGCATCTTTTCTGACCACAACTGTGTGAAACTAGAAATTAACTACAAGAAGAAAACTGGAAAATTCATAAATATGTGAAGATTAAACAAAATGCTACTGGACAACTATTGGATCAATGAAGAAATCAAAGGAGAAATCAAAAAATACCTAGAGACAAATGACAATGAAAATACAACATACCACAATCTATGGAATACAGCAAAAGCAATACTAAGAGGTAAGTTTACAGCAATACAGACCTACCTTAAGAAACAAGAAAAATTTCAAACAAACACTCTAACATTACACCTAAAGGAACTAGAAAAAGAAGAGGAAACAAAGCTCAAAATCAGTAGAAGGAAAGAAATAGTAAAAATCAAAGTGGAAATAAATAAAATAGAGACCAAAAAAACAACAGAAAAGATCGATGAAACTTTGGAAACAAAGAGCTGGTTTTTTGAAAAGATAAACAAAATTGACAAACTTCTAACTAGACTTACTAAGAAAAAAGAGAGAAGCCTCAAATAAATAAAATTAGAAACAAAAGAGGAGAAATTACAATGGATACCACAGAAACACAAAGGATTCTAAGAGAATACTATAAAAAGCTATACGCCAACAAATTGGATAATCTAGAAGAAATGGATATATTCTTGTAATTAAACCACCATCCAAAATGGAATCAAAAAGAGAGACTCTGAATAGATTGATCACTAGTAAAGAGATCAAAATAGTAATCAAAAACTTCCCCCCTAAAAAATTTCAGGACAAGACAACTTCCCTGGTAAATTCTAACAAACATTCAAAGATGTAATACCCATCCTTCTCAAATCTTTCAAAAGTTCGAAGAGGAGGGGGCTCTTCCTAACTCATTCTATGAGGCCATCATTACCCTCACACCAAAACAAGACAAGGACAACACAAAAGAAAGGACAAAGGATAAAAAAAGAAAATTACAGGCCAATATCTCTGATGAACATACAGGCAAAAATTCTCAACAAAATATTAGCAAATCAAATATAACAATACATTAAAAGGAGCATAAACCATGGTCAAGTGGGATTTATACCAGGGATGCAGGGACAGTTCAACACCCACAAGTCAATCAACATGATACACCACATTAACAAAATGAGGAATAAAAATCACATGATCTCAATAGATGCAGAGAAAGCATTCGACAAGATACAGCATCTATTTGTAACAAAAACTGAAGAAAATGGGTACAGAAGGAAAATGTCTCAACATAATAAAGGTCATATATGGCAAACTCACAGTTAACATCATACTCAGTGGTGAAAAACTGAAATCTATCCCTCTAAGAACAGGAAGAAGACAAGGATACTCACTCTCACCACTCTTATTCAACATAGTACTGAAAGTCTTAGCCAGAGCAATTAGGCAAGAAAAAGAAATAAAAGTTATCCAAATTGGAAAGGAAGAAGTAAAACTGGCAATATCTGCAGATGACATGATTTTATATATAGAAAATCCTGAAGAATCCACCAAAAACCATTAGAAATAATAAACGAGTACACTAAAGTTGCAGGGTACAAAATCAACCTACAAAAATCAGTTGTATTTCTACACACTAACAATGAACTAGCAGAGAGAGCAATCAAGAATACAATCCCATTTACAATAGCAACAAAAAGAATAAAATATCTAGCAATAGATTTAACCAAGGAGGTAAGATACCTGTTCACTGAAAACTATAAAAAATTGTTGAAAGAAATTGAAGAAAACTCAAAGAAATGGAAAGATATTCCATGCTCATGAATTGGACAAATTAACATAGTTAAAATGCCCATACCTCCTAGAGCTATCTACAGATTCAGTGCAATCCCTATCAAAGTCCCAAAAACATTTTTTATGAAAATAGAAAAAAGAACCCTAGTATTTATATGGTATAAAAAAAGACCGCAAATAGCCAAAGTAATCCCAAGAAAAAAGAACAAAGCTGGAGGCATCACTCCTTGATTGTAAAATATACTACAAAGCTATAGCAATCAAAACAGCATGGCACTGGCAGAAAAACAGACACACAGATCAGTGGACTAGAATTGAGAGCCCAGAAATAAAACCACATACGTATGGACAGCCAATTTTAGACAAAGGAGCCAAGAACATACAATGGAGAAAGGAAAATCTCTTCAGTAAATGGTACTGGAAAACTGGACAGCCACATGTAAAAAGAAATGAAAGTAGACCATTATCTTACACCATACACAAAAATTAACTCAAAAATGAATTAAAGACTTGAACGTAAGACCTGAAACCATAAAACTCCTAGAAGAAAACATAGGTAGTATGCTCTTTGACATCAGTCTTAGCCATATCTTTTTAACTATCACGTCTTCTCAGACAAAGGGAACAAAATAAAAAATAAACAAATGGGACTACGTCAAACTAAAAAGTTTCTGCACAGCAAAGGAAACCATCAACAAAACAAAAAACAACTCACCAATTGGGAGAAGATATTTGCAAATCATATATCTGATGAGGGAATAATATCCAAAATATATAAAGAACTCTTATAACTCAACAGCAAAACACCAAACAACCCAATTAAAAGATGGGTGGAGGATCTGAACAGACATTTTTGCAAAGAAGATGTTCAGATGGCCATAAGGCACATGAAAAGGTGTTCGACATCACTAATTATTAGGGAAGTACAAATCAAAACCAAAATGAGATATCACCTCATGCCTGTCAGAGTGACTATTATTAGAAAGACAAAAAGGGCCCAGCCCAGTGGCACAGTGGTTAAATTTGCACATTCCACTTTGGCAGCCTCAGGTTCACTGGTTTGGATCCCAGGTGTGGACCTACGCACCACTTGTCAAGCCATGCTGTGGCAGGCGTCCCACATATAAAGGAGAGGAAGATGGGCATGGATGTTAGCTCAGGGCCAGTCTTCCACAGCGAAAAAGAGGAGGATTGGTGGCAGATGTTAGCTCAGGGCTAATCTTCTTCTTCTTCAAAAAAAAAGTTAAAAAAAAAAAAAAAGACAGGAAATAACAAGCATTTGAGAGGATGTGGAGAAAAGGGAATTCTCGTACCCTGCTGGTGGGAATGCAAACTGGTGCAGCTACTATGAAAAACAGTATGGAGATCCTCAAAAAAATTTAAAAATAGAACTATCATACGATCCAGCTACTGGGTATTTATCCACTACTGGGTATTTTTCCAAAGACCATGAAAACATTAATTTGAAAAGATATACGCACCCCTATGTTCATGGCAGCATTACTCACAATAGCCAAGACCTGGAAACAACCTAAGTGCCCATCAACAGATGAATGGATAAAGATGTGGTACACAGACACAATGGAATACTACTCAGCCATCAAAAAGATGAAATCTTGCCATTTGCAGCAACCTGGATAGACTTTGAGAGTATTATGCTAAGCAAAATAAGTGAGATGGAGAAAGCCATGTACCACATGATTTCAGTCATAGGTGGAAGAGAAGAAAACAGCAACAGCAGAAAACACTTAGATACAGAGAACAGATGGGTGGTTACCAGGGGAAAGGGAGACTGAGGGAGACATAATGCGTAAAAGGGAACATGTGTATGGTGACCAATGGCAGCTAAGCTTTTGGTGGTGAATACGACGTAGTCTATACAGAAATCGAAATACAACGATGAACACCTGAAATTTATATAATGTTATACACCAATGTTACCTCAATTAAAAATTAATTTACAAAAGAACAAAAGAGCATCTTTCATGGAACAATGATGATAATGTGGCAACAACTGATGAGTACAATTAATTGAAGCCTTTCTACTGGAGGTGCAAAAACAGCAACAAACAAATTTTTAAAAATAAATAAATGAAAGACTTATATGGCTGTAATTTCAAAAGAGCTTGGGGTCTCAGGCTGAGAAGACAGCCTCAAAGCTATATACAAAAGTCTGTCACTAATCATTTGTAGAGACATTAAATACGGATGCTGAACCAGAAATGAAGGTTATTTTACAATGGAGCTAGAATGACCTTTAAATAACAGCCTATCTTTGCCACCAGGATATTTTCCACTTTCTGGTAGACTGCTAGGAAATAAGATTAACTCTTCCTTTCTTTGAAGGTGGTAGTGATGGTGATATCAAATATCCTCTTGACCTCAAAAATCACATAAATAACAGCTCAGCAATGTAATGCTTCATTGTTGTCAAGGAAAATCTTGTCCACGACCAGTTAAGCATTTGTAGAGAAAGAGGAAAAGAAAGTATCTGGCAAATATTTCATAAATCACTGCAGCTTGGAAATGTGTCTGAAGGCACACGGCATAAATTGACTTTGAGACTTCTGATCTTAAAGTCTTGAACGTGCTCAATATCCACAAGAACACATCTATTTCAACTCTCATCACTTTTTCAAATCAACTGGAAATAAGTCAAAAGTGGACACAAAGAATGTCTTTGACTAATGTGGACTAGTGCAACTTTCCCACATCAGAGGACAATTACACACTGATTTTTAACTATGAACTTTCAATTATACGCCAACTTATATTTCCAATTTTTGCCTTGTATCAACAGACCAAGATTGCCAGAGGGAAGGTTTCAGGGGGAAAAGTCCTGATTAGAGGCAAGTTAGGGCTGGAGGAGCAGTTGAAAACAAGTCTGCTCTTTTCCCCAGAACTTCTTGGGCTCTCAGAGATCGCAGATGTTTGGATCTGCAGGAGAGAGGCCCCTGGCCACCAACAGGCAAGTAGAAGGTCACTAGTTTCACGATGTGCACAATGTCATGGTGACCCCTCGCTTGGGTCTCAGGCTCCACAGTTTATAGTTTGGTTGTTAAGTGACCTCTGGGAGTTTATTGAGGACCATTGGTTCTCATTAGAAGGCATTTTTTTTAGCTCCAAGTTTTTTATAGTTCACCTCTAAAATTCTTCCAAAGGGCACTATGTTTATAAAACATCTCAACATCCAAGAACTTGGCTGAACCAAGGCAACCCTGGGAAGCAGGTAACATCTGGTTTTGTATTCTGAATCTATCAGCCTGCTGTCCAGTGCTGCTCTATTATTAAAACCTTCCCTCCCCAACTAGATAGCCAGTCATAGACCCTGTACTCTTAGTCCTCAAATACTCTTAACTGCTTCCTCCCCTCCCCTGACTTGGGTTTGTGCTAGCAGACTGTTGATAATAGGATGAATTCACAACATGAAAGAGTCAGTAGGTGCCAGTGTCTTAAGACCCAGATTCTCAAAGTTAGGGGTTTATTAATAAGCTGACCTGGTAGTAAGTAGCATCTATTCTGATAGCTCAGTGCTCGTGCCACATTGGTTGTTAAATACTTTAACAACGCCCTGAATGTGGCGTTTTTTAAAGCTGTATATACCATTCCTTCTCTTCTCTCCGGTTTCTTTCTTCCCTTACCCCGACTCAAGATTCTACCTCATGAATCAATGCCAAACTGACTTACTGTGACTGATGAAGGTGCGTGGTAATCTGCAGGGGTTTTGATTTGGAAAATGATGTCCAAGGACCAGAGCTTAAACGTTGCTGCAGTGGTTCTCAAGTTTTGTTGCAGATTAGAAAATCACGTAGGAGGGGCAGGCCCAGTGGTGAAACGGTTAAGTTCTCATGCTTTGGTGGCCTGGGGTTTGCTGGTTCGGATCCCGGGCACGGACGTATGCACCACTTATCAAGCCATGCCATGGCAGGAGTTCCACATATAAAATAGAGAAAGATGGGCAGAAATGTTAATTCAGGGCCAATCTTCCTCAGCAAAAAGAGGAGGATTGGTGGCAGGTGTTAGCTCAGGGCTAATCTCCCTCAAAACAACAAAAAAAAAGAAAATTATGTAGGAGAGTGTTTTTTAAATTCTGATGCCCAGTTCTACCCTAAATTAATTAAATTATATTTCCTAGTAGATATTGAATGGCATCAATATTTTGTTAAAGACTCTCCTGGTGATTCTAATATGCAACAAAGGTTGATAGCCACTAGGTTTGCTATTTCCAGATAGAAGATTATATCTGTGCTTTAGGGTCTACAATGCTTTAACTCAAAGGAAAATTTTACAAGGGAATTTTAGGTACTCTGAGTGAGCGGAAGAAATAGTTTGGATCCGTTTGGATATCACACAATGTAATCAGTTTCTTCTTCCATCTAGGCATGGGATGCTAGCATTGTGTCTTAAATTCTCATCTTTTTTAACCAACAGGGAAATCAGACTGGCTGAAGACTCTGGTGAGAGATGCTGCGGTACCCACTGGGGTGTGTCTGATGAAAGCCTTCTCTTGGCAGTTGTGTTCATGCACGGAAAAGCAGACTCCTTGATACTGTGCTGTTGAGCGTTGACATCAAAAAAAGAAAAACCAAACACCAAAACCTATATCCTTAAGACACTCTACTTCTTCATGCTTGATTTACTCCACTTAAGTTCAGTCCATGCTGGCATTTCTATATTAAATTGTTTTTCCCGCTGTCTTATATTTTAAAGCCCTTTGAGAAGTCTGACATTAAATTGGCCACACAATGGAAAAATTGGGAGAAGCAGACTCCCTCCCACCCTCTTTTGTTAGCATGATTGTTTTTGATTAAATCAAGTCCCAAATGAAAACCATAGGGGCCTTCCATCACAGACATCCATCATAAGCCATGTTGAAGGCATTCTCACAATCCTATTAGAAGCCCTACTCATGAGAACACAGAGAAACTTGCGTGGAAATTCTGATATCTCAGAAATATTTCTGGGGAGCGAGGCTGCAGATGGAGGTACAGGCAAGAGCCATTCAACTAAATGGCTCAAGATTAGAGAAATATCTCCCTAAAATAGCATTTTTTATTAGAGTTTTTCCAAAATGATATCACCACAAAATGCAAGTGGTTATTTAATGTCATATGGGTTCAGTGTTTCTTCTCTTCTCAGTTGCTTTTGTTTATAATTGTGAATATTTTCTCTCTTGATTTTGATGCCTCCATACCAAAGACCATACACCATACACCATACACAAAGTAATGTTTTTCCCCAGAGGGGATGGTGGTCAGAGGATCTTTATTTGACACAGAAACTGCCATATATTTTCCTAACCACCTGCAACAAAAATAATAAATGCAGCAATCTCTCATTCTGCTCACCACCGATGCTTACTGACAGTGCCTGTTAAAACGTTCAGCTTCTAGAATCTAGCTCTAGCTTCTTCATACAACTATCACTTAGTAAGTCTTACTATAGGCCAAGCATGATGTTCTCTGTTTTAAATCCATTTTCTTGTATAATCTGCAGCACAGATATTATTCCCCACATTTTACAAATGAAGAAACTGGGCTCAGAGTAGGTAAGTTACTGGTTCAAGGCCACACAGCTAGTAATTGACAGACCCAAAGAATGAAACTCCAGTTTGTCTCACTCCAAAACCTATTAGCTCTTAATGGCAACTCTATATTCCCTCATGAGACAGAGACTATTAAGCAAAATCTGAAAGCAAAAGCAAATGCACGCATATCTTCTGTCCTGAATCCTCCCAGGGCCATCTTGAAGGACACCGGGTGGAGGAGGGTGGGGTGGGAGGGGATCAGATCTTTCACGTAGAGCAGGTTTCTCCACCTCTCCCTATAGACATCTTGGGCTGGATAATTCCTTGTTGCAGGGGCTGTTCTGTGCATTGTCGGATGTTTAGCACCCTGGCCTCTACACATTAGATTCCAGGAGCAACCCTCTCCCAGTTGTGACAACCTAATACGACTCCAGACATTGTAAAATGTCTTCTAGGGGGCAAAATCACCACTGGTTGAGAACCAGCAGCGTAGACTAAAACAAGAATGGGGAGCCCTAGAACTGTGCTTGGGCAGCAGCCCTCCTCCACCCCATTCATTACCAAAAGACTCCAAATGAAAATTGGGACCCAAATAGAGTGAATCAGATCAAAGCGAACAGATGCTACCAGGAGAGCAGAGGGATTTGAGATTCCTCTAAAGCGCTTACGTGCCCATCAGACTGCCTGGATTGCAGTCTGCACCACTCCCCAAATCAGTGAATCATTACAGATAGCCCCTGTTCATTCTTCTAGGAGCCATCCTGTTGATGTCACCTTGCAATGTCTGGTTTATGTCGCACCGTGACAGATCTGCTTTGTGCTGAAGTCTACGTTTCCTATATCTCAAAAAGAGTACAGAAAATGGAGGCAGCAAGAGAGTTGGCAGGGGTGAAGTCTTGAGGTTAATGTATAAAATCTTACTACTAGTCTGGTTTCTTTCACAGCATAAAGCTTATTCCCATTCTACAAAATGTCCCTGTATAATATATTCCAAGGACTTTTGACCTAACATTATGCAAATCGCTGATTCCCCCCCAAGAAAACTAGGCAAAATAAGCCACAGAAAGTTTTTTCAATCTTGGGACATTAAGGCTTAAGTTAGAATCAAGACTCTGAGTGTCTCCGTGTAATGAATTTTAACCTGAGCATGAGGCTGTGTTGGCAAAACAGAGTAACTATGATACAGATTTAATTTATTTGTTGGTCTTGGCGCACTGATCTTCTTATCTCCCCAAGTGTTGGTCCTGGTGGAATTGCAGATACTTTCAACTTCAGTTCCAGGCGATACCTAAGATGAAGGCAAGCCATTTCGTTAACAGTTGATAACAAGTAAAAAGGGAGAGGGAAAAGGAATGTTCGAAGATTCCAAAGGCATTTTCTCCAGAGCAACTCTCTTACAAGTTCATCTGCAACTCATTTTCTGTTTCAAACAAGCTTAAGCTGGTGGGCTCTGCAGAATTACACACAACACTGAAAAGCTTTATAGCTCGGTCTTTTCAGGATCCTTTTGCCTCCTGCCATCGCTGGATATCAAAGAAGGTGTAGTCCCCTCGATGTCATGCAACAGGATGCTACTAGGTTGGCTGCCAGCCACTGGAGACCTGGAAATGATATTCACGCCACACGACACTTCTCTCTTGGCACTTTGGAGTCCCAAACTGAACCAATGGCATTATGTCTCTGCTAGAAATAACTCCAAGGGTTTTCCTCAAGTGAACTAGAACCCAGATACATGCTTGGCCTCGAAAGCTCTTCCTGCCACTGAGCGGAGCCGAGAGAACGAGTTATTTTAGGCAGAAGAACTTCCTTTGAGCTCAGGACAGCTCTGCCCCTGCCAGATGACTCAAGGGGTGAATCTGATTTTTCCTCCTCCTTGCTAATTTTCCTTCTGATGTCCAGGCCATGTGCGTGTCTCACAGACATTTTTACAAGTAGGAAAGCAAGGAAACAAGAAACAAAGCAGCTCCTTCTCTCACCCCACTCCTTGAAACATTCTTCTGTTAAATAAGTCTCATGGAACTAAAAAAATCATTGGCTGAAATCAGCACATCTGAAAACTTTTGACTTTTCTCTATTCAGGATCGTGCCATCCTTTGATTGTATCAATGACTGTGGGGTGGCAAGCTGTCATCCTGGTGCTTGGCGTTGAAGATGGTACATTGGGAGCACTCGATGCATGTGTACACCAGATAGATCCCAGGGTCCAGTATGGCCAGTCTTGTCAGAGTTCAGAGAACAGCAGTCAGTGGTACACAGTCCAAAAATCAAAAGGGAATTCAAGTACACAAATTCCTTACCTGGTTCCCCAAAGAAGCGCTAATTGAGGGGCCCCCTTACTGGTCTCCCTGTTTCCTCCATTACTCTACAGCAGTCTATTTTCTGTAAAGCAACCAGAATGATCACATGGAAATTAGGCCATTTTACCACTCTGCTTAGAACCATAAAATCCAAAGTCCTGGCCTGGCCTCCATGAGTTTTATCATGGCCTCCATGATCCGGCCCGTGAACAGCTGCCTCATAGATGTCATCTCCTACCTTTGCCCTCTCTGTGGCTCCAGGGCAGCCCTCTGCTTTCTTTCTTTTCTTTGAACACACAGAGAAAACTCCTGTCCTTAGATGGTTCAAATGTCCACTGACCAGAGAGGCCTTTATTGACCAACCAATAGAGCTCTCCCCCAGCATCCCACCCAGATTGTTCTCTATCTCCCTTACCCTTACTTTGTTTCTTGTCATATTAAACATTAACAGGCATATTTCTTATCTCATCCCTGAAAGGTCAACTCTGTAACAGCAGAGATTTTGTCAGTCTGATAGTCAAGGAAGGCTTCTCTGAGGAAGTGACATTTGAGCAAAGACCTCAATGACCCCCGCAATGACAGAAGGGATCAAGCTGAGGGGAGAGAGCTCCTATCATTACAGAAACACAGAGACTCTGAGACACGACTGGGCTTTGCAATTCTTAAAACCAACAAGGAAAAACATGTTCAATAATTTTAAAATATTGGCTTCTTTTCTTTCCAGAAAAAGACAAACTTCTCTTTCCAAAGCTGTATATTATATTGATAGAGTTAGGTGAAGGCTTTGTATTCTCATAGGTTTACAAATTCTCTCCTCTGAGCATGAGTCTCGATAGTAAGCTATTTGGGCCAATAAGTATTTAGTGAAAGAGAGAATGTCTGGGAAAAGGAAAGCCCTGACTGCTAATCCACCCCTCTTCTAGCCCCCAGGAAGATTCTTATCTGGACTTTTTAAATGCTTTCTCCCCCGTATAAGTCCATCTCTGACCCTTTTAGAAAATTGGAATTAAGCAAATGAGCTGTCATCTTGACCAGTATCAAAAAGACTAGTTTTCAGAACGAATAAGGTAAAGCCTAATTCTCTTAGAAAAGACATCCCAGAGCCTTTCCTCAGAGAGTCTAAGTGCTTACTCCAATGTTCTGTATTACTGGATGTATTTTCCTTTATTAGGGAGAGACAGGATTAGAGGTGTTATGAATCCTTAAAATGTATATGAGATACATGTACCAAAACTTAGCTTAGAGCAACGAATTATCTACAAGGTAACACCTTTGGGGTAGATAAGAGAACTGAGGCCAGGCATCTGTAATTCAATTACACCAAAAGATCTGAGGTGGTCATGTTTTTAAGAGGCTTTGACCTCTTTGTGTGCCTCTTAATAAGGAGCCATAGGGGATACCAGGCCCATCTATCACACAGCATACAGGAAAGAGCCTTAGAAACTATTTCACCCCGAGGTGATGGCTTAATCCGTTACCTCTCCCATAGACCTTTGCATTACAAGTGCATTTTGCTGAAAAACTTACTTAGCATCTGCTGTGAACCAGACCTTCTGTTCACTGATTAAACTTGTCATGTTTCAGTGATTCTTAATAGGATGAGGCTATTAGAATTAGGCTGGGGGCGTGGCATAAGTAGTTTGAAAAAAATATGTGTATTAATTCTATTATTTTCAGAATACAAACTGTAGAAATTAAAGCTCAAACAAAATCTTCTTGGCTAGTGGCCTTGTGCCAGTTGCCCTTAGATCTTGAACTTCACTGTTTCTGCTTCTTTTCTTTGTCCCTCACCCCTCAGGGTGGTCTGAGCTTCACGCAGGTGCTGTCTGGTTGCCCACTCCTAGTGGCTTCTCAGCCTCTCTTCCGTCACCCATATAACCAAATCTCTGTACAATATCCTCTCAGTTTTAAGTACAAAGAATATTTTATTTTTCTGATTGGCTCTCAGTTGATATAGAGACCACACATATCATGTCCAAGGTCATAGTTAAAACAGGTAGAGCCGGGAATGAAACTCAAGTCTGCATGTATTGAACACCCACACTCTTTCTACTCCTTCTTGCTGCTGGGATAAATTAACTCACTTAACAAATATTTATTGAGCTCCCACTGTCTGCTAGGCACTATAGTATGAAGTAGATAAATGAGATTCTGAAAGCAAAGGCTTGCAGCTGACAAAGACCTCAGAGGTGGCCCTAGCTTGGAGCCCATGTTTATAGAGGAAAAGCAGTAAGAGGATTCCCTTCCAAGTGTCAGCCTGGCTCATTGTTCTCCCTGCGTCTATGGCCCCATGGTCCAAAGAGCAACTCAGGCAGTGAGGGGATGCTTCATGGACCTCAATGCCCAATAAATGAATCCCAAGAATCTCCTAATTTTAGAAAATTACAATGTTCATTTACTATAACATCAGGAGAGGCAACTGCTCAGAGATGGTCAGAGGTATCTGAACTCCACAGTTCCCATCACCCAACTCACAAGTACATCCTGCCTGAGCTCACTGGTGTGCTCTCTTATTTGCTTGAGTCCCTTAAACCGTCCTCCACCCCATCTCCCCCTGGAATACACTGGCAGGGAGTTTGGCCTGAGAACAAGGTTGTCATAAAATTCATGTTTCCTTGTTGGTTATCTGTGTATTTTTTCTGGGAAAATGTCTGTTCAGATCCTCTGCCCATTTTTCAATTAGATTATTTGTTTTTTTATTATTGAGATATACGATTTGCAAATATCTTCTCCCAACTGGTAGGTTGTCTTTCTGTTTTGTTGATGGTTTCCTCAGCTATGCAGAAGCTTTTTAGTTTGAGGTAGTCCCACTTGTTTATTTTTTCTTTCATTTCCCTTGCTTGAGGAGACATGATATTCAAAAAGATACTGCTAAGACGAATGTCAAAGAGCATACTGCCTGTGTTTTCTCCTAGGAGTTTTATGGTTTCAGGTCTTAAATTCAAGTCTGTAATCCATTTTGAGTTAATTTTTTCATACAGCACAAGATAACAGTCTATTTTCATTTTTTTGCATGTGGCCATCCAGTTTTCCCAAGCAAAATTTACTAAAGAGACTTTCCTTTCTCCATTGTATGGGGGCTTGCCCCACCCAATGAAGTGCCCATCACAGGACACAAGGCCAAGCCTCACAACCAGCCATCCCAGGGGCCAGCCCAGCCTACCTAAGCACCCTCAGCAATAGCAACCCCACCACAAGACAAGTGTACATGTAGCCCACACAGGTGACACCCCTGGAGCATTTGGCATGGGTGATGAGAAGGAAGCACACTGTTGGGCCTCATAAGGTATCTCTTATATAAAACCATGTTTCCAAAATCAGGAGACATAGCTAATCTACCTAATACCTAGAAATAAGCACAAATAAGTAGGCAAAATGAGGAAACAAAGGAATATGTTTCAAATAAAGGAACAGGAAAAATCTTCAGGAAAAGAACTAAACAAAACAGAGATAGACAATGTACCTGATAAAGAGTACAAATTAATAGTCATAAGGATGTTCACTTCTCTGGGGAGAAGAATAGATGAATATAGTGAGAATTTCAACAAAGAATTAGAAAGTATAAAGAAGAACCAATCAGAGCTAAAAATACAATACTGGAAATGAAAAAGTCACTAGAGGAAATCAACAGCAGAGTAGAAGACACAGAAGAACAGATGAGCAATCTGGATGAAAGAGTATAGGAAATCACCCAAGCTGAACAGAAAAAAGAATTTAAAAGAATGAGGACGTCTAAGGGACCTCTGGGACTACAAGTGTATGAATATCCTCAGTATAAGTGTCCCAGAAGGAGAAGAGAGACAAAGGGACAGAGAACTTATTTGAAGAAATAATCACTGAAAACTTGCTTAACCTGTGGAAGGAAACAGCCATCCAGGTACAAGAAGCACAGAGAGAATGAAACAAGGTGAACTCAAAGAGGGCCACATCAAGATACATTATAATTACAATGTCAAAAATTAAAAATAAAGAGAGAATCCTAAAAGCTGCAAGAGAAAAGCAACAAGTTACATACAAATGACATTCCATAAGGCTATCAGCTGACTTTTCAGCAGAAACCTTACAGGCTTGAAGGGAGTGGCATGATATACTCAAAGAGCTAAAAAGAAAAAACCTAAACCAAGAATACACTCCCCAGCAAGGTCATCATTCAGAACGGAAGGAGAGATAGTGAGTTTTTGAAACAAGCAAAAAATACAGAGGAGTTTATCATCACTAAAACAGCCTTACAAGAAACGTTAAAGGGACTTATTTAAGTGGCGGGGCGGGGTGGGGGTGGGGGGGGGGGAGACCATGAATAGAAATAAGAAAATTATCAATGAAAACATATTCTTGGTAAAGGCAAACATACAGGAAAGGTAGTGGATCAACCAACTATGTAGGTAGCATGAAGATTAAAAGACAAAAGTACTAAAATCATCTACATCTATGATAAGAGGTTAAAAGATATGCAGAAATAAAAGAGGTAAAATATGATATCAAAAACATAAAATGGGAGGAAGTAAAAGTCCATGGCTTTTAGTAAGAGGTCCAACTTAAGAGACCATCAACTTAACACAGGTTGTTATATATGAACCTCATAGTAACCAAAAACCTATAATAAATACACACAAAATAAAGAGAAAGGAGCCCAAACATAACACAAATTGGTTCTGATCTTCAAAATTGTAATAAACACTCCTTAATGTTTCTTCCCAAGCTAGTTATGAGCAATCTGAGCACAAAGGCTAAGACTTGGAGTTTTCTTTGAGAAGCAGCTTGAATACTCCTCTCTCTTCCTATACCCTTCAATCCAAAGAATAGGAGCAAGGTCGGAAAGGACAAGTGTTTAACTCAGTGATGTCCATGAAAGGCATCTTACATGGGTGGGAGGCTGCTGTTTAGAACAGCTCTCAGGTCTCGTGGCTAGAAGCATGACACCATAGGTATTCACCTCCTGGAACTCCAAGGTAGAAATGGTCCTTGAAGCCATTTTGAAGTGGCTTGCTTGAATATATAATTCCACTGGATATAAATGTGACATGGGACATGATAGCCAAAAACTTGGCTTATTGGTCCCCATTATCAGATCCTCCAACTCTGATGGGAGAGTCCTTTCCTTCATACCTGCCCATAGGAATGATACACTTGTATTTTCTGTATCCTAGCCCCCTGCCTTGATAGATGGTTCTTAGTTGTGAACTACTGAGAACTTCCTATCTGGACTTAAATTATTTTTAGCAATTTTATCTGAAGCCCCAGGTTAGATATTGTGGTTATCTCCAAATATTCATTCCATTCCTCCCCCACAGGGAAGCAGATATACAGTTTGGGAAGATTGACCTCATGCCCAAGACTACTCCAGGTAAGTTGTACTGAGGTTTCCCAGTCTTTCACTTCCCCTGGGAGGCAGCCTGGTGGCTAAGAACACATGTTCTGGTGTCAGAGAGCCTGAGTTCTAAACCTAATTTTGCCTCTTACTCTCTCTGGGTTTTATTTTCTTCATCTTATCACATTGGGGATAATCATGGTACCCATTTTACATGCATGTTGCAAGGGTTAAATGAGACTTATCTGTGTAAAGTGCTTTTAACAGTGCATACAGTAGACATTCAAAACATGGCATAACATTGGAATATAATAGGGCTCAATACAAGGCAGCAAGTGTTATAATTATATTGGTGGCATCAAGGTTACCAGAAGAGTGAGTCCTTGCATTCATAAACCAAAAGAACAGAGAGTAACAAGGCACAAGGTTTCAAATGGGAGTGTACAAGTTGGGTGGAAAAGAGAGAGCTTGTCTGGGACCAATTGGCTTGTGTGTCCCACTGCTGGAATGATGATGGGACAAGGAAAACAAGCTAATAGGCCTTTTGAGTTATTCTTCCGCCATTGTCTAGAGATCTGATGATGTCATAACAAAGTCTTAGTCCTAAGGTCATAGCAACTCAGAAGTATCAAGCACAGTCCTCTAATTTTACAGATGGAAAAATGGAGGTCCAGCAAAGGTGAAATGACTTGGCTACAGTCATACAACTGGTTTGTGGTAGAAGTAGTGATGCAGTAAGATCTCATGTCAGCCAGGCCAGTATTTTTTACCCACCAGCCAGGAATCTAATTAGCTTTGATTATGATACTGCCATGAAAATGTTCAAGGTGTCATGAATTGCAAGTCAACTTTATGCATTAACAAACTCTGGTTTAAGTTTTTACTGTTAAGAAGGCAAATGTGACACCACGAGTTCCTTCCCATTAGTGAGAAGACAGAAAGCAAACATTATTATGCTAAAATTTCCAAACCGTTGAGTCATCAAAAAGAATGTACTCACATTAGGGCATCAGTCTATACATAAAACAGAGCTAACCACAGAACACAAACTGGGTACAAGCAGAATGGGGAAGGGTGGGATGTTGAATAACAAAAACGGTCTGAGCTAAACCAGAAGAACTAAAGGTGCTCTCACTGCCCCAGATTTACCATTTTGACCCTTACATCTGTCACGAGACTTGGGACACAAAGACCTACATTTCAACTCTCTTCCTCTTCTTAGCTATGTGACTGGAGCCAGTTGCTTGAACTCTCAGGGCTCCAGATTCTGCTTCTATAAACAGGAGATAATAACATCTGACTCACAGAGTTGTTTTCATGAGGCATTAGAGAGAAATTGTTGACAATGTCCAGGATAGTGCCTGGCCCGTGGCATTTGGCACTGCCTTTCCCAATCCAGGTATATCCAAAGATACTCATTTTCTGGAAAAGTAGTAATTACTTATTATGCAGCAGGTCTTTCCTAATTGGGCTCTTGTTATGTTTTGTTTTAATGACTTTTCCAAATTAAATAGAAAGCAAGGAGCTGGTTTAAATTACAGGGTCACCACAAAATAGCTGAGACTGTAGATATGACCTATTTTTAAGCTGCCACAGCATAATTGGGAATATTTTCTTTGTCTTGGGAAGAAGCCAGAGCTGGAAGCCTCCTTTCCTCTGCTTTGTGGGTCATACCAATCAAGGCAGCCACTTTGACAGCTCTGAGGCTGTGGCCCATGCCTGGGAGCTTCCTCTGACATTTCTGGGGCGCTCCCCCAGAAGGCTTCCTTAGCACCCTGCCCAGCATTATTGAAATTTCCTCTATCTAAATTAAAGCTCCAACCAGGTGATCATAAGTGCATTTATGATGCTACTGATGCAACCTCTAATGCCATCTGTTGGTGGTGGGTAGGGTTGATAGCCTTCTGGACCAGTGCATGGCTTTACTGGATTCTACAACAATCTGTGGCAAATTGTCTCCAAAGATGGTCGAAAACTCACCTTATAAGGAGTACTAAAGGAAGTTCACTAGGCTGAAAAAAAGGATTCCCAGAAGATAATTTGAATCCACACAAAAAACGAAGTACACACCAATAAAGGTAATTATGTGATTATAAAAGACAGTGTGAATACTTACTTCTTTTACTTTCTTCTCTTAACTAATTTAAAAAGTAACTTATCCAAAATATATATATAATTGTACTGTTAGGCCTATATCTTATAGAAGTATAGAATATTTGACAATAATAGCACAAAGGTAATGGGTTATGGCAAAGCTGGTATTGGAATAAAGAAATGACACCTGACGGTAGCTCAAATCCACAGAAACGAAAAAAACTAGAAATGGCAAATAAGAAAGTTAATATAACAAACTCTATAAATGTATACTTGTCTCCTTTTTTCTCTCAAGTTTGTTTATAGACATAAAATTACATAAAACAATAATTATAACAATGTATTGCTGGGTTTGTGACATATGTAGGTGCAATATGTGTAACAATAATAGCACAAAAATTAGAAGATGGAATAGAGCTATATAGGAATAATGTCTCTTTATCTCTCTGGAATTAAATCTGTACAAATCTGAAGTCGATTCTGATAAGTTCAGATGTATGTCATAAGCCCTAGAGTAACAACTAAGAAAATAACTAAAACAAATATATAGCAAAAAGATCATTAAGAAATTAAAATGTTTAACTATAAAATATTCACTTAATGCAAAAGACAGGAGTAAAGGAAGAATAGAAAAACAAGAAAGCCATGCACTATATAGAAAATAAAAAGTAAAATGGCACACATAAATCCAACTATATATTAATAACATTAAATGTAAATGAATCAAGCAATCCAATTAAAAGGCAGAGATTGTCAGACAAGATACAAAACCAAGATCCAACTGTATACTGTCTATAGGAGATACACTTTAAATTCAAAGACACAAATATACAGAAAGAAAAATGATGAAATAAAGACATGCCTGGGACTGGCCCAGTGGGGTAGTGGTTAGGTTTGTGCGCTCCACTTTGGTGGTCCAGGGTTTGCAGGATTGGATCCCAGGTGCAGACCTACACACTACTCATCAAGCCATGCTGTGGTGGTGTCCCACATACAAAAAAATAGAGGAAGATTGGCACAGATGTTAGCTCAGGGCCAATCTGCCTCACCAAAAAAAAAAAAAGATGTGCCATGCAAACAGCAACCATGAAAAAGCAGGAGTAGCTATACTAATATAAGCCAAAATATATTTTAAAACAAAAAATGTTATTAGAGATAAAGAGGGATATTTTATAACAGCAAAAGTCAGTCAATTAGGGAGATATAATAGTTATAAACATCTATGCACCTAAAAACAGAGGCCCAAAATACATGAAGAAAAACAGAAAGAATTGAAAGGAGTAATAGACAATTCAACAATAATAGTTGGGACCTCAATACTTCACTTTCAATAATGGATATAAGTAGGATATCAATGAGGAAATAGAAGATTTGAACAACACGATAAACTAGTAGACTTGACAGACATCTACAAAACCAACCAACCACAGGAAAACACATTCATCTCAAGGACACATAGAACACTCTCCAGGATAGACCATATGCTAGGCCATAAAACAAACCCCGATAAATTTAAAAGGATTGAAATAATACACAGTATGTTGTCTGACCACAATGGGATGAAATTAGAAATCAATAACAGAAGGAAATTTTGGAAATTCAAAAATATGTGGGAATTAAAGAACCTACTCCTGAATAAACAAATGGACCAAAGAAGAAACCACAAGTGAAATTAGAAAATACTTTGTGATGAATGAAAATGAAAACACAATACACCAAAACTCATGGGATGCAGCAAAAGCAGTGGTTAGAGGGAAATTTCGAGCTGTAAATGACCACATTAAAAAATAAAAATATATAAAACATAAACTTCCACCTTAAGACACTAGGGGGAAAAGAAAGAATAAAATAATCCCAAAGCAAGCAGAAAGCAGGAAATAATAAAGATTAGAGCAGAAATCATAAAATAGAGAATAAAAAAACAGTAAAGAAAATCAACAAAACCAAAGACAAGCCACCAATAATTCCTCCTTCCCTGTACCCACAAGTAGATCTTCAGATGGGAATCTATTTCTCTTCCCTTTGAATCTGGACTGTCATTGTAACTTGCAGTTAACCAATCAAATATGGCAGAAATGTCACTTAAAGAGGCTACCATACTACGTAAGTCCAGGCTAGCCTGCAGTGAGGGAAGCCTCATGGAGAAGTGAGAGGACACAAGGTGAAAAAGCAAGGCTTTCTAACCATCAGCCGGCACTGAGACCTCAGACATGTGAGACAGGACTTCTGGAGCCTTAGAGCCCAGCTCAGCCACCAGCTGAGTGGAATATCATGAGCTATCCAGCCAACACCATGTGGAGCAAAAGAACCACTCAGCCAACTGACAGAACTGTAAGAAATAACACATGGTTGTCTTAACCACTAAGTAATATATAACTGAAAACAGTTTTTAAGTTTAAAGCTCATAAGTAGAGAAACTTCTGGCATAGTAAATGTTGGCTGAATCTCAATGTTATGTCTCTATAATGTTGACAATAGAAGCACCAGATCTTCTGGTCCAGTGGTCTTCAGCCTCCCATAAATGAAGCCAGATGAAAGTTAAGTTTCTTTGGTTGAAGCAAAGATGGTGGTGAAGAGCCACCCAGAAACCCACCTGTTTGACCTCTCTAATTACCCCTCAGAGGTTTCCCACCGCCAAAACCTTTGAATAACCAAATACTAACACCACTTGAAGCCCCATGATTTACGACGATGCTGTGATTTTACAGACAAGGCACAGGGGAGAGGGAGCTGCTCAAGTCATACAAAAAGTTACTGGCTGACTTGCAACCAAAAAGTCAGGTCTCCTAAATTTCATGCAGGGTTTTTCTGAAAACTACTTCATCTTGTGCTCACTTTTTGGACTACTTCTGACTGTTACAGGCCAGATAGAATATAGCAGTTAAGACGTTAACTTCCGAGCCACATTCCCTTGCCAGCTCTGTGACCTTAACTTCTCCCAGCAGCAGAGACCGACACTGAGTCCCTGGCATGGCAACATCCCCTGGGGTGATAAGCCAGTTACCTGGTGGCAGGTTGATTACATTGAACCACTTCCATCATGGAAGGGGTAGTGTTTTGTTCTTACTAGGCTAGACACCCACTCTGAATACAGATTTCCCTTCCCTGAACTCAGTACTTCTGCCAAAAATACTATCTGTGGATGTATAGAATGCTTTATCCACATTCACGTTATTCCACACAGCATTGCTTCTGATCAAGGAGCTCATTTCAAAGCAAATGAAGTGTGGCGATGGGCCCGTGCTTCTGGAATTTACTGGTCATGCCATGATACCCACCATCCTGAAGTGACTGGCTTGATAAAAAGGTGGAATGGCTTTTTGAAGACTCAGTTTCAGTGCCAGCTAAGCAGCAGTGCCTTGCAGGGCTGGGAAAAAGTTCTCTAGGAGGCTATATATGCTGAGTCAGCATCCAATATACAGTACAGTTTCTCCCATAGCCAAGATTGATAGGTCCAGGAATCAAAAGAGGATCCACTGGCAATATACCCCTAGTGATCTACTAGCGAAATTTTTGCTTCCTTTTCCTTCAGCCTTATCCTCTGCAGATCTAGAGGTCTTAGTTCCAGAGGGAGGAATGCTTCCACCAGGAGACACACCAATGATTCCATTGAACTGAGAGTTAAGACTGCTGCCCAGCCACTTTGGGCTCCTCATGCCTCTGAATCAACATGCAAAGAAAGGAGTTACTGTGCTGGCTGGGGTGATTGATCCTGATTACCAAGGAGAAACTGGACTGCCACTCCACAATGGAGGCAAGGAAGAGGATGTCTGAAATACAGGAGGTGGAGATCTCTTAGGGTGCCTCCTAGTACTCTTCTGCTTTGTGATTAAAGTCAATGGAAAAACTACAACGCAATTCAGGCAGGACCACTATGACCAAGACCCTTCCGGAGTGAAGGTTTGGGTCACCCCACCAGGTGAAAAACCACAACCGGCTGAGGTGGTTGCTGAGGACAAGGGCACAAGGAGTGAATAGTGAAGAAAAGCAGTTATAAATACCAGTTATGACCATGAGACCAGTTACGGAAACAAGGATTGTAATTGTCATGCATATTTTCACATTTTGTTACAAATGTGTATGTATGTGTGTGTGTGTGTGTATATTAAGCAAATACCTTTTCTTCTCTCTCTTCTTCCTTCCTCATATAACATAAGTTGTATTAACTTTATGTCACAGTATTTAAGTTACAGCATCTTAAGGAACAGGGAACACCACCCAAGGATTTGCACCCTCTTCTGGGGAAAGTATGTGCGTGTTTTTGGTTGTTAGCAGGAAAATTGTATCATGTTAGGCAGAAGTACGACCTTGTTATTCTCTTTATTTGGAGACTGTGTGGTTTAAGAGGATGTGTATAGGTGCAAGCTTAAAAGGGTTGGACTGTGATGTCTAATTTTTTGTGTCAACTTGGCCAGCCCATGGTACCCAATTTTTGGTCCAACAGCAGTCTGGATGCTGTTGTGAAGTTATTTTTCATACATGCTTAATATTTAAATCAGTCAACTCTGAGTAAAGCAGATTACCCTCCAGAACGTTGGGCGGGCCTCATCCAATCAGCTGAAGGACTTAAGAGAAAGACAGAAATCCTCTGAGGAAGAAGGAATTCAGCCTCCAGACTGCCATTGGCCTCAAGCTGCAACATCTAGCCTTTCAGCCTGTCCCGCAGATTTTGGACTTACCAGCCTGCAAAGTTGTGTGAGCCAGTTCCTTAAAATAAATCTTTCTCTGTCTCTCTCTCATCTCTCTGTCTCTCCTCTCCAAGTAAAATATATGCATATACATTATATATATTCTCTTATCATTCTGTTTCTCTGGTGAATGCTGACTGATAGAAACACTACATAAGTGTATACTATTATATTATTATGATGTACTTTATTATTTTAGGTATCTTAATACACCATCTCAATTTTCCTTTAGACTATTACATCTACTCCTATCTATGGAACACTTCAAATCACATTAGCAGTATCAATCTCTCTTTAGTAAAATGTAAGACCTTGAGAACAAAAACTGTTTTATCCACCTTCATATTCCCATGGCAAAGAGAGATAATCAATAAATATTTTTGAATGAATGGATGAAAAAAATTCTGCCACTTGCTCTTAGCTCATGTCACATTTGTCTGATCAATTCTTTCAACATAACTGATGGCTAAACTGTGGTTATGCTAAAGGAAAGAAAGATTGAAAGCAACTATTTCAGTGAGGAGTCACTTATCATAGGATCCATAACTGTCTTATCATTCTTTAGCTATCATCTGTTAGCTAAAATTTCCCAAAAGATCTTAATCATAACACCAAAAGAATCCATTCAAGTTTCCAAAGTCATTGCTACAATGTAAACTGTCTCCTGGCTGAAAGTGCTTAAGAAATATGATACTATGCTTTGAAGAAATGTGAACAGCTCTCAAGACTTCATGACTACTCAAAACCAGAGAGGCAGAAAGAAGCCAGAACCCAATAATGCTCAGTTCATCATCCTTCTTTAACTGGATCGTGTGGAATCCGCATGGTGAGCATTTAACCTACTGCAACTGGGTTATCTATTCTCAGTAGCTTGTTCTATCTTCCAATTTTAGCATATTTGCTGAATTGGTGCAAACCGAAAGACAAGCAATATATCCAGAATAATCAGCATGCACTTCCATGAGTTAATGAGAGTCAGTTGCTGGAATTTCAACAGGAATAGTCTTTTAACTATCATTATAATTAATAATAATAAAGATAAGTAATTTTCTAACCAGTAAGAGTGAAATCACTCAACACTCGAAATTGACACTTATTCTCAGTCAGGATTATAGGCTTAACTTTTTAGCTGATCGGGAATCGAACAATTCTTGTCACTTTGAGGAAATGAGCTTCAGGATTTGGGAAATTTGGTTCATAATGAATCACAGAATTCCAAAGTCTCAGAAAGTCAGAGCTATGAAAATTATCTACATTCACTCTCTTTAGAAGAGGTTGATACGCATAGACGTGGAAATACGCCCAAGATATATTGTCAAGTTGAAAACAATAAATTGTAAGATGATACACATGATATCAATTTTTCACAAACATTACAACCACAAAAGTGGAAACAAATAGAAAATATGTTTTCTGGAAAAATATGTCTTCTCCAAAATAAAAAAAAAATAGAATAACACGTATTCTGAATAAATCCAGAAGAATGTACATTAAAATATTGACATTGATTATTTCTGAGGGAATAAAGTTGTGTAATGATTACAAAAACAACCCCAATTATTTCCTCTTTCTGTATGTTTGCTGCTCGCAATATAATTTTGTATCTCTTCCCACCAAAATGTGGAGTCAATTTCTCCTCTCCTTGAATCCTGGCTGGCCTTGTGACTTGCTTTGGCCAATAGAAGCAGCAGAAGTAACAGTGTGCCAGTTGCAAATCTAAGCCTCAAAAGCCCTCTGCTTGCTCTTGTAGAGCCATGCTCAGCCACCATGAGAATAAGCCCCAGACTAGCCCGCTGTGTGATAAGACAGGCATAGTCCAGACATCCCCACTGCTGCACTTGACAGCCAGTCCCACCAGATTTGCAAATGAGGCCATCCTACACCAGTCAGCCCCCAGCCAAAATACTCGCTGACCACAGACACATAAGTAACCTCAAGTGTGATCTTCTACGGTTGGAGCCGATCAGCAGAAACACCCAACTAACATTTAGAGTCATGAGCCATAATAAACACATTATTTCAAGCCACCAAATTTGGTTGTGATTTGTTATGCAGCAATAATTAACTGAAACAACCTAACAATCTTTTTCTATAATGTTATAATTTTACGATGAGCATATATTGCTTTTTAAATCAGAAAGCAAAATAAAGATTTTAAAAATATCTAACCCTTTAAAGAGAAGAAACATAAAGCGCTGAAGAGGAATTGCATGATTGGTTAGAATTCTGGCCGCAAGCAACAAAAACCTAATTCAAATTTTAGGTAAATCAGCCAACTTACTAATTCACAGGACTCCGAGGCCCTAGAGTATCTCCAGTTTTAGTAATGGATGAATTTAGGTGATCAAATCATATTTGTCTGGAATATGTTTTTCTCTTCTTTTACATTTCTTCTCATTTGGCTTCATTTTCAGACAGGTGCTCCTCATAGTGAGAAGTTGGCCATCTACAGGTTTAGCAGCCTCCTACCTAAAAGAGAATTCTCCTTTCCTAAAAGCTCTGGCAAAGCTTCAGGATTCACTCTAACTGCCCCATTGTGGGTCATATGCCTATCTCTCATTCAATCACTGTTTCCTTATTGGCCAGGCCTGTTCATATCTCATCCCCAAATCAGGGATGTACGTAGAGATTACCCCAAGAAGGAGAAAGGGGGAATTTGACAGGGGGGAAAAAACAGAGGCTCACAACACCCAAGGACACAGAACTAGTAAGTGGCCAAGTTGGAACCAACTTCCAGGTCTTCCGATTCCCAGCACAGCCCTCGAAAATGCCGATCCATACCCTGGTATCGTATGGTATATTCTTCTTTGCCCTTACACTCTTCCTCTATCTGGCAAGCAGTTTAAAAGAATTATGAAATGTGGTGCTGCTGTGAAACCTCATGACAAAATACTGTGCTTTCACACATTGAAGTAAAGTAGCCATAGCCCCTTATTGGGAAGCGACAAAACTTACATACATTCATTCAATAACTATCTTGTAGCCACCAATACATGCTCTATCAACATATAAATGAAAAGCAGTACAGACACCCTAAAACGGGGTTAAGTTTAATTATCATCTCACAACCCATCTGTTTTGCAAACCCTCCCAAGTAGAGTGGAAAAGATGTCTTATCTCACAGAAGCATACAGAGGCCATCATTTAATACAGGAGATAAGCTGAGGCTTTAAAAATAAAAGCTTTAAAGAGGCTTTGACTATGCTCACATAACCTTCATGTCTTTCTGCTGCAGTTTCAAAATATTGACATCACATTTGCCACAGCCTCTCTTAGCCAAGCCTCCTGACCCACTACAAAGTCAAAGAAAATTAAGACCCAGAGAGAGAAACCAACATGTTCAGGTTCACTGTTTGACTAGATGTCTGTCAGCTCTGATCATCCAGGAGTGGAAAGGATTCTGACCCACAAAGTGGGAGGCAGAGACATTTTTCTTCCACATATATTGATATCACATAGACAAAGCTGGTACACGTTGGAAAATATTTGATGTTCTCACCAGCCCCAAATAAATGTCCTTCTCTGATTCATTCGGTAATTAATCACAGACTGCCATGTGGCATTTCTTCTTTCTCTGGTTATTTTGAACTGGGAATTTAATCTTTATACTTTACTTTTCTAATGTTTGCTGTACTCCAATTAGATTCAGTGCCTTGGGGGCAGGGACTCTGTATTAAGCCAGTGAAGACCAGTAGATTGCTCACTGCATGCCAGTTCCAGTCAATTGCTGGTAATTGGCGGGACGTTGGGAAGTGTGATGCCAGGGCTCTGTAGAAAAGAGGGCTGAAGTCGTTGGTAATGCCTGCCGTGGGGCTCACACGGTGGGGAGTGGGTGACCCCAAGTTGGCCAGGCCCTTGACACCTTGCAACCCTCACCCCCAGCTCCCTTCCCATTTGACCCCACAGCTATGTATCTTTCACTTAACATTAGTCTGTATTCTTTATCCAGGATTCCAACATCTGTATGGGCATGGATGAAAAAAGTTAGGTCAGTATCCAATGTATACGCAGATATTCCTTTTAAAAATCAATTTCTTTTGTTTCCTGATCAGAAAGTTATCGTGTGCTTTGTGTAGTAAATTTAGAAAATAAAGGGAAGATTACAATAAATATAATAAAATACATAAAAATGATTGTAATTATGTCATCCAGGGATAACCACTGATATTTTTTGAGTGTTCCTTCCCAATCAATGTATTTTTCTATTTGGGTTCCCCTCAAATTTGGTCTATATTTTTTAGTAGTTTTATCACTTAGCATTGTATCTTGAACATTTTAAATGTCATCATTCCCCCCACAAAATGCGTTTACTCCAAATAATATTCCTTTGTGTAGATTTTCATATGTTGATTTTCAATTTATTTAGGCTTTATTTGTATTAAAGTATATTGGTTTTGATAATTTAGATAACTATTTATAGCTTTCGTAAGAGAAGTTGCAATTCTCACTGTATTATTACAGTAACTGAAACATTTTCAGGGGTTCTGCTTCCAAACTGGAAAAATATCCTGAATTCATACTCAGCCAAGATAAGAGTTGGAAACACAAATGCTCTTATAAGGAGAGGAGAATAATAGTTAGGTTGTGTGTTTCTATTAGAATATAATCTGGAAGCAAATTGCATCTTTTTTTCTGACGGAACTAAGAATTTACACTAAAGCCATCTGGTTATCTTTTTATTTTTTTCCTTAATTGTTTCTAGAGTCTCCACATCCTTGAAGCCAAGGGGTGAAGAATCATATTATCAGCAGAGAATTTCATTAACCTCATGGCAGGTAACACAGTCCTTACATTTCAATCAGGGAATTTGCCACAGAAACTGTGCTTGGCGATAGATCAGGGAGAAAGAAGAGCCAGTAAGAGCCAGAACATTCTAACAAACATCATCCAAGGTAGGTCACTTGTAGACATTCTTATTATTTCATAAACTTAAAAAGAAACTTTAAACTATTATTAGTGTTTTTTTAAGTTACTTAATGTTGATCTACATTACCAGTTTTTAAATTTAACTGTGCATAATAATTACCTGGGGGGGGGGCGGTGTTAAAAATTCAGATTCCTAGGCTTTACTCCAAACCTACTAAATCAGAATCTTGGAGTAGAAAGAAGGAAGCCAGAGAATTTGTATTGTAAAAAGTTCTCCAGGTGATTCTGATACAACTTATGGGAAACCACTGTCTCAAAACAAATAAGTGTAATTGAGAATCTCAGTCAATAACCTGTTATTTGGTCTGCTTGCTTTGATGTCAAACAAACTGAATAACTTATCCTGACAAAATAGAGGGGTCCCCCCCAAGCCAAGTAATACATATTAAGCATTAATATTGTGTTCATCTATGTCTTCAACCAATGGGTTATTTCTTTCACTAGCAAACCATAGGGCTCTGATAACTAGTCCTCCACACACATCCCAGAAGTTTCCATAAACTCCTCAGCAGCCAATTGGCACATCTAGCAAACAAGGAATACCGAAGATTATTATCGTGTTGATATAGTTCCAGCCAAGAGCAAAGAAAATTGACATTTTAGTTGGCCTGAATGGTTTTAGGATGGGAAAATATACCACATCTGGTTGACATTTTGAAATACCAAAAATAAGTGAAGGATCTTCATTCACTACTCTCTGCACGTGAATCCCTAGCTGGGTTTTGGTTTGCTGAGAAAGAAAAGTATTTCCTCACTTAAGAAACTCATAGAGTAATGAAGAGAACAGAATTTATTCCAAATAACAGGGGAAGAACATAAGTCACTTCATAATCAAAGGCTAGATTGTGAGGGAAGCATCCTAAGTACCAGAGGAATTTGGTGAAGAGAAAAACTATATGAGGTTTGGTCTGTATAATTACATTAGCCTTGCAGATGGCAACTTGCCTGCAATTGAGTACTTTCTCATGATCTTTATTTTAAATGTCTCATTATAATACCGTCTCTGGAGCCTGAATGGGTTAACCATTTTTGTCGGCTGATATATTTGGGGAACTTTGCGGAAAACCTGATTTCAACCATAAATCAATCAGTTAAAACTCTCAACATAAAATCCATTTAAAGAAGCAATTGTAATTCACTCTCTTTCTGCCTGTACTATGATAATTTTTCACCCCAGGAATCCAATTGTGAATTGTCCAAAAGAGGTCGCTTTCAGAATAGTTTGTCACATATAATAGAGAGGAGACTTTGATCAGTTGCAGGCAGCCAGCATCGTTTCCCTACGTCATTTTGGAAGAAAATTTTTGTTTTAATGTAATGGAAACATTAGCATTTGGAAAACAAACTCTGCTGAACACTGCTATGAATATAAATAGACTAAATACTAAATATAACTTCAGTATATTTTTGTTACAAAAAAGAATTTTTATGCCTATAATTCCACCAACCAGAAAGAATTGGTGTATAACCTTCCAAAGTTTTTCCTAGCATATCACATGCACACACACACACACACACACGTAGATATATATGTATTGCATCTGTGATAAAAAGATGAACTCTTGCCATTTTCGACAACATGGATGGACCTTGAGAGTACTATGCTAAGTGAAATAAGTCAGATGGAGAAAGGCAATTACTGTATGATTTCACTCATATGTGGAAGATTAAAAAACAATGACAACAGACAAACACATAGATGAGGAGAATAGATTGGTGGTTACCAAAGGAGAAGTGGATGGGGAGAGGGTGAGAGGGTGAAAGTGTGAAAGGGGCACATATGTACAGTGACAGATGACAACTAGACTTCTGGTGGTGAACACGATGCAGTCTATACAGAAGTCAAAATGTAATGATATACACCTGAAATTTATATATCATTATGAACCAATGTTACCTAGATAAAAAAAAAGATTAAGAATAAATGTAAAATTGCACACATTTTTATAAATAAGAAATCATGCTATACATATACTTTGTAATGTTTTTCTTACTCTACATGTGAACATATTTTTCCCATATCAAAAATGTTCATCTACAATACCACTTTTAAAGGCTAACTTGAATTCTACTATACAGATCTGCAAAAACTTATTCAACCAATTCCACATTGATAAACATTTAAACTTTTTTCATAAATTGTTTGCTATTGTATAAAACACAATCCCGAACATCAAAAAGACAAATATTTTTACCAGTCATGATTACATTCTCAGGATAAATTTCTTGATGTGGAATTTGGGGGCCAAGTGTGTGTTCGTGTTACATATAATACCAAGTGTTCCTGGCCCTAGCCCAGACCAGAACCATTTGCCTGAGTTCTTTGCATGAGAGAAGTAACTATAAGACAAGCCAATATTCTCTAAGTAATGCGTATCTCCTGTCCTAGCACACATTGTAGTGCTAAACACATTACTCAACTGAAAGACCGCCTCCCCATCACAGGCCAGGCTGGGGAAGGTCAATGAGGTGAAGCACCGGGCACATTCCATGCATTCATTCCATAAGCGTGTATTAAACACGTCCTTTGTGCAAGGCACCGTGTTTGGTGCTGGCAATTCAAAGTCTACTGACCAGCATTCTGAACAGAGATCATCACAGATTCCCATACATAATCCTAGAAGGATGTGATATATGCTGTGTGAGAGTCACATGCAGGGTGACCTGAAAACACAAAGGACAAGGTGACAGGCTCTACCAGAGTAGTCAGAGTCACAGATCATAAGAAGGTCCCTATTCTGAGCCTAAAGAGAGAGCAGAAGTTTTCCAGGTAAACAAGCACACAGGGGAAGGACATTACAGACAGAGGGAACAGATATGCAAAGGCTCAGAAGTCTGAGTGGGAATGGTATGTTCTGGGAAATGGCAAGAAGATTATGTCTACAATAAGAAAGGCTAGATCCCAGCCATCAATAGGACATGAGATTGGAAATGTGGCCTAGGTCAGACCTCAAAGGCCCCTAAATGCCACGTTAAGGACTTACGGTACCAAAAGACTTTTGAGAAATCTTTTTCTGAGAAAAAAAATTTTGAGAAGGAGATTTTTCGTCTTTAAAGACATGATCTGGGGCTGGCCCCATGGCTGAGTGGTTAAGTTCGCACACTCTGCTTTGCCGGTCCAGGGTTTCGCCGGTTCAGATCCTGGGCGTGGACATGGCAGCACTCATCACACCATGCTGAGGCAGCATCCCACATACCACAACTAGAAGGACCCACAACTAAAAATACACAACTATGTACTGGGGGGCTTTGGGGAGAATAAGGAAAAATAAAATCTTTTAAAGACACCATCTCCTTTGACCAATGAAGGGTTAAACATAAGACTTTGGAGTCACCTTATGCTGGAGATAATATCTATTTCACAGGATTGTTGAGACAATTAAAGAAGTTGACATTTGTAAAGAACTCAGCACAATGCCTGAGCTATGCTCTGCACTCAATAGATAGATGCAGCAATAATAGGCATAATGTATTATTATTCATCCTCACAGCAACCATTTGAAGAAAGCATGAGCAGAAAGGAAGTTTGCAAGGACTAAAGGACTTGCCTAAATTCCAACGAGTAGTTAGTGGAGAAGCTTGAACTCAACATCGAGTTTTGTGACTCTAAGTCCAGTGCTCCCTTTTTTTAACATGACGATGTGTTGCCTTCCCAATGTCCTAATTGGCCAGCACATTTTCTCCTGAAACTCGGCCCAGATGGAGCAAAATAGAAGCCCTCTAAAAGACCCTCTCTCTAACCTCTCCAGGGAAGCAAGGCTAAGAGAAAAAACAGAGATGGGCTAACCAGTAGCCTGGTTGAAAACAACAACATCAATAAAAAAAAAGGCTACACGGCAACAACAACAACAGTATTAATAATCGCTAGTTTTTATTGAGACTATACTAGGGGCCCGGTACCACACTTTACACACATTATACCATGTAACAATTCCCCAAATTAAGCACTATTCTACAGACCAACAAACTGAGGATCAGAGAGGTTAAACGACTTGTCCAAAGCTACAAAAATAGTAAGTGGTACAGTCAAACATGAGCCACATCATTCCTAAGCCAGTACTTGTATCCCCTGTAAACATTTTCTCCCAACAATCAAGATGGCACACTTCTTCAACAAAAAAAGACAATTCTACATCTTAACAGAAGCCATCATCAGCTTTGACACAGGCTTTTTCCAAAGCTGATGCTTCTGTATTGGTCCCAGAAATCACTAGCTTCTTAGGCCACAGAGTGACCCTGGCATGTTGCCATTTTGTCTCTTGCAGAAAGACAATCTCCCATATGAAAGGTTACATCGGGAAAAGGCTCTTCACTTCCATCATGGGCTGATAGTAACATCTGCAGCTGAGTATCCTCACCTGGCAGTGTGTCTAAGGCTGGTGATTAACGGAAGGGGAGAGTGACATTTACCAAATCAGGTTGTATCCTCCATGCAGAGGAATGAGGAGCCCAGTAAACGGAGTGATTCACTGAACCTGCTTTGGCAATCTGTGAAGACTTTATTCCAGACGCACAGTAGGGAAAAACATACTTAAATCTTGCCCACAGAGCTCTCCGGGAATGAAATCTATCATATCACTGTAGGAGGAGAGAGAGAAATCAGCTCTGCAATTGTGTGCTGCGTCCAGCGACCAGTCACTGCTGTCAATATTCAAACTTCCCCTGGATGCATAATGAGACGCTACCAGCAATGCCTGCGCATGCAACACAGTACTGGCCAATGAGCAGAGGACGCTCCCCGGGGCAGTGAGCAGCTTTGCTGTAGTAGGAAACAGCCTCAGTGCACAACAGACGAGAGGAGGGCTTGCTTTAAAGGCAGGATGCTTTTTATTCTCTTCCTTTAAAAGAGGGAGAACACACTGCATCCATCTTCCCTCGTGGTAGCTGTTATCTCCCTAAACTGACTGCAAGCTTGCCATGTGGTCCAGCCTCCTCTGCAGTGGAGGTGGGTCAAATGCATGGTGGTATCATTGTTGGGGGAGACAGGAAAGCTTCGGTAACTCCTTACTGCCTCATCCCCTTCCCTAACCTTATTGCCAACTTAATAATATGAGTCCTAATCTTTGTTGAGCCGTCACTATGTGCCAGGCACTGTGCTAGGTTTTTTTAGTCTATAAACTAATCTAATTTGTAAAACAACCCTCCAAAGTGGGAACTATTATTATCCCTATTTTACACATGAGGTTTTTAGTAACTTGCCTGGGGTCACTCAAGTCAGGAGCAGCTTTGCCAGGTTTATATAGAGCCTTATAACCTAACCACTAGGCTCTACCATCTCAAGTGCCTACCCTTGGTTCTGCCCTTGAAGGTCATTGCTAAATTACCATTTGTCCAGAAAGGGTGATACTGAGTCATTTTTTACTTCCCAGTTCATTTCCTTCATACTATTTATCACAGTGTGGACATATCTTATTTCCTCTTTGCATACTTATTATTGTTCTGTTTGCTCTGATAGACCATAAGCTCCAAGAGAGACAGAGATCTTACGTGTCATGTTCGCCAATGACTCACTAGCACTTAAAACCATGCCTAGCATGTGCAAGACTTTCATTACATTTATTTGTTGAATGAATGGTTTGTCATTAATACCCTCCATTTTAAGTGGGTATATGGGTCATGAGCTTCTCCAAGGCAGGGCCCAGGTTTCATGCATTTCCATGCTCTATTGTCTAATTCAGGACCCTGCTCATAGTGAGCATGGAGTTAATGCTCATTGCCATGTGGTAGCGCTTTAAGAGCAGATATCTGCTTTTTGGAGCAGATAGACCTGAGCTTAATCACTCACTAACTGTGTGACTTTGAGAAAGTTACTTAAACAATCCGTGCCACCACTGTTGCAACATCTATAAAATAACAAGATGATGGAGAAGATTAAATGATAAAAATGCTGGCACCTAACTGTGTCCTAACATTAGTCGTTAAGTTCTTTATCTTCTGTGTCTGGAGTAATGTCAAGCACATAGTACAGGATCAAAAAACGTTTGCTGAATGATTAGAGGGGAAAAATCAGTGTTCCAGGAGGTAGGGTTCCTGAGAGCTCCCAGTCCCTGTGGCCAAGAGCATGCCATACAGGGCTGTGGATGAGCTTAGCCTACTGTAGTTAGTTGAACAGTGGTCTCCTCTCTCCCAAATTCATGTCCACCCAGAACCTCAGAATGTGACCTGTCTGGAAATGGGGTCTTTGCAGATGTAATTAGTTAAGGATCTCAAGATAAAAACCACCCTGGATTCAAGGTGGCCCTTCTTCCTTTTAAGAGGAGGAGAGGACACAAGGGGTAAGGCCTTGTCAAGAGGCAGTGGCAGAGATTGGAGTTAGGAACCCCTGGAGCCATCAGAAGCTGGAACAGGCAAGAATTCTCCTCTAGAGCCTTCGTAAGGAGTGTAGCCCTGCTGACACCTGGATTTCAAACTTCCGGCCTCCAGAACTACAACAGAATACACTTCTGTTGTTTTGAGTTATCCAGTTTGTAGTAATTTTTTATGGCAACTCTAGGAAATTAATACAGTGGTGAATATAGATGTTATTTGAGAGTATAGCTTAACCTAAAACAAATAACTAAAAACAGAACAACTGCAAATGGCCCCTAATCGAAGCAATTCAGAGAGGAAGCAATTCCTCTCTGGGAGCAAGCTTAATGAATGAAAGTCTTAATTCATAGATAAGATGAATTGGAGAGTGAGGACCTTCTCAAAATGATTCATCATGGGATCTTCCTACAGAACAAGATTCAATTTAGCAAAATGCGTTTACCCGCAAATTTTCATCCCACACTTAGTGAGCAATATAAGACACAATTATAAAAACGACTGTCCTGTGGCCAGCCCCGTGTCCGAGTGGTTGGGTTCACGTGCTCTGCTTTGGCAGCCCAGTGTTTCACCGGTTCGAATCCTAGGCGCGGACATGGCACTGCTCATCAGGCCACGCTGAGGCAGCATCCCACGTACCACAACTAGAAGGACCCATAACTAAAATATATACAACTTTGTACTGGGGGACTTTGGGGAGAAAAGGAAAAATAAAATTAAAAAAAAACACTGTCCTTAAATCAATCAGAGTCCTTTTCTTCATTGACAAAATGAGAGATCCTGCTTATTTACCAGACTTCACCCTTTGTGGCCTTTTATTTTTAAGTAAATTATTTCATTAAAGTGTAACATACATACAGAAAAGAGCCCTACATATATAAGTGTGTGGCTCAATGAATTTTTACAAATTGTTCACACTCAAATAATCAGGTAAGAAATAGAATGTGACTAACCTTCTAGAAGCCTCTCTCCTGCCTCCTCCCAGGGACTACCCCAACCACCATGAAAGGTAGCCACTACATTGACCTACATCTCTGATCAGACTGGTCTGTTTTGAGTATTATATAACGGAATCACACAATATTTACTCTATGTCTGCTTGTTTTGCCCAACATTACATCTCTGAGATTCATCCATGTTGTTGCATGCAAGGTAGTTTGTTCTTTTGTATTTCTGTGCAAATATAACACAATTTATTTATCCATTCTGTTGATAAAATTTGGGTTGATTCCAATTTTGTGGCTATTAAAAATAGTGCTTCTATGAACATTCTTATATCTGCCTTTCAGTGTATAGATGAACACATTTCTTTAGGGTACTCAACACATTAGTGTTGAATTACTAGGTTATTAGATATGCATACATACATTCAGCTTTCTGACATACAGTCAATTTTAGTTGTGTTTTTTGGTCGATGTGTTTTGTGGTATTTCATTGTGGTTTTAATTTGCATTTCTATGGTAATTAATGATGTTGGGCATCTTTCAAATACTTTCAAATATTTATTGTCCATTTGTTTATCCTCCTTTGTGAAGTGCCTGAACAAGTTTGACCACTTAACAAAAAAAATTAGGTTGCCATCTCTAACATATTTTTAGTTTTAGGTTTCCCACATAAGTATTTTACAGAGATCGTGGGATAAACATTTTAGCTGGCCGAGTACTATAAACAACAGGCCGACAACAGGAATTCTATTTCGCTATGTGGTTAGACTACCTCCCTTTGTTGTTAGACAAACAAAAGCCTTGAGAAAACACAGGGCAGCTGAGTCCTGAGGCTAGAGGTCCAATTTCTGCCACAAAACTGGAGATACTGCAGCAAACATGCTGTGGAATTTTCCCAGGAGCCAGTTGGAGAGTATTTTAAATCCTTAATTTCCAAGTCAGCAGCCACGTCTCCCTTCTCATAAGTAATTTGAATGCAGCACAAATGATTCCAGGTCCTTGTAACCAAACTGATTCAGGACCTCCGAGATACCCATCCTTTTCTTAGCACGGGGAGATCTCATCCATCAGTGATTGTGTTGTCTTGGTAAGCAGAGGTGAGGTTTTTCCAACATCAAGCCCCGCAATGTTCATCTATGTCCTTTCTTTTCCTAGTAGGGCAGTTGATTCTCTTTGTAATTTTCACTTCGCTTTTTGAGAAAATATTTTGTTATAATAAGTATGATTGGTTGGCTTAGATCTGGTTTCTGTCCATACTGATGCTCAGTCTGTTCGTCACTGGAATGATCACTTTGAACTAGTTTGTCTTTGTTGATGGTAAAATGATATAATTTTCCAGGATTAAGGCTGTGTAAACAGTACCTAGAATAGTAGTTTGAGTTCTCTTGAAGAGAGAAGAAACTTTTATACTCAATAGAGAGATCATGGTTCCTATTGGCATTTCAGACCTTGAGCCTAGAGGCAGCAATACAGGAAAACCCTGGGGAAAAAATCTGTAGAATTGAAAATGCAGTCCTCAGGCATTTTTATTAGGAGAGTTTCCCAAATACCATTTTGAAATGTTACCTGAGACACTCCAGAGCAGACTCAGTCTCAGGGGAAGCTAGAGGTAAATCAGGAAGGTCAGATTTTTGCCACTTACCAAGCTATTTCCAACAATGACAGACGTAAGTTTCTACCTGGGGTTTCTACCCTGAATCTAGCGCTAGAGCTCAAAACCAAAACTGGTGACAAATAGCTTTGCTGGTTCTGCGTCCAAATATATCCTAATGAAATAATAAAGGACACGCACAAAGATTTGCAGGCAAGGATGATCATATCAGTATTATTTATAGTGGTAACATATTGCCAATTACCTAAATATTAAACAATAAAAGATGGGAGTTATATATGATCTTTTCCTTATTTTTGCTTATGTTTTCCTTCCATTTTTCCACAAAAATATGGATTTCCTGTTTAATGAAAATGTATTTTTCAAAATTAAAGGATATTGAAAATCAAATGAGATAAAGAAAAGAATATAGGAGAGCAATTACAAAAAAGTATTTTATAATCTTTGAAACAGAGCTTTAGGGTCAGGCTGGGCTTCCAACTTGAAGCAATTTCTTTTAGGAAAGGAGAATAATGAGATGATAGTAGATGAGGCAGCTGGTTCTTGCATAGACTCCTGTTTGACAGAAAACAGTAACAATAGATTTGTCCTTGGGGCTAGTGATAGTTACCGCTTAAGTGTTATTAGATGTCAGGCCATGTGCCAGACGTGATGGTTATGTGTCTCACTTAATTTGGGCAAAGATGTGATGCAGGCACATTTCATGATCAACACATCCCCCCTGCAACTCCACCCTTCCTATCGACACTCCCCCATCCTCCCTCCCCGCCCGCCCTCCCGCCCCCCGTCTCTACTCTCTGCCCTACTTCCAACCCTTTGAGTTAGGGATTGGGTGCCACCACGCTCACTTCCCGCTCACCAGAATTATTACCTAATCTCTGCTATTCATTTGAAGCCTTCTGGACCTTCTCTCCTGCCCCACAGTCGTGTTAAGTAGAGCAAAGTCATTCATTCATTCATTCATTCATTCTTCCATTCAACATTGAGTCAAGACCCAAACCCAGGCAAGCCAGCTCCAGAATCACGCTCTTCGCCTCTCTGCTCTACCAGCCTTGGCACACACCCAAGCTTTGATCTACAAAGACATAGGTTCAAATCCCCATGCTTCCAATTTCTAGCTAGCTGGGGCCCTGGGCAAATCACTAAGCGTCCAAGGCCACAGTGCCCTTATTTGTAAAACAGAGTTTACTGAAGGTAACTGTTTCATAGGCTTACTGTGAGGGGTAAATTAAATAAGACAGTGTAGCCACAGCTCTTGCCCAAAGCCTGGCATATGGACAATTCAGTTAGATTGATTATAATCAAACTGAAATATTGGTCCATCAAATAAGGTTTCTAAAAAAAATTTATGAAGTGTTAATTGCAACATTTGGAAAGTGTCTGAAAATGAACCCCGTAAATGGAGCCATTTGGTAAGTATATAAATACAGAGTTTCTGTTGAGGTCAATTTGTCCCCCATCATCCCAAATTATCATTTTATAAAGGGCTAATTGAGGCCCTTCTGTTCTGGGAAGTAAGCGTCTCTTCTAGTAAACTTTTCTCTGACATGCCTCTCTCTGAGGTGTAATCCTCTGGTCTCCTTGATTCCTCCCAATAAGTTTTAAAATGGGATTATGTTATCTCATCATATTCAAAAATTTGGCACAGTATTTGAAACAAGGAAGGACTCTCTGAGATTCTCTCTCCTGGTGTTTCTCAATTTTTAATGTGCACACAAATCATCTGGGGTTCTTATTAAATACGATGCAGCTTCTGATCCAGTAGACCTGGGGGTGGGCCTGAGATGCCGCATTTCTAGGAAACTCCCCCATGATGTGATGCTGCTGGTCTAAGGATCACACCTTGAGGAGCAGAGCAACACAGCTCCAGTTCTCAAATGTCCCCATTCATTTGAATCAACCCAGAGCTGCTAAAATCCTGATGCCTGGTCCTCAGCCCCAGAGATTCTGATTTCACTAATGTGAGGTACAGCCTGGGCAGTGGATGTTTTCCTTGTTAGTAGCTATACATACAAGATTTTTAGGAAATGGTAGCACATTTTTATTGAAGCATTCATGGATCATAAGTGCACGGATTATACTGTGATCCCCAGAACAATAGATGTGTACATACAGCCCAGATTGCTTTCTGTTAGGTAAAATCCCCACTCTAGGACAACTACTATTTATTGGCTATTTACCATGTACCAAGTACTTTGCTAGAAGACACATACATTTCACTTGGCTCTAAAACAATCTTCTAGGGTGGGTATCATTATATTCATTTCACATTTGACGCTCGAAAACTTTAGTGATTGCCCAAGCTAACACCATCAGTGAGAGGCAAAGCTGGGATTCAGAACCAAGTCTATCTGATGGCAGGATTTGGCAAAGTGTGTGTTTTTGATTTGAGGTATTAGGTGTTTACTTGAGGTGTAGCCTCATTGAGGTATATTTGACATACAATAAACTGCACGTATTTAAAGGTTTAATGAGTTTTGAAATATGTCTACATCTGTGAAATCATTATGACAATCAAGAAAATGACTCTGTCTCCCCTAAAAGCTTCTCATGCCCCTTTGTCATCCCTCTCTCTCTGTCCCCACTCTACATGCAGGCAACTACCATCTTTCTGTCACTATACTTTGGTTTGCATTTTCTAGAGTTTCATAGAAATGGAATCATAGACTGTGTCCCTTTTTTGGCTGCTTTCTTTTACTCAGCATATCGATTTTTTTTTCCTCAGCATACTGATTTTAAGATTCATCCATGTTGTTGGGTGTATCAGTGGTTCACTCCTTTTTATTGCTGAGTAATATTTCATTGTATGGATATACCACAATTTGTTTATCCATTCACTTGTTGATGAACATTTTAATTGTTTCCAGTTTGAGACTATTACAAATAACACTGTGATGAGCATTCAAGTAATATCTTTGTGTGAATATATGCTTTCACTTCTCATGGATGAATACTGAGGAGTGAAATGGCTAGGTCATATGTTAACTGTATTTAACTTTTTGAGGAACTGCCAGATTGCATTCCAAAGTGGTTGCACCATTTTACATTCTCAACAGCAGTGTATGAGAGTTCCAGTTGCTGCATATTCTTGCCAACACTTTGTATGGGTCAGTCTGTTTTTGTTTTTGTTTTTATTTTGGTGAGGAAGATTGGCCCTGAAGTAACATCTGTTGTCAATCTTCCTCTTTTTGCTTAAGGAAGATTGTCCCTCAGCTGACATCTGTGCCAGTCTTCCTCTGTTTTGTATGCGGGACGCCACCACAGCGTGGCTTGATGAACAGTGTGTAGGTCCACACCCGGGATCCGGCCCACAAACCCTAGGCCACCAAAGCAGAGGAAGCAAATTTAACCACTTTGCCACCAGGCCAGCCCCTAGGTTAGTCTTTTTAATTTTAACAATTCCTATGTATATGTAGTGATATCTCATTGTGGCTTTAATTTGCATTTCCCCAGTGACCAATGATGCTGAGCATCTTTTCATGTGCTTATTTCAAGTGCAGGCTTTTACATTCAGCATCACTGTTTCCCAAACAAATACAATATGATTCTTTTTAAATGAAAAAGTAAAATCACAGTAATCCCCAAACTTCACTTAAATAACTTTTGTAGTGATATTTATTTCTATTATAATATTAACAAAATACTGATATAAAACCAGGCAAACACTTCTTATAAATTGTACATGACTAGAAAAAATTAAACCCAGACAAAACTAAAAATTCACACTAATATAAATAATAATGTAAGAAATGATGATGTTTTCTGACTTTATATCACCACTTGCAAATTTACTTGAGTCGTTCATGCAGTACCCCATGATAGTATGTGGTCTTCCTGTGGCGGGAATTCATAATGTATGTGTACGATCTGCCTTCACTCTTTAGCCTGTGACAATCAAAGTAGTTCTTCCTGGCTCCAACACAGTCATAAACACCAATGCAAATGTGGGCACTGGCCTTGCGTGGCAATACTTGGTTACAAGGAGAACCAGATGATTCAGAACATGCTTGTACTGTTTTTGTTAGATTTTCGTCAAAATGAAAAACACAATATTGAAATACCCTCGTAGCAAACAAGTCATCCTCTAAAGACAAGGCTGTGAATTCCATGCTTTGGCACACACCTTAGTTAGAAAAGCTCCATGCTATGGTATGGTGTCTTGTGCTATCTTCGCTTGAACACACATGCCCCTGCACCCTGTATCCAATACTCTTTGCACTGTCCCATAGTACTAATGGCTCTTCCAACAATTTATATTTCATTCTCTCACTTGATTCCCCCCCTCAAAACTCTGCAAGGAAGGCAGAGCATCTCCCTTAATTGCAGATGAGGAAACTGAGGCTGACAACGCTAGAGGAGCCCTCCCATAGTCACATAACAGAACCTGGTGGAGTCAAGACTAAAGCCGGTTCTTCCAAGTCTAACTAAACATCTTTTTTCCTACATCACATGACTTCCCTGACATTATTACTAGAAGAAACATTCTGGAGAACATACAAACCTGGGACTTTTTTAATAGCTCTTCTTATGATCAAACAACCAAATGTTTTCCACCCATTTCATTTCCGCTAATCCAAAACAGACTCAGTGCCCTTTCCCCTACAATTCATGTCTATTTTTCTTTATTTTTCTCTTTATCCCCTTCAATAGGAAACACAAAGTCCCGGGCACACAACTGGGTATGACACAATCCAGCTGCCACCCACCATGTGGCTACTGCCCATCATGTGAAAACAGGGACCCCTTCCTCTCTCATTTCCACAGACCAAACCCTGGTGTTTTTATAATCACGTCAGCTTTCAGTATCCTCAGCACATTCACAAATGTCATTAAGGATGCCACATTTCTTTTCCAGGTGGAACTTTTCAAATAAAGCTCTAAAAACAATTACAAAGCCATGACATCTGCCATTCATTGAGCTTTGTTTCACACCAGGCATTATGCTAAAAACTCGCACGTGCCTCATCTCCATGCCATGTCCTATGAGGCAGATACTATCTTACTCCCATTTTGGAGACAGTGAAATGAGTTGAGAGAGTGCCAGTGTTACACAGCTAATAACTAATGAAGCCAAGTATCAAACCCTAGTCATTTAAGTACCAGTAACGCATGCGTTTCATCACTATGCTAAGGATACCTCTGAAAAGCCAATCCCAGTCTCCTCTTGCTGTAAGAAATAGTTCCTTTCTCTGAAAATTCATAACCCTTCAACTCTATCTCACTTGCCCTACTTAGTGCTTCTGACCTAGCTCTATCTTGATTTGTGAACTGTGCCCAACTCTCCCAGAGAGTCTCATTCAGGACTTAGCACACTGCCATACCTGTAACACACTTTTAGTAAATGTCTATTCATTTTTTTGGCTCGTTGGCTAGACGGGTAGGTGGGTGGATGGAGAGGACCCAGTTGCTTTCATCTCCCCAGTATCCTTATTTCTGGAACTGGCACCCACCACCATTGCCAACCATTCCATGAGTGGTTAACCATGGTGTCCACTCCCTTCCCTGATCACATGAGCAAAATTATTCCCAAATTTCCCTGCATTAGCAACTAACCCAGAAGGGGCAGTTGATCCAACACACTCCTTCCCTGTAGTCATATCTGGACACAGGTATAGAGAAGTACCTCTTCCTTCCGAATGGCTTAACTGTGACAATGTGACTTTGGAATAGTCAGAGCTCATTTTTTCCTCACTTTCAGGAGAGAACCTGTGTGTAGGATGAGGGAAACATCATTTGAACCTATGTATTCAGCCAGTCATGCCTGAAGCCTGAACCCCCACAAGACTTACCTGTTAAATGAGCCATGTTTGGCTTATACTCATTTGAGTATCAGCCATTTCCAATTTCAAGTGTCCTGAAAAATACAAGAAAATAAAGGCCTAGTTAAGCACAGTTTTATTTATGTAAATTATAACTAGTTGTACTATTATTATAATGAAATTGCTGATAGTTGCTGCTATCGTGAAATTGCTCACCTAAATGAAAAGTCCAGAAATAAAACTGATTTCAGGGTAGACTCAAACAACACCATGAAGGACCTGGTTCCTCTCTGTCTCTTCAGTTTGATTCCTCTCTTGTTGCTTTTACCCTCAGGCTTCACATGGTGGGCCCTTGGTGGTTCTAAGCTCTCTCTTCACGGATACATAATGGATGCAGCAGTTCCGGCATAAACGACTCATGCTACATCATCCAGAGAAAGAAGAAGAGTATCTTCTTGTAGTTTCTATAAGACGGCTTGGTAGAAGTGAGGCTGCCAATCTTCCACAATCACGTGATTAGAAATGGGAAGTCTACATTCCCCAAAGTAAAACCCGTGTATTTGACCACAATGAGAAGGCAGGACTCACACACATACACACACACACACACACACACATACATACACACAAAGTAAGAGAGACAGACAGACAGAGACAGAGCAAGAAGAGAACAAGTAAGGCAAAAATTAACCATTGTTGAATCTAAGTGTAGAAGGTATATGGATGCTCACTTCAGTGTATTATTTTTCAACAATTCTATGTCTGTAATTTTCATGATAATGATTTGGTGGAAAAAAGAAGGTATGGAGGTCGTTAGCGCTGTTCACCAAGTATTTTTAGTTCTTTGCCTTCAGGATATGTGGTGAGTTTACACGTCCCAGATTCTTTGAATTTAGAGGTGGACAAGTAAGTTGCTTTGCCCTATGAGATGGGAGCTACTGTCACTTCTGGAAGCTTCATAGGCCCATTTGTGATTCTCTCTGTTCCCATCCCACTGCTGCAGTAATCAAGGAAGCATATATGGAGATGAAACCTCCCTCACCTGGGTCTCTGAGAGACTCTTTGAGAACAACCCCCAGACAAACCACAATGGACGTGAACCTAAGCAAGAAATAAACCTTTCTTATTATGTATCACTATGATCTGGGGCTTGTTTGTTACAGCAGTGACACCTAGATCATCTTGGCTGATACAGAATAGATGATGCGCAGGAAAAACTATATTCCACCCTCTAAAAACAAGACATTTTAACCATAAAGTTTTAACTCTTAAATAGGAGCTTCCAAGCACATGCTCAGAGGAGACTAAAAATATTGATTTTGTTGCTGTTTCAAATGATCAATTAAACTATGACCCAACACTAAAACACAATGTGTTCACTCTTTTAAGATATCTGTGCTGTCAAATAATATTGGAAGACAATTTCAATTGCTATATTTCCTTCTTTTCTATCCACCAAGAATGCATCCCAGAATGATGTCAGAACACCAGCCAGCAGCTCTGCAAAATGCTACAATCTGTCCTATTAGCAGATTGCTCATGACTCAGTAGCAGCGATACGAGCAGCCAGCACGTTGTAAGGCAGATCACTGCCCATTCAATCTAACTGTGAGACAAAGAAAAGGGGCAAATGTACCTGGCCGTTAGGAAGTTTCTGAGAAGTTATAATAGGCAAGTGGAATTAGAGTGAATTCACCAGTAATATCAACCAGAGAAGCAGATGACTTCTCTTCACTACTTGGAAGAAATCTTCCTTAACTACTCAAAACCCTTTGCACCAATTCCGCAAGCATTACCTTTTGTGGCAAGCAGCATTTGGTGGGTCAGTATTGGATTTTGTTTCAAGTGGTTTAAGTGACCTCTCCAAAGAGAAATCATTGAAAAGTGAAGTCACCTGGAGTCCAAACTCAACATGGAAAAAAATTCGCTGAGAACAGAGAACGAACAGGTAAATGGCCTGATGGATAGGTCTGTATGTGGGGGCCAGAAAGGATCAGAGAATTTAGGGGTAATGATGGCTCTGTGTTAGCTGCAGCATGGGAGTGGCTCTCAGGCACCTTTGAGGCCCTTCCTGCTGTGCTACCGCTCTGCAACTTCTTCAGCAGCCTGTACAAAACCTTCACATTTGTCTAAATTGGCTTAACAGCCATCTGGTCTCAGGCAAGTTATCTAAAACCTCCAAGCCTCAGTTTTCCCATATATAAAATAGGATTAAGGCTGTTGTAAAGATTCAATGAAATCGAAATGTAAAGTGCTTAGCAAGGCCTGACATATAGGAAGAGCTCAATAAATGTTAGTTGCTGTAATTATAATTTTTACATCTTCCTTGGAAGGACTTTGTGTTTCTTTCTGTGTGTTGGCTAGCTTTTTCCTTTCTAACTCTTCAAGGGCTCAAGTCATTATTTTTCTTTCTTTTTGATTCAAGAACATGGAACTATGTACCAGGCACTTTCCTCAAAGGTTGGTGACAATGATGAATGAGACAGATTTTCTTGTCCCCAGTAGACAATACACAGAATGTAATGTGATCAGAATGTAATGCAAAAATGGGCCATGGCACCATGGAGCAGGGGCACCTGAGTCCACCTGGGATCCGTGGTCCTACCCTGAGAAGGTGATATCTCAATGGCATCCTCTCCCCAGGCCCAGCTCCATCCCCAAAGGGACCTGCAAACACCACTCCATAGATGTTAGGAAACTAGAGCAAAACTCCCCTCCCAGCCTGGAGTGCTGTGAAAACCAGCCTAAAGAAAAGATCTTCAGGAGGCAGGGGTGACCTAGACGCTAGGGCACTGGGCCTGGGGTGCTTGAGACAGGCATGTTTCCAGGGTTTTCTTGCTCGTTTATTGAAGATATTCATACCAAAACCCATAAAGATAAGGCTTCCATTCCACTAGACATTTCTCATTGCATGCTTGTGTCATATAGCTTCATTTGACAGTCTCCCTGCATTTTGAATCTGAATTTATTGTTTCACCAAAACATGTACACTATATTAGCATGACCATACATTTTGATTTGGCTGCTTTATCCTATTCTATCCCTGTTGTCCTAGTGTAATTATTAATAACATTCTTGTTCACTTTCAAATGTATCTCAGTGGAATGATAAATTACAATTTTACAAGCAACCTAATTTTAGTAAATCTCTCTAAAATTAAAAAAAAAAAAGTTTAAGGGTATTCTGATGCTGCCAATACCTTAAAATTACAAGAGTTCAACTCATCTTCAATATCATTCATATGATAGATTGACAGAATCATAATGATAATAAAATTATTTACCATTTATTCAAAAGCAACTACGCTAGTCATTATGCTAGCGACCTTCCTCGTCTTATTTCACACATACTCTTTATAGTTTCATTTATGACCAGCTTCTATAGTTGCGGAAATGAAGTGCAAGACAGGGAAGGGGCTTGCTGAGGAATCATTAAGGAGCAAGCAGAAGTAGGCTGCAGAGGGAAGATAAAGTCATGGTATCAGGAGGGAATGGGGAAGATACTAGAAGAAGAAGAGGCAAGCAAATAGGGATAAAGCAGAGACAACGAGGTCTGCTTAGTTCAAGGCCCGTCATCCTCCTTGACTAGCACCTTACAGAAGTTGAAACACTAATGCTTCTTGGCTTTGCAGCTTGAATCAAACATTCAGCTGCCCAGTTGCTTAAGTGAAGCCCTGAAGTTCGCCAACCCTAGAAGACCGAGATACAAACCTTAGCAATGATAAAGTTTCTTCTTATCTCAAGTATCCATCTCTCCTGCTCCCACCCCAGCTTTTCCTTGGCCTTGCGCCATCTCTCTAGAGCTCCCTAGAGCAATATCAAATTTTAAAGGTAAGCGTGACTTTTAAAATCCAAGGGTCATTACAAATGGATTCAAGAGTTGTCATGGGCTGCAAAATTCCTGATATGGCTCAGTTGCTGAGGACTAATTTCCTCTCTCTACTCAGATTAGTCTACTGGCTAATACCATGAAGCATGTGGATCTGATCACCGGGAGATGGGTTCCGATCTCTCCTCTTGCGTTATTCACATTCTCGCTGCCACTAGCACGAGTCTCATTTCTATCATGATTAATCTAATCCCTCCGTTTCCACAACTAATCACATCTTCATAAAGTTAAATTTAATGTAATTTGACGTAACACTGCCCTCTTGTGCCTTACCACATGAGGGGCCTTTTTGGGGAAAGATTTATCTTTAATTAAAAATAAAGTTTATAATTTCAGCACCTTATTGAACACTATGCTGGGGAGAGGAGAGGAAATTTTTTGTCTCCCGTCATCATTTGTCTTAGTCTTTTGTTACATTGGTTTCCATCATTGATAATTGCTGGCCAAGGAAATCATCTCTAAGGGCAGACTTTAACATAAATCCACATGTGATTATTTTAAGTAGCACATGGACGGAAATAGCAAACAATGAATCCAGGTTGCCCAGGAATGAGGAGTGCAGGAGAAACTGAGTAAGAAATCAGGAAATGAACAGAATGTTATTAAATAGACTTGCCACAGCTGGCTTAGTGATTTCAATAGGCTTGCTTAATGGGAAAAACAATCATAGAGAGCCCTTTAATTGCTTTTCTGCTGAGTTCCTTTCCACATCTCCATGTTTGCAGAGATTAATTAGGAGTTCCAATCACAACCTAAAACTAAACTCAGTAAGACAGATCAGAGAATTAAAAAAAAAAAAAAAATGGTGGCATGCTCTGGAGACTTCTGAGCAGCATGTCTTATACAATTGATGGTCAGTGGTTCCAGTTTGCAAAAGATTATTTGCAAGGAATAAATAATATAAGGGCAGAACATAACATCAAATAACTCACAAATTGCCACTTTTTGAGTCTTATCCTCAGCTCAAAAACTGGGTCTTAGTATTTTTCTCTTGATTAGCCACTACTCAGCACTCTGGGCAAGAAATAATGGGGGGGAAAATGATCCAGAAAACCTTGGATGTGGTATAAATCACCGAAGCAGGAAGGACGCAGCCAAGCTGACCGCAAAGATGAGGTGAAACAGACAGGGACGGGAACCGCAGAAACACCTCTGCGGGCGAGCCTTGTGTTCTTCTGGGGACAGAGCTTCTGAGAACTGTTCCATTTCCATTTGGTTCTCTAACTCCAGCGGCCATCTCTGTGATGATCCAGAAGATGGATGCTTTGGCCCGTGATAGATGTCTGAGGATTGGGTACAGCGTATGGGTGCCTAAAAAGCCAGTCTCTGTGGGTCTTTTCCCCTCCCTTATTCATGCCCTTTTAGGCCAGGCTTTGCTTTCTAACGAACTCTTTTTACCAAGTCCAGAAGTTCCAGATTTGCCTAAGGCTCTGGACTTCCCCTTGTCTTGAACTATCAAGAAGCCTGCTTTCCCTTTATCTTCTATTCTCATTTTGTTGTTCTTGTTTTAAGTATTGCACCCAGCTGGTCTGTTGTTTCACACAGAGTCCATCAGGGTTCCACTGACAGACAGGCAGCAGTGCTCCAGGAAGTTTTGCTAAGCTCATCTCACCTCGTTTAGTGGGTGAGACAGGTCCCTCTGAGGAACTTTCTCTCTCCCTAAGGAAGGGGCCCCTAATGGTGAGCAGGGGAAGGGGAAGAGGAAAGGGGAAAGACAGGAGGTTCTTTTCTAAGGGAGGCACAACAAAGGTGAAAATCAGAACAAAAGAAGGAGCTCAATGTGTTGGGAGGATTTAAAAACATAGTTAAAATCAAACAAGCAGGAGGGAGACAGTGTCATATGATGAGACCAGGAAGACCCGTTTTGTGCCACTTTTCGGGAGACACTAAGAACTTTTATCATCATAATAATGTCAGGCTCCCCTTTCTTGATCCTTGGTTCCTGTTCTCTCGAAGCACACAAAGTTCTGCACCCAGCAACTCCCTCCACCCATCAAAACTACATCTCAACCACACAGCTGACAGAATGTTCCCTTCCCAGGGAGAAGTCACTCCAAAAGCTTGATGAGTCACAGTAGTGCCTGAGCCTTGGCGGACTACAGAGCCCACAGAATCTGTAGACAGCCTGAGTTCACATCCAGGGCTTCACTCTGACCTTCAGTTTCCTCATCTGTAAAGAGAAAATATTACCAGTACCTTCTTCACAAGGCTTTTGAGAGGGTTTAATGAGATGGTAAAAGTAAAGCACTTAGTACAGGGCTTAGCGTGTCATAGAGGAGTAGTCTCAGCTTTCATTTGCATTTTGATCATGGGACCAAGCTTTAGGCAGAAGGAATAAATCCCAGCGGCATTTGGGGCAAGATGTCAAAAGTCAGCTGGAAAAGGAGTCATGTGCAAATCTCCAACTTGGCACATTGAAGGGCTGGGTTTACTCTCTCATAAAGCAAAGTGGGAGACACTTCATAAACCATGTAGCCTGCCTTGGACAGAAAGGACAGTATTTCTGTTGTGGGGGGGGGCACTGATAGTGTTTCCTTTTTTTTCAGACTGGCTTACATTTACTAATCTTTTGGTATTAAACATGAAAGGCTCTTGCAATAAGAAAGCATGATTTGGGGCCGGACCAGTGGTGCAGCAGTTAAGTGCACATGTTCCGCTTCAGCGGCCTGGGGTTCGCTGGTTCCAATCCCGGGTGCGGACATGGCACCGCTTGGCACACCATGCTGTAGTAGGCATCCAACATATAAAGCGGAGGAAGATGAGGATGGATTTTAGCTCAGGGCCAGCCTTCCTCAGCAAAAAGAGGAGGATTGACAGCACTTAGCTCAGGGCTAATCTTCCTAAAAAAAAAAAAAAGCATGATTTTATAATTTAAATTTAAAAATTCATTCTTCAATGGAGTTTTTATGAGCATGGATACTTGCAATTTTTTCTTTAAGAATTTTGCACCAAATTTTGGATATTAAAGTCATTTCCCTCCCTTTACCATATATTATGGTCATTTTTCCTTTGCAGTAGTCTTTATTACTATTAAGTGTAAGGTAATAATCATATTTGCCAAATAAATCATTACCTAGTATGTATATAGCAGTGATTTAGAGTGTATGTGCGTTGGAATGGGAGAAGGGATAGGGAGGGGGGCAAAGACTGATGAGTTTTAAATCCGGAAAAGAAGAGTCATACCCACAGTTGACTACTTCACAAAGTGGGAAAGAATTGGTGCCATCAGAGGTAGGGACCAGGGGTTCTTAGCCTTCAATATGCGTCAGAATCACTTGTGGAGTTTTAAAAAATTGCAGATGCCTCTGCCCCACCCCTAGGGATCCTGATTCCATCTGTCTGGGGCAAGGCCCTGAGTGTGACGTTTCAAAGGCCCCTCAGGTGGTTCCGATGTGTGGCCAAGCTGGAGAACAACCAGTCCAGCTAGACAGGTGTGGGGAGTCGGAAAATATGAGGTTATTTGCCCTTGGAAAGAAGGAGAGAGTGGCTTGAGAGAAGAGACAGCATTTTCCACGTCAGTAGTTGTGAGACGAATGCCAGTATAACACATGTGATGTCATCTATATACCCAGACCCAAATAGGCGCATAATTATTGGTCAGTCTTAACTAAAGAACCAGATAGGCATGGTAACCACTCCACGTCAGATATGAGAGATTCTCAAGAAAAACAACCAAACACAAATGTGCAAGGATGCATTTGATAGTCCACCAAGCAAGGGTAAAGCACTGCTTGAAGGAAAACAGAAAGGACTTAAAACTGTTAGAAGTTTGGAATTAGTACAACCCTGTCGTTCTAGAACTACAAAATGGTAGAGTGAAAAAGCACATTCTGTGGTTATTGGAAATGTTGCTTTCAGCCTTTCAGCTGAGAAGAGAAAAGGGGACAGATGGATGATGTGAACGTGGCAGCAATACTGACTACCATGCAGTGTCTTCCTTGAGGATCGCAAAGCAAAAGAGGGAGGGAGCTCTGATTGCTTCTCTAAGGCTTCTGCTTTGCTGAGAAGATGAGGAAATAGGAGGAGACAGCCCAAACTCCACCATTAAAAACACTCTGTTTCTGTCTCTTTCCATTGTGCCTCCATCACACTTCTCTCTGTGTTGGAAGGTACTGGAATGGCAATAGGCATCTTTGGGATTGGGCTGAAGTTGGAGATACATTTGGTTTGGATTTAGTGGGATGTATTTATGTGGATCACTGTCATTTCCATGTAGTAACAGGAAGGTACAGGACCAGAGGTCGTATCCCGAAATAAACTTGTCCTATACTACCCTACACCTCAAACACACAGAAAAAAAAAAAAATGAAATGTATAGAGCCAGAGTCTCATACACAGAAAATTCTTTTAACTGTTAGGTTTTCCCAAATTTCATGACAATTCTAAAAATCTATAATATTGTCAAAAATTTTGTGTCAAGCTGAAACTAACTTTTATAAACCACAAATAATAAAAATTAAATTTTGATCAAATATGTTAGAGAAAAGACTGACTTATCTTTCTATTCTCTCCTTAAAAACAATATTATACATTTATATGAAAACGAGGTCCACTATAGAGACATATCAGGCAGTTGACTAATAAAAGTATATTGTTATTTTCCAGATTTTGTGTGATGTTTTTGATATTTGTCAGCTTTTTGAAATCTATAATTTGTTGTGATTTCTTTTCTCATTCTAAAAAAAAGAAGTCTGTGTTTACATCACTAGAATTTTTGCCTCTCCTGAAATTTGGAAAAGAAGCATCCAGGTGAACCTTCTAAATGTTGCAAGTATGCATCTAGTCGCTAATCTTAGGAGAGCAAGAAATGCTGTTTCTTTATTTATTTAAATCAAACTATCTGATTCCCAGTACCCAGCTTGCCATGGGATCAGGAAATCCTCAGTCATTGTTGGTGTTTCTGCCCTCCCATGGCTGTGCCAAGGTCCTAGGGTCTTAACCAACCCCAAGCATAGAGGAGGATGGGGGATGCTTTGTACATCTGTTAGAGCATCTGTGGCACATTGCTTCTAGGGAGAGGTTCCATAACTGCCGTGCTATCCTGAGGACATGGGAATGTTAGACTAGTCCTGGAGCCCTTGAGCTTATGGTCCTGTTCCTGGGTTCCCTGGGTAGACATCACCCCTCCCCAACCCAAAGCCACAGCCTTAGATGGCTCTGCTAATTTCAGCCCCCACTGAGCTTCATCATCTTTAGGCATGTCCCAGTTCCGAGAAATATTCCCTTATTTTCTATCCTTGACCTCAAACGTTCTCCCTCTGTCCTACAAGCTTGGATCCTTAGTCCCATCTCTTCTACAAGCTTAGGATTTTCAAAAAGGCAAGAACAGTGTTGTCTTCAGGCAACTTTAGCTCTCAGTCTAGGGGGAAAAAATACTGAGTTAAAGGAAATATCAAGAGCCTGGCTACTTCTTGGGACAGAGAGAAGAGGGAAATACATGGAGAATATTGACCAAAAAAATATTTAAATAGTATCTCAAATTTAAAGAACAAATCTGACCACAGCATTCCCTAAACTACATCTTTTCAGTGGCCATCCATCACCTAGTAGATAAACCATCTAACCACCATTGACAAGACCATTTATGATATTTCCTCTGACCAATAAACTCTGTGGAAGTGCTTTACAAACTTTAATGTGCAACAAATTGCCTGAGGGTCTTGTTAAAATGCGGATTCTGATTCAGAAGGTCTGGAGTGGGCTCTTCGATTCTGCACTTCTAACAAACTCCTAAGTGATGCCAAGGTTCCTACTTCAAGGACCACACTTTGAGTAGGAAGGGACCACAGCTTTCTCTTCTGAGCGTCTTGCACATAAAACCCTTCCCACCACATCACACAATGCCATTGCTTCTTGGTGGATTATGGGAGAACCATCTGCCTCAGAATTACATAGGGCCTTTTCTTTAAAATGCTGGTTTCCTAGATCTCACCCTAGATTTACTGCTTCAGAATCTCTGTGGTGGGTCCTGGTTTCTGCATTTTTTTTATTGAGGTAACATTGGTTTATAACATTATATAAATTTCAGGTGTACATCATTATATAATGTAGACCAATGTCTTACACCATACACAAAAATAAACTCAAAATGGATTAAAGACTTGAATGTAAAACCTGAAACCATAAAACGTCAAAAAGAAAATGTAGGCAGTACACTCTTTGACGTTGTTCCTAGCACTGTCTGTTTGATATCATGTCTCACCAGGCAAAGGAAACAAAAGAAAAAATAAACAAATGGGACTACATCAAACTAAAAAGTTTCTGCACAGCAAAGGAAACCATCAACAAACGAAAAGACAACCTACCAATTGGGAGAAGATATTTGCAAATCATATATCTGACAAGGGGTTAATATCCAAAATATATAAAGAACTCATACAACTCAACAACAAAAACAAACAACCCAATTTAAAAATTGGCAAAGGATCTGAACAGTCATTTTTCCAGAGAAGATACACAGATGACCAACAGGCATGTGAAAAGATGTTCGACATCACTAATTATCAGGGAAACGGAAATCAAAACCATAATGAGATATCGCCTTATACCTGTCAGAAGGGCTGTAATTAACAAGACAGGAAATAACAAGTGTTGGAGAGGATGTCGAGAAAGGGCAACACTTACTGCTAGTGGGAATGCAAACTGGTGCAGCCACTATGGAAAACAGTATGGAGATTCCTCAAAACAGTAAGAATAGAACTACCATATGATCCAGCTATTCTACTTCTGGGTATTTATCCTGGGATCTGCATTTTAACAAGCTCCCCTAGCGACCCTTTTGCTTCGTAACATTTAGGAGCCTTTGCTCTGGCTTTACCGAATGATTAATTACTCAGTTTTCCTAAGGTAACTTTCACTTTCCTGCCCCCAGGTCTTTGCATGATATACTGGAGCCTCCCATGTCATCACCGAGCATCATTTTCCACCTCCTGTCTGTACATTTTACCTGGACTATTCCTATTAACCTTTCAGAAGCCGTCTTGGCCCACTGCCAATCTGGAGTGAGTACACTTCTGTGCTGTTTTCAAGCATTTTTTATCATTTATACACCATGGACATTACTCAGTGCCAAGGATGGATAAATGGATAGATAGATGGATGGATAGATAGATGACAGATAGATAGATAGATAGATAGATAGACAGACAGACAGACAATGAATGAATCAAGGGCAGATCTGTCTTTTGATCCAGACACACAGGGAAGTTTTGCTTGAATGAAATTCTTAAGAGTTGCTTAAAGTAGATTTAATGAAATGCATGATGACAAAGTCACTGTGCACACTCATTAAAAACTCACTAACAAATGTCAAGTGTCTCTTCCTCCCAGGAAGGGCACTATGCCCTCTATTTTGCCCTCCATCCATGCTAAAGAGGTGACGATATAATGTGTTCTTAAAAATCCACTTGAGAGCATTTTCTTCCACCTCCTATGCATGCACTTTTATTCAATCTTATGTCATCCACAAAGCACATCTCAGTTTCTAGCACCATAGCTGCTGTTTTACAAGTGAAATTACAGCAACAAGATCAGCTGGACTTTAGTAAGCATTTTTTACAATCCAGGGACTTTATTGATCACTTTTACTTTAAATATCTCTTATAAACTACATAAAACCTAACATATGCTCCTAAATAATATTGTATTGTGTTCAGCTACAAAGTGCTCAAGACTACAAAACGAGGAAACTGAGGTTAAGGTCAAGTCAGCTACCCAAGGTCAAACAGTTTGGTACCCAGAACTGTCTAACCCCAGAGGCAATACTTTTAACCTGTACATCACAGTACCTCCCAGAGAGCATGCTTTGGTCACGCATGGGCACATCATTCGAAGGATTTGGAACGTTCGTTTGGATAGAACTTTGGATTTATTGCCATTTCACTGGAGGACCATTGGGAATTTTCATCACTGCAAACTCTTTGAAAGAGGAATCTTCATATTACATCCCAGGAGGTAAATCACTCCACTTAGCCCCAACTCCCATCCAGACCTCTGGGATTCTCACCCTCCTGGATAGTCTTATGTTTCCACACTTCCATGTCTTATGTTATTAAAGCAAAGGAGGAAAGCCAATAGGTGTCTTGTGTTTAGTAAATGGTCAGTAAACTAACCAAAGAATTCCACAAAGCCTACCGTCTCCCCCAGCATCAAGGTGTTTTTTTCCTAGTATTATTTGCAATTTCTGGAAGGATGATGCTTTCAGGTATAGTTTCTAGGTCTGGCCTCTAAAATGTCCTGCTTGATCCTCCACATTTTTTCTCTTTCTCCATCTGAAGGCTGGATCTTGCCAGGGTGATTGTGAAGCCATGTTCAAGATGACAGGGCTACAGCATAGAAGAAGCCAAAGTCCTTGGATAGTAGAAGCCTGCATTTCCACAGAACGATTACATGAATAAGCAATATTGAATAATATTGTATTGTGTTCAGCCACAGAGAGCTCAGGACTAGTTTGTTATACCATGTTATGGACTGAATGTTTGTGTCCTCCTCACATTCATACGTTGAAGTCTAATCCCCAATGTGATGGTGTTTGGATCCCAATGTGGGGCCTTTGGTAGGTAATTAGATCATGGCGGTGGAGCCCTTATAAGCAGAAGCCAGAGAGCTAGCCCTCTCTCTTTCCACCATGTGAGGATACAATGAGAAATCAGCAGTCTGCAACCAGAAGAGGGCCCTCAACAGAACCCAACCATGCTGCACCCTCAACTTGAACTTACAAACTCTATAACTGTGAGAAATAAATTTCTGTTGTTTTTCAGCCACACAGTCTGTGCTATTTTGTTACTGCAGCCTGAGCAGACTAAGACATAGCACATGGCATTACTTACCACACTGATGAATACAACCAAATTCCTTGAGCAGCGAATCAACCTCTGTTGAGCTAATACTTTCCTTAACCTTTAAGGCCATTTGGGGCAAGATCTTTTGTTACTTTCAGCCCAAAGCATCTTAACAGAGAAACTCATGTCTCCACAGCTTCTGCTTTCATACTTATATAAACAAACCCATGAAGAAGTTCACAGAACCAAGCCCAGGATCCTCTCTGTTTAAGAAGATTATCAAAGTATATACAAAATTTGTTAAGACTCTCCAAGTGTGGTCTGCCTTCTAATCCTTCCATGTGATTTTGTGCCCCCCTATTGGCAAGATCTCCTTCTGTGCTTATTTCTTCTGGATGAATCAAGTGAATTCTCCTAACCAGCATCCTCTTCTAGCCATCCAGGGAACATATAGCAATGTGGGTTTTTGCAGTAGGAATTCTAGAATCTCTCTCTAGATAAACCTATTGATCAGAACTTCTTGAGTAGTTCCCTCAGATCAAGAAGTAAACTAGATTTTCTTCTGAGTCTTATTTTCTCTGCTCTTGGTTCAGTGCGCCGCCCCCCCGCGCCCCCCCACTTAGGAGGAGGGCCTTTGAACGTCACTACCTTCCTTCCTTTATGGCACACTTTTATCCACCAATGGATGAAGGGCCACAAGCTTGGCCTTTCCCTATTGCAGGTGTTCCAACCTTCTCAGCCTGGTGGCTCCATTGTCCCACCTGGGACTGGTGTGTCCATTGATCTACCCACACTCCAAGACCTCCCAGACTACCTCAGCTGGTCTTCCTGCAGCTCCCACAGGATATGCAAATACAGAACACATAGAGAGGAAATAAAATATTCCCAACAAGCAGAGTTACAGGTCTAAGGATAGGTATGGCAAGTATCTACATATTCCCTCTCCTTATGGTGTTTTCCCTTATAAAGTGAAATACTTTTTCTGAGCTCCAAAGCCCTGCTTGAAACTCCTCATCCTTAGTCCCTTCCCACATTAGAGCCCACCACTTCCTCCTTTATGAATCCTATTATGTACCTACTGTCCTTTGGCGTGCTCACTGATGCAGCAGGGTACAGAGGTTAGGAGCTTGGACTCTGGAGCCAGACTACCTTGGCTTGATTCCTAGTTCTATCACTTACTGGCTATGTAACCTTGGACAAGTAACCTCTCTGAGCCTCAGTCTCCTCATCTGCAGACGAGGATAATAATAGTAGTACTGGCTTCATATGGTACAAGTGACTACTACTGAGGAAATTCAATTAACATGATTAGAAGAGCACCAGGAACAGAGTAAGTGCTCAATAAATACACATGTAGCTCTTTGTACATCTGTGTCAGCTTTTTCTTAGATTACAAGCTCCTTGAGATAAAGAACAAAATCTTATTCACCTTTGTATTCCCAGTGGCCCTAAGGAATGCTCAGTCTGTGTTGGTTGAATGAATGAATGAGAAATAAGTACTTGAATGAATTTCCTGGTGTGTCTATGGAAATTAAGCAATTATTTGGAGACTGTCCCTCTGAAAAATACAGTTTTATAGACAGAGAATTCCAGTCTTTGTGTCATCTGTCATAACCCAAGCCAAGCTTGATTTAGTTTTCTCTGTACCAGTGAGCTTTCTGATGGCTTTTCTGCTTCCACCCCCACCCTCAACCCCACCCATCCCCTGGCCTGGGTGAAAACACCCTGCCTATCCAACCACAAGGGAAAGGTTGAGTACATTAAATCATACTAGGAGGCCATTAAAAATATGGCTTAGAGTGTAGACAACGTAGAGGAGAAAATTAGCATAATCGAGGACAGACAGGCTGAATGGTGCCAGACAGAGGAAGAAAGAGAACTAAGAATTAAAAAAAATGAGGAAAATCTCTGAGAGATAATGGATTCAATGAGGAGTAAGAACATAAGGATCATAGGAATTCCCGAGAATATGGAAAAGGAAAATGGAGCAGAAAGTGTGCTTAACGAAATTATTGAAGAGAACTTCCCAAATCTAGGGATCAATGGAGAAATGTGTGTAGAGGAGGGTTTTAGATCTCCTAGATTTGTCAATGTAAAAAGACCTACCGCAAGGCACATAGTAGTAAAGTTGGCAAATAGGAATGATAAGGAGAGAATACTCAGGGAAGTAAGGAAAAAAAAGAGAATAACCTATAAAGGAGCCCCTATCAGACTGTCAGCGGATTTCTCTACAGAAACCCTACAAGCTAGGAGAGAATGGAGTGATATATTCAAAGCTTTAAAGGATAAAAACCTTCAGCCAAGAATACTCTATCCAGCAAGAATTTCCTTCAGATATGAGGGAGAAATTAAATCTTTTCCAGACAAACAAAAGTTAAGGGAATTTGTAACTAAAAGCCCTCCATTACAAGAAATCCTCAAGAAGGCTCTCATACTTGAAAAAAGAAAAAAGGGAGAAAGGGGAAACAATCCACAGACTAGGGAGACCGATGGATAGAACCAGAACAGGATAGCAAATATTCAACTATAGCATCAGGGTAAAAGTAAGGAAACTACCAAAACAAGGACGATCTTAGCATTCTAACTACAAATTAATAAGACGAGTTGGAATAAAAAATGAAAATAATTATTTAGGAGGGGAAGAGCAAAGGGTCTAAATCAGTATTGGTCAAGTAGGTAAGAGACCACCAGAGAATAGACTATATTATACACGAGATTCTAAATACAAACTTCAAGGTAGACACTAAAATAAAGTACAGAACAGAGTCACAAATCATAGATAAGGAAAAATCTAAGAAACCCAGCATAAGAAATTACAGTATTAAATGGGTAGTCTAAAGCACACAGGAAAAGAAACACAGGAAAACAAGATAATGAGTGACAGATTGACAGCATTAAGTCCACATGCATCAGTAATCACTCTCAATGTGAACGGATTGAACTCTCCAATAAAAAGACAGAGAGTGGCAAAATGGATTAAAGAACACGATCCAACAATTTGTTGCCTCCAGGAAACACACCTCAGCCCCAAGGACAAACACAGACTCAGGGTGAAGGGGTGGAAGACAATACTTCAAGCAAATAGCAAGGAAAAAAGGCAGGTGTTGCAATTCTCATATCAGACCAAGTGGATTTCAAAATAAGACAGGTAAAGAGAGACACAGAGGGACAATATATACTGATCAAAGGGACACTTCATCAAGAAGAAACAACGCTTATAAATATCTATGCACCCAACACAGGAGCACCAAGATTCATAAAGCAACTATTAACAGACCTAAAGGAAGATGTTAAAAACAACACAATAATAGTAGGGGACCTCAACACCCCACTCACATCAATGGACAGATCATCCAGACAGAAAATTAACAAGGAAATAGTGGAGCTGAATGAAAAACCAAAACAATTGGACTTAATAGACATATATAGATCACTCCACCCTGAAAGAGCTGAATACACATTCTTCTCAAGTGCACATGGAACATTCTCTAGGATAGACCATATGTTGGGAAACAAGGCAAGCCTCTACAAATTTAAAAAAATTGAAATAATAACAAGCATCTTCTCAGATCATAGTGCTATAAGGCTAGAAATTAATTACAGGAAAAAAGCTGAGAAAGGCACAAAGATGTGGAGACTAAACAACACACTACTGAACAAGCAATGGATCATTGAAGAAATTAAAGAAATCAAAAAATACCTGGAAACAAATGAAAATGATAGCATGCCATACCAACTCATATGGGATACAGCAAAAGCTGTATTAAGAGGAAAATTCATCACAATACAGGCACATCTTAACAAACAAGAAAAATCCCAAATAAGCAACCTTAAAGCACACCTAACTAAACTAGAGAAAAAAGAACAAATGAAGCCCAAAGTCAGCAGAAGGAGAGAAATAATAAAAATCAGAGCAGAAATAAATACTATTGAAATGAAAAAGGCAGTAGAAAGGATCAATGAGACAAAGAGCTGGTTTTTGGAGAAGATAAATAAAATTGACAAACCACTAGCCAGACTTACAAAGAAAAAAAGGGAGAAAGCTCAAATAAACAAAATCAGAAATGAGCAAGGAGAAATAACAACAGACTCTGCAGAAATACAACAGATTATAAGAGAATACTACAAAAAACTCTATGCCAACAGAATGGATAACCTAGAGGAAATGGATAAATTCTTGGACTCCTACAATCTCCCAAAGCTCACTCAAGAAGAGGCAGACAATTTGAACAGACCAATCACAAGGAAAGAGATTGAAACAGCAATCAAAAACATCCCAAAGAATAAAACCCCAGGACCAGATGGCTTTCCTGGGGAATTCTATCAAACTTTCAGAGAGGATTTAATACTTATCCTTTTCAAGCTATTCCAAAAAATTAGGGAAGATGGAACACTTCCTAACACATTCTATGAGGCCAACATCACGCTGATACCAAAATCTGACAAGGACACCACGAAAAAAGAGAACTACAGGCCAATATCACTGATGAACATAGATGCAAAAATTCTAAACAAAATTTTGGCAACCAGAATTCAGCAATTCATCAAAAGAATCATACATCAGGATCAGGTGGGATTCATACCAGGGACACAGGGATGGTTCAACATCTGCAAATCAATCAACGTCATACACCACATCAACAAACTGTTGAATAAAAACCACATGATCATCTCAATAGATGCAGAGAAGGCATTTGACAAGATCCAACAGCCATTTATGATAAAAACTCTGAACAAAATGGGCATAGAAGGAAACTACCTCAACATAATAAAGGCCATATATGACAAACCCATAGCCAACATCATACTCAATGGGCAAAAACTGAACCCCATCCCCCTGAAAACAGGAACGAGACAAGGATGCCCTCTGTCACCACTCTTATTTAACATAGTACTGGAGGTCCTGGCCAGAGCAATCAGGCAAGAAAAAGGAATAAAAGGAATGCAAATAGGGAGGGAAGAAGTGAAACTCTCGCTGTTTGCAGACGACATGATCTTATATATAGAAAACCCCAAAGAATCCATTGGAAAACTGTTAGAAGTAATCAACAACTACAGCAAAGTTGCAGGGTATAAAATCAATTTGCATAAATCAGTAGCATTTCTATACTCCAGTAATGAACCAACAGAAAAAGAACTCAAGAATACAATACAATTCACAATTGCAACAAAAAGAATAAAATACCTTGGGGTAAATTTAACGAAGGAAGTGAAGGACCTATATAATGAAAATTACAAGGCCTTTCTGAGAGAATTGGACGACGACATAAGGAGATGGAAAGACATTCCATGCACATGGATTGGAAGAATAAACATAGTTAAAATGTCCATTCTACCTAAAGCAATCTACAGATTCAACACCATCCCAATCAGAATCCCAATGACATTCTTTACAGAATTAGAACAAAGAATCCTAAAATTCATATGGGGCAACAAAAGACCCCGAATTGCTAAAGCAATCCTGAGAAAAAAGAACAAAATGGGAGGCATCACAATCCCTGACTTCAAAACATACTACAAAGCTACAGTAATCATAACAGCATGGTACTGGTACAAAAACAGGTGCACAGGTCAATGGAACAGAATTGAAAGCCCAGAAATAAAACCACACATCTACGGACAGCTTATCTTTGACAAAGGAGCTGAGGGCATACAATGGAGAAAAGAAAGTCTTTTCAACAAATGGTGCTGGGAAAACTGGAAAGCCACATGTAAAAGAATGAAAATTGACCTTTCTTTTTCACCATTCACCAAAATAAACTCAAAATGGATTAAAGACCTAAAGGTGAGACCTGAAACCATAAGGCTTCTGGAAGAAAACGTAGGCAGTACACTCTTTGCCATCAGTATTAAAAGGATCTTTTCAGACACCATGCCTTCTCAGAGAAGGGAAACAATAGAAAGAATAAACAAATGGGACTTCATCAGATTAAAGAGCTTCTTCAAGGCAAATGAAAACAGGACTGAAACAAAAAAACAACCCACTAACTGGGAAAAAATATTTGCAAGTCATATATCTGACAAAGGCTTAATATCCATAATATATAAAGAACTCTCGCAACTCAACCACAAAACATCAAACAAACCAATCAAAAAATGGGTGGGAGACATGAACAGACATTTCTCCAAAGAAGATATACTGATGGCCAATAGGCACATGAAAAGATGCTCATCATCACTGATCATCAGGGAAATGCAAATCAAAACTACACTAAGATATCACCTTACACCCGTTAGAATGACAAAAATATCTAAAACTAATAGCAACAAATGTTGGAGAGGTTGCAGAGAAAAAGGAACCCTCATACACTGCTGGTGGGAATGCAAACTGGTGCAGCCACTATGGAAAACAGCATGGAGATTCCTCAAAAAACTAAAAATAGAACTACCATACGATCCAGCCATCCCACTACTGGGTATTTATCCAAAGAGCTTGAAGTCAGCAATCCCAAAAGTCCTGTGCACCCCAATGTTTATTGCAGCACTGTTTACAATAGCCAAGACGTGGAAGCAACCTAAGTGTCCATCAACAGACGAATGGATAAAGAAGATGTGGTACATATATACAATGGAATACTACTCAGCTGCAAAACAGAGCAAAATCATTCCATTTGCAATAACATGGATGGAACTTGAGAGAATTATGTTAAGTGAAATAAGCCAGCGAGAGAAAGATAATCTGTGTATGACTCCATTCATGTGAGGAATTTAAAATTATGGACCAAGAACAGTTTAGTGGATACCAGGGGAAAGGTGGGGTGGGGGGTGGGCACAAAAGGTGAAGTGGTGCACCTACAACATGACTGAAAAACATTAATGTACAATTGAAATTTCACAAGATTGTAACCTATCAATAACTCAATAAAAAAAATTGGAAAAAAAATAATAAATAAATAAATAAATAAATAAATAAGATTCAAACATTTGATGATAGCCAATAGACCTAAGGGTCTCCTCCCTGGCATAAAACCTGAATATAAAAATATTAAAAAGCAGACTATATAAAAAAAAAAATATGGCTTAGATATTTCATCCTTCTACAGAAAGATGTTTGTATAAAGTGTTAAATGATCAAATTAGGTTATAAAACTGTATTGTAGAATTCCCATTTTGGCAAAATATATCTTTCATATACTAAATGTCTAGACCTGTGGTTTTTACCTGCACATTAAACCTTAAAAAATGATACCTGCCCAGGCCCACTCCAGACCACTTGAATCAGAATCTCTGGCCGTGAGGTACAGGCGTTGGTCTTCCTTAAAAGTTCCCCAAGTGATTCTAAAGACATAAACTGACATGTTGTCAGTGGCTGTCCTGCCTGGTGGGATTGTTCGTGTTCTTATTTTCCTCTCTTTGCTTATCTTTTTTTTCCTTCCTATTAGTACATCTTGCTTTTGTCGTAAGAAAAAAGTCCCATATACACTCAAAGTAGAGGTGGGGAGGAGGGTAGAGTTGAAGCAATTTTACCATCAGCTAGCCCCTTACTAGAAGGCAGAGAGCTGTAGCCCTTGCACATTGTATTGTTTCAATTGCTATTCCACGGGAACTCACAGGAGCGGCCAGGGGCACAAACGCACCATTGTCCTGCAGACTGGTGCCAACCAGGGGAGAGATAATTAAATGATAAGCTGCGCCACTCTAAAACACTAGCCTCGTTTTTGACATTTAGTAACATCCTTGTTAGTTAAAGCCCAGCTTTATCTGTCAACTGCCATCAGACCTTCACCAAAAGAAGACACAGTGAGCACAGGAGTCTGCTGATAGTCCAAAAGGTTGTCTAAGATGAGACAGACACCAATGGCCACTATACAGACAAGTAAATCCAACCCTCTCCCGTGCACAGAATTTGAAAATAATCTCTGAGTTGTCTCAAGATTTCAAGATAATCATAAATTTAGGTAGCCATATTTCGGTGGAGAGGGAGATCTGAGAAAGCCCACCTACAACAAGTGCAGGGCCTGGGGCAAGAGTACAAATGGAGGTCCGCATGCTGTCTGTGTTGTAAGTCAAGCTAACAACCTGTTAAATAAAAGGAGACTAAAGAGACATGACAACCAAATGGAACGTGTGATCCGGGATTAGATCTGTTTCCTCTAACGGACATGGATGGAACAATTGACAAAACTTGAATGTGGGCTGCAGATTAAAGGATAGTCATTTATTAATGTTAATTTCCTGACGTTGATGGTTGCATTGTAGTTATAGAGGAGAATGGTCTTGTTTAGTCAAGTATGCTCTAAAGTATTGGGAGGTGATTGGGCACTATATTTGCAACTTACTCTCAAGTGGTTCAAGAGGGAAAAACAGTTGCTTGCACTGTTTCTTCAACTTTTCTGTGAGATACAAATTTAAACACTGTTTTTGAGTCACCCTCATCCCGAAATTCCACTATTATTGACATTACTAGTTCTCTCCACTGGAAGAAAGCATTATCTTCTCTTGACTCCTCTTCTTAAACTACTAATACTCCTGGGGGAGATTAATGGATTCTTTTATCTATTATTCATTCATTCAATAAAATTTTACCCATCTATTCAGTAGATTTTTTAGCACCTACTATGTGTCAGGGACTGTATTACACAGTAGGGATATGTTGGTGAGCAAAATTAGTCTTGATCCTAGCCCTCATAGGCTTTTGATCTAGTGAAGAAGACACAAGTTAATCCAAAACTCACACAAACAACTATAAAATTCCACTCATGACAAATATTGCAAGGAAATATGTGACACTAAAACAGAATCCAATAGAGGAATTAACCTAGTTAGTTTGTTTGGGGCACTGAAGATAAAAGGGTGAACGCAGTGCTATATTTACTTTTTAGTAGCTCATAGCATGTTAAAGGAAAAAACACAAAATAGCTTATAGATGCGATGTCTAATAAGAGTGATATGAAAATATACGTTGGGAGCTCAAAGGAGGGTTTATCTTAATGTAAAGATTAGGTCATGGAATAGTACCATGATCCAAATCTTGAAAAATGAGTAGTCAGGAAAGTGTACCCACATCCAAGAGATTCATGTGAACAAAGGTAATGTGGGTAGTGGGAGGCAGGGAAGCAAGCTCTTTAAGAGGCAGGTAAACATCATTGTGCCTTCCACACAGACCCTCTGAGAAAGAATGATGGATCTGTGGCTGCAAAGGCAGGTTAGGATGGGATTGAGAAGGATCTAAAATTTGGCCTTTTTTTCTAGGCAATGTAGAGCCACTAAAAGTTTGTAACTAGAGTTACATGGCCACTTCTTTCTTTGAAAGGTAATTTCACTCAACCACAGAATTGGGATGCCAAAATGTTAAATAAACAAATGAATGGATAAAGGAGTCTTACACCTAAACAGCTGACTTGTTGAAAAGACTCCTGAGAAAAGCACAAGATATATTCTAACATTTACCGCTGGTGTGCACCCCAGTTTTACATAACACAACCTCATTTACCAAATGCCTACTCTTCTACCGCAAAGGGCTGAATTGTCCAGACTCCCACCCACAAGGAACTCCAGTTCATGCCTGAAGCAAGTCTCTCAGAATCCCTGCCACAAAGCTTTTACCAATAAAATGTAAATTGCTGTGGGAAATAAGACTTTACGGTCTCTTATGGTCATTTTTACAAAGATGTTTTCTAATTATAAATACAGGAGGGCGCATACAAAATATGTTAATTCGCATGAGTCAAAACTCTACGTTGCAAGTAACAGCAACCCAACTCAAGCTAATATAAGCAAAAGGAAATGTATAGGATCATATAACTGAGGGATCAAAAGGTTAACAGACATAGGCATAGTTTGATCCAGAGGTTCGAGCACAATGAAAGGAATTCTGTATCTCCCTCCATTCTTACATATTTCCGAATCTGTTCGTCTTCATTTCCAGATAGGCCCTCTCTTCATAGAGGCAAACCATCACCAGCAGCTCCCATTTATATCCTGCATGTGTAGGATTCTCAGCAGTAAAAACAGCCTCTTTTCACAGCTTTGGCACAAGAGCCTCAAGGAAGACTCTTACAGAACTAAAACAGATCAAGTGCGCATCTGTAAAGCAATCAGAGTGTCTACGGGGAGAGGTTAGTCTAATTGGCAGATCTGAGTCAGTGTCTACCACTGAGGGAATTGTTTCCTTACAGAAAAAAATTTTAAAAAATTTATTTCCAGAAGAAACAGGATAATGTGGCACCAGGCAAATATAACCAACAGATGTAGTCAATTTTGAAGATTGGCTCATGCGTCTCCACTCCAGCTCCCTTGTAGCATGCCCTAATGGATGCTAGAGGCTGGAAAGATAAAACCTACCTATCCCAGACTCCCTCACAGCTCAGGTTTGCACAGGGCAGTTTCTTCCAGCAGATACACTCATACAAAATTTAGCAGCTTATGTTGAGTATTCTGGCAAGTGCATTCACGGGAGCATTTTCCTGTGACAATTATAGAAGGTCTCCAGCTTCATGGGTAGCAAGAAAAAGAATTCAGGTCATCTAATTTGCTGGTAAGGGTCAAGGCTGAGGCAATCTGGTCTGGGAGCCCACAGCTGTGGTGGTGGCTTTCTAATCATCTCAGAGGTTGCAGTTCCTTTGGTAAACCACTTCTGACATCTAGTTTTGAAGACCTTCCATAAAAGTACAGCCTGAAGCCTGTTCCTTCCGTCCTTCTAAGAATTTTATAAGCCCCTAAATCTCTGTATATTTAATCTCTTTCTAATAAAATCAGGTAGATTATTTCCTGTTATCTGAAACTGGACCGTAACAAATACAGTTATCCACTATAATTTTTGAATAATGCTCTACAAACAAAAACTTTCTTCTGAATTCTTTACATAAATAATGGAATCATGGAATCCAGCTTAGTGGAGCTATTTCTATGCCTGCCATGAGCTCATCCTATTACTGCTGGGCCCCAGCAGTTTGAGACATACTTTTTTATTCTGACAGAATTCACCAATTTTCTCTTCATCTGTATCTAATTTGCTGTTAATTTCATCTTTTTTGTTTTCTGCTTGAGGAAGATTAGCCCGAAGCTAACATTTGTGTCAATCATCCTCTACTTTATATGTGGGTTGCTGCCACAGCGTGTCTAACCAGTGGTGTAGGTCCATGCCCAGGATCCAAACCCACAAACCCAGGCCACCTAAGTGGAGTGCACTGAACTTAACCACTAGGCCACAGGGCTGGCCCCTAAATTCATCTTTTAAGATGTTAGTTTTTGTTACTGTAGTTTTCAATCTTCGTACTTCTATTTGGTTCTTTTTAAAATCCATTGTCACTTTTCCAGTTTGCTGAAAAAATGTTTAATTTTTCAAGAATATTTATTTAAAAACATGTTTGCTCTTTCCAACATCGGGTAGGGCCTATCTCTATTGTCTGTCTGTGTTCAGTCATGTGTAGTCCCCTTGTGTGCCTGGTTATCTGTGGATATAAATGTATTTGCCCATAAATGTATTTTAAAAAGTATTTCAGAAATAATTTCAGAACTCAAATCACGTTACCTTCTTCCAAAGAGAATTTTTCGTTTACTTTTGTTAGACAACTAGGGGCATTAGGAATCTGGAATCACCTCTCTCCAATTTCAGGAACTACCCAGACAATTCAAAGATGGGCTGTAGACTCTAAGAGGCCAGATTTGCTCCTGGTTCACCTTTTCTAAGTATGGAGTAGCCCTTTATGTTTCCAAGCCAACATATAGGGCTTTTGCTAGGTGGGTCCTGAACTCCAACTTTTAACCCCCTAGACCCGTGAGACTGTCAAAACCAGTGCTCGGTCCTCAGCTGCCTCTTCCAGAATCAGCAAGTGCACCCAGAATGAAAGCAGCCAAAAATGCTGGTTTCACCTCTCTAGAGTGCTCCTATCTCCTGCATCTTGGCCCAATAATTTCTTATAACCTAACTAGCTCTCTAAAACCTTCAAACAGATTTTTTTACATATAATATTTTGTCCAGATTTCTGGTTGTTATCAGTGGGAGAATTGTTCCAAATTACAAAATCTGCCACAATTGAGGGGCATTTTACTTTTCCTGAATCCAGAGACAGCTTTTCAAACTCAGCCTAACTCAGATTATACAGAGGTTCAACAGAAAATTAGAAACTTGTATAGAATATTCCAACTATTTTATCCAAAGCGGTAGAAAATCAGCCTGGGGACACTTAAAGGATGAACCAATCATTTTTTCTTTTTTTTTTTAAGATTTTATTTTTCCTTTTTTCTCCTAAAGTCCCCCAGTACATAGTTGTGTTTTTCGTCGTGGGTCCTTCTGGTTTTGGCATGTGGGATGCTGCCTCAGCATGGCCTGATGAGCGGTGCCATGTCCGCACCCACCATTCGAACCGGCAAATCCCTGGGCCACTGAAAGAGAGCGCGCGAACTTAACCACTCGGCCACGGGGCTGGCCCCAACCAATCATTTTGAAGAACTTAATGGCCAAGAACTTTTGTCTTCCTTCAAACAGTGACTGAAAACTCTCTTGTCAAAAAGCATTCTTCTCGTGGTAAAACAGGCAGTTTTCACACAAGGCTGCTGCTAGGAATGACTTCATTACCGACAACTGCTCTGCTTTCTCCTCACTCCTAACAAGCTGAGAGATTCTAGAATGCTTCTCCCAGGAAGCTTCTTTTTTTTTTTTTAGTAATATTTCATTTTTAGTTGGCAGGGCAGAAAAGATGTGTTTTTGGTGAAAATAATTTCCTCTCAGTAAGTAAAAATAAAAGTAAGGAAGGGGCTTGACTCAGATATGTTTCAAAAGAATGTAAGTTTTAAAGATATAAGAGACTATCATCTTGTATATGTCTTGCTTTGGCATTTGCAAGAAACACTCCTCCAGAGAAACTCATGTCTACTTTTAATACTTATCAACATCAGACCTGGTCACAGCCTGAATCTCTTAACAGTCACTTGAGAAATTATTTGCTTCTCTCATGTTGCTGAGGTATGACAATCACGGAGCTTAAAGCCATTTGAGAGGTGACAAATCTTGAAATAGCACCGAGGGAAGCCCCAGATTTTCTGGTTTTGCTTTATGAGCAAAATTTTTCATTCCATTCTATAAGAAATAGAGTCCCTCCAGGCTGTTCCTCTGGTAGACAGATTCATTATTGCTAGAAATCAGAGAGCGGTTCCCACAAAATGCTAAGGGCTGTGGTGTTGATTGTATTTATTAAGCAATCAAGGATAAAATATTGGTTGCAATGTTTCAGAAATCACACAAAATGATCCATGGGAGGCAATAACTTTTAACAGGTGGGGGGCGGGCTAGAGAGACTGGTCATGAGAGTTGCCTAGAAAAAAGAGAGTTATTATTTGTTGTTAATGAGAAGCCCTGTAAATTATTGACATGAAGGTGATATACTGAGCAACAAGACATAGTCAAAGGACCAAGAAATTAAAAGTCATATAAAATGAATGTCAGAGAACATAAAAATCTAAGCCTTTGAAGGTTAGTTTTTCCATATGGATGTATGTAATAGAAAAAATGAGTTTTTCCCACAAAAGTGGAATAGAAGTGAGCTCAACGCCCAGTTGTCACTTACTAGTTGTATGAGTTTGAGCACATTTCACAGTCACTCTACACCTCAGTTTGAACATCTCTAAAATGGGGTTAATAATGATTGCCATCCTCACAGGCCAGTTGCATATGAAGAACTTAGAGCAGTCTTTGGCATGGAGTAAGCAATCAATATTGTTATTGTTGATATTACCACATTATTCTTAAGCTAGCTTGCCGTGAAATCCAAAGTACAAAAGACAGAATGAAGTGGTCCCCCGACAAACTGATATTAGTCAAGGAGAAAGAAAGTACACTGTTTTAAGATAGATTTTGGGGCATTATGATAAAACATCCTTAAATCAAAATCCACTACTCGTGATCCGGAAGTGTAAAGGAAAATGCCTCGCTGACATGTCCCTTTGAACTGCTGATTTTAAAAAGTTCTTTTAAACAAATAAAATAGTGGAAAGTAGATTATATGGACTGAACATGACCAACTTCAACAGAAATGGGAGTATAGGTACATGGTCACTATACAAAGGTGACTCTACTCTCAGCCTTGCTTAAGACAATAAACTATGTTCACCTTGGCACAGAGCTTTTTGTAAAAGTAACTGTCTGGGTTCTCCTCCTGTTTCTCTGACATTTCCAGCTCCACATGGTTGGCAAAGTCTTCTACATCCATTTGTCTCTTAATTTGTGTTGTTCCCAAGAGTGGTGGTGGCTTACTCTGCTGGATAAGATGTACCAGTCAGATCCCTTCACTTGCACATGGCAGGACCTCACCTTGATTTGGGTTGGCTAAAAAGGGTATTATTGTTCATGTAACTAAAAAGGCTAAGGGGTCTATGGTGTTAGCACAGTGGAATCCAGCTTCTCAGCTGATATCCATCTGGAATCAGTTTTTGTCATGTCTCAACTGTGTTTTCCAAGTTGGTGGCTAGCTCTCCTCACAGCAGCAAGTTGACCACCAGATGCTGATCTGCTTAGCAACACCAGCAGAAAGAGAGGAAGCTCCCTTTTCTAATATATCCATCATATATCTTGGGGCTGACTCTTAACTTGGGTCCTGTGCCCATCATTGTACCAATCACTGTGCCAAGGGGGAAGAGAATACATTTAGCCAGATCTTGATTACATGTCCATCCCAGATAATAGGAAGTGGGAATCAGTCCCCTCCAAACTACCAGTCTGAGTGCAGCGGGTACAGGAACCCAAAAAGAAGAGATGTGTTCAGTCAGCAGAAGAGATTCTGTGCAGGCAGAATAACAATTATTGTGTACATCAGGTGTTCCCTGATCTGGCGCCACCCTCCACTCCCACCCCTCTGGACACTCCCTGCCAGTGAAACCTAATGGATAGCCTTCCTCATCTCCATCCCTTCATAAGGGTAATTCTCATTCATCCTGTAAGATTCTGCTGAGTTATTACTTCCTCCAAGAAGTCTTCCCTGCCTATTCATGTCACCATAACACCAGGATGGATCAGGAGCCCCAACAATCCTATGATTCCCTTTGCTTCTCTCTATTGTGGTACTTACACATTTATACACCCGTCTCTGCCCCTCAACTAAACTCCTTGAGCACAGGGACTGACTCAATTTCATATCCCTTGAGTTTAGCTCGGGATCTTACATACAGTAGACATTCAGGTTTTGTTGAGTGAATGAATTAATAAAAGAAATTTCAACATAAGTTCAGATAAATAATTACACACACACAGGTGATATTCAAAAGAGTTAACCCTTAAATTCACAGACCAATCGGAAAAGATACTGGCTGTAGGATTGGGGCAGGAGCATAAAGGCACCCTCCAAGGGCCAAGTGTTGCCACTTCAGCTGCTGGATCGAGGGGAGACTGAAGAGCACTCAAGGGCATCAGCTATTTACCAAGTGCTATGGAAATATTTCAATATTTCATTGGCTTCCATAGTTGTACTGGTGCATACTTGGTGCTTACCAGCTGTGTATATGTTTGTGTGTATTTATATGTACAATATAGTTAATATACGTATGTATGTATGAAATATAAGATTTCCATCAGTCTGCATCTTACACATTCTCTTTTCCAAAAACTTCCAATAGTATCCAGGCAGGTATCCAGATTTCCAAGAAATGTATCTTTGCCTGGAGAGATACTATTACTCTCTTTCCCATTAAACTTTCCATCAAAGAAGCATCTGCTCTGACCTCATCTCCCAAAGCAACAGTCCCTGAAAGATCCTTTGAGATGGCTCAAAGATGATGCTTGTCTTAGTGGCACTTCCCCCTCTTGTAAGCAATCTAGTCATACTCATAGCTGTCCCCCAAACTCACATTCATTTCCCAAGAGGGTTCAAAACCCTCCTCTAAAAAGAACAGACATTAGGATTCTCAAGTGATCGAAAGGCAACTAGGGTTTGGGAAACCTTCAGGGAAGCTAATTTTGCATTCACAAAGGAGGCAACAGTGGTCAGGTCCTGCCAGTGGGTGAATTTACAACATATAATTCTTTCAGAATGAGATATGCAAATTAAATCAATTAAATCCTGGCTGTGCTTGGCCATTCTAATGCGCACACTCATCGCCACATTAATTGAAACAGCACTGAAGGAGTCTTAAATTCAGGGTAATAAGTTGTGTCTGAGATAATCAACAGGCAATGCATTCATATTAGGACTGAGTAGGAAGCACTGATTCTAAATCGTTCAGGAATCCAGCACTGCATGAGAGAGAGGCTAGTCAGGTGGTGCCGATAAGCAAAAAGGAGCTCCGTTTTTCAATTCTATTGGCAAGAGGCACAACTTACTCAGTAGAGGGGCTATTTTTTTTCCTCTGGACACTGAGAAGGCATGAGGGTGAGGAAGAGCAGTCACCAAGACCTTGACTTAGCAAGAGCTGAAAGGAAAGAAATTTCAGAATAAAAGGGCCAATAACTAGAATTCAAGCCAGAAAATGTCTCTACCACAAAGCAGTAGTAGCTCAAGACAGAATCCTGGTGTTATCCTGGATTCCTCCTATTCTAACGATTCCTCTCCATCAGCCAATCCAATACTAGATGCTTTTCCTGTCTCCTAATTATACCCTTAATCCATCAGCCTCTCCTGACCAATGCTGGCACCACCACAACCCTAGACCAAGGCATTACCATGTCTCTAATTGCTCCCTCACTGGTTTCCCTGATTCCACTTTTGTTTCCCCTCAATCTATTCTCCTTGTAGAAGCCTTAGTGGCTTTTATAAAAATCTGATCATATTACTCCTTGCCTTAAAATCCCTCAATGGTTTCCTATTGCACTTCGAGTAAAATCCAAACTTCGCATCATGATCTAGTTGGCCAAGCATAACGTTTCCCTTCCTGCCTCTAACCATGTCTGGGTGCCCAGTCTCCCCACTCCAGCTCCACTATCCTTCTCCACTTACTAATTATAGCCACAGTGGCCACCTTTCAGTTCTTCAAATATACCAAGCTCTTTCCTTCCAGTCCTGTTTCTTCTGCCTGGAATATTCTTCCCTAATCCCTCCAGCCTCATCCCTAACCTCTCTGTGCGACTGGCTCCTTCTGATCTTACTGGTGTCACCCTGAATATGACCTCCTCAGTGAGCCCTTCTCTGACTATCATACTCAGAGAACGTTCCTTTCCTACTCCAAAGTCCAACACCGTGCAACACCACCCCCACAAAAAGAAAGTTTGATACCTCTAGGGTTTCCTCATTATTCCCTTTAGCTTGTTTCAAGAGACTGAGAAACAGAAACCCCAATTTTGACCCTGGCCATCTCAAGCCTGTCAATACTGCTGCGGTAGTGGTGGGAGATCTACTCCTGCTGACATCCATTTCCTCGATCAGCAGGCACGCTCCAAAAGGGGCAGCGTGCGGATGGCGGGGGACCCACTTGAACTGATTTGTCTTCAATCCAGTCAACAAGGCAAGGCAATTTAATCTCACATTTAGTACCTCTTGCTTTGCTAAGTGCATTCTAACAGAGTTTTAATGATCTAACCCAGGGAGCACTCTATCTACATATAAGTTGATTGGTTGAGAACTTTGATTTCCCCACTGGAGACCTCACTATTAATCCATGATTTATTAAGCTATTAGTCAAAGATTTCAACATCTCAAACATGTTGTCATTAATATTTAAGCTACCCTCTTATCTCTCACTCTTCTCTTCCACTTCTTGGAATGACTTCTAGGGGCTGCCACCTCTGGGTATCTGGCCCAAGACACACTGGCATCCCCATCTTACCTCATGTTCTGAATACACCATTTAGCCTTGAATTCTGAATTATCCAAAGAGCCTTTGACAGAATTGCCACCATAGTCTTAACCAACTTCTATACTTCTTAATCTACTTCCACCATCTTGGCCTAGTAAGGCCTTTTAATATGCCTCATGGCCACTTCCTGTTTTTTCAACTGATTAGCCTAACCCACTTAATCAGATCCATCCTCTGCAAACTCACTCATTTTTGCAAATACGTTCAAGAATATGATGCAAAAGAGGTATATACAATGGACGCCACCACTCTGCCAAACATGGTACATCAAACTGCTCATTTTGTATAGTTGTTTTTAAATGCTTGTTTTTTTGTTAAGGAAGTTTGGTCCTGAGCTAACATCTGTTGCCAATCTCCCCCTTTTTTGTATGTGGGACACCTCCACAGCATGGCTTGATGAGCAGTGCTAGGTCAGCACCCAGGAACCAAACCCACAAACCCTAGGCCACCAAAGCAGAGCACTCAAACTTAACCACTATGCCACAGGGCCAGCCCCTAAATGCATTTTTTAAAACAGACTCTTACCTTTTTTTATCCTTCTCTGGGGTTAAAGAAGAGAAGTCTAGGAGGAGCTAATAATCAACTTATTATTAACACTGTCATATCCTGTTAAAAAGCTACTTTCTTCATACTAATACTAGTATAGATAATAAGCAGTATCCCAGAATTTAGCGTTCCTTCTTTCCTCTTTCTCTTTTTCTGTTTATTTCTTTAATTGGTCAAAATTCCTAGTTTCAAGAAACCAAAACCAACTCTCAATGTTTGGAGATAAAACGGAGTTCATTGGGAGAAATCGGAAACTCACAAAATCAACCAGAATTCAAGAATGAGGATTAGGAAATGTTAAAGAACCACAGGACATTGGGAAGTTGGGTTTCAGGAATATTTTGGCCAGTTACTACTGTCACAAATCTTAAATGACAACCATGCCTAAGTGAATGCTAATGGACCATTTCCTTTGTGGCCTTTGCTCAAGATTGTAAGTCCTTGGTGAGAGAATATGACGGGCTGAGCCAGCTCATGTGTATATGCTCTAGCAACCAGGCAACATGGAGACGGGGAATCAGCCCCAAGAGTAGACGGTGTGGTGTACTGCCAGCTCCTTCCTTCAGGACCCAGGCCCTCACCTCCCAGCTGCTGAAGATGTCGCCTGCTGATGGCTCACAGATGAATTCTTCCCCAGGAATCATCTCCCACTAGGAGGAGCTGCCTCACCAAGGGCACATCCATTCCTTGGGGAAGCCTGCATTCAATGCGTGGCTGATACAGGGACACAAAGGCCTAATGCCTGTGCCTCAATTTGGGACATCTCTGAAGGACCATCCCAGATTCAGAGCTCTTTGTGGGGTTGGCTGACGTCTCTATGCAAACTACATCACAGTTCCAGCTTCATCCTCTGCACAGCCCTGCTTTCCTCACTCCCTTACAGGTATTGTTCCTAAGAGTACACCCCAGTGAATCACCTACAAGCAAATGTCTGCCTCAGGACGCGTCTTCAACCTTTGACAGCCCCCCTCCATTTCCTAAAAAGAGCTATACACAATCGGAGAGTCTATCATAAAGAAGACAGAGCTTGGATACTGGGTAACCAAATAGAATGGCATATGTTCACTACATGTCCAAACACTTTTAGATTAAACTAGTGTCTAATCTAACTGCTATGGATTATAGTTTGCAATTTATAGTCCTGTTTCTAAAATCCTGGAAAATTCCTATCAAGTCAGATGAGTTTCCTTACACTCCCCTGATCCCCTCCATTGCCCATTCTTCCTCCTATATCGCACTCTTTCCTATATCTGTATCTATATATTTCTATATCTCTCTATATGTCTATCTCTGTCTCTAGAGATGATGATGGAGATGGAGATGACAATGGAGACAGAGATGGAGATGGAGACAGAGATGGAGATGGAGACAGAGATACCGAAAGCCATTTTACTTGTCTGTCCTCATGCTCTTCTCCCTTCTTGGGATTCCTTCTTCCTTTCTCGCCCTGCCAGTATAAATCCTACCTATTCTTGTTTATAAAACCAATCCCTCACATTTGAAAAGCATTTAGATATTTCATAGTACTTTAATATACTCTAAGCAATTTGATCTCACAAAATTACCACAAAGAAAGCAGACCAGACATTATTATCACCATTTTACCCATGGGGAGACCTGTTCTGGAGATGTGAGATAACTCATCCAGACTCATTCCTCCAGCACATCCTTTGAGAATCCTCCAACCTACTTCGACCCTGCTCTAAGCTACTGTAGTAATTATAGTTTGTACACTAAATTTGATCCAGAGTGTCAGGTATCATTCTCCTGATATTTCTTGCGTGGATGTGTTTCATTTCTGTCTAGCATTCCCTTCCTCCAACCATCCCTTCTCTGCCCCGGGCTACATATAAGCTCCCTGAGGGTCTGCTCAGCTGGAGCACAGCATCCAGCATGGTAAATGGTTAGACACCCAGGGACCAACCTTGGCGTTGGCACTTCTTCGGCTATTGACCTTGAACAAGTTGTTTAACCCTCTGAGCCTTAGATTTCTCATCTATAAAAGGACGAATGCCTACTTTGCAAAATCATTGTGAGAATTAAATGAAATAAGGCATTTGGAAAAACTTATATCATCAGTCACACAGTGGGCGCTTAATAAGGGATCATTTTTCCTTCATTTGCACTTTCACAGTGTTGGGCACACCAAGGTTATTTAATGAATATTTATTAATTTGCTGTTAAAAGAAATTATGGACATGATCATAATAGGAAGAAAAGGTATGTAAAGAAATAGGCAATGGTCTTGAAAACAGTTACTAAAAATGTGTTTAGTGTCTACTTCACACAAGCCCAAATATTTATTTCAGTCACATCATCTTTTACAAAACACCAGCTAACTCCTCTGCCTTTCCACCAACCGTTCATCCAAACAACGGCACACATTTGTGCCTGTATCCTCGTTACAGACCATCACAGTCCATTAACACATATTGCATTGTACATATTACTGAAACACAGTGTTTTATAAACCAGGAACCACTCTCATTTAAAAAATTTGGTAACTTCACCCCAAAGAACAGGTGATTATCCAACGTCACACAGTCAAAAAGTTGCAGAATGGGAGCTAAAATCCAGATTTTGTGAGTCTGAAACCAGTATCTTTTCCTCTAGTCCACAAGTAGACAGTGTTATTTTATAACCAGGTTGCCTTTTTCTCAGACCCATGGTCAAAACTCTAAGTTGTACATCAAAAAAGATGAGATTCATGCTAGTTTCATTTTAGCAAAGGTTCAAAGTCATTTGGTTGCCAGAAATAGATACCCACTCAGGATGCCTTAAATGAGAAGAGTTTTTTGTTTTTGTTTTTGTTTTTGTTTTTGTTTTAAGAATCAGGAGTATCTTATGGAATCTCAAGGCTGTTGAGAAACTGAGAACTAGACAGGCTAACTCAAACCAAGGAAGCTATTTTCTCTGCCTCGTTCATCTCTGTTATTCACTGCCACATTGTCTCCTGCTCTATCACTTCTGCCTCTCTCCCTACATGTACACATTCTTCTCAGACTCAGTTATCTCTGCTTCTTCATAACCATGATCAAGACGCAACTGCTTGAATGCCTTATATTGCTTCCCAGTTCCAATGCCGCGAACTAACTCACAATCGTCTCTGTGTCCCGGTTCCAAATCCCCAGGTGAGAACATCTGCTTGACTGAGCCCAACCAATGGAAAGACCCACTTTACTCAGGTGTCTATCCTCATCCAATCTGCTGGAGTCATGGAAGAGTGTAGTTATGTAACATACTCATGACTGCAGGATGCTTCTTTGTGTGTGGAAAGGGACAATTTCTCAGAGAAGGAGCAGCCCAAAAGTAGCTACTAGAATAACCTTGGATGTTAAAATGACCACCTGTATTAATCATCTGGCTCCTCCCAAACATCTCAATGATGGGCCTCTCCATTGATGCATTGTGACAATCAATCCAAAAAGAGACGTGAACTCTGATAGTGCCACAGTCCTGAGAGCGCACCACTCAGATCTCCCTTTAAGAGAGACACTGGCATCTCAAGGAGATATTTGCACATCCATGTTCATTGTAGCATTATTCACAATAGCCAAGAGGTGGAAGCAATCTAAATGTCCATCAATAGATGAATGAATAAAAAAATGTGGTATATATGTACAATGGAATATTAGCCTTAAAATAGAATGAAACTCTGACACATGCTATGACATGCATGAACCTTGATGACATTATGCAAAGTGAAATAAGTCAGTGACCAAAAGACAAATACCGTATGATTCCACTTATATGAGGTATCTAGAGTAGTAAAATTGTGATTGCCAGGAGCTAGGGGAGGGGAAAAAGGAGAGATGTTCAGTGGATACAGAGTTTCAGTTTTGTAGTTTTGCAAGATGAAAATGTCTTAGAGATCTCTTGTACAACAATGTGCACTGGTTAACACCATTGTATACTTAAAAATGATTAAGATGGTAAATTTTATGTGTTTTTGACCACAATAAAGAAAGAAGGAGAGACTGACTCACAGGGAGTGCAGTTAGCTGTCAGTCACCACCTGTAGGTGCCTTCAGAATCTGCTTCAGTTTTCAGCAGAGGCCACCCAGTTCCCAGGCAGATCCCAGCCAATGACAGAGCACAATGATGGCAGAGGACTCCCCAACACTGGATGCCTCTCCAGGTCATCTTTGCACCAGAGCTCCCTTTGGGCTGGCCAAGACTTTCTCAGAGCTGTTCTACATTCTGAGGCTCTTCCTCCTTCCTTTCCCCTTACTTTCATCAGTGTCAGCCTGCCTCACAGTCTGAAGGTTTTCCCTGCCTACTCTTGCTCCCTTTCTATCTTTCACAGGCATTATCCCCAATAAATTTTAAACTTCTACCTCTATCTTGGCATCTGCTTCCCAAGGAGCTACCTGTCATAGGTCACTAAAATTGCACACAAACAATTTTTCCCACACACCCAGGAGAGAAAAGTATGTGCAAGTGCATGCATACCCATGGTTAAGGATGCTACATGAAGAAGCCCCTCTGAAATCTAACCTGACCCCCCGCCCAGAGAGCTTTAGCTCTCCTCTATTCCCATGGTATCTCTCATAACTCCATTATCACACTTAGCCATTGTGTCATAGCTGACACAAGTCCATGATCCCACTCTGAATATCCTCCTTGAAGACTAAGGGCACACCCCATCTATTTCTGTATCCCCAGCACCTGTCATGGTGCCTGGCAGATAGAGATGCTTGGAGAAATGTTTGAAGAAGGAAAGAAGAAAGGGCAGAAGGGAGAGTGTGAAGGAGGAAGGGTTAAGAGACAGAAACCATTTTTGGTACATCTGAGCACATGGTTGATGTCCAAAAATGCTCACCCCCAGACTGCATGTATACAGTAGTCTGCTCCTTCCTGTCATCCACCCAAGAGTCCACAAACATATATACTGAATGTTTACTGTGTGCCAGATGGAGGAAGAATGTCTCCACATGTGGCCTCTGTCCTGAGCACCAAGACACAGTGGCATTTGAGTCTACTGCAGTCGACTGGTATTCATGTTTTCCTCAGCACTATTTGGTCAACAAAACATCCCGTACACACCGCTGATTTTGACACATGCGAGGAAGGGTGAGGGTCCTCACTTGGGAAAATGGACATTGAGGTCACTGTTGGTTCTCCCAGGATGGTACAGGGAAACATTCCACTTGATGCATTAGTCATTTTCAAGGATAGCCTGAGTTTTCTCTTCACTAATTATGTTGACCTTTCTAGAGGCAAAGATTTACACTGTGAATATATTACCTGTTTCAAAAAGTCATCTGTTTGTAAATGAAATGGTGCCGTGGTGCCTGGGGAGATGGGCCGACATGAGCATTCCTTCCATTTGGAAGATTTTACCGCATTTAAGGCGTTAAAAACAATTACCCCAACCATTATAAAATCTTGGGACTTTTTTAAAGAACAAATACTACTAAATATAGCCCAATTTTAGCTCCATCTTTAAAATTTGTTTTGCTGACTCATCCTTGCTTTGGGTAGATTTCTAAGTTCCAGAGGAGAGTGACCAGTAAGTGACAGAGATTGCTTCAGTTCGGTGTCCCTTAGCAACCATAATTTCACTTTCCTGTTGCCATAACAACTATAGTTTGAACATCAAGGTCATCAAGCCCACAGAGCCTCTCTTAGGAAGCTGAGTCTTTCACACTCTCTAGACTTCTCTTCTGTTTGCTCTCACAGGAGATGTTTTATAGAAAATGACATTTGCTTCTCCCTTCCTCCACTCCACCATACTTTAGAAAGCAATCTATTTAAATAAACAAGATAATCCATAATAAAGTGGATGCAAAGACCTTACGTTGTAGATTAATAGAGTCACTGTAATCTGACATTTAAACTGTGCTATATCTTCAAACTGTTCCGTTTTAAAAGAATGGAGAGACCATATGGCAATGGGAAGTAGCTTGAAATTCTGAAAGCCTTGGGTACCAGTGTGACATTTGTCACGATTCTTAGCATTCACTTAGGTCCTCTAGCTCATAGTTTCTGGAAAAATGAAGAGGCCGAATTTGATGATCTCCACGTTCCCCTTCAGTTCTCACATTCTGGGAACCCACATTTCAATAGGTCACATTTTGCAAAGGCTTGCTTTTAAGTGGCAAATTGAAGTTAGTCCAAGCAGAGGCAGGCTTGTCCACCTCTCATGAAACAACCGGCTTCGTGGAACAAAGGCAAAAGGGCCCTCTCCATCTGAGCTTTTGTGCTCATTCGTAAGTGTGCGTGGTAGAGCCGGCGCTCCCGAAATGTTGAATCACCACGAATAATTACGCAGCAGGGGAACTTCCCCTTCTTTGCGTTCTCTTAAGAATTATAAATAGTCGACATTAAAAATGACTCTTCGCCTCAGCTCTCACCCAAAATTCAGAGGAACTAGCTAGATATTAGCATTTGGAGATAGTATAATTTCATAGCTCTATTAAGGCAGACAAATAAATCTCCCAGCAAAACTGATTCTACTTTTGGGGAAAGAAAGGTCTACTTAGGCTCCTGCATGAGTAAGTGATCCTTAGCACATTCCTCGCTAGATAAACTCCACTTGCCAAGCTTTCCAAGTGATCATTGTTAACCACAACCACCTTCTGACATCTGCACTGCTGATCTCACAACGGGTTTCAATGTGTATCAAATAAATTTGATTCTGGACACGTGCATTTTGCTCATTTATTGACCCAAAGACTTCGCTTTTTTTCCCTTTACTTTGTGTTGAGTTTTTTATTTAAAAAATATTTCACTAGTTGAGAATAGTTCTTATGCTATTGTGCCTTTTTCTATTTGCCAAAGTGTTTATGACATTGTTATATGTTTTCCTTTTCTTTTTTTCCAAAAAGCAGTACTAGCTGGGGTTAATGTTTGAAATTATCATCTTCCCCCTTTCTGGTTCTGCCAATCCCTACTGAAATAGAAGTCTTAATGCTTACTAATCACGGCCTTCTCCCCCTGCCAACATGTACACCTTGAGAAGTTGCCAGGAGAAATAAGGTACCAAGAAGCCCACTTACATAGTTGGAAACTTTTCCCTTTGGGAAAAGGAAGAACATTGCAAGAAAGAAAGGCTGCTTCCTTGTTGCCCTTGTTTCATCTATGCTTTCTCAGGAGGAAAAAAATGACACAGTAAAGGAGGCAGGACACCTGGAAACTCATCAGTGATTTCCTCCTGAGGGCATGGAGATCTGAGTAGTGTGTTCAGTAGAATTCGAAGATGACAGACGCACAGCAAATGATAAATTCCTTATAAAACTGCTAATTAAAAAAATGGTGCCTGGCACATAGTGGGAACATAACAAATATTTCTAGAATGAATACATGAATCTCAATATCAGTAATCAGCATGTCCTGAGTGGAAGTAGAATAATGTTGCAACAATGAAGAATTAAGTCAAATTCATCCACTCATGGATGATCCACATAATTATATCCCACATTTACAATTTATATGGCATTTTTGCCTTTCAGCGCTCTGCTACACACTTTCACTGGTACTCACAACATCCCAATGAACAGAAAGTTTTCCTACTCCCATTTTATAGGTAAAGAAACTGAGACAGACATTATATAACTTACTGGAAATTCATGTAGGTAAACGGCTACAGAACTGGGGTTTAAATTTAGTTCTCCTGACTATCAGCCCAGTGGCTTTACTCTAAAGGTGGAAGTTTTTATACAAAGTGGGATGAATTTGGAATTAGAATTCCTGACCTATAAAATACAGTTGTGGAGCAGTTTTTTGTGTTTTTTTTTTTTTTTTTTAACAAAGGCATCAGTTAGGATTCCTGGCTGCAAGCAAGATAAACCAACTGTAACTGCCTTTAGCGAGAAGGACTAGTTGGAAAAAGATAAATGGCTCAGTATCAATGGGCAGCTAGAAAGTAGGTTCTAGGAGTGGCAAGGGCTCTGGGGACCAATTTGCTGGAAGCAGGAAGCACGGTAACTCCCTCTCTTCAAAAACAGTCTGGTCAGAACATTGCACGTGACACCGCTGTTACTGCTGCCATTGCCACCAATGGCCATGAAAATTCCTCCAAACATTTTCTTTGTGCTTATATCACTAGATCAAGATTAAAGTTCCAGCAGAGAGTGTCTGATTGGCTGAGCTCAAGTCACACATCTGCCTCCTAGCTCTTTCAGGTAGAGGACGTAGAGGAAAGAGCAGGCAGAAGAGGAATCCGCTTTCCCATTCTCCATCCCCTCCGGGCTTCTGTAGCAGGATGCTGGTACATGGAAGCCCATGTCCAATGGAGGAGGGGTAATACTCCAGGAAAAAAAAGCTGTAGCTTTAGGAAGATGAATGATTACTGAACCAGTGAAAGTCAAGTGCTTGCTCTTTCAGGCTATAGATGAATATATTATCTGAAAGAATTTTACTAGGAATTTAAAGCCTGAATGTAGAGAGCTGGGCCGCCTACCATCACTAGGACCCTTCTTGGGGTCCCTGGGGTAACTTAGTGAACATAGAAGCTAGTGGGACACATAGAATCCTAGAAACCCTGGTTGACTTTGTGAGATACGCTGGCATCATGGGGGGAGACATCTTAAGTCCTGCTTCAAAAAGCACGCTTCGTGGGGCTGGCCCCATGGCCGAGCGGTTAAGTTCGCGCGCTCCGCTGCAGGCGGCCCAGTGTTTTGTTGGTTCGAATCCTGGGTGTAGACATGGCACTGCTCATCAAACCACGCTCAGGCGGCGTCCCACATGCCACAACTAGAAGGACCGACAACGAAGAATATACAACTATGTACCGGGGGGCTTTGGGGAGAAAAAGGAAAAAATAAAATCTTTAAAAAAAAAAAAAAAAAGCACGCTTCGTGTTGGTTAAGCCCTGCTCCACAGTGCAGTGTCTTTCATAATGCTCTCCCAGTTCACTAGGCTCCTCTTCACCATAATAAGCCACAGCTCCTAACTACAGTGGGGTTCTTAGTAGGAAAAAGGGGGAGAGTAAGCTGGCACCAGTAATTTTTGCCTTCGCTTTGAAGTTTACCATTGTGGGCCTCAGTTTGTGATCTAGAGAGTCCTTCCAGTCAATTAGCTCCTCTTTCTAAGACAGTTTCTACATCTTCAGAACACATGGCTCTGGTGAGACTTACCACATCTTCCCTTGATCTTGGGACAGACATGACCAAACCCTGGACAACTCAGATAATCCCTCCTCCTGGAAATAGTGCTTGGTTCAGGACATGGGCCCGTTATCCAAGTTAGGCCAATGATATTCAAGCCTACTACTTGGGATGGAAGAATCTAGAAAAAGTATCTTTTTTACACTGTGATGACTAAATTGTGAGGATGCCATCCTGCAGCCAGGGGCAGTCTATTTACCACAAGGTAAAAGCCTAAGAGTGAAGATAATAGAGAGAAGCACAGCTGAGAAGTGGAGAAAAGCAGATTTTGATCCTCAGTGTTTGAGCAGTTGAATGCAGCCATCCCTGCACCCAGTCCTGAATCTACACGTGAGTTTTCAATTATGTGAGTCAATAATTCCTTCTTCGTAATTGAGTCCATTTGAGTCATATTTCTTCCATGCTTGCTCTCCACAAATATAAGAACAATAAATCCATCCATTCATTCAGCAAATATTTATTGAGTGCCAAGTGCTCTGATAGGTACTGGGGATACCGTAATGTGCAAAACAGACATGGACTCTGCAGTCTGGGGGTGGAAAGAGACACTAGTCAAGCCAACACACAGATAAATATGCTTTGGAAAATTGTGATGAGTGCTGAGAAGGAAAATATAGAGCGGTAGCAGACTGCGAAGAAGCCTGTGTGACCTCTGCCTGGACACAAAAGAGATTATGAAATGTCTACAAGTAAAAGAGAATGTCGATGTTAGAGAGAAACAAAAAGTCATCTTCAAGAGAGACCAAGAGAAGTAACAGGCAGATCAAACCAGCTAGAGAACACAGTTTCACTCCAATTTTGAGTATCCCTCTTCTTTAAAAAAAAAAAAACATTATGGTAAAAACACTCAACATGAGATTTACCCTCTTAACAAATTTTTAAGTGCCCAATACAGTATTGTGAACTGTAGGCACAATGTTGAGCAGCAGATCTCTAGAACTTATCCTGCATAACTGAAATTTTATACCTGTTGAACAGCAACTCCCCGTTCCCCGCTCCAGCCCCTGGCAACCACCATTCTACTCTCTGTTTCTGTGAGTTTGACTAGTTTGGACACCTCGTAAGTGGAACCATGCAATATTTGTCCCTCTGTGACTGACTTATTTCACTTAGCCTAATGTCCTCCAGGTTCCTCCATCACATATGGCAGGATTTCTTCTTTTTAAGGCTGAATAATATTCTACTGTATGTATATACCACATTTTCTTTATGCATTCATCCATGATGGGCATTCATGTTGTTTCCACCTTTGGCTCCTGTGAATAGTGCTGCAATGAACGTGGGAGTGCAGATATCTCTTCGAGACCCTAATTTCAATTCTTTTGGATCTTTTTTAAGTTTCCTCAACCTAGACCATGAATATAGAGCTGAGAAGAAAAAGTAAGACCTCCGAGCAAGGAATACAGTCTTGTTTAACTCTGGAATATAGTCTAAACTCCAAATGAAGAAATTTCACAGAGAAAATCCTAAGCGAACCCAAATCTAGGGTCACTTTGTTTTCAATGAAGGACTCCGCGAGCATCTCTTATTTCACCAGCATTGGGCTAGGCCCTCAGGGAGGCAAAGGAGAACAATAAAACACTCTCATTGTCCTCAAGAGGCTCACAGTGTTTGTACAGAAGAAACAATAAGAGTAGTCAGTTATCCAGGGGCACAGTTGTGTGAAGCAGGCAAACCATGTTCAAGGACAGTGATTCTCAGCAGAAAGGAAGGAGATGCTTGATAGTTGGAAAAGCATTCAATAACACAAAAACATAAGCCTTTATTAAACATGTTTGTGGCTGGTACAGATACAGAGAAGACAGTAAAAAGTATTGAGGCAACGTGGGTTTTAAAAAGGTCTAGAAATTCTTCATCTAGTGAAGAGGTACAGGGCAGGTACAGCAGCAATAGAAGGTGGCACTTGTTAGGTACAGGGGCTTTGGGGTCAGATGGATCAGGGTTCAAATCCCAGCACTGCCACTCACCAGCTGTGAGGAAAGGGACTCTGGGGCATAGGACTTCCCCTTTCTGTGTATCAGACCTAATTAAACAATCGAGATAATAACATTGCCTCCTTTAGGCATTGTGATGACGAGATGAGATAATTATTGGAAAGGCCTTTTTATTGTCTGGTATACAGTAAATAATAACTTAGCTATTATCATTACTATCACTGTTCTGGGCTTTGATGGATGGGGAAGGTGTGGATAGATTTGCCTCTTAGACTAACATTGACTTAATAGCTAATAACAATAGTTAATTTGTAGAGAGTATTGATTGCATGCCAGGCATGGGCTGAGCTCTTCTCACATTCATCCTCACTCATAGCACAACAGGGAGAGTACCCATTATTACCCCCGTCTAGCAGGTGTCAGCACTGAAGTCCAGAGAAGTTAAGTTACTAGTCTAGGCTCACACAGCCTGAAGCAGTAAAGCAGGGATTAACTCTACACAATCTGACTCAAAGTGTCCCCACTTTACCCCTATGCAGCACTGCTTAAGGCAGGCTCTGGAGCCCAACCAATCCTCAGAACTTCCTACAGAGATTTTTTTTCCAAAGACTTATCTCAGGGCCCACACTCAAGTCTTCCATTCAGTATGTCTGGTGGGGGTCCTAGGAATCAGTATGCCTAAAGCTCCCCAGGGGATTCTGAAGATCAAAAGAATTTAGAAACCCCAGCCTTCGAGGACCGTGACTCTGATGACCCTGGCAGGAAGTTAACTGTAGCTGCCTCCTCACCCCCCAGCCTCCAGAATAGAGAGTACAACATCTCCCACCAATGTCAAAGAATCGTTTTCCTGCAGTACTAACTCATTTGGGACCAGTTATAACTCAGCAGGCAGGGACTCATTCCAGGTGCCAATTCCTTACATCAAATCAAGAGCTTTCTTTGCACAGACTTAAGGGCCACTCAAACATTAATTTCAGGTCTATTATAAATCACAGGTTGAAGCTTGTGCCCACAGCCCTTTAGAATATCTTGAGCTTTACAGACTGATGAAGTCTGTGACCCAGCTCTCCTTCAATTTGCCCCACTCCCTCCCAGAATGTTAGGCTTCCCATTAATGACCGTCCCTGGTCCCCCAGATCATGGTCAGGCACCAGCCTCTCAATCACTGTCAAGGAGATAGCAAACATTCTCCATGTGATTCAGAGCCAAAAGGTCCCACTGTAAGTCTCTGGCAGGCTCAAAGCAGAGGAGTTAACTGCTTAAGTGGTCTTGTTATAGGCTTGGCACAGACTCACAACAAGTAAAAGCTCTATTTTATTTTCTGGGAACATTTAGAATGAACTTTGCTCTCAGCTGGCCGCCTAACCAAGACTGGAAGTTGTTCCCTATAGTCTGTAAAAACCACCAGACCTGAAGGCTGTATAAATGTGGCTGTCAGCTCAGTCTAAACGAAGCTGTCACTTTCACTCTATGATTCCAACAAGTCATGAAAGACGTGCGGTACCCATACCCATGGATTAATAACACAGGCACATATATCCAACAGCATCCAAAGTCAATGGGCACCAAGTCAATGTTTAATCCAGGCCAGGAGTTTATATGCAGCGGAACCATTCAGCTGCTAAACTCTTTCCCCCTTTTTAGTGTGATATCCCAGCAGTCATTGCTGCCGCCTGCAGCAGCAATAAACCTTGTTTAGACAAGTGTTTGAAGCACATTGTTCGCACAACAATGGAAAGAGAGACACACTGAGCAAAACCTCCGGTGCTTTGACTGATGTGTGATACAGCCTAAAGTGACATACTATAAAATATTTAGTTGAAACAATGCACATAGCTGGAGCTCTTATGCAAATGTAAACACTGGCACCTACATAACGATTTCTTCATTATCTGCTGGTGGTTTTTCTGCACTATTGCTTTTGTTCCATCCTTCTCAATAGAGTACTTTGGGGGGCATCCTTCACTGACTTTCATGTATTTTTAACATAGACTTTTAACTCTATTAAAGATTAAAAGATTTTTAACTCTATTCAAGAAGTCTCGGGGCATGTCCTTTAAAATCCCCAAAACCTTGCTTTCTGCACAAGGAAGATATCAGGGTAAACAATGCTATTTGATGGCAATTTACTTCAATCTGTGAAACGGATCTTTCACGATGTAAATGGACAAGCGAAAAACTGACCTGCCTTCCAGATCACCCCGTCCCCACCCTCAGCCCTGGAATGTGTATTTAAAACATATTCTAAGCATGTTAAATAGCCCATCCCTGAATTCCAGATGACCAAGCAAACCATGAAATGAAAGGTAAGCAGGTGAACTTGGGGCATGTCTACACTAAGATTTTTCTATCCCTATTTCTGATTTCTCTCTATAAATGTGTTCAATATAACCATGCACTATTTCTGTGTCCTAAAATTTATACTTTTGTGCCACTGGGGAAATTTATTCTCTTTTAGTATGTGTTATTTCCATATTTTTACAATCTATTCTCTGCCTCTATTTTTCTTGGTTAATGACATTCGAAATTCACTTTGCCGAACCTGTTTAATTCTCAGTGTCACAGTGATTAAACACATTCAAGTGACAAACTTGTTTTAAGTATAGCCTTTGTGATGGAGACACAGCCTCTACTCACAAAAAACTAAAATCAAAATAAGGCATGCATCTCAATCTTTCCTCATTGTTCCAAAGGAACAATATGCCCTTCACAACGGTCACCAAATCATCATTTGATAACACATTTTCTAAAATGCTGTGGCAACCTCCTGGTTTGTATTGTTTGTTTATCTGTTTGGACTACTTAAAGGCAACAACAATCCCTGAGTTAGAGGCAAAGTTAGTCATGGGATCTAAAACCAGAATAATAGAGAGAGAGAAAGGAAAATAAATCTTAGTGGACAATTGGTGGTAGTTTCCCATGATTCTTCCCATGCCTTTCTTAACAGCCTTGCATTTACATTTGGAGATCCACGTGGTTCTAGGAAGCTGACTCCACCCCAAACTCCAGCAGGGGAGCATGAGACCTCCTCTGAGCCAATCCACACGTTATGTCCTCCTGGTCAGTGATTGGTTCAGGAGTAGGTAGGTATCTAAAAGAAGGATGTGGCTGTGAATGGGACGGAGACCCAAAATTAACAGTGACTTAAACAAGATCAATGTTTATTTCTCTATCATATAAAACTCAAGCTGGTATGATGACTCTGCTCTGTAGAGACATCAGGGGCCTGAGTTCCTTCTGTCTTGTTGCTCTTCCTTTCCTAGAGTTCTGCTTTTGTCTGCATGGTCCCATGATTGCTTACAACTAAGAAAGCTCCCATGTTTCCTCTTCTTTACTTTAGAGGCAAACACCAAAATTGCACACGGTACTTTCACTTATATCTCATTGGCTAGAACTCAGTCAAATGACCACAATAGCAGCAAAGGAAGGTAGAAAATAGAGTCTTTTTTCAGGCATGTATGTGCCCAGCTAAAATTCTATTAGCAGGAAAGAAGGGGAGAATAAATACTATATAAACTATTCCAGCTCCTCATGTTTTGGCTTGGAATCCAGGAAAATAGGTGTATATCTTCCCCCTGGATGCATGATTTGCTCAAGTGGGAACTTGAGTAACAGCAGCAATTTTTGAAACCACAAGGAAATCAACATGAGGATGAAGCTGACACACAGAAGAGGGCAAAATCAAGAGAATCTCAGAGAAAAGTATCTAGACATCTAATGATGCCATAAAACTCTGGATCAAACCACATCTGGCTCTATCTCCAGACTTTTCGCCTATATCAGCTAGTAAATTCTCCATATTTCCTGGAACAACTTGAATTGAGATTTTCCTATTTTCGATCAAAACATCCTAAGATATAGAATGAGAAAGGAACAGAGAAAGAGATAGGGAGAAACACTGCAAGAAATACCGAAAGATGCCTAATAGCCATTAACCCAAAATCTTGACAAAAGTCAAGAGTCTTGAAGGATGTAAACTATTTAAAACAAAGCAGCTGAATATTACCGAAAGCAGGGAAAGATCCAAATATTACCAAAACTTCTTAGAATAAAGAATAGATGACAAAAAATAGCCAAGAAGTATAATGTTTTAATTCTTTCCAAAACTGTTAGTGTGGCTCGAACCCTACTGTCACATCACACTTTGCTCCACCCCCTTCCATAAAAGAGAGTTTGTTGGGTGAGATAATGCCTTGAATATAAAAGCCTCATTAGGTTAGCAATTATTCTAGATCAAAGCCTTGGATAGATGTTCCTGGCCTTGATTCTTCAACAAATTCTATTTGTTGGTCATGAGAGGCCTTAAAAACTAACTTTACAACTTCCTAAGTATGTAGTCTAAGGCTCCTTTAACTCTTGGCCCTGATGACAAGACTTAACAATTACAACCCTTCTGGCCTTTATTTTTCCCTAAGATTGTCATCATGAAGTTATTACTCAAAACTTACAATATAAATGCAGAAGAAATAGGCACAACGTTTAGGAAACTATGAAAGGAGTTTGTTTTTTCTATAAGATAACTCAAGGTTGACTAAGATGATATGTTTGAATAAAAAGGAAATTTAAGAGATGAGAAAATATAAGATGGAAGAGATTATATTCTTCACAGTCACAAATAAATGAGAGGTAGAGGTGAAATTAGAATTCAGATATACTTGTGAAATAGACATCCCACTCAAAATTCCTTTCATTTTATCGTTCTCTAGACTGAGAAGACATAGACAGTAGAGGTAAGTACTGACAGAAATATGGTTTAAAATTGGTATTCTCCTACTGCAAAAGGTCATTCAAATTCAAAAACAAAAGCCAGACATTCCAGTAGATGTTTTCATATATTATTTTGCAGGTGAGACAGACGGGGGAGGGAGCAAGACTGTCAGAGTGCAGATTATGCAGCAGGACATTCACTCATTCATTCCACAAATATTGATTGCTGCTACTACATGCAGTAAACTGCTCTGGGCGCGGAGGATACAGTATGATATAAAACAGACAAGAAACCTCTGTCCTCAAAGCCCTTATGTAGTGATAAGGGCTAAGAAGAAAAAGTTGCAAGGGGACTAGGGCAGTCTGTGATAGCAAGGGAGGGCTGTCAGTTTTCAGTAATGTAGGCAGGGAAAGACCCTCTGAGAAAGTGACCGTATCGGTTGTCTATTGCTCAACTGTAATTGCATAACAAATTGCCCCAAAACTTTGCATCTTAAATCAATAAACATTTATTGTCTCACCATTTCTGTGGATCAGGAATTCAAGAGCAGCTTAGCTGGGTGGTTCTGACTCAGGGTCTCTCATGAAGTTGCAGTCAAGCTGTCACCTGGGGCTAGAGGCACCTGAGCCTCACCTGAGGCTAAAGCATCTGCTTCCACGGTGGTTGGCAGGCTGCAGCTCCTTGCTGTGTGGACTTCTCTATAAGTTTTTGAGAGTCCTCACAACATGGCGGTTAGCTTCTCCCAGAATAAGTGATGAGAGAGGGAGGAGAGCACCTAAAATGGAAGCCATGGTTTTTTATAACCTAATTCCAGAAGTGACATACCATTTTGCTGTATGCTCTCAGTCACACAGATTAAACCTGGAACACTGTGGGAGGTCACCTCACAAGAAGTGACCATCAGGAGGTCTGAATCGCTGAGTGCCTTTTGGGAGGCTGGCTAACACTGACATTGAGCAAATAGCTGAAAGAGGTAAGTTCAAAGTCACATAACTTCAGACAAGACACTTAACTTTCGTAAATTTCAGTTTTTTCCCATATACACCAGAAATTTTTTAAATATCTACGCTGTCGTCATGTTGAGAAGACTTAGATAATACACGTAAATTTCTTTAACTCAGTGCCTGGCATCCCATAAATGAGCAGTACATGTTAGCTATTACTACCATTATCATCACTGTTGATGTAATTGTCTTTATCATGTTCATTTTACAGATGAGGAAACTGAGGCTTTAGAATTTAAATGCTCACTGATGGTCATACTCCTGAAACAGATGATAATTACATTCAAGCTTTCTGAACCCAACAGCTTCTCTCTTTATTTCATTGTGTCCCCTCATAGATACCATGGGAAGGATGAATAAAAGAGTTTTGAAGATTAATCCAAAGCAGCAATTAGAAAAATTAGAATTATATGAGGGGATAAAGGCAAAAGAAGATTCAAAATCTACCCCATTGTCAATAACCAAACAAGGCTGTCAGGAGTGCTTTTGACTTAAAGTAATAGAAAACCTAATTCTCTGTGGCTTAAACAAGAAGTATGAAGGTAGCTAATCGCTAGCTCTGATTCTGACGGTTACCTTTTGGCTTTTCATCTTCATGCTTGTGACCTCATAGTTACAAATTGACCTCTGTAGCTACTGGCATCACATTCACAGTTAAGGACGAGTGAAGGGTAGAAGCCAAAGCTCTGCTTTCAAAGATGCTCTGCGGGCTTTCATTTATACCTAATTCGTAGAACGGTGTCCCTGGCTATGCTAGTACAAGGGTAGGTAGCAAAGGGATAGCTTAAACCAGTCCTGATCCACCCCCAGGCCCAGACACATTTTTGCCCAGATAAAGTCTAGGTTCTGATTTGGAATAAAAAAAAGTGTATGTCTTTCTTAGGTTCTGCCACAGTCAGGTGGACTCCCCCACAGAGAAGTATCCATAAAACATGGTCGTTTGTCCCACATTTACCAGGTTAAATCCATCCAAAGTGAAATACTTTCATGACAACTGGGAAGAGTTATCATAATTTACTAGCTTCTAGGTCAGAGATATAAAAATTGCACATGAGCCCTTGGGTAAACAGGCACTTGCCCATTGGAAGCACTTAACCTTGTTTATATGGTCTCTCAGAGGCAGATAAGAGAAGTCTGGCTTCATCTGGATGAAGGCTCTTAAAGGGAACCAACCAATAAAGCCACTGGGCAACTCAACCAGGGTATACTTTTACTGCCCCCACATTTCTAACCTTGCTTCCCCTCACCACACTGCCCAGGGTGTCATTCCGTGGTAATTCAGGATACCACTTCCTGCTCTCAGGAGCTAGCAACAAATGTTCTCAGGATTCTGAATCACAGATATCATGCACATCAACATCTAGCACGGAACAAATCACTTTTTTCATTGTTTTTCAAATTTGATGCCTTTTGTAACTATTTTCCATTCTTTGTGGGGCCAGAGAGATCACAGAGATACATTCTACACTGGAAACATTATCAAAAGCTAACAAAAGTACCAGACAGACTATAAGAAAAAATGAGCCTTTTTCTCCAATTATTAAATGAAATCACGATGCAGAGGACTTTTCAAATTAATTCAGAGAAAGCAGATGAGTTTTTTTAAAAAGTCCTTGCCATTGAAGTCACGAGGTGGTGTGTATATTAGAAAGAGCAAAGAGCATCAGAATGCCTGAATTCTAAACCCTGTTTGTCTAGCTATAAGGCCCAAAGCATGGTGCAATTCAGCTGTGTTAAGGCTGAGATATTTTCTACCAACACCACAAGTTTGGATGGCGGGCATGGGATTTACTAAAAAGAAATGATATTTTGTGTGGAAGTGCTAAGTAGCTACATTTTATTGGGTGACAAATTTGTGAAAGATGCTACAACACACACTTTACCCTCATTTCATTTGAGCCCAATCTACACGGTAGATACTGTTGTCACTATTTTAGAGTTGAGGGAATTGGGGACCAGAAGAGCTAAACTGACTCAGTCTTGACTATATGGACAGAAAATCATAGAGCTAGGATTTAAATTTGGATCTGTATGGCTCTTCCCACCACGGGATTACTATCTTCAATTGAGAATCTCACACACACACAAGGATGCAGTGACTGTACTTACATTCTCTAGTCTTGTCTACTTTCCGAAACATCTCACTGTCCTTCAGATCTACCCAAGATAATATTTTAGAATCTTTAACAAAACCCACAACTTGTTCTAGTAGCTCTGCCCTCTTCCCACAAATCCATTATTTTAAGACACACACACCCCCCTATATACACAAACACAGGCCATTTTGAATCTTACAGTTTGGGGTGAACTATCAGAAGATAAATAAAGTGACTTAGAAGAAATTGAAAAAAAACATGAAAGGAATAAAATTGCTGAAGCTACAAAACTTTTAGAAGCTAATAATCTTGGGACAGAGAAGTTTATTGACATTTTGGATAGATATAGAAAATCAAAGAGATGGGAATTATGAGGAGAAAATGATTCTGCCTTTTAAAAATAAGAGGAAGAAAAAAGAGCAGCATAAGCTAGGGAAATAATTATAATGGGATATATTTAGTCTCAGAAAAAGTTCTTTGATAACCAGAAAACACTACATTATAAAGTTAGAGATTTAATACTCATAAGCCCATTACAGATAGAATCTTTACCATGCTGGAAATAATTGAAAAACAGTCACGCATTTGACCACTTTATGGCTTCTTTGATTTCTCCAGGCCATTTGAAGAGTTGAATTCTGGAAAAGATTTGAAAACTGGGCATACCAACCCTGACCAGCTAATTGCCAATGAAGAAGAATGAATTACTCTGCAATTATATTAAAGGTGAAAGAGGTCCCAGGGAACAATTCTAACAAAAAATGGACTGACATGGGATAAAAGCTTGATTAGTGACAGCCATGACTATTAAGATGTTGAGCTTGAGTTCAAAGGAAGGACAAGAGCAACTTTATGTTTGACAATCTTTAGACAAGGTCACCACCCTCCACCAAGTGTATGCCAACTTATTCAGGTATGACATTCCCTTTCATACATCCTTTCTTCACCCACCAAAGTTTAAAAAATGCTATCAGATTTGTTTACCACGACTTGTAGAGGATTTATCCTTAAGCTTTTGCATCCAAGTCATTAGTTCGGCCATTGTCAAGTAACAGATAAATTGATGACAGGGCAGCATAGATAGACTCATTCTCCTGGAGTTGTAGGTGGCTAGCCACCTTATGGAACTCATTAATCCCACAAGGGATAGAGCTTGAAAATAGAGATAGATTACAAGCAGGTTTTGACAATTCTTGGATGACAGATCATAATGGGTTATTAAGAAGAAAGAGGTCCAACAATTATCCATTGAGCCTCTACTAGGGTTACCACATAAAATACAGCACACCAAATTACATTTGAGTTTTAGGTAAACAATGAATAATATTTTAGTATAAGTAAGTCCCATGAGTATTTGAGCCATTCTTATACTTAAAAATGTATTGTTTAACTGAAATTCAAATGTAACCGATCATCCTGATTTGTCTGTTTGTTTGGCTTGTTTAGCGGCTTGTTTTTGCTAAATATGGCAACCCTAGTCTCTATTGGTGTAGAGTTTCAACTCACATGAGGCTAGTTCCTTAGTTGGTAAGTGAGAAAAAAATTGCCTGTCTTAAAAATTATCACAGGCAAGTCTCTTCAATCACTCAAAGTCAAGTCTACTTGATTTTATACCATTGTACATCTCTCAATAATTCCAAACAGACCATTTTCCCTTAGTGTTGAAAAGTTCTCCGTTGCATACCAAATGAAGTCTTTGGATTATATTTATGGGCCATGCTGTATAAAAAATAGATATATTACCTGTCTTTTAAATTAAAGTTTACGTTTATCAAAATAATATAGGTTTTGGTTTTAAAAATGCCAAATAGTACACTTACTGACATGATGAAAATTGACATTCCTCTGCCCAACCTCTCCGCATACTTCAGACCAATTCCCCATAGGCAGCAAACACTCAACTCTTCTAGCTGCTTTCCTTAATATTTACTTCCATATTTACAAACAAAAACACTATACTATTGTTTCTTACCCATTTTAGACATTAGCTGCACATTTTATATTACTTCTGAGCCAATCGTATACTATGACCATGACTTCTTCCTTGGACAATCCTTCATTTTTCCTGGAATCAATCATTGCCTTGGATCTTTTGGTTTGATTGTTTGTTTTTTGCCTGATTTTCTAAACACAAACTGTTAGTGTTTCCCGAATGCTCCAACAGCTCTGCCACACCTATGAATAATATTTTCCATTTACTCAAACATATCAGTTGCAATTATTCCCTTCCCCAGAGATCTCCCTCCCCAGAGCTTTCTACCCACTTTGATCCATTCTGGACCCCCCTTGCTAGACCTGCTATTCGACTAACATTCTAGGTCTTTTCCTTTGCAATTCTCCCGTGTGGAGTGACTTTTCCTGAATTCCATGCTTTCGCTGTTGCTATTTACCCAATTGTTTAAAGGAACGTACCCTCCAGAATCTTTCTGGGGAAGGCTGCCCTGAAAGTAAGTATTTTGAGTCCTTGCAAGTATGATAATGTCATTTGTCTATTCTTAGTTGAGGTGCGGAGTAGAATTTTAGCTTGAAAATAAGTTTCACTCAGGATCTTGTTGCTCCTCTGCTTCTCGTTTCCAGGGTTGCTGAGGGTGAGAAACCTGATGCCGTCCTGACTCCCGATACTTTATATGGGACGTATTCTTTTTCCTTCTTGAAGCTTTTAGAACTCACCCTTCAATCTTTGGGTTCTGAAACATCAAGATGATGTGTTTTTATGTGGGTCTGATCTCATCCATAGGGCTGGGGTCTTGTATTCGTTTCCTGGGGCTGCTGTAACTAAATACCAAAAGCTGAGTGGCTTAAAGCAACAGAAATTTAATCTCTCACAGTTCCGGAAGCTAGAAGTCTGAAATCAAGGTGTCAACAGCTTGGTTCCTTCTGGATGCTCTGAGGGATAATTAGTTCCATGCCTCTCTTCTGGCTTCTGGAGGTCTCTAGAAATCCTTGCATTCCTTGGCTTATCGCTGTATCACTCCAATTTCTGCCTCTGTCGTCATATGGCCTTCTTTCTTGTGTGTCCTCTCTGTGTCTCTATATGGCCTTTTTTTTAAAATTATTCCTCTTCTCCCCAAAGCCCCCAATACGTAGTCATATATTCTAGTTGTGAGTGCCTCTGGCTGTGCTCTGTAGGACACCGCCTCAGTATGGCCTGACGAGTGCTGCCATGTCCATGCCCAGGATCCAAACCGGCAAAACCCAGGGCTGCCAAAGCAGAGCATGCGAACTTAACCACTCAGCCACGGGGCCAGCCCATCTATACGGCCTTCTTATAAGAACACCAGTCATTGGATTTAGGGCCCACTCTAACCTGGTATGACTTCATCTTAGCTTAACTAATTACAGCTTTGAAGACTGTATTTCCAAATGAAGCCGCATTCTGACGTTCTGGGTGAGCATAAATTTGGGTGGGAACACTATTCAACCCCAACAGTGCTCATGGGTCCCTTTCATTTTGGAACTCCCCTCCTTCATTTCCAGATGTTTTTCTTAATTAATTGACGTTTTCCTTCCCTCTCTATTCTATAGTTTTGTTCTCTGAAATTTCCATTATTTGTACCTGGACCTCCTAGAATCATCCTCTAAGTTTCTCATCTTTTCTCTGTTGTCTGTTTCTTTTCTTTTCTTTTTTGTTATGCTCTTCTACGGAACTTTTAATCTGAACTTTTGTTTCCATTTCATTTCAGCATTTAATTTCCAAATCTTTTCTCTTTCTCAGATTTTCCCTTTTTCATAACCCCTGTCATATCACAGATGCAATATCTTCTAATATCTCAAGGGATATTAGTTACTGGTTGTTGTTTCTGCATTGTTATGGTTTTTAAGCTTTCTTTGGTTCTTGTCTTCCAGGAAGATGAACATGTCTCTCTCTTTCAAGTTGAAGGCTTTCCTCACATTCGTGATGATTCTTTGCTGTCCTTACTGAAAAATGAGATACTAAAAAAGCAAATTGGAATCTCTACATGTATGAATGGAGTTGCTTAATGGAAGAGTTGCACTGCAGGGTGATGACACAACAAGCCACATCTCACATCTGATTTCTCCAGAAAATAAATATCCCGTCTCTTGTCAAGGGTGGATAGGGAAGGGGAGTCTATCAGCTGAGCAGGGTGGAAGAGGGAATCTGGGCCCTAATAGCACTATATTTTTTTTCCAACCAATTTCTCTGTTTCTTCGCCCCTATTCATCATCTCTGCCCTTGTTAACAGCTTGTTGGATAAATACAGAGTTAAAAAGAAGTTACTATTTTTTAGGGCTTAGTGTGTACCAGCCACTTTAGCCGATTTAAGAAAGTTCCATTTGAGGCTGCCATCAACCAAGTCTTCTCATCAAACAGTGCTTTTTGAATGATGATAAGAACAACTCAAAACATCCTACCTTATATGATGCGAAACGGAAGAGATGGCGTTTGCTAATAGTCCATCAAAGCTGCACTGGAGAATTCTAGAACAGGAATGGGGTGAGGATGCAGTGGTAAATGGAGTTGAGAAATCCTTAAATGGCTAGGGATACAATACCAGTTCAGAAATAATATTGGTATTAGACTATAGAGAGCTAAGGACAATGGCAGGTGATATGTGGGAAGGATGGAGATTACCATGCGCAGGACTCTAGTGGTTAAGAACAAGGATTTGAGTTTGAGTTCTAGCTTTCATGTCTCCTCACCAACTCTGGCTTCAATTTCTGTCTTTGGTTGAATTCTCCATTATTGCTCTGAATCTCTCCCTTGCTTGTGCTTTTCTGGAGTCAGGCCATGGTGAATACCACCCCAGTGCCTTCACTCCACAGAGTACCCCAGACAGAAGATAATATATGAGCTTCTCTACAGATGGTTTAGAAAAGAGTGATGGGGCAGTAGTGGAGAGATGGGTACTCACAGCACTTTCAGAAAGATTGACTAAAGATTGGCTTTTGGCCATCGTGGTTTTTTTTAAATCTCTCTCTGCAATGCCACTGGCTCTTAGCTTATCTCTAGCTAATTTGCTGGCTAGCTCTCTTTCCTCCAGAGCCCCCTCTGCCTCTTTCCATGCTTGCTCCTGGGAGCTCTCAGATTCTTATTTTATTATGAGCAAAATTTAGTTTTCTTTGTTTCAATTTTCTACCTTAAGGAACTGTACAGAGACCATCATTTTGTTGATAAATGGCCTATTAATGTATTTTGCTAAGCAAAAGGTTATCTGACCCAGAAAGGAATGTTGCCACCCCTTACAGAGACAGATGTGGCTACACGTTTTATCAGTAAAGAATAGTTCTGTTTTTCTCCCACCTTCATATTGTACGGTCGCATTTTTATGAATAAATATGTGTGTATGCACATACACATCTTCACACTTCATATACAGACCAGTGTGTGTATATATTATAAATATATATATATATATATATGACACATACAAACTTACATGCATGTATAGAGAGAGAAAAAGAGAAATTTGGAATGGTTTTTACCAAAACTCTTAATAATGGGTAAGAGATGATATCTCTGGGAAGTATGATGAAAGAAGAGCTTTGGTTTTCTCTATTTTTACAGGGACCTATTACTCAAATAATGAGAAAATAAAAGCAAAACTATCTTCATTTAGAAAAACAAAGTAAATTGAGTGTGTGTCAGATAAGTAAGAAATATAAAACGTCTAAATAGAACCACAGAGAATTTAAAGAAAAAGATATTTATAATAGGGAGGGCAGTGAGCCATAATCTTAAAAAACTCATTAAACAGAGGATAACACATCTTATGTAACATTCCCATAACAAAACAGAGGTCCTAAGTGCATTTCATGAAGCATGAAAAAAATACAGCTAAAGGTTAATGAAAAGCCAAAGTGAAGGAAGTTAGTTATAAGACCCACAAAATCTGTGCAATCTGGAATTGCATTCATACTAAGGAAGTGGGCGGCTCATACTTCCCTTCCCAATTTACCTCCTCATGGATATCTCTGGTTTTTCTACCAGATTAATCCAGCTCGGATCACTTTCTTTATGGAAACATGTTAAACAAGTTAAGTAAATTAGCCAATTTGGTTGGTTTTATAGAAAATGATGATTACGTATGCAATCCCACATCCAGTAGAGGCCCAAATTTCATTGCAGTGGTTACCATATGCTCACTCGATTTCCCCTTAACACTCTGAAATTGATGGTACCATTGGAAAAATATATGGATCCCAAGAAGGTAGAAATAATCTCAACGTTAAAAGAAAGAAAAAGAATAGGGCACAAGTCAAATAAAGGAAAAAAAATCCTGAACTTCTTAGTTTTTTCTGATTATAAAAGGAAAAAATTATTAAAGATGATTCTTTAAAAAGTCAATGAGGTGACAATAGCAAAAGAGGTTGTTTGGACTAGCTCTCCCACTGAAAATGACTAAAACTGCTGCGTTAAACGTTTTTAATCTTTTTAACAGCACCAAACAGCTGACAAAATAGAAAGGAAATAACAAATAAGCACTAAAATAAGAAAGGTAAATGGAAAACTTCATAGTTTCTTTAGCTCTGAAGCCATTTGCCAATCTGGAAGAAACAAAACTACGTTTTTGATGCCCTTATGAGATGCCGGAAACAAAAGTTAAAGCATGGGGCCCATTCAGTGTTGTGTGTCTGGTAAACCACCTCCCATGTGCCTTAAGCTGACATCTCAAAGGGCTCCAGCATCTGGGAAAGGATAAACCAGGAGTATAGCTGCTCCCCTTTTTCCACCCTAGAAGTTTTCAGAGAGCTATACCTTGGCTCTGAGCAGAGAAGGAGAAAGAGAATGAAGGAGAAAACAAAGAGATTTGTCCCTGACAGAATAGAAACCATGGATAGACTTTCTCAAGGATTTACAGCCCCAATTTGGCAGCATCTAGGTGGTCCAAAATATATAAGCTATGATTTTAACTTAAACTAGTTCTTCAGTCATCAGGACTCTCTCCCCAGCCCTGTCACCCTCACACACACATATACAAATAGTGTTTAAGGGCAGTGAACAGCACAAAGATAAGAAGTACATAAGGAAGTAATATACCACGAGTGAGAACCAGCAGAAATAGACACTGAAATATTCAGATATTGCAATGATGAGATATGGATTATAAAAACACTATGCTTCTATGTTTAATGAAACAAAAGATAAATTTGAAGATAAATGAAGGATATAGGAAATTACAAAAATTGTTACAGCTGACTTGAAAAAGATCCAAACTGAATTTGAAAAAATAAAAATACAATAACAAAAATTTAAAACTTACCATACGGCTTGGGCAGCAGATCACATAAAGAGAGAATAAGTGAGCTGGAAGAGAGAATAGAAGACACTTATACAGAATGCACCGCACAGAACAAACAACTGGAAAAGAAAGAGAGGCTTAGGAGAGGCCTGGGCCGTAATAGGTGTTCAACACATATTTTTTGAGTGTTCTTAAAACTGAAGACACACATTTTACTGATGAGATTATTGTCTGGCTTCAGATGTGAACTGGCTTTTCTAGATTGGGGCTTGAAGAGGATCCTGGAAAAGGACTATCAATTTCAGTGACTGCAACTGGAAAAATCGATAGGATCAACAGACATTTCCTGAGAGCTTACTAATGGCCAAACACTGAGCTAAGCATCAAGTTAAAAATATATACATCACGCATAAAATATGTGTTCTTTTTTTGTAAGAACATGAATTTCATAAGAGTTTTGTAAGGGCAAGATGGACCTGATTTCTAACCTGATTCTTCTACTTGCCTGCTGTGCAATTTTAGACAACTTATGTAAAATCTGTCTGAAGCTCATTTCCTCAATTTGTAAAATGGAGACAAGAGAATCAAAAGAGACAATGTACAGAAGGCAATGGCAGTGTGCATGGCATATAGTAGATGCTCAGGAAATGTAACTGCTTGCCTCATTAAGTAAAATCATTTCTGATGCACTGAGCTTGGAGAAACTTATGTATAATATTTAATTTTAAATTGATTGTGAATCCACTTAATCTCCAAAGCCAATGAAGCACTGAAATTTATCTTTTGATTTTGACATGGTTACCTAACAATTTGTGGAGAATATTGCTAGTGCCGTCCCCAATATCCATCTCTCTTCCTAACAGAACCCAAAATTTATTTGTGACAGTAGCATGTTGAGCTAATGCTTTACTTCCCCGACCCTCAGAAGCCAGGAGTGTCCATGTGGTATAAATCTGGTCAATGAGGAATTAGCTAGGCTGCCGCATGAGGCTCCCCACAAGCCCCTTTGGCCTTTTGCCCCTCCATCTCTTTCCTGCCTGGAATGCAGATGCAACTCTTAGATGTGCGACAGCTGCCTTGTGAGCAGGAGAACAAAGCCATACAAAGAGGCAAAGAAGGAAGATAGAGCGAGCCTGAGTCTTTGATCCCTGGGCTGCCATGTCGACCTAGCACTGCCTACTCCCAGACTACTTCTCATGTGAGACAAATAGATCTGTTACTCATTTAAGTTTTATAGGTTTTTTTCATTACAAGCTGTATTAGTCAGGGTTCTCCAGAGAAACAGAACCAACAGGATGTATATACCAATAGATACATGGATAGATAGATAGATTTATTATAAGGCGTTGGCTCACGTGATTAAGGAGGCTAAGAAGCCGCCAGGTCTGCAGTCAGCAAGCTGGAGATGAAGGAGAATCAGTGGTGTGAGTCTAGTCCACGTCCAAAGGCCTGAGAACCAGCCAAAGGTAGAAACTCCAGTCCAAAAGCCAGCAGGCTTGAGACCTAAGAAGAGCCAAGGTTTCAATTCAAGTCTGAAGGCAGGAAAAGACCAATGTCCCAGCTCTGCACTCAAGCAGGAGGAGTTCCCCTTCATCACAGGAAGCTCAGCCTTTTCCTTGTATTCAGGCCTTCACCTGATTGGATGAGGGCGGGCACATTAGGGAGGGCAATCTGCTTTAGTGAGCCCCCGAAGTCAAATATTAATCTCATCAAGAAAACACACTCACAGACACACCGGAATGATGTTTGACCAAATATCTGGCCACCTTGTGGCCCAGTCAAGTGGACACATAAAATTAACCATCACATAAACATTCAGACACAATCCTGATACACCAGTCTGGACCACCTCACAGCACGTATAAAAGAAAATCCAATCCTTCATTTAAGAATTTTCTTTTAATGAGGTGTCCCCTCCCTCTACAATTTTACTTTTAGAAAGTCCACAGAAAGGGTAGTAAAACATGAACACAAATATTAAGAGAGTTAAGAAAAGTGAAGGAAATGAGCTACCACGGCTTAAAATGTTAACTGGCCCTCAAAGAATAGGAATAGTAAAAGTCTTGGGAATAGGTGGAGAAAACACTGCCAGCCCCTTCCCCAAGGGGTCCGTCACAATTGCTCCCAAAGGAACCTTGAAATCTCCGGTGCTCAACCCAGAAAATGAGACATGAGCCACAGGTTCCACCCCTGGCCCCAAGAGAACAGAACCATGCACCTCGTCAGCGTTACAAAAGCACTTATGATGTAAAATTCAATGTTCTTTTTGACCGTTTTCCCTGATACTTTTGAATTTGTGTGTAACGAGCATATAAAGCACATATTTATTTATACATTAAAAGTGGTTTCATGAGCTCAAAGGAAAGGTCCTAACTTACATGTGACACTTAGTCATTCAGTTACTTGTTGGGTAAATTATTGAGTGAATTCTAAGTGTCAGGCTCTGAGGACACAAAGCCAGGCACTTTGTCAAGAGGTTTAAGGAAGCAGCTCTGTCCTCTAAGAGTTAATAATCTAGTATAAACACTGATATACATGGAAATACCTCATGACACAAAATGAAAGGATTAATCCAGGACATTCTCAGACAGTAAGTATTTATGTCACAGACAAATTAGCTTAGCATTGAAGCTGATGTTTGCAAAGAAGAGTAATTGGAAATGTAATGAAATGTGTTTCCGAGTAAACTTCCATTCCTGGTCTAGCTGAGCAACCTTGGGCAAATTGCAGAGCCTCTCTGAGCCTCATTCTCCTACTGAGGAAAACAAAGATAATATCTAACATTGCAGATTCTCTGACGATTAAATAACAGCTTATAAAATACATAACACAGTGCCCAGCATGGAGCGATTGGAAAGTGATGTTAATAGCTGCTTCTGAAATTATGACAAGTGCCTGAACAATATTACTCCCACTAGACAAGTAAAATTTTGCGTACTACACGTACGTGTGATTTTCACAGACTTAGCTTTCTTCTACCAAAGAGTTAGCATCTCTGAACTATCTCTAGTGACTCAGTTCTCATCAAGGCAAAATGTTTTGTTTAGGCAAATAGTATGGAAAGAAACCAAATTAAGGGATTCTTTAAATGTTTTTGCCAGTCATGGAATTAGCTCTATGTGTTTTGTGTTATCAACCGCTGGTCTCCTGAAATCCCTTAGTCACTTCACCTTCTCTTTAAAATGAGCAATTCTAGATAGCTGAACATTATATTCCAGATTCTTTTTTTAATGCATTCACATTTCTGTTTAACATAATGGTTTTATGCATTTGTTTACTCATTCATTAAAAACACAGTTTGAGCACCTGCTAAGAGATAGGCACTGTTCTGAGTTTAACGTGTTAAATAATATCACCAAGACAGACACAATTCCCAATCCCAGGTGCCTTAGTCAAGATTGCTGTTCCATCCATGGTCCAAAATATTTTCCTAGATCCTTTCATATCATGGACTTTCCTGGCCAATCATTGTAAAATTTCATCCCTTAAAGATGATCCATAAGTACCCACTGTACTCCCATCTTTATTTCTAGCCTACAATTCATCAAGACTATTTGAATTTCCACTTTTACTCGCTAATCCACAGTGTTTTGTGTTAGTGGGTCCCAGGCTAAACAGAAGTATTGATGCTTAACGTTGATGGTTGGAAAACTGCTCATGTCAAGGTTTGATTGAACAATAAGTCACTCCTCTGACACAAATGAGGTCTTAATGCAATGTGATGATGACACATGAAAAGGAGGCTTTCTGGTAAATTCTTTAGAGTTTTCATCAACTCGGCAGGTAGGAGAGATTGAATATTTGCTCAAAGCATGTGTTTATCAGCGACATATGCACTAAGACGTAAGCTATCATTTTTCCAAGCAAGATTTTCAACTCAACTACTTTCATGTTACAAGACATTAAAGGCACTGAACATTCACTGTGTGAATTATAGCCATTTACTGCTTGGGGAACCAGTGGGTAATTCTCTGCACATCAAAAGATGTTGTCACCAAATTTTCCATCTCTCTCTTGACATTAATGCTGGCCTTGGCTGATTCCCCCATGAAAGACTAGCATAATGTCTTTTGAAATGACCTTTTTTGCCTTATGTAACATTCACAGACCAGGTATTCAGAAAAACCTTAGCATATTTCTGGGAAGAGTCGAAACCATGTTTTGTTTTAGATGTTCCTCCTCTTATTCATGGAGAGATGAGATAAATACATTTCTAAAAGTTCAGCAAAACTTTTTCAGAAATTCAACAAAAACTCCTGGTAAGTTGAGAGATAGATATTCCTTCCAGGCCAGCAGCGCTGTCCCAGACAACTGCTTAACAAATGGTGGCACAAGGTCTATATTGATGTCCTTTCTGAATCGCCTAATTCATACCCAGGAAGTAACTCACCCAGTGGGGCCTTGTCGCTTTGTTTAATCATCCACTAGCCCCTTCTTAGCCCAATCTGATGATAGAGCACATTATTGGCGCCCCACTGCTGGTCAGCAGGTAGGAGCGCCCCGGGGTACTCACAGGCTTGGAAATTCTCTGCCTTTCACTCTGCTTGTCCTGCTTGTCTGTGGGTCTCCACAACAGTCTGAATGATTGACTCTCTCTCTCTGTGTCTATCTTTATCTCTGATTCTTTCTTCCTCCCTAACTCTCTCTCTCTGTCACTATGTGGGTCTCTCTATCTCTGCCTCTCTCTGGTTGCATGTCTCTCTCTTTTTATTCCTCTGTTTATGTATCTCTTTCTGTCTCTCTCTTATTCTCTGTTTCTCTGTCTCTCTCTGAGCGTCCCTGTGTGTGTGTGCCATTCTCTCTCTTTCTGTCTCTCTCTCATATGCATGTGCATGCATACACATACAGCCAATGGCATAACTGTTTTACCTTTATTATTAACCCCAATAGACTGTTACATGTCTCCCACACTATTACAGGGAAAAGCAAGTTTCCATGCAGAGATATTTTATACGTTATTAGAAAACAAAATTCTAATACAAGCAGAAGGCAATTCTTCATTATCCTCTACATGCAGGATTTGACATGAGGACCCAAACATGTAATGAAGCTCCTTCTTGTCACTTAATCAGTAGTCCAAACTATCCCTAAAGTGATCCTCAAATCCACAGGTACATCTCTCATTGGGTATAGACTGAATAAGTCATATATTTATATTTGAATTTACTATTTTTTTTCAAATACACACAATTCAAAGTTTCTTAATGTAGAATCCACAGATGTCCACAGTGGGGGTTCATTAACCCCCCTGAAACTGCATATAATTTTCTACCTAAAAGCATTTTTCAAGAGAAAAATTCAAAGCTTTCAATAAGACTCCCAAAGGAGTCCTCATGACAAACACACACACAAGGTTTAATCACCAATGAGGTTGTCATTTTCAAAAAATTATAAATTCATTGTGAAGATTTTCCTTTGGGTCAGTATATGCCTTATCAAACAAGGGATGCTAACAGGCACACATCCACCATCATACGGAAGTTCACAAAATGTTTTTACAATTAAAACAGAGCAAATCAGTTTTAGAGACTTATAAATTCGGCCTACAGGGAAATTTTTCACTTGGCACTGCTGTCGTTTTTTAATCATTTCTATACTATTTGAGAACTATTTATGACATAGTCCAAATGAGCTCCATCTCCATAAATTTTTACCTTCCTGAATATTTCCACAAGAATCTTTTCTAATACAGCTCTTTAAACAGACTCTCACAGGAGAGGATAAAGACATGATGCATTAGCAAGTAGTACATTCTATTCCCTACAATTAGTCCCACAGAGGAGTTGTGTTAGAGAAAAGGTTGAAAAGGTTACCTCTTGTCTTGCTTCTCAATGCAGGATGAGTTTGTGTATCTGGCTTCAACTCACAAAATAAAGAAACTATAGAAAATGGTCAAGGTTAATTCAATGGAGATACTTCACTTTAAATACAATTGTCATTTCATTTCTAAAACACTTCTAAAAGGAAATGATTGCTTGGGAAATGAGTACCTGAGCAGAGAATTGAAAACAAAAACGGGTTTCTTAGCAAAGATGCTGGCCTCAGGAAGCAACATAAGACTAAGGACGGAAATGTTGTTCAGTAAGTTCCACAATGCCAAAAGGGCAGATCTCTCAAATTGGCCTTCAAGGTTCTCTAGACTATAGCACTAAACTTCAGATCCATCGTTCCCTCCAATATTCTTCAACAGCCAGTTTATCTCTTTCCTTCCCCCTTGAACCCAATATTCTAATAACCCTCCATTTCTTTGCTACAGTGGCAGACAGACTACATGATCCCCAGCATGCCTGGTATTCACATCTGTGTATCATCCTATCTCCTTGAATGTGTGCTTTCAACCAATAGAATATACCAAAGAGGATGGAATGTTACTCCCATGATTATATTATGTTATATAAAGCTCCATATTGCTGGCAGATTCATTCTGGCATTCCTCTCTCTCTCTCTCTCTCTTTCTCTTTCTCTTTCTCTCTCTCTCCATTGCTCACTTTAAAGAACCCTACAGCCCCAAGGGAAAAAATGCTGCCAACAACTCAATGGAACTTGGAAGTAGATTGTTCCCCAGTTGAGCCTCTGATAAGAACCCTGCCCCGGTCAACACCTTGATTGTAGCCTTGTGAGATCCTGAGCAGAGAACCAAATCAGGCTGTGCCCGAATTTCTGACCAACAGAAACTGTGAGATAATAAAATGTGTGTTGTTTTAAGCTGCTAAGTTTGTTACACAGCAAAGAAAACTAATACAGTTAGAACTGTGCTATCTTTCTAGGATGCTTTCACTCCTTTGAAATCCTGTCCCTTGTCAAGAATCAGATCCAAAATTTCTCCTTCATCTTTTTCTAACCTAAAAGCTCACAATTTATCCCAAGGCTTCTCTCGCTGTTTGCTTTTCAGCCTCTTCCCAATACTCGTTTTCCCACATGGGTGAGTCTTGGCCTTGATGTCTCACAGGGATTTCTCTGCATGTTTCCACGTGGATCACTGTGACTTCAAATATACATCTATATAATCTACTCCCTCCGCCGGATAAGTTCTTCACGGCTTTTGTGGTCCCGCTTCCTTGGACCCATCACTTCTCCTTTTCTTACCCCTCAGCTCTCTTCCTCTCTCCACAACAAAGGTAATCCCTAGTATCTCCCTGAACTTTAGTGAGACCCCAGCTCTAGACTTGTGGCCTGGTTTCTTCCTGACTCTGAATCCAAGCTGATTTCCCCAGCCAACCAAGCCCTCTCTCACAAGCTTGAGAGAAGGTGTCAGGGCTTGATTATGAATTTTCCCATCAGTGGGCACAGCTCTCTAATCAACTCAACAAGGCCCTCACCACTGGTATTCTGGAGCAAACAGCTGTGAGACCAGCCTCTCATCGGGCACCTGGCCACCTTTTTAAAAATTCAGTGCTCAGATGCAGGAAAAGATGAGCCCATGTTTGAGTCCACATTCAGGTCACGACAGATCTACCTGCACCTAATAAACATCAGGTAAGTGTAGCGCTAGCCTCCAATCCCCACAAGATATTATTCAGTTCGTATTAGGAAGGGTGGAAGTATAAACTGGGGAAGTCTTTTTGCAGGGCAATTTGGAGTGTCTGTCAAAATATACAATTTTATACACTTTGACCAAGCAGTTCCATTCATATTAATATCATAGAAAAATATCCTCACAGGTGCACAAAAAGACAGTACAAGGCAATTCAATGGAGCATGGTTATTAGAGTAAAAATTTGGAAAAATTTTGAAGATTAATGAAATATACTGTGATATATCCATATAGTCATACTATGGGATGATATTCAACAGTTAAAAAGAATGCTGGGATTTTGCTTCTAGGAAAAGGGCATAGACATATTTTTACTATTCCTCCTGCTACATATAACTAAAAACTCTGTACATTATTTGTAATACAAACAGTAGAAAACTCTGAAAGAGGGATCTGTGATCAAAAGAACGACATGGTAGTAAATGCCCTGGGTTTTCTTTTTGCCTTATATATCCCAGAATTGGAGTTAAAGAAGTCAACAACCCAAGCCATACGTGAACGTTTACAACATTTCTAATGGCCCCAAATTGGAAACAACCAACATGTCCTTCAATGGGTGAAAAAGTTAAATAAAACTTTGGTACGTCCATACTATGGAATACTACTCAGCAGTAAAAAGGAACTAACTATCAATACATAAAACAACACAAATGAATGTTCAGAGCATTATGCTGAGTGAAAGGAGTCAATCTGAGAAGGTTAAATACTGTAATATGCCATTTATATACCTTCTTGAAATCACAAAATTGTAGAAATGCAGAACAGATGAGCAGTTGCATGGCTTAAGGAGGGGTGGCGGGGGAGGGAAGTAGGTGCAGCTATAAAAGGGCAACATGAGGGGTCTTATGTGATGGAAGTGTTCTATATTTTGACTGTAGCAATGTCAACATTTTGGTTTTGTACTTTAGTTTTATAAGATCTTACCACTGGGTGATGCTTGTGAAAGGATCTCTGTATTTTTTCTGTGTGTGAATCTACAGTTATCTCAATAAAAAGTTTGTTTTTTTAAAAAAGATTGGCCCCTGAGCTAACAACTGTTGCCAATCTTCTTTTTCTTTTTTTCCCTTCTCCCCAAAGCCCCCCAGTGTATGGTTGTGTATTCTAGTTGTGAGTGCCTCTGGTTGTGCTATGTGGGACGCTGCCTCAGCACGGCCTGATGAGGAGTGCCATGTCCATACCCGGGATCTGAACCAGCAAAACCCTGGGCCGCTGAAGCAGAGTGCAAGAACTTAACCCCTTGGCCACGGGCCAGCCTCTAATTTTTTTAAAAAGGAAATATTGTCTCTAAGATCTCTGAGATGTATTGTTCAAAAAGATTAAGCTGTGGAACATTCCCCACAGTATGACCCCATTTGTGCTAACAATATTAACTAAGCTTTATGGAGACCTACTGGGGGGCAGGCACTGTTCCAAGCTCTTTGCCTACATTCACTCACTTAATCCTCACTATAAGGGTGATTTTTACTTTGTATTAATTGACTGTTTACAATGAGAGTATACACATTGCTTATGCATTCAGAAAATCCAAAATAATAACAATTTAAGGACGTATCCTTTTGGCTTGGAATTTAAAATCTTTTATGGCCAAAGCCCCTTGCAACATAGTCCAGCGCTCAAAGTACTTCAGGGCAACCATTACCCCCAGGAACTCTTCCAGGCCCCTTCTCAGGACATACAAGTTGTCTTAAGGGTTTGGCCTCCGCCTGGTCCCAGCCTCAACTCCTGCCTCTCTTTCCACAAACTCTTATGCCTCAAACTACTTGCCATGCACTGTCACATCACTGTGCCCTTGGTCATGCTGTTTCCTGCTCCAGGAATGTCTTTCCATCGCATTTCCATACTCATGCTCCACAGCCGACATATAACGTCAAACCTCCCTCCAGACCGTACTCTCCATGATTGGATGGATCATTTCTTACTCACTCTTTTCTCAGTGAGTCCTCACAGCAACCCTCTGTAAGAGAGTCATTTACTATCCCCCTTTTACAGGTAAGGAAACTCTGATTAAGAACTCATTCAAGATGTATCAGTTATCTATTGCTGCATAACAAATTACCTCAAAAGTTAGCAACTTAAGACGATAATATTTATCACTCACAGTTTCTGTGTGTCAGAAATCTGGGCACCAATGAATCTCTGGCCCACATTCTCTCGGTTGCCAGGGCTGTGGTCTCATATCAAAGTTTAACCAGGGAAGGGTCTGCTTCCAGCTCACTCGTGTTGGTGGTGGGAATAGGTTCTTTGTAGGCTGTTGCACTGAGGGCCTCAGGTCTCCACTGACTATTGGCTAGAAACTGTACTCAGTTCCGTGCGATATGGGCCTCTCCCTAGGGTGGCTCAGAGTGGCAGCTTGCTTCATCAGGGGAGCAAGTAAGAGGAGTCAAAGAGAGAACATGCAAGCAAGAAAAAAAGCCACAGCCTTTTAAAACCTAACCTTGGAAGGGCTACACTTTTGCTACATTTTACTTGTTAAAGCAGGTCGCTGGGTCTAGCTCTTACTCATGCAATAGGATTACACAAGGGTATGAACACCAAGAGACAGGGATCCAAGGGAGCCACTTTAGAGGCTGCCTATACACAAGGGTACACAGCTACCAAGGGGCAGAACACAGATATGCATAAATATTTCCAGTATTTCTACACTGATGCATAGTATCTTTTATCTGCCTGTGTACATGGCTAGTGTTCTCTGTCTTGCCATATGCATCCTTATAATAAATATGTATTAGGCACCTACAATGTGCCAGGCACTGTCTTGGGTGCTGAGGGACAACAGGGAACAAACAAAAAACCCAAAAAGTGTAAATTATATCAGATGATAAACAAGATAAGAGAATAAAGATAGATGTTGAGAAAGGTAATGGTCAAAGAAGGCCTCTCTGAGGAGTAACATGAAGGGAGAGAGGGAGCAAACCATGCAGAGATGTAAGGGAAGAGAGTTCCAAGCAGAAGAAACAGCAAATACAAAGTCTCTAAGTTGGGACTATGCCTGCTGTGCTCAAGGAACAGAAAGGAGGCCAGGGAGGTGCAAGGGAAGTGAACAGGAGGGAGAGAAGGTCAGTGGGGTTGGCAAGGCCTTGCAGATCGGGGGAAGAACTTTGGTGTTTTACTTTAAGTGTGTTGGGAAGCCGTTGGAGGGTTAAAAAGGTTTCTTTTCAAGACCAAGTCATGTAGTGAGAGACCACAGTATTTTTTGAGCCTCTTTCTGACCCTCACCATTGTCCTGACTTTAACAGTTTTTCTTTTATCTGTTTCAAAGGAAGGAGAATTTACACATCGTCAGCACATGACACACCCACGCAGCATGGTACCGAGTTTCTTTGCACCGAAGCCTTAGTCCTTTTTCTCCTCTTGGCTTCACGGGGGAGGTCAACAGCAAGTTGCCAACAAAATAGCAAAGAGATTTTTTGCCTCTTTTTTTCCTAAGCGAAACTCCTGATTTTTCTCTGAACAAACACTATCCAGTTTGACTAAGAACACATAAACACTAGCCAAAACAAAGTCCAAAGCCCCGCCAGATGAAAACAAAGCTGAGCCATCTAGAGCACCTGTGTAAGCAAACACTCCCACACCGGCCAGTGTGCACACAGGGAGTCCCTGCAGTTTAAAGTGGCTTCGTGTTATATATAAGTTTCTAGAACTATACTTCTTGGCTCATCCTCTCCTTCAGATTTGAGGTAAGCAGATTGATAGCTCTGATGATCTGCAGGGCAAGTATAAAGCCGGGTTTCTCAGCCTTGGCACTGTTGACATTTTGGCCTGCACAGTTCTTTGCTGTGGGGGCTGACGTGTACACTGTCAGATGTTTAATTGCATCCCTGGCCTCCACTCACCAGATGCCAGTAGCACCTTCCCAGTGCGACAGCCAAAAATGTCTGCAGACATTGCCAAATGTCTGTGGGAGAGCAAAATTGCCCCAGTTGAGAACAGTTTCCATAAAAGCTCAGGTATGTGCCCTTGGGGAAGTTATAACCTTCTTTGGCTCTCAGTTATTGACCTAGGCTGTGGGATGAACATTATCCTACATGCCTAACGATAGGAAGTTGGATGATATGGTTCCCTGAGATCTCCGTCCACAAATCCACGCTTATGTGAATCTGTCATACTCAATGAAACCAGTACATTAGATTGAGAGCAACCATATGAAACTCTGAGCTCCTTGAGGGCCAGAATGGAATCTTACACAGCTCAGTGTACTAGTGTCTAACCCAGTGAGTGACATGCAGTAGGTTCTCAATAAATACTGACTAAGTTATTATTAAATATTATCCATAATATTCTTCTCAGGATTGGCACTACTAGACCTCTTGTACACAGCACATAGTAGGTTCTTAATAAATGCTAAACAGTGTTATTTAATGTGGTGAGGTTACCTTAAAATCAGGTCCTTTGTTAATTCAAAAATGTTCAAGTTAACCAACTTTGTTGATCATTGACAATGATCCAAGTACTGGACAAATGGATATGAACGGAACATGGCTCCTGCCCTTCAGAGAATCGTGCTACAATGGCATAAGTGAGCCCCACATCACGTGAGATTCCACTCTACAATGAAAGATGTTAGAATCAGGATGACAGTGTTTCAAGGATAACTCTGCATTGTTCTGGCAATCTTTCCCTGGTATGTATTTCCAGGGTAAGGAATTGCAGAGAATTGAAGCATATTCATACAATCAGCTATGTTTTATAGAAATTAAGTCATTTCTTGGTTAACTCTTCAGGAAATGGATCACATATTTCCCCACCTTCCTAACTGAATCACGTGCATAAGTGAATCCAGCAATGGTTTCATTTTGAGTGCCAACTTTGACATCTATTGGCATCCAAGAGAACTATATTAAGAATGATTCTGAGGCCACATTCAAGCCCACATTCAATGTCTGCCATGGATCCAGCATGAAGAAATGGTAGCTCACTTCCAAGAATTGACCATCTCTCACTTAACCTCTTCTTAATAAGTCAAGATTACATTGTAAATATACATATGTACATTGTAAATAAAAACTTCATCAATTGACTTGCTTGGGCCAAAATCCTTCAAATCATCCTGGACTCCTCTTTTACTCTTGTAGGCCACATCCAAATTGTCAGCAAAGGCTAATGGCTCTACTATTAACATATATCCCCCTCCACTCCTTCCACCCTGGTTCAAGTCACCACTGTCTGTTTCCATCGCTGACTACTCTTCTTTCCACAATACCCATCCAACCACTATTTCTTGAATCTTCCAGGAACTGTCTCAACTCAGGACTTTTGAGCTTCTAGTTCCCTCTATCTGGCATGCTCTTTCACCAGGTAACTTTACAACTTGATCCCTCACCTCTTCCACCATTTCAATGAGGCCTTCCCCAGCCTTCCTACTTACAATTGCAACCTCCACATCCTCCCCTTCTCTCTACCTCTTTTCCCTGATTTGTACATATCACTCATCATCACTTGACATCCTATATATTTTTATTGCTTATTTATTTAGTGTAGACATCCCTCCACTGAAATATATGCTGCCTAAGACAATGATTTCTCTCCATTTCATTCACTGTTTATATCCTCAGCACCTGGAACAGGACGAGCACATGGTAGCAGCTTAAAAAATATTTATCAAATGAAGAGTGGATAAACAAATGGATGATCAGGGCTATAATTCAGTGATAGTCAGCTATTGTTGGTACTTCAGGAGCCTCTTTGTCCCTACACTAAATGACATTATATATAATACTTTGGTTACTTCACTATAGCCAAAGGGTCTGTTTGAGCTTCACTTTCTAATATAGTAACTACCATGCACTTGCGGCTGTTTAGATTTAAATTTACACTAATGAAAATTAAGTAAAATGAAAAATTCAGTTCCTCAGTCACGTTCGCTATATTTCAAGTGCTACATATGCTGGCAGCTACCATATTGGATAGGACAGATATAGAACATTTCCATCATTGCAGAAAGTTCTATTGGCCAGCACTGGTCTGAAACATTCACTCTGACTACCCAAAAGTAATTACTATAATTAATCTGCTAATTTAAGAGAGCAACTAAATCAGTTTGTTAAAACTATATACGTGCAAGAGCAAAGTGAGTTTCAATCAGGGCCTGAAGAATTCTCCTATGAGATTGTGTGCCTGGGCTTTTTGACCTATACTTTGTCCCTCAGAATCTTTTCTTCCTGTATTTTGGCTTTTCATTGCTGTTCCAAAGTGATGGGTTTGCTGGGTAGACGGCCTGTAGATAAGTGAGTTGCTACAGTGTCACCTCACCACATAAAAAATTGCCTCCATAACTCAGAACTCTATTTTGCCAGTCTTCGAAGATGAAGGACACATGACCACATGACACAACTGTCAGAGATAAAGGTGGAGTAGGATAAGATTCTCTTTGAGCCTGGGGTCAGAAGAGGGGTAAGTGGATAGTAAGAGAGGAAGTAGACCAATTATGAAGATGGGCAGACAGAACATTACGACATCAATGGTAGTTGACATTCATATTGTGGGATAAACAAGTAGAGGAACATGTGTACATTTATTATTTACAGCTTGAGGATTCTTGGCAACCCAGGAAAAAAAGGTACGTGAATCTGAATGTCCGTTATCAGCTTTTATTTCAGTAGGTCATGGGACCCGCAAACTCTTCATCATTGATCCCTCACACACATGTTCCCTCTAATGCTCTTTAAATAATCCAGCCAAGCCATCTACAGAGGTCAGGAAAGGCAAACTTCCCTGGAAAGGAAACATTTTCCCCTGCCTGCCTTCAGCTCTCTCCTCTCCTGAGGACAAACAGATCTGTCACTGCTGCAGGGAAGTCCCTACTTCAACGCTTGTAACTGTCACCTTCACCAACAACCTCAGTCTCTCACCCTCTTCTTGCTTAATTACAAACTGCTTTCAGGTCCACCTAAGGAACTGTACCTACCCCTGATTGACAACAAGCCTTGAGATCCCTCAAGGCTAAGATCAGAGGTTGAGTTCGAATGAGCTACCAGTATAATCTGACCTAATTTTAACCCTGCTAAATAACTAAAGGATAAAAACTAAGAAAACTTCTAAAAAAGAAACTCAAGTTATCTTTAAATTTGCAATTAAAGTTATTTATTTGGAAAACATGCCATGTTGTATCCCCCTCTTTCTTCCAGTCTGAGGAATACTTTTGTTATTTCATAGCCAAAATGTTCCTATCATTTTCTGAAGGCCAAAATTTTAACATGGTGGCCTGTCACTGTTTAATATTTGTTTCATGAATAATACGATTGCATCCTAATTTCATTTCATGGTTAATTGGTTCGTCCTTTATCTGCGCCTCAATTCCATATTTTAGAAAGCTGGCCAGTGGATCTTTGAGGATTCTGAATAAATCCTGTTCACCTGTTGTGTTCCCCATGATACCTCACAGAGAATCTGACCATGAATTGGTGTGGAATTCTTGAATGAATGTATGAATGAATGAATGAATGTAGAGTAAGTGGGTGAAGGAGTCATCACAGGGGTTTGTTAAATGGCCAATCCTGGCCTGTGTGTCTTCCTTGGAGAATGCTCTCAGATCCTGAAGCACATATACCAATGGGGCTTGATTATCGTGCAGAATAAGCTGGCTTGCCCCAGCTCAGGAGTAATTGGGAGCAGATGAAGGAGAGATACTATGAGAATACTGGAATGCAACACAGCTTTCATATAATAATAAGGACCCAGCTAGACACCGTGTTCCTGAATGGGTAAAAAGAACAAAGTCTCTTTGGACTTTACCCACTTCTTTCAGGCAAAGAGTATTTGCAATAAGCAGAATGTACCAGGGAAAAAAGACAACAAGAGAGTGCTCCCTTTAAGTCACATCCTGGCACCTGGATAATCTTGGCTGAGATGGCTCGCAGTCACGCCTCTGTTGGTTTCTAGATGGCACAGTGAAATGCAGTCTGGCTCTAACTTAGCAGGTTACCATGCCAATGCCAAAGTGGCTAAGTATCAGAGACCCTGGAAAGAAAAAGTAGAGTCTGAGGAATGCGCATGGTCTCTGAAGCCAGACTCCTTGCTCTGCCACTTACTAGGTCATACTTGGCCGTGAGACCCAGCCAAGTTACTGAATACCTCTGTGCTTCAGTTTTCTCATATGAAAACTGGAGAGAATAATTGTACCTACTTCGTAGGGCTGGTGTACAGATTGAACAAGTTGATAAATACAAAGCACTGAGAATAGCGCCAGGAATGTAGTCAGTCATCAAAAAGGGATTGATGCTATGATGACAATGCCAATGATGATGATGTTGGGAATTCCCATTCTAGGACATAGCTTGTTATATGGACAGATCTGGATTGTGTTCATAATCCACATGTCCTATTACACATTACAGATCAAGGGGTTTCACGTATTTCCACTTAAGTACCCACATGTGAGACGATTCTGCAGCACAGATGTTCTGGGCCATCACCATGAAAGTGGAAGGCAGCAGAACATAGTGCTTATGAGTCAGACTGGCATGAGCTCAAACCCCAGCTAAATCACCTATTATCTATGCAGCATGGACAAATTAGTCAATCTCATTCAGTTTCCTCTTCTCCAAAATAGAGATAGAAGCAGTGCCTATTTTCCTAGTATGCCAAGCAGATGAAATAAAACACCGCTTGTAAACTTCTTAGTCTTTGGTGCAGAGGAAGTATTCAACAGAAGGTAGCTGTCATAACTCAGGCTTTTGGTTAAGATGCTGGTGGGGAACATCGACCTGTTTCTTTGATTCACAGTACTTTGATTCAAAGAATCATCAACACTCTGAGCTGGAAGGGGCCTCCAGGATCCTTTACCTCATGCTTCTTCCTTTACAGATGAGAAAATCTGAGGCCTAGAGAAGGGAAGTCACTTGCCCAACTCACCTATCTGGCTAGAGGAAGAACTGGAGTTGGAAAATAGTTCTCTTTACTTCCTGGCCTGAGGCTCTTTTAGCAACGCTGAACTGACCCTATGCGTGACCACAGTCTTCCTCATTCTCAGACACAGTTTTCTTCACCATTTCTCCCTGTAGCAGCTGCTATCAGTGCCCCATCATTATCCCTGAGTACTTGTTGCTCAACTTATGGTTTCTGTGTCTGGTGGAACATCTCTGAGGATGTTCCACACTGTCTCCCAGGCATTCACCCCCAGGGACTGCGCCGTGGTTGCCCCCAGAGGTAGCCTGCTCACTAACACACCTTGTGTTGGCTTCCTTACTTTTCCTGTCTCACTTCCTTGTCACCTTCCCAGTGCTTCCTGAGATCAACATCCAAATAAACTACCTGCACTCAATGGCTTGCCTTGTGGTCGGCCTCTGGAGAAACACAACCTAAGACACAAATAGGATGATTGTTTTGAAGAGGGGGGAAAATGGAGGAATAAAATAACAGGAAAAAATTAGTACAAAATAAAACACTTTTCTTGAAGAGTATACAAATACAATCAGGGCATCACAAAGAATTGAATCAGAAAGTATAAAACAGGGGCTGGCCCCGTGGCCGAGCGGTTAAGTTCGCGCGCTCCGCTGCAGGTGGCCCAGTGTTTCGTTGGTTGGAATCCTGGGCGCAGACATGGCACTGCTCATCAAACCATGCTGAGGCAGCGTCCCATATGCCACAACTAGAAGGACCCACAACAAAGAATATACAACTATGTACTGGGGGGCTTTGGGGAGAAAAAGGAAAAAATGAAATAAAATCTTTAAAAAAAAGAAAGTATAAAACAGTCATTGGGAGCTACAAAGACTAGACAACCTCAAGTTCAAGTACCCGGCATGTCTCTGGGTCAGACTGTCAGTCAATGGCAGAGTAACTGCACCCCTTCTGGTGATAGACCGGCAGCACACACAGCACCTCTCTCCATCAGCAAGTACCCATTACTCTGCCAACACATAAAATATCCTTTCTGTTTTCCTTCCCCCCTAAAAACCTCCCTCTCTTCATGTATTCCTCAGATGTACATTCCTAACCTCAGGAAACCCAACACCACATTTGCCTTCCCCAACACACGAGCAGCCAGGGAAATCTTTCTGATTGTTTCTGAGCTCAACCTTTAGAGCCAGGAAAACTGGTTCAACTCCAGCCTCCAGTGCCACCACTACATAGAATAAGCTATTTCACCATTATGAGCTCCAGTTTTCTCACCTGTAAAATGGGGGCACTAATACCTGTCTCAAATAATGTTGTGATGATGCAACAACACAATGTCTGTAATACATATACTGGCGTATGGGAAGAGCTTGGCAGGTGGAAGCAGCAAAGAAGCTGTGCTGCTGTTGTTGTTGTTGTTGTTGTTGTTGTTGTAGTTACATAATGGCCTCACTCATTCCCACTGTCATGACCTCTGGAGATTCTTTCAGATGTGGCAGGTTCTCTTCAGCGAAGGATGACAGAAGCAAGCCTTCCTCCTTTTACATCATGAAACACTCATTTGGAGTCTTTCTTTGAGCCACTGAGGGAGGAGGGAAATAGTTCTCTACAAATAGAGACAGCACACTGACAAACCTGAAGGGAAGAGGCCTTGGGAACAGAACCAAAGACTATGGAAAACCCAAGACAAAAGCTATTGTGACAAAGTTTAAAGCTTCCTGCAAAAATGATGCATGGTTCTCCGCTTCTAATTTAAGGTTCACAGCAGCTTGCTGGAGATCTTGAAGAAATGACGTCATTTCTCCTTAGTTGTCATTGTAATCAGGACAAAGTCAAACTAACACAGGAAATTCAACAGGGAGATGAACAGTACGATATCTGTTTCAAAATATGATCGCCACACAGTCGGAATGCTTCCGTTTTGCATTGAGAGGAGGAAGTATTATTTGTAATCCTGCAGAAGCCCGTCTAATATAATGAGCATGGGATAGCAAAACAAACTAACTACTTCTGTCTGAGGGTGGGCCAACACTGTAACTGATAGACCCTAAAACGCATAGTAGCACAAACCCACTAAAAGTTTATATCTTACTTTATAACTGTTCTGGGTAGGTAACCAGGGTGCAGGGGGTCCTGCCTATGAAGTTATTTGGGAACCCAGCCTGGCAGAGGCTCTACCAACTTCAACACATGACCTCCATGGATGCCTGGGAATTGTCTCCATTTGATCCAGCTGGCAGAAAACAGAGCCTGGAGGAATGTATGTGACAGGCTCATGGGCCAGTGCTGAAGTGGTGCTCATGGCTTCTGCCCAAGTTCCATTGGCTAGAACTCCATTTCATGGTCTCACAGTACTTGAAGGCAAGAAGATACAAAAGTTGGTATGCAGTCCACAGTTTTTTCCACAAACTCCAGATTATGATTCAAGAGCCATGACTTTGAGACCTAACTACCAACTAGCTGTGAGAAAGCAATTCAACATCTCCGAGTCAAAATGAGAGATGCGGATGGTTTTTACAATGTGGAAGGAGGTGTCGAAAGTCTCCTGAGTGAATTTCTCAAACTACACAGTGAGATTCCAGTATGGCTTCTCTAGCTCTACCCACCAAGTGAGATTCCAATATGGCGCCACAGGAGTGTGTCACTGGTTGAGAATCCCTGGAGTTGGGCTCCCAGCACTGATGGTGGTGAGTGGCATCAGAGGTTGCAGAGGTGGAAATAAGCTGGCATTAGCGGTTCCCTAAGGTTGCTTCCAGCTCTGACTTCCAACAATACTCTTGCATATAAAAACAATTTGGCAGTTATTTCCCCTAACAACATATCAGTTGCTGTAGAGGAGAGTAGAAGCTGTGGTTTGTGCTTGTCCAGCATGTTTTTCTCTTTGTCTTTTTCTGGTCACAGAACACAAATCTCTGAAGCTGACATTGAATGCAAGCAGAACTTAGGTAGGAAGGAGGGAGACAGATCCCTGAGGACATTATTTGAGAACCTAGATTCAAATGTACTGAAAGACAACAAATGTCCGGACTTCCCAGGATCATGAACCAATAGCTTTTGTTTTTGACTTGTACTCTCTTGAATTGGATTTCTGTCATTAGCAAACCAAGAGTACTAACTAACCCAAGTTCTTTATCATAAATAAACTAGGACTAACAAAAACATAACTTGAACATAAAATGAGTTCATCGGAAGGGTCTTAGGATAAATCACAGAGGCAAAGGAAGAACATAACAACCAGAGAAGCTTGGGGGACAGCAACGCCAGCTGCTCCCTCACTTTCTTCCTGGGATATTGTCAAAACATGACTTAGCTCCAGATGCCTTCCATCTATAAGTACCACTGTTTGAGCCTTCAAATGCGTTGGAGAAAAATTCTGATTGGCTCCATCTGGGTAAGAAGTCTCCACTCTTAGACAAGTATATCTCAACCTTGGCACCATTGACATTTTGGTCTGGATAAGTCTTTGCTATGGTGGCCTGTCCTGTGCATTGTATGGAGTTTAGAAACATCTTGAACCCTACTTACTAAATGCCGGTAGCACCTGCTCCAGACATTGTCCAAAGTCCCCTGTAGGGCAAAATCATCCCTGGCTGAGAGTTATTGCCTTAGACTGATCAGCTATAACTGGGAGTAGGTAACACCAACACAGCCATTGGGAGATTTGGGGTGAACTGGGCAGCCATCCTAGTTTATGTCTGCTAAAGAGATTTCTACCTTAAACTTCAAACTCCTGTCTTCTGGACATATCCAACTAGATATCATAAAACCAAAAACCAATGCAGAGTTTCATCTTGGACCTGCTCCTTCTCTTGTTTTTGCTATCTTGACAAATAGTAAAACCATCTACCCAGTCACTCAAGCTAGAACATGAGTCTCACCTCAGCTTCTTTGTCTCTCCCACCAGATTTCCATGTCAACAAACTGTCCAGTGTGTCTCACAATCCTCTTTTCGTTGCATCTCAGTGGTCACATTCCTAGATGTGGCCCACATCATTTTTAGCTGGATGTTGACAACAGCTTGCTAGCCGAGCTCTCTACCATCACTCCTCTTTGCTATCTGCCTTCCAGTCAACAGAAGGATCTCCCCAGAATTAGATTTTGTCCTGGCACTCCTGTGCCCAAAAGGTTGTGTGCTCTTATTTCTGTAAGTGACCAGTCCAACTTTCTAGATTGGTATATAATGTCATTCCCTATCTTGCCTCAGATTCTTTTTCTCTGTTTTACTTTCCTTTCCTCTCCCTTCTCTATTCTTTGTATTTTAGCCACACCAAAAAGAAAAATCAATATTTCCAAAGATATGCCATGCTTCTGTAATGCCTTTATACAGACTACTGTTCTTCCTTGCAACAGACTTTCCTTGTCCTCCAAATAAACTTCTCATCCTCAAGGATCTTTGGGACCCTGTCCACCACATTCTCAAAAAGAGTCACTTGTGCCCTTGTCTATGTCCTTGCAACACTTTATGCTCTGTCCACTATAACACTTAGTAGAGTTGGACTGACTGACTTACCCGTCCATCTTCCCCTCGAATTGATAGCTTCTCCAGTCAGTGGTGCCATCTACCCAGCACCTAATAGAGTACTGGACATCTAGCAGACACCCAGAAAAGTTTTCCTAAATGGGTTTGTCCATTGAAAGTTTAGGCTATTACTGCAAGGGCAGCGTAAAATTGGTAAGCCCATGGGCTCTGGAATCAGAAAGAGCCACGTTCCGGGGTGGCTTTTCCACACCTGCTGTGTGGTACTAGACAAGTTCTCCTGGCTCCCTATATCCGTTTCCTCATCTGTCATGTGGGGATAGACACACCCAGTGCTGCCTAGGATTGTTATGAAGCTCATTAAATAAGGGTTAAATAAGGTCGCCTCTGTTGAGCACTTACCCCATTGCCTTTGCATATTAGCTGCCATTATTCTCACTATCACCACCAATATTATCCATTCCTACTCTGCCAAAAGGCATTCAGGTCCTCCGTTGAAAAGCCATTACTGACTACAAGTTGGAAGAGAGCCAGAAAAAACTAACCAGAGTTGAAGGGATGTGGCCTGGTGACATTATCCAATACAAGCTGTGCAGGCAGTAGTTTAATGAGGCTGAACATCAGCATAATGCCAGACTGTTCCAAGGCTCAGGACATCAGAGCAGCCCTCATACTGTAGTGGGGAGTCCTTGGGGAGGGTAAATCTGGCTTTAATCTCCTACCTGTCAAACCTTAGGCAAATTGCTTCTAGGTCTCAGTGTTCTCACCTACAAATTGGGCACAAAATTATCATCTACACCTTCCAGGGCTATGGGGAACTATAAACGAGACATTATATTGTCATATTGCAAAGTCAGTTGTAATCATTCTTCATCAATCAGGTGTCCAGCAGAATGGGCTGGGCTGAGCGATTCAACCACATGCAAGACCAGAGCGCTCACAGAAGCAGGCTAGAAACTTGATCTACCACTCAAATAATTTAGCACGCACAAGGCCACGAGGCTGACGGGATCCACATTAGTGTACACACTAAAAAGACACCTTGGATTCTTTAAAGAGTGGTATTTCAGAGCCCAGAGAGGGGAAGCTTGAGACCCAAGGTTATAAGTAGGTAGTGGAAGAAACCTGACTAGAACCTAATCGTGGACTGTCTCTCAATGGAAACAGAGGCCCTGGAGTTGTAACAGAGAGCAAATATTCCACTTAAGATTTTCAGTAAAAATACAAATATCCCCTACTATGTGTCAATCACTTTATTCAAAACTATACACACTCTATTCTTAATTCTTCCCCAAATTCTAAAATGGTAGGTATTCTAAATCCCATTTTGTGGGGGAAACTGATGCCCAGAGAGGCTCAGTGATTTGGCCTGGGTCACACAGCTTATACACAATAGAGTAAAATTTGAACAATGCCTCCCTCCAAAGCTTGAATTCTTTCCACTCTGCAACATTCTGCCTTATGTTCAAGATACATTACCACTTTGAAACATTAATTGCCTTAGTCACTTTCTCCCGGGCTTGGTTAATTTAAATTTTGCAGCCAACACAACAGCTGCTCAAACGTGATTCAAAGGACTCCAGGGCTTCTCTCAAGTTGAAGACCTCGGAGGGATTATGGAGGAGGAACAAATGCAGTTTGTCTCCTAAGAAAGAGGTAATCCAGACTAAGCGAGACTGGAACCAGGCTCGTCTACAGGCTACTTTCCCAGCCAGAGCCCTGGGAGGTCAAGGTTGACAGGAAATCCCAAATGAGAAACTGAAGTGCTCAGCTGCACACCAAGAGGGTTGCCAAGAAATTAATTCATTAAAGAACAAGCTTCGGTGCCATGAAAAGCACACAGCTTTCGATAAGGGCAGAAATGAAGCTCATGGCCAAAAGTCTGGGGACCTCCTTGCAAGGAGGAAGTGGCATCCTTCATTTTGCAACATCGGTGGTGTCCAGCTGGGGGCTCCCTTTAACAGCTGGCTCTCCCAGGTCAAGATCATTTCCATGGTTACAATGGATATTTATTCAGCATCAAAAATGAGTAGTCAGTGTGCATGTATCTGTGTGTGTGTGTGCATGTGTGGACCAGGGGAGCAGAGGTGGAATTGAGGAAAACCTACAGAAATAGGCAGAGCCGAAAATGAAAATGTCCAGTGTTAAAATATAGAAATGCCAAGTCTTTGAGACACGAAATTTGAAGGGATGTGGCCATTTTAAGGTACAGAAAGTCAAGAAGGGAAAATAAATGACTTTTTTTTAACCTCATCCCTTTTGCAAGAACAAAGGACACTCACTATGTTATGTTCATAGAAAAGAGGCAGGAATTCATGCTGTCTTTAAATTAGGATAATCACTTCGAGTCTTCCTCTGTTACTGCCAAGTTGGTGCCGAAGGAGACTGGTAATTTTGTCTGGGAGGGAAAAGCTACAGAGAACTTGAGGTGAAGCAAGCAATTAATCCAATATTGACAGTGAGGTTTGCTGGCTGATAGACTGACAGCTCATGTGTGATCTGGCTCCTGGCTGCCTAGCAGTTCCACTTCCCTCGTATCAGCCATTTTTGGACGAGGAAGAGAAATCAGAGAGGTACAAGAAATAAGCTTTTGTCAAGGGGTCAGAGGATCTGGGTTTCAATGGATCTAGAATTTCTACATGGGAAGGACTTGCAATAGGGTGTGGGGAGTGTGGAAAATTGGAAGGAGAAAGCTGAGAAAATTATCTTAAAGCTGCATTTGCATCACTAGCACAAAGCTTTTCCTTGGACTATACGAGTCTGTGCAGTTGATTAAATTTGCTTCTTACTAGCCATGTGTGATGTTGGACAAGTTACTTAACGTGGCCAAGCCTCAGAGATCTATCAACATTTATTGAAGACCTACTATGTGCCAGGCATTGTCCTAGTCACTGAAGAACCAGTGGTGAAGCAGACAAAACTCCTGCCCTCAGGGAACTTACATTCAAGTTGGGCTAAGAGACAACAAACAGAAGGATATACTCTGATTCCAGGTAGGGCTAAGCTGGATAAGAGAATGAGGAGTAAATTGGTTTAGAAGAGGGAAAAAGCTGTTTCGGAAAGAGTGTGTCAAAGACTGTCTCTGAGGAGAAAACACCTGAGCAGAGAACTGAGTAGGGCAGGGCTTCTCATCCTCGGCACTGCTACCTTTGGGGCTGGATAATTCCTCGTGATGGGAGCTGTCCTGTGTAACATAGGATATTTAGCAGCATCCCTGCCTTCGACCCACTAGATGCCAGTAGCACCCTTCTCATCTGTGACAACCAAATATGTCCCCAGACATCTGACACATGTCCTCTGTGGAGCAAAATTGTCCCGGTTGAGGACCACTGGAGAAGCATAAGGGGGAAAGCAATGCAGCTGCTCCAGGGTGGAGTCTCCCAGGCAGAAGGAAGAGCACATGCAAAGGCACGTGAGAGGTGGGAATAAGCAGGTGGTTTGGAAGAACAAGAGGGAGTTTTGAAGGCTAGACTACCGAAGTCAGAGAGGAAGAAAGTGGTTGGAAGTGAAGTCAGAGAAGTAGTGAGCGGCTAAATCACGCAGGACCTTCGAGATGGCAGTGAGGTTTGGAATTTGAGTGGCAAAAGCAACTATTGGAAGGTTTGAGCAGGGAAAGGATTTGACCTGATTTACATCTTGGAAAGATTATTCTGTCTGCTGTGGGGAGAACTATAGACAAGAAGCAATGGGACCGCGTATAGATGCTCAGGCAACTAAGGAGTGATGCTGGTGCCAGAGACTGTGGTGATGGCAACAAGGATATAGGGAAGTTATCAGATTTTGGTTTCATGTTGATGGAAGAACTGCCAGAATTTGATGATGTATTGGATGGGAGAAATAAGGGGACCAGAAGCCAAAGAAGTTCCTAGTTTGAGGTGTAAACGTTTGGGTGGACCTGCTGCCATTACACCAGGCTGGGAACCAATAGCACCTGGACATGCTGACTTTGACACGCCTCTCCAGCATTTAGGTGGGGGTTTCTGCAATGCTTGGCACATAGCAATATTTTCATACCAAAATGGAATAGTTGATAGGAAGAATTATTTGAGTATTTGGGATCCATCACCCATGAGAAGGTGAGTTAATCTTCACGACTCTCCTGTATTTATTAGACAGTAAATCAGTGGCAGAGTTAATTGGAACCAATCTCTTTACAATATTTTTCTCTATGGTTTCTTACGCTCCAAAAAAAGTTGCGCTCCAAGGAGAAAGATGACAGACTCTGAGAGGCTGACTACAGTGAAAAGTGATTTTCAAGGAGTTTAAGGATGACATTTATATTTAGAACAAGCTGGGCTCCCTGTTGTTGAGTGGAGAAATTGCTATTGGTCACTAATTAAATACATCCCTGCTGTTTCTCTCCGTGGAGCGTGCTGCATGCATGTGTCCACGTGAAAAGCACCTCCATCCCAAGTGGGTGGCTGCCATTTGGAACATCTACCTCTGCAACTTCAGCTTTTTGCTTCTTTGAGATTGTTGTTTTCTCTGCCCTCGCCGTCTTAGTCCATATGGCACATCTTTTCCAATTATTAGCACAAGGAACTTTAGTTTTAGATTCTCTGGATTGGCAAACTTTTTCTATAACGGGCCAGAAAGTACATATTTTAGATTTTGCAGGCCACCCAGTCTCTGTCAAAATTATACAACCTTACCATCGTGGCACAAAAGCGACCACAGATGATATGCAAACAAATAAGTGTGACTGTGTTCCAGTTTATGTTATTTACAAAATCTGGCCACGAGTGGGATTTGGTGCCTGGGATGAAATTTGCCCAGCTCTGCTATGTGGGATTAATCTCTTTGAGATGGCACCCAAATCATCTGTAGAGTGACTTCCATGTGTACAATATAGCCTGTATTAAGACAGTCATTCAGAAAACAGCCTCCTAATCTGCTGAAAATCTGTAGTAACACATATAGACAGTATTTTTATCTTTTCTTTTTAAGTCTTATGTTAGGAAACTCATTCATTTGTAATTATAATAGGAGAGATATTTGGTATCATATCAGCTATATCTATTACTACAATGAAGCTATACAATAAATCACCCCAAAAGTTAGTCTCTTAAAATGGTAACCATCTATCATTTCTCCAAAGTCTATGGATCATCTAGATGGTTCTGCTAATTGGGTCTGGTTTGCTGATCTTGCCTGGGCCTGCTCAAGCGTCTGCAGTCAGCTGGTATGTTGGCTGGGCCTGGCTGGTCTTGGATGGCCTTCACTAGGATGATTTGGTTCTGCTCCACGTGGTCTCTCATCCTCCAGAACACTGTCCAGGGCTGATTCTCACAGCATGGCTGGAGTCTGAGCATGAGCAAGATCCATTATGCAAGAGAGCAAGCGAAGTGTGCAAGACCTCTTGAGACTTAGGCTCCACACTGTTGTGCCATCATTTCTACTACATTCTTTTGGCTAAAGCAAGTCACAAAGCTGGCCCAGAATCATATTGAAATGGAAGCATAAACTTTCAGGTCAAAAGGAATGAATACAGAGAGACCATTAATTGGGGTCATCAATGCAGCTGGTCTACCACTGTGGCCACTCCAATGCCACTTCATTACAGGCACGCTTTGTCAGGATTGCAACACCTCATGGCATCACTTAAGCAGGGGAAGAGTGGGAGAAATCAGATTCTTTGAAAATCTGTGTTCCAATATGTCAAATTTTTAGAATAGCTGAAAGATGGCATTGTTTATTTTCCTCTATTTAACCATGTTTAAGAGAAGTATTTCATAATTTCAGGGGTGATGGTCATAGGATATACTTTTCCCCAAAAGTCAGGACTTAGAGACAAGAAGTCTTAAGACGTAAAATAGCACCAAAATCCTCTGCTGGATGGGCAAACTAAAGGGAAAACTCCAGAAAACAAAAAGCCTGTCAGGAAACCAAAACACAGAGCATTGTGTTCCCCACCCCTTCATCCAGACAGTCCCCCTGTGGGCACAGGATGCTTTTTATTTGGCCGCCTGAGTGGTTTGGACAAAAATCTTCCACCAGGAAATCAAATCAAAGATGTTTCATTTCCTTTGTAGCAAACTCCATGGGAACTATATTCATTCAAACCCTTTGGTTGCAAGTAACAGAAACCAACTTGAGCTAGCTAAAGCTTTTTTTTTCTTTTTTTTAAGCTTTATAAGGATATAGGTTGTCTCTCAGAACACAAGGACAGAGATGCGGCTGAGCTTCAGGAAGAGGTGGAAAATTAGCCAGAAACCAAGATAGTGCTCTCATTCTCTCCTCTGTTCTTACTTTATTTCTCTACCTGTGCAGATTAGCTTTTTCTGTTACTTAGCCCACGTGCTAGAAAAAAGGCGTGGAAATGACTGTCCCATTGTTCTCGTGTTTTATTTTTCTCGGCTTAGGCTGAACTAGAGTGTCTAAGTCCTAACGCCATCTTCCTGAGAGACTGGATCCTATTGGCCCAGCTTGGGTCACACAGCCACTCTGGTCCGACCATCTATGACCAGGGTTAGAGACTATGCACATGGTTCCCAGGGCTCCAAGTTTTGTGGGTGAAGGGGGCACTTAAGGAGTTGTTGGGAGCTGCAGAGGCATATCCCAAAAGCGCTTATGACAGCAATTCTCCCCAGCTTTAGGAACAAAGAGGAATTCATAAGAATAAGAAGGAAGAAAAGCAGTCAATCTTGTGATATCATTCAAACCCTCTCACCTGTACAGTCATCAATTCTTTATGTTTTCCTATTCATCGGGCACAAATGGCTGTTAATGATCTAACACTGAGAAAAGACTACTAAGAGTTTACTACTCTCTTAGTTTGGGTGGCCCTAGTAGCAGACCCTGAGTTAAGGATTTGAGGCAAATAGCTTATTTGGGAGGTGATTCCAGGAAACGCCAATACAGAAGTAAGAAAACTAGACAGAGACCAGAAGGAACCAATAAATGGTGAGTTAACAAGAGAATTACTATTGTGGGCAACTGACGCTTAATCTTGCTGGGGAAATGAAAAACAGTGTAGGTTGTCCGCCCAAGCCTTGTTGAGGATGCTAGGGTTGGGATGTTGAATTCCCTGGCACTGCCAGCCTGCTGCTTACATGATAAGAACCAACTCTACTGGCCAAAGAAAGCTCACAGGCTTCATAACTCAGGTTCTGGCCATTGGCAGTCCAGCTGGTGTGCACTGAAACAGTTTCCTGCCATAACCAGCAAGGCGAGCAGGTGTGAAGAAGTAGGGAGGGGCCACCCAGGCAGAGAAGGGACAAGATCTGACCTACTTCTAAAAAGGCCCACACTGGAAGTGGGGTAAGCATGGAAGCAGTGAGACCGACCAGAAAGCCATTACATTAGTCCAGGCTCAAGAGGCTGGTATCTTGAAAGAGCATTATTGGTGAGGATGGGGAGAAGTGGTTGACAGCTGGTAAGAGTTATAAGGAAGAGTCCACAGGAATTACTAAGGGATTAGAAAGTGACAAGGATGAGTCCGAGGTGGGTTTTTTGTTTTGTTTTTGTTCGGTTTTGCTTTGTCTTTTTTGGCCTTGAATGAGTAGAATTTTGTTAGGAAGGCATCCCAGGCCAAGCAGCAGTCAAGGTGGAGGCAAGTGCCAGGACATGATGCCTTCCAAGACTGGGTGCCTGCGGGCTCTGATGGTGAGGGAGCTGCCGGAAGGTTAGATCGGGGTCTTATTCCAAGGGGCACACACTGCCTGGTCCTCAGCAATGAGTGGCCACTGGAAACTTTTACAGGGAAGAGTGACATGATCAGCTGTGTGTTTTATAAGGTTATTTTGGCAAATCATGGAAATCAGATTATCAGAGGAAAGAGTGTTGAGGCCAAGGGATCCAGTTACAAGAAGTTGAAAGAAGGAGAGGAAGAGGGCAGACGTGACACAGAACTATTGGCAAAGAAGCAAGAGGGAAGGATTTAAGAAGCATGTCAAGATTGCAGAGGAAGAGTGAAAAAAGCTAGTGATTAGATTTGGGGCTGGAAGAGAAAGAACTGGGTCAAAGAAGGCTGAGGTTTACCGCTGGGTTGACATGGAGGATGGCAAAGCTCTTCCCTGAGCTAAGGGATGCAGGCAGAGAGGCAATTTAAAGAGGAACCACTTTATCTTCCGTAGGGTTGCCAGACAAGATGCAGGAGGCCCAGTCATGTTTGAATTTCAGATAAACAACAAATTATATTTTTAGGATAAGCACTGCCCATACAATTCTTGGAGCATGTTTATATTAAAAAGTGATTCATTGGTTATCTGAAATTCAAATGGAATGGAGCCTTCCGTATTTTCACTTGCTAAATTGGCAGGCCTGCTCTTTGCACGTGCTGAATTCGAGGCGTCTGTGGGCCAGGGAGCAGGTGGAGACATACGTCTCACTGAGGAACGGGGTTGCAGCTAGAAGTACAGACCTGAGAATCACCTACAGAGGATGATTCACACCACACTTGGCTGTGCTTTGGAATCACCTAGAAAGCTTAAAAAAAAATAAAAATAAAAGCACTGATGATCAGAGATTCTGTATTAACTAGTCTATGGTGCAATCTGGCACCAGGATATTTAAAAGCTCCCCTAGGTGACTCCAGTATGCAGCAAAGTCTAGGAACCACTGATATAAGCCATGGAAATAGACAAAATCACCCAAGTAGAAAAGAAGGCCCAAGATGGTTCCCTGGGGAGCCATCAGCCTATAATGGGTACATAGGGACAGGGAGACAGCAACCGGGGCAGTGGAGAATACAGGTCCGGGAGGGAGGAAGGAAACACCTGAGGCAAAGGTGGAGCGTCAAGGAGGGAGCTGTGTTCAGTGCTGCAGAAACACAGGAGAAGGACAGCAGGAAAGGACCGCTGGGACAGGTGGCCTTTGTGGGCTCAGGGTGTCATACAGTCAATGTGGAAGCCAATTGGAGGGGCTGAGGAGCATGAGAGGTGAGCAAGTGAACTCATCAATGGACTTGTTGATATTTGGAGTCAAATCCTTGCTTTCCTGTCTCTTTACCTAAAGAGAAAATACCACCTTTCCTCCTAGGTCTGCCCAGGGGACAAAAGCCAGATGGAAAAAGGTGCAGTGAAGTTTCTTTTAGCTTGAGGTCTGGAAAGAATACAACACTGACTGTGAAACAATCCAGCATCATTGCTTCCCAGCTCCATGACCATGGTTGCAATAGCAGCCTCTGGGAGCCTCAGTTACCACATCCATAAATCGGGGATAAGCGTGCCTATCTCAATAGGTGCATGAGGATTGGATGGAGTGTGCAGCTCCCAGGACAGGGCCTGGCACATGTTAGCTTCAATTTTTTCCAAACTACAAAAGGTTATAGAAATACATGATGATGATGACAATGACAATGGTGATGGTTATAAGGGGAAAAGGAAACAAGCAAATTCCAAAGGGGTTAAAAGATAATCTACACAGAAAATAAAGATTTCCCTAATATGGGTTGTGGTTTACTTGAGAGAGTTTTAGCAGTCTCCTCATGATGCTTTCCTCTTGGCGGGGGAGCGTGGGTAGGGAGGAGGAGGGAAGAGACGGAATGAATGAATGAATGAATATGAATGAGAGAACACACCATTTCTCTAATTTACTTATTGGTGTTTCAGAGGTAATACCTCGAAGTCTTCCATCACTACTAAGATATTTTAATTTCCCTTGGGGATGTTTTTTCTCTTCATCTCACCGCTAAAAGAGAATCTGAAAACAGCCATTACAAATGAGGTTTGCATCTTTCCACTGTGGGCCACTCCTGCTCCTTCCAGTATCCTTCCTCCCAGCGAATTTACTGCTCAGGCAAGTGAGCAGGCAGGCAGGATCAAAGCCACTTGCGATGGCTGAAAAGTGCCTAATATGCCTAATTAAAGTGGTTAGGACTCAAAGCGGGTTTTTTTTTTTTTTATCACTAAAGCACCTTACAAAAGTTAACTTATTCATCCTCATAACACCTTCTGAAGCATGTATTATTATTTAACTCACGGTGAAGCTTCCATTGGTGGCTGAAATTTAAATCAAGGCCATTTTATGGTGAGAAGTAATCCACCTGAATATGTGACCAAACTTAGGTTGGCTATAGATGTCACAAACTGTTCTTCAAGAATCCTGTGTGTTATGACTAGGACATGTAATAGACTATTTCAGTGGTAATCTGAAAAAAATTAAAGGGAATTGTTTACTGAGATATCCACTGTTTCAAAGAAACATTCAAATCAGCAATTTTGGAGGAATGCAGGCTTATTTAAAAATGACATCTGCAAAATTAAGATGTCAATATTGTTTGAAATTATTTCCCTGGCTACAAGGCCCCAGCAAATTTCCATCATTTGGCCTAGAGCAGCTTTGCTCAATCTCTGCACTACAGACATTTTTGGCTGGCAATTGTTTGTTGGGGGAACTGTCCTGTGCATTCAGGACACTTAGCAGCTTCCCTTGCCTCCACCCACTAGATGCCAGCAGCACCCCATCCTGCTCCTCCCCTAGCTGTGACAATCAAAATGTCTCCAGACATTGCTAATTGTTCCCTGGAAGGCAAAACTGCCCTTGGGTGAGAACTTACTGGCTGAGATGAGAGGTCAAAGTATTTCTCTCCAATATTGCACACATCCAGACAGTCCTTGTAAATTTACAAGGAAAAATAGGTTTTTTTCTTCTTTTTTTTTTTTTTGGTCTTCCCTGATCTAAATGAAGTCTTTGATCTAAATGAAGACAGAATTCCAGATTTTCTCATGGTATAGGGGACTTGTGTGCATGCACACAGATGGTTCCTAACGGATGCACAGAGTGGTGAATGTTGCATTTTGGTAACTGGATGCAAATCCCCCTGGACAACTCTGTCTGGGTAGCAGCTGGAAACTGAGCTGGGGGTGTCTCCTTGTGGCCTGGAGCCTTTTCAGTCTTCCCAGGTTTCCCACTGGCAATGCTAATTTTCAAGGAAGGCTTACAGCCCACACAGGACATTTCTGGTCTCGCGTGCCTCCTCCAACTTTGTATCCTCAAATGCCAGATTCTCCCACTTTCTTAGCAGGGAGAGAAGAAGCTGAAAACTCCGTGGGTTCGTGAGAATGAATAATTGGATAGCAACCTTTTAGAAATCAATCTCTCGCTTCTCTATGCCTCCCCATCTCCATTCTCTCTCCCTTGCCTTCCCACACTTCCCAGAGGCGAAGGAAATCTTGGTCTCTTTTAGACCAGGGGAACAAAATCATGCTATAGTTAAGCTTAAAAAAATTGTAAAGGAGTTTAAGCCATGGCAGATAAAGTTAAAGGGATTAAATAAATCCATACTATATGTGATGGCCTGAATTGTGTGCTCCTAAAATCCATATGTTGAAGCCCTAACCCCTGATGTGACTGTATTTGGATATAGGGCCTTTACAGAGATAAAGTCCAGTGAAGTCAAAGGGACTTTGACTGAATCAGAAAGGACTGGTGTCCTTGTAAGAAGGGAAAGAGACACCAGGAGTGTGCGTGCACAAGGGAATGATCATGTAAAGATACCGTAAGAAGGCAGCCGTCTGCAAGCCAGGAAGAGAGCCCTCACCAGAAACCACCCCTGGCGCCTTGATCTTGACTTCTAGGCTTCAGAACTGCAAGAAAATAAATTGCTGCTGTTTAAGCCCCCCAGCCCGTGGTATTCTGTTATGGCAGCCTGAGCAGACTAAAACACTGTAAAACGCTATTCAGTAGTTTAAAAAAAAGGCACAAGAATACTCACTAACCTGGTAAAATCTACAAGATGTATTCACTGCTGAACAATATGTACCTTATCATTCACTTGTCACTTTAGGACCCCCCACACAAAAACTATCTGTATATATGCTTTAATGCACTTGCACATATCTAGTGATGTGCTTGGCAGAAGAGCCCCAATTTGACCACAGTGGCTAGCTCTGGGGAAAGACTGGGATTTGGGAAGGGTGTGATCAAGAGCTCTTATCTTACTATTTGAATTTTGTTTTTAACAAAGCAAATGTAGTATGTATTACTTGTATCATAAAGCAAATTCCAAAATTAAGGTTTGGTCTCACCTGCTTTTCCCAATCTTTTCAAAGCCTGAATCGTGTTCTCAGCGATGCCCACACCTGGCCCCTCCTAAAAGTAGCCTAAAATCATAGAGAATGCGGAATTCTTTCTGTTCTAAATTCTATAAACGGACCAGGCCATGTCCCAACATGTAACCTTCCATGACATCATGGAGGAGGGACACAAAGGAACAACACCTTCCTCAAAATCCAAGTTAAAGTTCATCAATAAGAAGGACAATAAAGACGTTTTCATTCTCTAGGCATGCGCCTTTGGGATTTCTCATTCAATTCATTTCCATGGAATTCAGGAAAACATAGAAAAAAATTTTTTAACAAAAACGAAGCATAAAACAAAAACACTCCAGACAAAATACACCAAAGTAATAAAAATAAACCCCCATGAAATAGATTTCTAAGATAAAACAGAAATAGGTTGAGGGGAAAAGACATCATAAGCCAGACGGGGGATTTCATGGGGTTCATGACATTGCTCAATAACTTTGCCCATCTATCTACAGGAAATGTTTCCCGGTGTTACAAGTTTCCAATAAGACCAGCCTGTTAAAAGAAAGTGACTGGCAGCGAAGGTACTCCCAGACCAAGCATGCTTTCAATAACCCAGATGTCGGCTCTTGCAGGAAGAGTACATAAAATATCTGCTCCTTTGTTAAAGGGACACCAACACATGATTTTCCCTTCACGTATTTGTGGTTAGGAATTTAGTAGGTTTTAGGATTATAGAGATGTTGAATGTGGCCTGTTCTTACTGCTATTCGTTGTGAGAGAGATTTCACAAATTGGAGGGGGGCACTTGGTCCCCTGTAAATTGCTCCTTTGGTCTCTCTTTTCTCTCCCAATGGGAACAGGCAGTGGGTCTCTCTCCCTAAGGCTCACGTTCCAGGTCTTACTTCTATCTTTTCCTCCCTTGCTATGCTAGATCTTTAGTCCCAGGGGTCTTCGCCTCACTCCTGGAAATAAGCTCCACTCCCTTTGCCATGAGGCCTTTACCCAGGTCTCGCTTTCTCCTTGGAAAGTCCTTCTGCCCCCAAGTCTTCTTTCTTTGCACCATCCAGCCTGACTCCTCCTCTTACAGACACTCATGGGCACCACATATAACTCCATGGTTCTTACCACAGTCTAACTCCATTATTTAATGTCTGTCTGTTCCACTAGACTCTAAACCTCAGGGAGGCTGGGGCTTTCATTGCATTTATTTGACACTGAGTGCTCAGCACTATACCTGGAAAACAGTCCTCAGTACATACTTCCTAACAAACTGCTTTGAACTAAGCTGTACTTTCAGGAGATAATGGAAGGAGTTTCAGTAAACTAAGACATAATTTCCAAGGTTAAGTGGAGAATCCGCCTCATAAAATTCCTTCTAGAAGGAGTGGTCATAGGGAAGGCTGTCAAATTGATGGGGTGGAAAGGCAGATGAAACTTTCACTGGTCTTGCCACATTCAGCAGCCAGGGAAAGAAGGATATGGCCTAGTTCTAGATTTCAGGACTATTCCAAATGGATTCTTGAGTTTCCCCTTGTTCCTGAGTTAGGGCTAGTCACGTCAGTGGTGGAATCTGCACCACTGGCCTGGACCAATGTTACAGTCTCTTATGTTAGTATCAGAGATCCCAGGTAAGTTTCATTTATTTCCAACAGTATTTTCCCATGAATTTTGTTCTCCTTAAATTTTAAGGCATGTATGTTGTTTTGGTCATAGGAATGTTACACTCCACTTATTCAGCCACGACATAATTGCTTTTCAGCCCCAAAGTTGCCTACTAAAAGTAGTTGTGGGGGGAAAAAAGCATCATAAGAAACTTGGAACAATTTGTTAGAAAATAATCTTTCATCTTCATGGCTGCTAACTGCTAGTTATTCAATATTCTCTCTCTCTCTCGTTAGGTTTTAACATACCACATGTCCCATTTAATAAGAGCATTAAAAAATTTCTCAAATGAATTTAAGTGAAATTACTCTCGCTAAATCTTGGTTTAAATGATGGTGCTCTGATCTCTTCTTGTTGAGAATGTAAAAGTCTCTCAATTATCCTTATTAATGAATAAGTTTAGTGGTGACAGGAATATTAAACAGAATTCACAATTGATACATAAATGCGCATTACCTTTATATTTGGCTAATAACTCCCTGGAATTCGGAAGGCTTCTTAGTTTAATTTGGGAAAATAATCTCTAACCATCTTTCCTTTGAGCTGCTGCTATATTGCAAACCAAAAAAGGCAACAGTGGACACTATGATGAAGAAAGAAGCAAAACACACCCATCTGATCCCAGAGTTTATGAGGTTAATGCAAATGAAGGGTGTAATAACTGCCTATTAGAATCACCTGGGACCTTTAAAAAACCCAGGCCACACCCCAGGCTAATTACATCAGGATCTCTGGGCGTGGGCCCAGGCATCAGCATTCTTAAAACTCCCAGGTGATTCCAGTGTGCAGCTAAGGCTATGAGCTGTTGGTTTAGCAGCTATGCTGTGCTGGGTAACTCTCATCTGATGAGATAAAGGTCTGCAGCCTGCAAGCACTTTGCTAAAAACAGCTGTTTGCAATGAAAGTACACACAGTCTCAATAATATCAGTGTCACCAGAAATAAAAAAGAACTAGGAGTTACAATATATCCCTTCAAAAGTACTTAAACCAAACCACTCAAGGGTACCAAGTTTTACACATAAGGTTGGTCGCTGCAGCATGTTTTGGTAATCCAAAAGTAACTAGTTAAATAAGTGGTCAATTTCAGAATATGAAACTACTAAGAGAGAGTAGAATAATTCTATTTATTGAGCGCCTACTATGGGCACTCACTGTAAACAGGATCCTGTTCCAGGAACTTGGAATTCATCAGAGTTCAGGACAACAATCCTTGTCCTTATGAAGCTTACATTCTAGACAAGGCCAGCTACATCATTTGTGAGGCCCAGTGCAACTGAAAATGTGATGCTCCTTGCTCAAAAATTACTAAAATTTCAAGATGGTGACAGCAGAGCATTAAACCAAGCACAGGGCCTCCTAAGTGCAGGGCCCCATGTGACAGCACAGGTTACCCGGCCATAAAGCCAGCCCAGATTCTAGAGGAGGGAGACTGGTGATGAACAATAAAGATAATAAGCACATATATTACACAGCACGTTAGACGTGGTAAGTGCTGTGGAGGGGCAAAGAGTAGAACAAAGGGAAACCCAGGTGCAATTTTAAATAGGGTGCTCGGGGGGCCACATTGCAGGAGTGCCATCTGAGCAAAGATTTGAAGGAAGCAAGGGAGTCTGCGGGAATATTTGAGACAAGAGCTTTCCAGGCAGGAGGACTGGCTTGAGCAAAGGCCCTAAGTAAGGCTGGCAGGTGCCTGGAGTGCAGCTGGAGCAGAACTGGTGAGGATGCAGCAGAGAGAAAGGAGAGACCGGATCACGGAGGGCCTTAGAGCCAACTGCAAGGACTCTGACCTTCCACTTGACATTTTAAAGGAATCGCTCTGGCTGCTGTGCAAAGAGTCAGATAGAAAATGAGAATAAAGGATGTACATGAGATTATATATATAAATATATATATACACACACACACACATATATTCTAACATGGAAAGTTTTCCACAATATATATAAGATAAAGGTACAGTCCATAAAGTAGTGTGTACTTAATGGCCCATTTTTTTTTATAAGAAAATCCCAAACTATATATATAAGTAGAAAAGATCATAAATGTCACAAACCAAGCTGTTAATAATAGTTACTCCTGTGGATTGGGACTGACAAGTGGTAAGGAACAATGTCACATTTTACTTTACTCTCCTGACATACTTCAATATTTTATTATAAGTATAAATTAGGATTGTAAATATTAAAAAAACCCACTGCTTTTCAGAGTAGAATATCATGGGAGGAGCAGTTTTTCTCTCAACACGCAAATATGGGGAATGTCTGAAAAGACTAGATAACACTTCATTGGGCTTCTTTAGCTTGAAGAAAATGTGGTTAATCTCAAAAAAAAAAAAGCCATGAAAACAAGATTACAAGGTTTGAAACCAGGATCTGAAAAAAAATGGTAGCGGGTTGGGGATTTGTAAACCTGCAGAAAATCAGGTAGAATAGTAAATGATTGACTTTATCTAACACCAGTAATCAGGTACAAAGTGTTTTGCGTGTATTAACAAAGGGATAGGAAAGAGGAGGTAGGATTTAGGTTGGAAAGAAAATGAATTCTTGTAATAAGAGGATGATAAACATGGGCCTGTAGACTTTTCAGCTATGAGAAATCCCGCCTTACTGAGGATGGTTTTTCATGATAAGGGTTGCTGCCTGGATTTGCACTAGTGCCTTCCTGGACTCACTCCCGCCCTCCTCTAATCTGCTCTCCTGCTGTTCTGAAGCCATCTTTCTCAAGCTCAAACCTGAGCTGGTCACCACCCCCTCCCCCAGCACACACACAGCTCACCAGGGCCCTGCTCAACTCTTCAGTGGTCTCCCGTTACTTTCAAGTTTACAGTGCAGAACAAGCCTGGCCTGGCCTTCATGGTGTGATCCATTTCTGACCATGCTCTCTCCTTGGCCTCAGGCTGTACTTTCCTCTCTTTCACCAGTTAACTCCTTCTTTTACTCCTGGAATTATCACCTTCCTCAGTCTGGCTAAATCCCCTATTAATTACTCTCAGAGTTCCCTGATCTTCTGCTTGGTAGGTGGTTTATATGTATTTGATTACATTTGATTGTTTGTCTTCCTCCACCAGACTGCAAGCTCTTGAGACCAGGAAGCAGGTATTTCTAATCCCACCATGTATCTGGCACAGAGTCAGTCCTCAATGTGTTGAAAGAATGAGTAATTGAGTAAGAAGCCTTGCCTATTATACGTGTAACAATTAGCAGCCTTTCTGAGCTATTCTCCCTTCAACTCTATGATCCTATGAGATCAAAGTGACTTTATTCCCTGAAGAATAAATATACTTAAAAGGACAGTGCTTATTGGTATGGTGTTTACAGTTCCACACTGTGCAGACTAACTTGCTATTTCCTCCAGGGACGTGACAACGAAGACTTTTCAGTTGGGCGGAAAGGTGATACCGTAAACGGTAGCAGTCATGTGCAATACTTGAGTATTTACTATTAATACGGCCTTGCTTATATTCATTTACTTTCAAAAAGATCTTGCTTGTGCTTTGGATCCAACGGTCACCTAACGTCTGCACCATGAAACCATTCTGCGTCTGCTCCTGATGATGAGCACAACGCAAAAGACATCATTGGGTGGAATTGGTCAAAAATTTTTCACGGAAGGCCCACTCCTGCAAAATACCCCAAGTAATTTTGTTGGAAAGGGCCCAGCTTTGTCATTTCCTTTCTCAGAAGCTTACAAGCTTCTGAAACGTGTATTCCAAGAGCACTAGAATCTTACCGTGCTGAACACCCACGGTGCTGATGATGTTGCCTGATTATAAAAAAAAAAATCACCTGAAGGAAATTGAAAGGGCTCTTCTTTTCACGATCAATGCAGACCATCAAAGGTGGTCTCGCACGCCCACCAGCAGGAAAAACCCTGACAGCAATAATTGAGTCTCAGTACGTTCTTTTTAGTGTGGCTATTTATGGCAGGCAAAGAATTCCTGCGACATAAGGGTTTTACAAATAGCTTCAATTGTCAGTTAAGCCAGGGGCCATTTCTAGATGCCATCTTTAACAAAACAGATACTAGGAAAGTGAGCAGTGTCCACAATTACCATGTAGGTGACAAAATAAAGCAAAATACAGCAAAAGAGATGGATTCTAGGAAGACCTACTATTAAACACAACACCCTTTTGGATGCCCAGGAATTTAGGTTCTACAGGAAAACACTAACTACTAAGTCATACAAAGGAACAATCCGGAAACTACATGAAGGAAATTGGAAAGTCATTGGAAACTACATGATCATCAAGACATGCGTTAAACTCACTCACTGGTTAACCTTTTCATCTAGTATGACTAGTTAGGAGTATGTCTAACTCCACACACCTCTCTATCTCTGAAAGTTATGCTTTCTATTTTCACCTTAACTTTCACAGCACAGCATTTTGGTTTCATATTTCAAAACACTGGTAAGTGTAATTACCCCTGTGAAGCAGCATCAGTCACACTGTCCGTTAGCTTTACAATTAAAACAGAAGGCCTTCTTCCCCATTTTAACAGAGTGAGAAAATATTTCTTCATTTTGATTGGAAAATAAACCAGGACAATGAAAAAGAAAATATTGATTGCTATGCAGAAAATTCTCCTCAAAAAAAAAATTTAGTCTTTTACTGAAGATTTTTCTGATTGTCAGAGGTGTGCTAAGCATTTTGCATTTATGTTGCCCACTCCATGAGGTATGCCTCTTTAAAGATGAGTAAACTGAGGCTTAAAAAAAGGTTAAGGAACGGGCCCAAGATCACACAGTTAGGAAGTGATGAAGCTCTTGGCTTGGTAGGTTTTGCTTTATTACCAGGGTTTCATCCCATGCATGCAGCTCAAACTTTCATGTGCACTCAGATTAGCTGGGGATCTTGTTAAATGCACGTTCTGACTCGGTAGGTCTAGGGGTGGGATCTGAGACTCTGCATTTCTAATATGCTCCCCAGTGGTGATGAGCCAGCTGGTCCATGGACCACACTTTGAGTAACAAGACACTATACTACTGAAAAACCATAATTCCTTCTCTTTCAACAGAATAGTATGATACTTCATCAAGTTGGGAGCCAGACACTCACTTGATTACTTGACCCTGATATATTTGAGACAACACGAAGACAAGAAAGATATCAACCCAGAAGCAATAGTGGTTATGGAATGCATACATTTCCATGTATTTTTACAGTAAAAATGCATTAAAAAATCTTTCACAAAAGAAACTTAAAAAATACAAGTAGGGTGTTGAGTTCTCCCCCCAACATTCTTTCAGGCATCAACTGTGTAATGGGTGGGAGGGGAATTCCTCAATGGTTTGATTTAATCATACAAAATACTCATCCATCATCTTTCATCAAGACATTTACATGAAGTGGGGGATTAGGGAAAGTAGGCTCACAAGAATCAGTCTCCAATTTAAGGTTACAGTAGTTCAGAGAAAACTCTATCTTTCTGCTTAATGCATAGTCCCTGTACAGTACAATATTTCCAAAGCAAATCTGATGCGTGGCAATCAGATGAAACTGCCACACCAAAAGTCTTCAAGGACTGAGCCAAGCCCAGATGAGTAGCACATAGATTTTAAAATGTCAAATATCCTCTCTGACAACAAGAAAGACGTCAAGATGTTAACTTCACGATGTACTCCAAAAATCCACCTTGATTTCATTTATCTAAAACTCTGGACCACAATGAGAGCATCGATCATTTAACATCACAGATTTTGCTAAAAACAGTGAGACAATTCCTAGCAGTGAAGCCGTGAGAATAAAATCCCCAAGTCGGCTCTTAGGAAATCAATGAAAAAGAACATCATTATTCAGTTGTATTCTCTCTCAGCCTTACTACTACAGCTCCACGTATGCTTTGTATGGAAAACTTGAATAACAAAAATAGCCGTCACAGACTTCCTCCTTTTTTAGCTATAGAATGTACATTGTGTCTGTTCCAGGAAAGGAACTTGCTTTGTGCATGTCCAGACAACTACAGCTACTCATTCTAATGTTATGTATAAACCCATAAGTCAAATAAAGCTATGAACGATGTAATATTTATATATGCATAGTGTTTTATAAAAAGATTGGCCCACATACTGCTTTTCATCAATACAGAAAGAGCATTAAGTCCATAGCACACTGCAAGAAATGAGTGAAGAACAGAGAACGCCAACAAGTGCTCAATAACTCACTAGCAGGCTCACCACGGAGGAAATGAGGATATGCAAACCAACTAAAGCTTTAGAGAATCACTTATATAGTCTCCCATTTTAAAACAGCTTTACATACCTGATTTAGTTTACATTAAAATATATCCCAATGAATCAATTTGTTCCATATTCAGAAATATAAACACATATCACATTTCTCACAGCTAAATTTTTTGTCATAAATTCTCTTTTATACAAGAAAAAAAGGCAACAGTTGTTTTTTTTTTTTTAAACAGGCTCTATTAATTACAATTTTTAACTCTGTACACACAATGATTGGCTGGTTTTCTCCGTTTGCTTTTTTTTCCTTTTTCCTTTTTTTTTTTTTAAACAGTACCATGAGAACAACAGTGATTGACTTGCAAAGTTTTGTGTCTGTATGGAAAATGCAAAACAGTACTACAGAAATACACAATGCACTGTAAGCAGCGGTTTGCTGTAGTGGTCCAACAGGTACAAGCAAACGTTTTGGCTCAGCTAGGCAGTAATCCATTTCAACCACATCCCGGGGCTACAGCCGACCCAACCACACCTCCTGCGGGATTGCAAAAGAAGGAGTCTTTTTAAAAAGACAAATCACTCCGTTTTGTTCTGCTGTCCAAAGACTCAAAGGACAGGGTCATGAGGGCAGAGGTTTGCCAACTAGATCTAGAACCACTGGGATTGCATCCTTCTTTCCCCTTCAATCATCATGGAGACTTTTATTATGGATTCAAAGGGAAATTGGCATTTCTAAGAATAAGCATCCCCAACCCTCACTTCTTTAAATATCAATAGAGAGGTATCTTCCACTACAGCTCATTCCCTCCTCCTCAGTTTGGCAAAGGGCAACCTGGGGCTTATGCTAACAAGGGGGAACATACTTTCCATATTGGGGATTCTTCCGGCTCCCTCACATTGGGCACACTGTCCCTCATTCCATCTACTATTCGGTCTCAAATCAGACAAGATAACATAGAAGATACGCGTTGTCCATTCCTTCTAGTAGTTGAGCAAAGCTGTGATGGCACTGCCTTAATGAGATCTTATTAGATGTTGGTGATGCTAATGAACCTAACCAACTGTGCTTGGGCTGCATTTGGGTAACGGAGGCCAACTTTCTCCTCTGCGCCTTTAGGCGACGAGGGAGAGTACCAACTATTTTCTAAACCGTCTATAACTCAAGAAGCTAACATTGCTTTGTGCTGTGTAGTTTAGCTATAAATATCCTTCATTTGCAATAGTAGTCTCTTCACACAGTTTGCTTAATTTTAGGATCATTGACAATCCTAACCCATCCCAAAGAGTCCTCAGCTTTCACAAATAGAACTTTTGCCTTTTTGCTCCTTTTCTTTTTTAAGAAAAACTCCTAAGTACAGTACAGCACTACATCACTACATAACAGTCTACATCAAATTAAACTTAGTAATTTCCCTTACGTAGAGAAAATGATCAACAGCCCCATTTAACCAGGAGAGAAAAAGATTGCCCCAAAAAGGGAACAATTCTTGACAATTCTACAGTTTATGTAGAAACAAAATTTATATCCCTTTGGGGCAGCATTTGGCAAATAATTTCCAAAAAAGTATGCATTTAAAAATACTTTCTTTAATATTATACATCAGGCACAACACTTTTCATATATATTTTTTTCTTATAAGATTTCAAATCATAAAATGTTTGTTGCTATTCATAGGATTATCAGGTGTCAGATGCTTCATTAGGTAAGAAACTAAATTATTTCAAGTTTGTGACCTTCCTTTTAGAACCTTTGACACGGTAAAGGTTGGAATGTGATTCAGAGTCTCAGATACTGAGGTCGGTGCTACATTCTTTATAAGGTCGCCTTCTCTGCTCCGGGGGATGTCTGGAACTTCTGCCGGCATCCTGTTTCAGACTCGTCTCTTCCCTTTCTCGGTGGCTGACTTTGTCCTCTCTGTTCCTTTTCTCAAGTGACCGCTCTCGCCTCCGCTCGGGGGACCTTGCTCGCCTCCGGTCAGTTGATTTTGCTCTCCTTTCAGGCGAGCTCCCTCTCCTTCGCTCTGGAGACCTTCTCTGATCCAAGAGTCTTTCGAGAGACCTCCTCCGACGGCTGGGAGAGCTGTCTCTTCTGCGGGTCGGTGACCGCTCTCGCCTCCTCTCAGGAGAAATCTCTCTTCTCTTCTCATGCTTCTCCCTCCTCTCCAAAGTATTGTCAGCACTCCGGGTGCCTTCCCTCCGCTTCTCTGGAGATCTCCTCTTGGGGCCATTGGTCACCATCCGCTCAGGCTGTGCATCTCTTCGTCCCTCCAGTGCCCGGTCCTTGGGTCGGCATGCCCCACTGTCGGGTTTTCTAGAAGTTCCATTCCATGTGTGATGTTCATTGGGTTGTCTGTTATACTCTCTGCTGCTTTTTGGATCTTTCACGTGTGCCCGCTTTTCCCCATGTTGTGATGATTTGTGAAGATCGGGTGGATAACTGGACTCCAATGATGGATGCTGTCGGCGGTCGGATGGCCCGGCCCTCACTTCCGGAACACCTTGTGGACCGGCGGGGGGGCCGTTCCGGTCGCTGCTGGGGTCTGCGGGGAAAATAAATGAGAGCAACAGTTTGGTACAAAGGACCTTCAGCTCCTGTCCCCACTCCCACACCTGAGATCTCATTAGTCACAACACACACACAACTGTTAAAAGCAGTCAGAATCAAAGCCAACTGAATCTTGGTTAAGTATAACCGCAACTAGTTAGGGTTAAAAACTAGTGTTTGTGGCTTTCAGGATCTAGCCTACTGTTCTCTATACTCAAGACATGGATCATTAAAGAACTTATAACATCAGTCATGACTTACTTTAGTCTTTAAGGACACAACACAAATAGTCTGTCTAGAAGTATCAAAACTTCCTCGCCTTAACTACCCCTTGTTTTTCTTTTCCCAGCCACCCACCCTTCTCTGCGGCCCACCCCTCCTCCAGCCCCATGAAAAAAAATATTCTTTCCTTTAAAAGATACTTGTTTTGATTTGCTTAAAAATAATCTAGTCTATTTACTTGGAGGAACATGAGGGAACTTTCTGGGGGAATGGAAATAGTCTACGTCTTGATCTGGATGGTGATTAAATGGGTGTACACGATGGTAAAAATTCACTGCACTGTATACTAAGGCTTTATGCATTTTCCTCTATTCAAAATATACTTCTATTTAAAAAAAATCACCCAGAGAGGTGGGCAAAGGGGATTACAGAAGCAACATGTTGGCCAGATGTTGATAATTTAGTAGTTGGCCAATGTGATGTATGTGCGGGTCCATGAAACATTCTCTCTACCTTTGTGCATGTAATTCAACTATTTTTTCTAATTTTGTGTAAGTTTAAGGAGCTCTTTTTAAAATGTGGAATCTTCTGACAGATAAAAGGGAGTGGAAGGGAGGTTATCAGGTACACATTTGACAATTAGATGGGGTTCACATAAAGTCTTCAAGTTTAGAGGCACTTTTCTTTATGCTACACAAAGCAGCCATAATTACATCTATGAGCTGTGCAGATGCTGGACTGCTTCTTACAAGATATCTACAGATTTAAAAGCAAGGCAGCTTTTTGGGCTCCTATTTATTATTAAACTATTTGAAATGACACTGAAAATGTTTATGTAGCATCTTGAATTTACGAAAGCTCTTTTCAAAACAGGGATGCCAACAAGTCATACACTTTATACCATTGCAGGCAAGGCACCTGAAATGACGTGCTGCAGCGTGGAGCACAAAACAGGGTGACAGTCACAGCGTGAAGGAGGTGTGAAGTGGGTGCTCTTTAAGGATCTTTCATGGGGCAACAAAATCAACATTAAGCAATTAATCTGTTTCATGAATGATCTCCCAAAACCTTGGGTGGGTTTAACTAAAGCAGGAATATAGCCCAGAGCAGGGGTCGGCAAACTTTTTCTGTAAAAGGCCAAAGAGTAAATATTTTTGGCTTTAAGGATCACACAGTTTGTTACAACTGCTCAACTCTGCCACTGTAGTGTAAATGCAGCCTTAGACAACACAGAAAAGAAATGGGCGTGGCTATGTGCTAATAAAACTTTACTTACAAAAACAGGCTGTGGACAGGGTGTGGCCTGTGCTGTGGTTTGCCAAGAGATAAGGGTCCAGCAGTAAACCTCATCTTCCTGGCTAGCCAAGCCCTATCTGCCTGGGTGAGAGCTCTGTGATAAGAGCTTTATTCTTTCTGAATGCTGGCTACTAAAATTAACACAAACAGGTTCTTACAAGGTCTTCTTAAGATTCGGGTGAAAGAAGGTACTTAGATCACTATCATAAGTCTAACCCGGGGGTGTCTTACACCTACTTTTAAGATAAGGGACAGCAAGACTTCAACAGGGTCAGCAGTGTACTTACAATTCAAAGAACGCAGGGTGCTCAGAATGAATTGCCAAACATATCAAAATAGAGCTAAGCAGAAGCAATGAGGAAATTAGGCCACAGCACAGAAACACCTAGTATTGATTGAGCTACAAACCGTAGTTTGATTATGGCCCATAAGGTAGAAGCAAGCCTCCCCGAGCTTTTCATTTCTCATACATGCAGCGATATTAGGAGGTATCATCGCTGTAGAAGGGAGGGCCCAGCACCAAGAACAGTCAGAGAGAAAGAGAAAGAGAGAAAGAGAAAAAGTTGAACGTTTAGATTCCCTATAACAACGAGGAAAGAAAAAAAAATCTGCATTTGTTAACATAGGGCAAAGAGAGTTTATTTGTCCAGTCAGACAGTCTAAGGCAACACTCAAATAAGGCTGCAGAGACCGCAATCAGAAGAGTGACGTTTCAGACAGCCATAGAAGGTGACTCGAGAACCCAGACAATGGATGCATCCTTTTATCTTTCTTTTTTTTTTTTTTCAAACAACTGGAACAATGACAGGCTGGCATAGGAGAGCATTAACAATAAACAACAAAAGAACAAAGTTCCCTCCCTCCCTCCCCGCACCCCCCCCCCGAAGACCGTGGCAGTTAAATTAAGTACAAAAAACTCATTACAAAAATAGCCTCACAGAGAAGCAGGTTCCAATCAAGTAAGAAAAATATTGGAACTTAACATATTATAACCCATTTGTGACTCTAATCAATAGAATTAGAGAGATTTAGTCCAAATGACACATGGAGACATTACAGCAGCACAACTCTGGCATGTTCAAACCTTCTTGGAAAACCAAGTATTTAAATGATCTTTATTTTTAGCCCAAAGAACATTTGTTAGTGTTGGATTTTCATCCTCAGTGCAACAGACATAGGTTTTGAGAAGGTACACAGGTTACTGACGATGACTCTCAAATGAAATATCACATCCGACAGAAGCATAGGGAAGACAGAAAAGGGAGACAATGTTACACAGTTTCAGTGGCATCGATACACCTATCAGAGGTTTAGTACAGTGCACAGCTGCAACATATTAATGTAGTCAAAACACCTCCCTGTGGTTGGTCATGTCTTAAGGGGCCTCATCTGATACCCACCCACCCCCCACCTTGGGCCCCTCATATTTTGCACCTGTATGAATGTCCAACACCTGGGAAGGCTGTCCTTCAAAGGAGTTATCTTTCTCCTTCAGCTGCATCTGAATTAAGAATCTCGTCAAATCCAAAATGCAACTGGATTTGTGCAGAATGACTTTCAAAAAAGAGGGTGATAACAGATAAATCCCTAATAAAGGGGACCAACGTATATGGGGACCATTCAATCACAGTTTCTATAGAAACTTTTGTAGACCTTTGGTTGGGAAGAAAAGCCCTACATCTAGGGCATAGCTTTTTTTAAAATTTTAATTTTAAACAAGAATTCTCAAATAAATAGGACATCATTATTATAATATACAATATTTTGCCATCAGAACACTAAGCTAGGTAAAGATCATTGCTGTTTACTCAAATCACGTCCATAGGTATGACAAAGGAAGTCTATGTATAACCTGGCTTTCCCCATAGGAAAGGTAAAGTAACATGCTTCCCTCATGATGAGCACTGGGAATCTAGTTCATCCTTTATCATTTAAAAACATATGGCTAATAATCAACAGTTTTGTTTGTTTTATAGTAGTGGGCTCAGGTGGTCTGATTTGGGGGAGCGACCAGTGACGGGATGCAGAAGTATTGTATACAGTGTAAAGCAGGTGAGCAAGGCCCCCAAATCATCTCAAAAGCTCACGCCTCTTAAATAAAGACATCAAGTAACCAAAAAAGAAAGCAAAAGAATTGTGCCTCAATATATCACTCAGGAAACCTGCTTTCCTGCTTCTTAAAAGGAGTATAGTCATTTTGTGCTAACAAGTGGATCTGAGAAACAGTTTGGCACAGTTCAAACAAACATTCCTTCGCTCTTGGTCGGACTAGACAAAATGTTCTCTCTGATTATCAGAAAGGGGGCTATAAAGATCTCGTCTTAGCCATGCCCCAGTCCACGTAAGCAAGCAAAAGGATGAAATGTGTAGAGATTTCAGAACAAGCGAGGCAAATAATCATATGGTGCGAGAGGCTGGTAAGACACTGGTGAATAGGGGAAACAAAAAGACTTTCCTGCTGCAGTTCTGGAGACAAAGTCATGGAGTCATGCCAGGGAAGGAAGGAATGTTTTCATAGTTTGACCCACCATATTCTGGTACCGAGCCATCTCCTCGCTTCAGAAACAGACGCACCCTGCGGCCACCATTCTTAATCAGTTCTATAGCCCGAGAATGCTTCATGTTTTTGGTGGTCTCCCCATTGATCTCTAAAATTTCATCACCAATCTGCCAAAGCAAGAGAGACCAAAGTGAGAAGATCACAAAAGGGTTTCACCAGCCATTGCGGTGCTTTATGATTTAAAATTCTTTCATTTATTGATTCACCAAATATTTATTGAGCATCTTCCAGAAAATCTATTGCTTAAGATGCCGCAGAGAAAAAAACAAAGCCCTCTCCCCTCATGGAGATGACATTCTAATGGAAGAAAGACAAGTAAATCAGAAAAATACATACATGCTAGCTAGTATAAGCTAAGGAAAAAAATCCAGCAGTATGGGGAATATTAATTGTGGAGGGAAGGAGGATGTGGTAGGCAGCTTTCAGGATGGCCCCCATGAGCCCTACCTCCTTGTGCTTACATCCTGTCTAATCACCTTCCCTTTTGAATGTGGGCTGAAATTAGTGACTTGCTTCTCATAAACAGAATATGGCAAATGTGATGAGAAGTCAGTTCAAAGATAAGGTTACACAATAATTTTGGCTTCTGTCTTACTTGCCCTCTTTTGTTCTCTCACCTATTCACTCTGAAGCATGCTTGTGAGCTGCCCTACAGAGTTCATGATAGGAAATGAGGGCGGGCCTGGGCCAACAGCCCAAGAGGCACTGAATCCTGCCAACAACACTGTGTGTGAGCTTAGAAGCAAATCCTTCCCCAGGTGAGCCTTCAGATGACACCACGATCCCAGCTGATAAGCTGACTGCAGCATTTCCTGTGTGTCAGCTACTATTCTAGGCACTGGAGATTAAGGAGTAAACAAGACACGTCAGATCCTTGCTCTCAAGGAGCTTATCTTCTAGAAGGCAGAAAAGGAAAAGCACTGGCTTTGGAGTCTAAGGTCTTGAATGTAAGTCCTATCACTTGTTAGCTAAGTGATCTTGTTCAAGTCTTCTAAGTTCTTGGAGTTCACATCCTCATCTGTAGAAGGGGATGATAACTACCCATGTTTACCAAGCTGAGGGGGTCAAATCGGATAATACATGTCAATGTGTCCTGTGAACTATACAGCACTATACAAACTATAATGATAATGGTATTTCATTCAATCGGAAACTATTTTAAGTGAGTAAAGACACATTTATGGTCTACTTTCTCAATTAAAAAAAGTTCATTAAAAGATTCAATCTGAAGAAACTTAAAAGTCAAGGTTGTGTCTTAAGTACAAGTATTAAGTTCCTTCCCCACACTTGGTACTTTTTTCCTCTTTCTGCTCTGGACCAATTTCATTCACTTTTTTCCTTTCCTGACCTGACCATATTGATTTCTTTTAATTCACTGCAAATTGCTCCCTATGTGTACGTCTCAATCTATGTGACCTATCTATAATGAGCAGAAGATTTTTCTTTTTTTCATCATCTAATCTGCCCAGGAGAGCAACACATTTGTACACAGTAACAGATACCTAAACAGAGCAGAATGGACTTTTGCTGTTTGTATATTTAAAATTTGCAGCTTTGGCTACTACAGAGCCACCTTGAATACGCACGCCATGGAGTAGCTGGCCCTCTGCTGAGGCAGAGCTGACTCGCTCCTGAGAGCAGGGTAATGACTGGCGACTAGCTAGAGACTGAATGGCGTTCACCGCCCAGAACCTACAGAACTACACAGCTTTCCTGCTCTCTAAGCATCCTGATACACCCAGGAATTCCTATGAAGTGATGTGCCTGCCTCAGGAGATGATGTACAAGAACTATGAAAAGGGGATTCAGAAAATACCTACTTTAATAAATTTATAAGTAATTTTAATCCTTCATTTAACCCCAAAGAGTTGGAAGGTCTCACCTAACCTTCGCAGCTACAGATAACTATGCTTTAGGGAGAACTTTATGCTACGGTGGGAGGCATGCATTTAGGGCACCCTGAAGCTGTAGAAAATGCTATTCTCATGAACATGACGGTTACAGCCATTTAATGTCAAAAAGTCACTGCAGACAATTTATTTACATCTATTCCAGACTCCTCTTCCTACTTACCCTCATCTTTCCACACCTTTCTGCAGGACCATCCTCTGCTAAGCGCAGAACATAGAGGTCCATGTTATACTCTCGGCCCCCTCGAAGACTGAAGCCAAATCCCTTGGCTCCTCTTTCCAGTTCCACAGTGTAAAAATCTTGCTCCTATTGAAAGAAATTAAATGCAATCATTCTGGGAGAGCTTATAGCCACACGATTTCTCTCCATCTTTTCCCAAACATTCTCTATTATGCTGATTTGACAAAAAGACACAGTATCCCCCTCTTAGTGATTCTCAATTGTTTATTAATATTCATTAACCTTAGAAGTTTGGAGATCCAGAATTTGAAAACATTCATGAGTGTGCCTACAGACTGCACACCAACATGCATATACTAAAATTTAATCAGTGAGGCTGCAATTAGTATTTGCAGCAGGAAAATTCTTCATTACAGGATACCATCCTGCACATTGCTGGATGTTCAGCTTCCCTGCCCTACCCCCAGAAAACGCCAGCAGTGCCCATCATTTGGATATCAGCAACAATCTCCACACATCTGGGGAGTGGTTCATAGAGTAGAGGTGAGTAGAATCATGAATGGATTACTGAGGGCTCTGAGAAGGCCAGTATAAAATGAACCTATGTAACTTCACACCATCCAACATTTCCCAAATTTGCTTCACCTGCTATTATTTGCGCACCCTCTATTACTACTCTGCGGGACAGGTACTCAGCTCTACGTGTCTCACCTGAAATTCAAGTCTGAGAAACACCTTAACAAAAAGACATTTTCCTGGCATAAATACGTTTATGAATACCATGAGTAGATGTTAGCTGTTTTGTTCCGTCTCTGATCACCAAACCTTGAGACAATGATGGCTTTTTATTTTGTTTGTTTTTCCCCCTAGAAAAGGATATCTAGGAATATTCTTCAAAGGTAGCAAAAATAAAATGTCATTTCCTAGACAACCAAATGTGAGTACGTATTTAGTATATTCCCTCACAAAAGGTTATTTATTTTAATTGAGTGTACTGTATAAAAGCTATCTTGTAAAATAGCTTCAGAAAGTTGGAAGGAAATGTACAAAAGCAAACAGAGAGAAAAGAGAAATGGTCCTCACCTGTGTTGCCTGGGGTGCTTTGAACTCAAACTGAGATTCCGGCTTTGGTTTGGTGGTACTCCTGCCAAAGCAAGAGAAGTTACTGTAAGAGCAACCCAGGAGAAACTCAGACAGAATCAAGGATGAGTATCGTCATGCCAGGAGTCACCTTTTTCCCTTTAAGTTAACAAAAAAAAACCAAAGCCATGTCTGACCTGGTCTCCTGGGGCCCCTGCTGAGAAGGGGTGTGTGTGGTGGTGATGGTGGCAATCTTCTCCGCATTGGTCAGCAAAGTGGCATTCGAAGACTCTGCAGGGTGAGACAGAGCATAATGAAATGAGGGCCCCAGAGAAGACATCATCAAACTAGGAGGTATGCCAAAGTCCCAAATTTGAATGACAAGTCTGGCTTCCCTGTCACCGTTTCAGGCAGTTCTGACTTGAATTTCTAAACAATTAAGAGTCTAAAGAACCATTCTAAGATCTTCTATGATGTGAGCCATGTATCTCCATAACCCTCCTCCCAACGAGACATCCCCACAAATGAAATAGAGTTTGTCTAAGAAAATGCCACTCTAAACTTGTAGCCAAGGTAGATGTCTCTCACTCCTCCCCCGCCACTTAGAAACAGGAGTCCCTTCCAAACACTGCACCACACCAGTACTACTACTCAGAATTTTATAGGCTGATAATAAATGTCTCTGCTAACGTTCCCGCAATTTATCAGCAATATTTCGTGAGTCTGCTTGATTTCCTCATGTGAATATTAAAATCAGAAGTGTGCTAACATCTTGTTAAATATACACACACCATCTACTTTCTTCCCCATTGCTTTTAAAGAAGCACAATCAAAAATGTGGAATTCTTGACAGGTCTCTTCTAGTATCACTCATGAAAAATTAATTTTAAAACTTGCATTAGCTAGAGTCAGAGTTTGTAAATATAAGTTGTATAAATCGTGAAGCCACCCTAATGTAATGAATATGATTATATTCTTATGTAAATTGACTTTCTTCCCCACTAACCACATTCATAAGCAACTTCATTAATCTCTAGTAGTTTGGAGATCTAGAATTTGAAAATACTCATGAGCATGCCCATAGACTGCACACCAACATGCATATATTAAAATTTAATCATTCATATAGTAATGGTTTTATGTTCTTTTATTAATTATCTCTCCATCAAGATCAAGGCAGATAGCAAGCAACTATGAGCAAGTTGCCCTTTTAATATTTATTTTTAGGTTGACTGTTTGAAACCTGGCATAAATTTTCTAATCATGAAAATGCTAAATGTGGTTAGGTTCTAAGATTAGCCTATAAATGCTCATTTAATTCATAGTGTGCTATGAAGTCTAGAAGTTTCTAGGAGTCCTATGGTTCACAGTAGGCATTCTAATGTTTGTTGAATACATGTATCTACCCACTACGTATAACAGAGTTTCTATGGGAAAAAATGTTAAGTGTTCCTAACTGGGATACCTGGAATCCATCTCTGTCCAGGGCAGTCCAGGGTGATAAGACATCCCACAAATTTCAGTTACTTGTAGTGTATCTTCCACTTTAATTTCCTAAGGATATCACTTAGCTTGGGTCGGGCTTCCTTTTATTTTAATTTCATTACACATAGCTCTTAAAAGCATGGGCCTGAGATTCAGACCGGGGTTCAAATCCCTCTTCCCCTGCCTCATTTCCTCATCTGATAGGAGGGGATGGTGACAGGAATTCCCTTCTCTTGGATAAAAGTGTAGGAAACGTCTAGCGTAGTACCTGACCTAGAGAGAGCACTTAACACAGATTGACTGCACCACGGCCCTTGCTACTACTCGTGCATTTTATTACTGTTGGAACTTGTCTAAGTTATTGAAACTTTGCAAAATGAGAAAGTTGAAATATGATTTTAACAGTCTATATGCCAGCAATAAAGCCCATGGTTCTTATAGCTAAGGCACAAGATTAATTAGAAAACGTAACTAGATCAAGTGAACTGTAATGTGAATCCAATTCCTGCTTTAGGACCACGTTTCCCACAATCTGTTTTACCAAATGTTTCTACAGATTCTGAGGGAAAAGGAACCTGTGGTCAATGAAGGGTGAGAAATAATAGGTGAAACAGAAGGAAATGTTTGTGAGTGTGTGTGTTTTGTTTTTCCCCTGGACTCCTCAGAGCCTTGACTATGCCAATAGGCCTTGTGACCCTCCAAGCAGGGGACCTGGTGCTTCTCAAGATAGGTGGTTGCGAGGTCATATTCTTGAGTCAGACCATCTGGCTTTGCATTCTAGGCTCTGCAATTTACTGGCTGGGATTTAAGCAAAGTTACTTTAAACTTTCTATGCCTCAGTTTCTTCCTCTGCATGTGGCAGATAAGCAGTATCTAACAAAATGGGTGCAAAGATTCTCTGAGAGGACAGTGTTTGGGATTGCACCTGGCACATAAGAACTGCTCAAAAATGATTAGCATATTTTTTATTGGTAGCATGTACTATTTTTATCACAATATTAAAAGCATATTATTAGTACATTTTTATGATTGCAGTTAACTGGCACAACCAAGGCGATAAATTTAAGTGATATTTCATAAAGTATGCCCACTGTGTCAGCACAAAGGGCTTAGAGACTGCACAGCCTGTCATTATGATTTGCCAGAAGTTTCCTAAACCCATGTATTGGTCCTTTAAAAAAACTTCAGATTGTTCAATGTAATTAATTTTATGGAGATGGCTCTGGGAAATCACAAGACTGTTTGGGCCATGGGGAAATCATAATCAGGATACCAAAAAGAACGTTTCTTTGTAATTAAAGTGATTGTAATGACTTAACTGGGCAGAGTTTCCCCTCCTTGAGTGTTCTTGTGTGTTTTTGGTAGCCAGAGTTTTCTAGGAAGATCAGATTCCATTTTCAAACAATTTTTATATTTCTGCTGCTTTCATGATTTGATATGACAGGTAATCACCAATACACATAGAAATAGAATTCTTTTATTAATTTCCCTCCTACTCTTCACTTGCTATTTTTCACATATTTATATGTAAATCTGTTTTGAGTTGAAGCTTAACTTTAAGCATTTTAAAAATGAACATGTAACATGAAAATACCCTATTTCAGGTCCCTGAACTTTCCTCCTTTCATTGTTTTCCTTAATCTATGAACAACCACCATTTCTTGATCATTCATGACATGCCAAACACTTTGCTAAGTGCACTACCACATGCACTGTTTCATTTAATTCTTACAACTCAGTGAAATAAGTGGAATTATTACCCCCATTTTACAGATGGAGACACTGAGGCTTAGAAAAGCTAAGTAACACGTCCCAAGCCATCCGGAGAGTAAGTAGAGGCACTGGGAATTAAACTCAGCGCCTGCTTAACAATTAACTTTTAGTCTTACCCTGTTTACAAGGGAATTATGTGTCGGTATCAAGGAATCATATCTAATTGGTATGTTCCTTTCAAATAAGCAGTGCTTTTATTTTACTGCACAAATACCACCAACTTCACTAAGCACTGTCACAGATTAACTAAAATACAAAATACCCTGCTTTCACTGTATGTGCTGAAGTTCTAATTTTTTAAAATACAGACATGGAGCCCATTATTACAAATTTATAGCTCTATCTCAAAGCAAAATTTGCCCCATATGACAGAAAAAACAAGAAGAAGGGCCGGATGTAAAGAGCATAATCCAGCAGTGGTATTATGAATGGATATCAACGTATTTGACTTTTAAAACTCAAAGGCAGATGGAGAGATTGGCTGTTTCTATGATAAATTCCAGAAAGTGCCCTACATCCTTTATTAAACAGTGCTTACACCTATTTTAGCTCCCCCAGAGGAATGAACACGGATAGGACTACACTTTCCATAGCAATCGTGTATCAAGAAAAGCACAGCCCAGCTCTCAAGGCGCTGTCACAGTGCTGTGCTAAATCAGGGCACTAACTTCTGACAGGAGCTTCTATCTTGGGTTTCAACATATCTCCGTGACAAGTGATTACAATTCTAACCTTGCGTCCATGTTAATATCCTTAGCCTCCCTTACAGAATCCACACTACAAAGCCAAGCAAATCAACAAAGGATACAATCATTCCTCTCATAAATATTTTAACACCTAAACACATATGTAATAAATACCTGAAGGAGGCGTTTGGAAATTTGAATCCCATAAATATTTGACAAGTTTGGGGAGATGTTTTAAATGTGTATGGTTGAAACCTTGTTCCTTTTGCCCGAATATATGCTATTACATCCACAGAGCCTTAGATTAAGAAACTTAAATTTGTACTATTCTATGCCTTGGCCAAGGAAATAGCAACGTCTGTGTTGCCAAGCCCTACCTCCCACACAAGCAAATGCTTCGATTCAGAAATGTGAGGTACAAATTTAAGACCATAATTTAAATAATACATTTTTAAGTTCATAAATATTTTCATTATCTTGAACTTGATTCAATTTCATGGTTCCTTGTTAGCCTGGCTCAGTCAGGGTCTGCCCCATCTGATTCAAGTCTCCCTCCTGCCCAGACTTCACAGGGTATTTCTATACAACACAGGTGATAGGCAGCATGTGTGATGTGACTTGTAAAATTTCAAGTTCAAATTTAATATGTTCAGCTATTCTCTGGACCTTTCTGTGCTGCCATTATATATTTACTATCCTTTGCCTATATCTCATAGGAGAAGAGGTTCTGCCCTCACTTTACCTCCCACCCTGGTCCAAAAAATGGTAAAAACCAAGATGCTGAAGACTCCCTTGATCCAGTCCTGTCCAAGATCTGGGAAGGTAGGCTTTCAAACAACACAATAATGCCAAATAAAGGAGAGTCCTATTTTGGAGCTTTTGTTGAAGGGGTTTGGCAGAGAAAGAGCGAAATGGGAGACGTGGAGTGAGGGAAACTATAGATCAAGATAAGTGAAGATGGAGAAAGAATGAGGTGACCGATGACAAGAAAAAAGAATTAGGCAGCGTAGGGGGCCGGCCCCATGGCCGAGTGGTTGGGTTCGCGTGCTCCACTTCAGCGGCCCAGGGTTTTGCCGGTTCGGATCCCAGGTGCGGACATGGCACCACTCATCAGGCCATGCTGAGGCAGCATCCCACATAGCACAACCAGGGGTGCTCACAACTAGAATATACAACTGTGTACCGGGGGGCTTTGAGGAAAAAAGAAAATAAGATTGGCAATAGATGTTAGCTCAGGTGCCAATCTTAAAAAAAAAAAAAAAAGAAGAAGAATTAGGCAGCACAAACTAGATAAAACAGTGGATTCAGACTGGGATTCCAAGCACTGCCCAACCAAGAGAGTATCTTCCTGAATCAGTGCCTCCTAGAATTTCTGAGAACAGTACTCTAGACAAGATGGATTTAAGAGCTTAGAAACCATTCTTATTAAGAACTTCAGTCTCTTTGTGAGGACCACGTAACAAAGTGTCTTTGGGCTACTTGCTGAATTAAACATTAGAGAAAAAAATCCGAAGGAGACCAGAGGTCCCTAACACAGAGAGAGCACCTCCCTTTTACCCTACAATCTGTCATGTCCAACATGCTTTCAGAGAGAGCAAGTGGATCTAGCATGATTTTCTCTTTTTCAAATTGTAATGGTCACTCTGTCTTCTATCTGTTGGCAAAATCCTCCTGGATCCCTCCAGCATCTCTCTAGAAATCTAACTCTCCTGCCTCAACTCTAATTTTCAAGACGGCAATTTTTGGCTCCATTTAAAAGATGAGCATCACAAATCCACCCTCTGCCGGACTTCATTCCCTTCACCTGGCCTTCAAAAATTACAAAGTAACTGATGAAGAGTTTTATTATCATGGCAATGAATTCCTGAAATACCTTGGGATAAAATCACATCCTCAGCAGCACATCAATCCTTAACTACGCTGTACCAACTTTAATGTTCACTTTCTTCCAACCAAGATTGTGTGTGATATGTCTATTTGACTTTTATATTTATGAAGTAGTGAAGTTCAAAAAGTGTCTTTTTATTGACAACTGTTATTGGGTAATCCACCTTGCATTACATTTTTTGGCGTTCAGGTTTTCCAAAAATATTTTCTACTTCCTTAAATTAAGTCAACACCTAGTACATGCACAGTAGTATAAGTCGCTTCTTCATATTTATGTCTTTCGTGATTTCAGACTCTTTTCTAAGCCCCTCCCTCAAGAACTGCTTTCTTTCCTTTCTTCCTTTTATTTCTTATTCCCACATTAAGACTGACCAATATAGATCCAGCAAGCCAATTCCTACATCCAGTTCTGTTGGGTTAGTTTTTTGAAATCTCTCCATGGCATGTAGATAAATGTGTCTAAATTTATATACTACATTTGGCTCTCTCAACCATTTCTCACTTAATTTTTCTGGCTTCTTTCATCTTTTCCATTAGGAACCTATGTTCTATCACCTTGTGAACACTTTCCTAAACTGTAATAGCTTTCCGGAGTGGTGAACTGGTGGAATGGACTCCAGACCAGATGGTAAATTACTAACCGTGCATTGGAGGCAGGCTGGAGTAGACTATCATTCAAGCAGCTATTTTCCCCTCCACATTTGGTATGGAGTATTTCTGGTGTCGAGAAAGTTCTCCGTTCTTGGAACCAACAATTTTCAAATATTTATTGTTTGGTTTTGGACTTACTTTTTCTGAAAGGCACAGCTGACACCACTCATACTTTCAACGAATAAGGCTCACTTTCTAACAGTTAGTATATACAAATATTCATTTGATGAATTACTTTCAGATAAAATTTCTGATTTTCGTATTTTACAGATCAATGGCATAGAATTTTTATCACACCATCTCCACAAACCACATTTTCCTACTGAAAAATACTGACTTTTAGAATATATATTTTATTTTATTACATACATAGCAAGAATGAAAAAAAGACACTGAAACATTTTGGGATAAGTGTCTGTATCACTTTCCACCCAAGGGCAAAGTCTGCCTAGAAGAGAAGAGAGTCAATATCCAGGACTTAATTCTCTGAGGAATCTATATTTAGTGACATCAGGGTATCAACTTCGTTTGTATTAAACATGAACAATACGATGAGTATCGATATTTTTTGCCGTCTAACTTTTTATTGTGAAGGGCTGTCCTGTGTACTGCAGGATGTTTAGAAGCATCCCTGGCCTCTACTCACTAGATGCCATTAGCATTCACTCCAGACAATGCCAAATGTCCCCTGCAGGTCAGAATCACCACTGGTGTAAAAGAACCAAATATCTGAATTTAACCAAACAAACCAGAATACGACTAGTTTAATGTAGATATAAACCTATCAAAAATACAGAGATTTAATTCTTTCTTCACCCACATGCAAAGATTAGGGACAAACCCTACAACTCTCCCAGTAAATAAAAAAACTTGATACAGTCATTTATGCTAAAAAGACATAGTACTGGCTCTATGTTGTCATCACGTAGGTTTTATGATGTCACCATGTTATACAGTTAAATTTTAGGGATTGTTTAAAAAAATCATTAGTGATTTCCAGACAGAACATCAGGGGATCTTTACCACCTATATTCAAACTATTTTATTGTTTTAAAGATGAGGGCACCAAAACCAAAATGAATTGGGGAAAGTGGAAGATTTTCTGAAATGTTTCTTTCTGCCACAAGACAGGGTCACTGGGCTAGAGGATTAAGTAAAGAGGGTGAGGTAAGGTTTAGTAACAAGAGCTCACATTTGTTGGATGGGTATGTTCAGTTAGGGATGAATAAGGCTGCCTCTAAATCAACACTAATCAATTACATGAACACTAATTATAAAGAGAGAGACAGACAGAGAGAAAGATATAGAAAGAGACAGAGATAGAGAGAGACACAATAGATATACTTTACCATCCCCAGGAATGATGCGGAGGGTAACTGTGTTTCCCGCTTCCTTGATTAGGTTGACAATGTCTGAATGGGACTTGTTGGTGATGGAACATCCATTTACTGCCAAGATCCGGTCTCCTACTTTCAGCTTGCCACATCGGTCAGCAGGGCTCCCCTCAATAATCCGACCTATTTTGTGAGGCATAGCCACACATGCATTGCCTGCTTTGATATTGAGTTTTAATTTTTTTTTTTTAAGTTACGTGGGAATATAGTGAAGGGAGGAGAAAAAGGGTTGAAAAGGGAAAGAGAAGGTTAAGTGTTAATTAATTAAAGCATTAAGCAAATGTTATTAAAGGAGGGCTCTGCGCCGATGGTCAAAACATTGGCAATATTCAGGGCGTCTGTGTAAGAAGCTACTGCCCTGAAATGATAGCTCATTGCTGCAGTCCTTTCCTGATTCAAAATGAAAGGAAAACCCCAGCTTCCTGCCTTAAATCAATTACAAAATTTGGGATATTTAGCAACTTCAAAGATTCTCAAGAGCCCAAAAATAACTCGCCGTTGGCTTACTTTGGGACTGCAAATGTGAACTCCAGAGCTGGGATGGATGCTTTTATGCATTTTGTGTTCATGTCACTTCATTTTTTGCCAGCTGTTATTTAAGCTTCTGCCAATGTTTTGTTCTTTCTCCATTTAGAAAAATAATCACTGGGTGTCTGGTGAGGCATGAGACTCTGTAGCACCAAAAATTCAATCTGAAAACACCTAATGGACAAACACTTAGACTTTCTGCCTTCTATCCCGAATGATGGAAGCTTTAGAAAAAGGGCACAATTACAAGAGACGAGTCAAGAAAGCACCAACTTTGACACCTATTTTTCCTTTTACGACCTTCGCTCAATCAGCCTATTTCATGTGTTTTCAGGGCAGGGCCCAAATAGCTCACTAGCTCAGAAATCCTCCTCTTTCCTTACAAAAATCCCCTCAAAGGAATATGAACATCTAGTGCCTCCTTTGGCTGAGGACAGCGATCCAAAGCTAAGTTCCATTCATTCTTCAACCCTTTTCCTTTAATAATTTCCTTTCTCGTTATTAGCTACTACACAGCTACAACATGAAAAGCCAGGAAAACTGCTTTTGAAAAGAAAGGTTTATTGTGCACTTTGAGGCATTCCATGTCACAACCAAGAGCATGCTACCTTCTAGAGAGAAGTGTAAAATTGGCTTTGAGGCCTGACATAGGGTTTCCAGCTAATTGTTTACTGAGTTTCAAAGCTTCTCGTGCCTTTGCACCTATTTTGAGAATCTGTCTTTCTGAGGACTGTGAAGATAGTTATGCAGTTGAACCACCGTTTGGACAGGGTGACAAAATTAACATGGGAGACATTGAAACTAATTGAGTAGGTGCTTTCATTATAATTTGGACCTTGGGGATAAAATGAGCTATAATTTCTTTGAATTTCAGCATATTTGCCTGAGTTTGTAACACTGGATGTAATCTCAAAGTAAAAGAATTTTTAACAAGGAAGTTAAACAGTCTTTTGAAATCTAATAGGCAGGTGTGGTGAAAAGCTTCCATACTCAATTCAAGGTCTTGATGAAGTTCAGCCCATGCCCAAATACAACTGGCATGAGAAAGTGATCAAACAGCAGGTATGAGATAAGCTCTGCATAGCTTGGAATAGAAGTCTCATGCAAGGTATTAGAGAAAATTTAATTTGTTCATTGTAAGAGCCAGAGGAACACAATCAAAGACCAAATTGTTAGTGAAGACATTCAATATTCATTAAATAACACACAGCCTCCCACCTGCCATATTTTCTGTTTCATTCTAGACAGTGAAATTGAGAATTCCGAAATCCTGAGAACATCACAGGGTACATGAGGATGGTCAGATTGTGGATCTGAAGAAATAACTTTGGATTTCTCTGCCCCCTCTGCCTTTCTTTTTAACTTAAGCAAAAAAGTCTCCAAAATTAATTTAAAAACAAAAAAACCTTGCCTTGATGTCGTCACCCATCCATGACATGCAGTGATAACTTTATTAATGCAGCTCACAAAAGCGCTGTTAGTAATGGGTGTTTGTTACTGCAGCCACACATGCATAGACCTGGCTGACTCCCTGTCTCCTAACGAACGAACCTCAGGGGAAAATAGTTTTAGCAGGAAGCAACACACCAAGACTAAATGGAGATAAAGGGAGTTCTACTGGATTAGAAAGCTAAAGGGATGGAACACGCCTAGCTGATGTTAGCCAGCAAGTGACCTGGGCTACTGGTCATCAGACTCCTTAAGGATAAACCACTTGGGGATAGAGCTGAGGTAAATTTCAAAGTCTGTACAGCCCTTCCCTATCTCTCATCCTATTTCATATTAATTAACAAACGTGTTTGGGGAATAACAAATGACTTTTTATCTAATTAAGAAGGAGCACATTTTTGGAGTATATATTTTATAACCCATCCTAAGAGGAAATAGATTTATAGATTATTAGTTCCTGGAATCATCTGGGTTCCTATTTGTCTCTGCTGGTGCACCCAGCAGGGAGCTAACATTCTGAGAGGGTGGCAATTGCATTTCTTCATACTCTGCTGAAACCCCCAACATCTGGATGAGACAGAAAATCACCCCTGCTAGACTTGAAGGGCAGTAAAGACAAATGGTTCTTGACTCAGACTTTAACCAGATTCTTAACCAGGCAACAGTAAAAATATTATTTAAAATTAAAATTTAAAAACTTTAGATGGGGATAAAGTAGAGAAAGGACATAGATAAGGTGGAAAGGGCATTTCATGTAATATTTTTACTCCCTACACCCCCGTTTTTCCCTAGGCATTTTTAAAACCATATGCTTCTTTTAAAAACTCTTAGATCTTCTGAGGCTACTGCTATTAATGATATCCTATTCAGGATCCTGCAAAAGGCTTTCTCTGGCAAGAATTTCTCAGACTGTACGCTGTATTCAGGGGGTTGCTCTGCAAATTTCACGTTTGCTTAAAGTTGTGTGCATGTGAACAAGCATTCAGAACGGAAACTGAAGGGTTAAAAAAAAAAACAAAACCCTAACCTTCAGGAGGGGAAAAGCTACCAAATAAACTCCATCCCCAATTAAGACTTTAATTACCTGAAGCGAAAAGCATGAATGCATTTCTGTTAATGAGATTTTGGCCTTCTTTCACTTGCAATAGAACACTCCCCAGCATCCTAGGAAACACTAGGGAAAAGAATTGTCAACACTCACCGAAAGTCGTGCCCGCCTCGGGCCTGCTCACCGACGACACGATGACGAAGCCGAAGCCCTCGTTCTCCCCGCGCCGGATCTCCACGTCGTAGGGCTGCACCACGGTGCTCACCACACCGCTGCCACCGCCTCCGCCGCTGCCGATGCCGCTGGTGCTGCCACTGCCCGAGCTCACCGTGTTCAAGGAATTCTGGCTGCCCTGCGGGGTGCGCTTCTCCTCGGTCAGTGAGGCCGGCTGGTTGCTACTGTGATGAGATGAGGCTGGCGAGGGCACCTCGTTCTCTGTTTTGGGGACTGTATCAGAGATGCACCTCTCAGTTACCTGAATTTGCAAAAAACATGCCCTGCCACCCCTTCCTGCTTCTCCCTGCAACTCCACTATGTGCAAGAAATCAAGAGATGAACTGAGGTGAGACAGGACCTGGCCTCACAGAACTGAGATACAGTATAGGAATCTAAAACAGCTTCTCTTGATAAGTATTTACCTTTCAGTGTCTACTGACATCGTCCCGTGGGCAAACACCCAAAAAGTCACCTGAATTGTGTATCATTTATAACATACTGTATATATATATATCAACATCTACACTCAGGCTTAAGTCTGCAGCAAGCTCTGCCCTCTCCAAAATCTTGCCTGGTGCACAAGTCAAAGGAAAACGTACAGGAAGTAAGTGTAGGTGTGGTCTATACAAACGATGACCGCCATCTTTGCCTCAGAGATAGAGCCTTAGGCCGCACGTTCATATTGTCATAACCCTCAAGTCACATTTCTGCTCAGCTTTCCAAATAGCTTTGCTTTTGATTTTTTTTCCATCAGGCAAGAGACTGTAAGTTGACTTTACCATTAAGGCTGCCACATTGTGGGATTTGTGACACCTGTCAGAGGTATACCTTGTTTCTCTTCCTAGCTTCCAGATGTCAATTATCTACTCTGATCACACAACTAGATACATTAGCCTTCCTTAGAATTCTAGTTTTATTAAATTCCAGTTTTATTGCTTTATCCAGTGACAGGGTAAAGCACTCCTAAATAGCCACAGTAATAGGTGGGACCAAGTTAGGTTTCATGGAAAAAGCAAAACGTTTCCAAGTTTGGATAAGACAATATTTATTCCTAAAAACTTCTCCCTTCATAGATTTCTTTTTTATTGTAGTAAAATATCCAGAACATAAAATATACTTTTTTAACCATTTTTAAGTGTGTAGTTCAGTGGTATTAAGTATAGTCACACTCTTGTGCAACTATCACCACCATCCATCTCCAGAACTTTTTCATCTTCCCAAACTGAAAGTCAGTACCCATGAAACACTAAACATTTCCCCTCCTCCAGCCACTGGCAACCACTATTCTATTTTCTGTCTCTATGAATTTGACAACACTAGCTACTTTATGTAAGTGGAATCATATAATATTTCTCCTTTTGTGACTGGCTTATTTCACTTAGTCTAATGTTTTTTCAATAGATTAATATGCCGTTGACCCAGAGCTAAAAACTCAAAATATTTAAGATTTTAAAAATAAATCTGAAACAAAAAATCACATTGTTCCAGAATTTTTATTTGCGCCAGTGAAGTCAAAGTTTTCATCTCATCTCAAAAGCCATTGCTAACTGACTGCTATTGGCTGCATGAAATACAATGTTGAGAGAGGGTCGGAGGCCAGAAATGAGCTCTAGGGTCATAATCCACGACTAATTAACACTGTTTTCCATGGCTGCAGTAGGCAGGACTCTCACACTGGAATCTGATATATTAACTCTGTAATTAATTATATACCATTTAAATGACTTATACGAGTTTTTTATTTTAACAAGGTGCCAGTTAATTTTATCTGATAAGTATCTGTTTCACTAATATTAATGCTATGGAGAATTCACAGTATTTCATGTCATACTTCTTCAGTAGTTCAACTGATACAACACTTAATCTGCTTCTTCTGCATTGTGGGTTCCATCTTGAATATTTTGAGGTGGGGGCTGCAGACAAAGGTGAACCACCATTATGTGTGCTTGCAAGAGGCTGCAGAGTGAATGGAAAGGACAGACGTTTACACAATGAGCTGTCTCACAATGGCAGTCTGTAAATCATGATTCCCAAGAATGACAAGGAAGAAATGCTAAAATCTGAAAGCAGTTGGAAGAAGGAGGGAATTTCTGAGAGTTTCACAGAGGAAGGTTAAATTTAAGTTGGGCCTGAAAGAATATACAGTATTTTGAGAACTCAAGTACTTGGAAGCTTGCAGGCAGGAGGAAGGAATCAGAGATGACCCAGAACTGGCCAGCTCTACAACTTTCTTGTAGAAGAAAAACAAATCTCAGTTTAATACATATGACAGTCAACAAGCAAGTAAGGTATCAATAACTATTTTATGAGCTTATTTTGTAACACAAACTTAATTTTTGTTTTTTAATTTGAAGCTACAATTTTTCTGACTGTCATAATGACCTCTTTTATTGAGAAATATCATCCAATGAAGAAGGTGACTAAGTTCTGGCTGGCAAGGAGATGGGGGAAAGTAACATATATTCAACTAGTCCTCTTCTAAAAACCTCTGCTGAACATGCACCAATGGCACACTAAAGTACTTTTGAATGACAGGTGTTGTGCAGGGTTTGAGAGGAGCAAACCATCTGGAAATTCTGAGCTTAATCACATTTGAAAACATTTGCTAAAATAGATGCTTGGAGAGGCGGACACAGGACAGGGGTCTTCTCTGTGCATGAAGTGACAATGCACTGTCTGAAGGAATGAATGAAAAACGTACCCGCAAATACCACTTTGCGCCGCACTGTGAGGTTGACGTGGCCTTGCTTGGCAGCTTGTTGCATAAGCTGGACCACAAGCTGGTGTGATTTTCCAATTACTGGTGTCCCATCCACACAGATTAATTCATCCCCAGACCTCAGGCGGCCGTCTGTATCAGCAGCACCCAATGGGACAATGTGACCAATATAAATCTGTTGAGCAATTGGATCATGGATGAAACATTAACCTTTTGGTTTACTATTATACTGATGGCCTTCACATCTCTTAGAACAACTCCATTCATTCATTCATGTCTGCATTCATGCCACAAACATTTATTAAGCACCCACTAGGTACCAGGCATTGTGCTAGGTGCTACAACAGTTCTTAAATGGTGGAAAAAGTAACTATTTCTTGTTTGGTTCCTTGACATTTATCTGTGATCTGGTGTGACTCATTCTTTTTCCCCTTTGCAGAAATAAATCACTACTTTTCTTTAAAGGGCCGGCACTGTGGATAGCAATACGGAATGCACAATAAATATTGTTAAATCAAAGAATGAATCAAGCAAAGTCGTTTGACATCTCCATTTCTGCATTCTTTTAGCACCTGCTTGCAGAGCAGTCTTTATATTTAGGGTCTTGTGTTATATTTACCATTCACTAAACTTTAGCTAATATATTTGTGCTTTCCTTCCCTTCTCAGTAGATAATACATGCTATAACTACCTTTACATGGCATTTATAGTTTATGAAGAACTTTGACAAAAGGCTAGTTAAGAATATGAACCCTGGAGACAGACCCTTTCCAGTCCCTCCATTTACTAACTCAGTGAGCTTGACCCAGTTAATTAACCTTTCTGTAGCTTTATTTTATGATTTGAAAAATGGAGATAAATTCATAGATTTGATGGCTAAATGAGAGAATGTACGTTAAAAGCCATTAGCACAGCATCTGGCACATAGGAAGCACTAAATAAATAACAGCTATTATTATTATGAGGGAATTAACAATACTTATCTTTAGTTCTCTTTTCTTCTTTCAAAAGAATTCTGTGATGTTACACTAAATTTATTCTAAAGGCACTTAAAGGTTAGTGCCTCCTGACCCTTGTCCAGGGTTCTTTCTCTACTTTTATAAAGACAGTGGTCCTACTTTCTCTAATCTCTCATAATGCCTTGTGGAGTCCTCTCTACACACTAGCTACTCAATATACAAAGCCAACTATCTGCCCACAGATTTAAAAGAACTGGCCAGAAGGATCAGGCCGCTGTTTTTCTTAGTTGATGCCTATCCCTATTCTGATTTTTGGTTCTGTTTTCTTTGACGGAGAGCTCCAGATCCTGCAGCACCACTTTTCACAAACACACATTTTTTAGAAAGGATTTAGTCCCTTCTTTCTCAAGATACAAGGAGCTCTACAAAATCCAAGGAATAAGCCCTCTGGCTGGAGATGAAATAGTACTACACCTAGCTGGACTCAAATCTTGGTGATTTGTCACTGCTGACAATTTGCTTTGAAGTCTTAGAAAACGGCATTGGAGGGAGAGGCAGACAAGAGACTCACAGGTTCCCCCGGTTCATTTCCACCCAGAATCCTAAATCCAAATCCAGTCTCTTTTCTCCAGAGGAAGATGTCCTGTTCTTGGTAATCTGGAACTGCAGAGAGGGGAAAAAGAAGAGAGAGATTATTTCTCAGATACAAGTAATCATACTGCTATGGTGAACACACTGACAGGACTAGTACTGATGATGTTTGACCAGATGACAGATTTCCAGCACAGACAAGGAAACAAAATAATCTGGACAAGTGAAACAAAAGAGGGCACTGGGTGAAAGTAAACAGTGCAAAGAGTCATTGAGCCTAAGTTTTTTCAAAGGACTAATCACTGTTTGATAATTTTTAATCAAGTCCAAGCCATTATCCCTGACTAAGCCAGAAGTCAGTGTTGACCTCTCTTCTCAGTATTGTTGCAAGGGGAATTAAGTAAATTAAAATTATCATGCATTGCACCACAATGTGGGTGTCCATATCCAAGAAGAGAGCTCATGTGAAGTCACAGTGACCTCTGAAGCAGAGGCTGACTCTGAGGATGTAGAAGTCCTCTTAAGTCATCTGATGCTATATCAAGTAGAGAATGAAAGAAAACAGCTTAGGTTAAGAAGAGTTTTCAGGGGCTGGCCCCATGGCCGAGTGGTTAAGTTCATGCACTCTGCTTCGGCGGCCCAGGGTTTCTCTGGTTCAGATCCTGGGCGCGGACATGGCACCGCTCATCAAGCCATGCTGAGGCGGCATCTCACACGCCACAACTAGAAGGACCCACAACTAAAATATACAACTATGTACTGGGGGGACTTGGGGAGAAAAAAAGCAAGAAAAAAAAAAAAAGAAGATTGGCAACAGTTGTTAGCTCGGGTGCCAATCTTTTTTTTTTTTTTTTTTTTAAAAAAGTGTTTTCCATTTTTTTTAAAAAAATCACTTTTTCTCTTATAATCAAGACCAGCAATGCGAATAATTTGATGTTAGATCATTTTTGCCAAAAAAGTTACTCTAAACATCCTAATATTTCCAGATTTACTAAATTGACTATGATTTTAGTACCATTACCAGAAAGCAGCCAGCCTTCCCTATCCTTGAAACCAATGATGACAACAAAAATGTTCTGTATCAATGAACCACATTTCAATGCTAAAATGACTGACTGTTTTACTGGAGAGTTTGCCTATAATATTTCAAAATTATAAGTATTAATTTATTATCCAGTAACTTGATATTTTACTTTTAAAACTCAGTAATGGTCCAGGGCTTTAAAATAAAAATCTCATTTTTTAAAAGAAAAGTAATTTCCACAAGAAAATGCTTACTGTACATAAAATTGTTCTTTATACCACCCTGTTAACTAAGGTAATAAAAAGCGGCTATTTCTATTTAATTCTTATTTAATATTTTAATGTATACATAGTGTGTTTTATGGTCTCTAAAATGACATCTATTTAAAAAGAAAAAATATAGTTTAGTGGCAATGAATCCTAAAGGAGATTTTCAAATACTGTTCTGCAGACTTTCTGGTTCATTTAATTAATTGGATTTTGGGCTGAAGGAGTGTGTAGGCCTGAGAATTTAATTCTTGTCTTCTCAAATTTTGTACAATGGGATAGGGAAGAAGAAGGCGGTTGTTTAGATTTCTAGTTGGCGAGAGATAGCCCTTTTTAGTGACTCACCCACAAGCTTACAATGTACAGTGAATGAGTATGCCAAGAGAGAGGAAAGAAACTAAACGAACAGGTAAGTAGAATCCAGAGGAGTTTGAATGTGATATTTTTGCTTGAGCTATCTTAACGCCATGGCTTTAAATGGTGTTTTTTATCCAATGCTCTTTTAAAAATAATTGCTGAGGTTAAGCTGCAAGACGCTATGGAATATGGAGTTAAACTACATTATAGGACTCTCATAAACAATTTGAGAATGATATTTTCTTGAGCACACTAAGGTAACAATATTTTCTTTCTGTTCGAGTAGCTGGCTAAAGGGTATTTGCAGTAATAGCCTCATTGAAACAACAAATTAAATCAAGTTGGGTCTCCATCTTCGGTTCACTCAAGCAGGAGGATTATTACCAAAATAGACCACGGATGCTTTCCAGCCAGCACTAGGTTCCTGGCAGAGTCTGCCTGAAGTCTGCTGAGCCTTTCTGTGAACAAGGAAAGAGCCTTTGCAGAGACTTCCAGCCCAGACCCATTTTTCTCAGCATCATTTAACACAGGAACACTTGCCCATCCTACAGTGACACCAAATGTAGCAAGTTTCTGCCTTATATTGCTCATTTAGGTATAAGCTAACATAATATGGGTGGTTGCGGCCAACAGACTTAGGCTTATCATACAGTTTAGTCCATAGAAAGAAAGCATTTGTTTCTCTCTGAGAATCAATGGGAAAATGGCAAATTTATGTAAAGAGCTTCTTGTTGAAAAAGAAGATGCCCAATGACACTGAGGATGTTGAAGATGCCAGTGATGCGCCAGGAAAACACAGACACAGACACGATACACCAAAACACAGACAAGTTACAAAGAAAGTCTTTTGGCACCTTAACTTTGGCATTTTAACGATTCTACTCTTCCACCAACCAAATGCCACGTATACAAGAATATACTTCAGTGATAAATCAGTCCTGCTACATATTACAGAATTATAGAATTTCTCTCTTGTGTGTTCTGCTGCCACTTCTTCCCAGGGGCAATGAGGTTTCTAAACGACTCCCCCAAAATACTTTGTTCTCTTATTTCAGGCAGATTTTATTAGAATTAAATTTTAGGAGGCAGCAGGGTAGAACCATCTTTCTGATATCAATATCACTTTTTCTTTTGAGTGAAGCTAAATCAAAAACAGCTAAGAAAATCTTGTCTAGCTTTCTTCATTTTTAAGCCCTTGCATTGGGGACAGTCTCAGCAGTTAATCTCCTGTGGTAATGCCAATGACAACTCAACAGAGCGGTCAAAAGACTTCCTTTGATAATTAGGAAGAATGGAATCACCAGGTTCGCAGAGAAAACTCTTGGTATTTCCATTATGACAGACACACGTTTCTAGACTTGGTGAAAACACACCTATCATTTTCTATTTCACATTGTCTTTGGTCTACGCTTGGTCAACAAAAACACCAAAACACTTCCTTCATGGTATTTCTCTTTGTGAGTTTTCCCCCAGCCTCCCAGACCAATGGGAACATCAAACAGGATGAATAATAATGGAGAAATAAAAGTTTTCAGCAGATCCTTACTCTGACATTCTCCAAAATTCGTGGAATTGATTTCTCTTTCTCTTTCACCCTTGCTCAATCCCGACGCAGGCGAAGGTGACATAGCTGGAATATTAATTTCACAATTTTGCAAAGCTTAATGTATGTGCTTTCTCTTAGTTCATTTTAATTTAGTTTTGATTGATAAGGAATGAGCAGTTAAGCTTTCACAGTAAAGGTCATGGCTGCTGTGGATTTTAAAAGACTATAGTTTGATTCTGTTTTTCTTTTTCATTGTGCTTTTCTAGTCAAAAAGCTAGAATTTACAATTGTACCACTGAGAATTTCATAGAATTACCATTACCATCTTAGACTCTTCAAATTTAATTATACCCTAAAGTACACATTCTTGTATGACTTTGTTTTAATCATGTCATGAACTTTAGGTTTGTTGAAACTCTTCTTTCTTTTTGAAAAAAATTAAGTATACTTTTGTCACTGCCATACTACAGCATTTATTTAAAAGAGTTTCAAGTTTCTGACGGAATTCATTCTTGTGCTAATATCTGTTCAGATGAATTCTAGGCAGTTCAACTGGAATAGTCTTTTATTTAGAGACACAAATCATCAGATCTGGACAAGATCTGAACAAACACACATATAAGAACTGTCATAACAGCACTTAAAATCTAGATGTACACTGAAGCTCTTTAAACTCCCTATGATAAAGGAGCCCATTCACCAACTCCAAATTTGTAAACATGTCCCTCCTGAGCAGGATAGGTTTACAACATTGGTTAATATGACAGCTTTGACATTTTCTCGTTCCAAAGGATTTTGTGAACAAAGTTTCAACTGCAAGCTTTAGACTTTTTTTCTAGCAAACACTGATTGGATACTAGGCTGGTCCTCCTGAACATTCACTAATAAGATTGCATCAACATCATTTTTAAAGACATGTGCACAATTGGTATGTTACCTAGAGAAAATACAAAAGGGGCAACATGGCTTTTAAGGGACTTTCATGCTTGCGTTTGTTTTTAATTAAGCATTTAAGCCCTTCAAAGGAATTTATTAACATATCTGCCATTCAGATGGATTCATTTTGACACTGCTGTTTTGACAGATGGCTCTACCAAGAATACAGTATTTTGCACAGCATTTAGACCATGTGAAGGAATTTGATCAGAGATTGTGTTAATCTTAACACTGCTCTTCACAATAAAATGAAGTTAAGAAAGTACATTTTCAAAACAAAAAGGGAATAAAATAGTTCAATGAAGGTGCTACTGCTGACTTCAATTTTCCTGGAATACTTTGCTCATTTTAATATGTCTTGTGGGGAGGGATAGGGAATCACTTCTAACAAGGCTACCCTTTTTTTTTTCCCCAAAAGACAAAATTAAAAAACAACCTAAGCGAACGGCAGAAACTGATCTGGGGTAAAGCAAAATACTGATTAAAAGACAAGATTGACGTAGGTTCATTTGTAGGTACTGTGAAAGAAGAAAATCTGTGACAGATACTGAATAATTACCATTGGGGGGAAGTCTCATCATTATCCTCATTTAGTAGTGAGGAAGAAATCCACGTGAATCTTAACATCAATTAGGTTGCTACAATCACTAATTACAGAGCCTCCAATCGCCAAGAAGAACTTGATGCTCATTTGTGCTGCTAAATCCTATTCCTTGCATGTTAAGGGAAAGTGAAGGCACAAAACTGGCCCTGTTCCAAATTGTCTGACCGCCACCCGAGCAATCTTGATGCTTCAACAAGCAGCTGACTATAGCAAGAATACATATTTTTCTTATTTTTTTTCTGAAGAAAACTTTTTAAAAAGTTTTATTAAATACCAAATTCTCAAGAAATTTTGCTTCCATGAAGGTAAAAAATGGCATTTGAACTAGAGCCTCCTATTAAACGTTGTTAGTGCCGTCAAGCCTGACTCCTAGCAACCTGTGTACAGCAGAGCAGAAGTCTATCCGGTCTTTTTGCGCCATCCTCTCCACCTTCCAGTGCTGTATCAGACAATGCTCCACTGCTGTTCACAGGGTTTTCACAGCAATGTTTTTGGAAGTGGGTGGCCAGGTCCTTCTTCCTAGTCTGTCTTAGTCTGGAAGCTCTGCTGAAACCTGTCCACCATGGGTGACCCTGCTGGTTTCTGAAATACTGGTGGCATAGCTTTCAGCATCACAGCAACAGGCAGCTGCCACAGTATGACCACCTACTGACAGGTTGGGGGGGGGGGCTTCCCTGACCAGGAAAAGAACCCAGGTGGCAGTGTTGAGAGCGCCCAATCTTAACCACTAGACCACGAGGCCTAACCTATTAAACGGATGCATTAGAATTGTCTGTTAATCCATCATGCACCCCTATCACTTCAGAACATGACTTATCACAAAAAGTCATACATGGGAAGCTCAGTCATAAATGTGTGCTATACTGAGAAAAGCAGGGGCAAGTCAATAAAGGAGTAGCTCAACATCCACTGAGATTGGGCCATTGATTGGAGGAGCTGCACGGTTAGAGAGAACTGTGAAAGGACTGAAGAAATACTCCTCTCTGGAAAACACTTCTTCAATGAGATCACTATAGTGAGTGAGAAGACACAGTGAGAACAGACCCCCAGTTCACACTTAGCAACTACTGCTTATGAGGGGTGTTCCAGACGGAACTTCATTTCCTTTGGCCTGGAGTCAGGCATCCTCTTGGGACCTTTCTAGTCCAGGGACCAAATAAATCCCTTCTCAAATTATCTGGCTTTTGTCAGCGTAGTGAACCCTTGGCCAAAACAGTTTATTTAATTCCTCACACTGCTACAGTAAGGAGGCAAGATATCTCTCCCTTGAGGAGGAAAAGGGTGGAGAGACCCCTGAGTGACTTCTAAAATTTGATAGTCAGCAAGTCTCCAACTGGCCTTGTGCCCCCACCTCCTAACTGCTGAACTGCACCCAGTACTGTGGCCAACTTTCCTTCTCAGAGATGCTGGCCTCAGTCCCCTGTTCTGTTTGGGTCACAGAGGAGTTGCTTCAGCCAGCAGAGGAAATGCTTCATAGCCAAGTCCGAGTGGGTGGGCGAGAGGCTGGAGCACCTCCCACCACCTCTGTGCCATGACTCTCCATGGAGCTTTGCCTGAGAGAGAACCACAACTGTGGCTATAGACGAAACCTCTGCTGAGGGGGGCAGGGACAAAGAGGATGGCAAGACGATTCTCTTCTCTCTTGCGGTTTTCATTAGGCCCTTCACCAAACTTGGTCTCCTCCCTCATTAAACATTCTCTCCTATCCCTTGACAAAAAGAGAAAATGAAGTGCATGTCCTGCCTTGTTGCTTCATCCTGACCCATCACGCTCATGACTGAAAACGTCAGTAAGAGCAACAGCCAAAAAAGGGCCCGTTCGCATCTCATATGATTAAAGCATTTTAGGAACTTTCATTGGTAATGGTAAGATAAATGAGTATTATTTATGGTGAATCATCTTTGGAAATCATTTCTTAATAAAAAGTAAGAAATTAAACATGAAGGCAATATTAATCTTAGGTTTATAAGAGCCAAAAAGTTACGATGTACGCCATCACTAGTTAATATTTATGGAAAAGGTAAAGCCAAAGGAACATATTTAACCACAGTATCAATAATTAAAGCACAAACCACAAACTGCTTGTTTTTTTCTCTTTAAGGGGAATATTTAGAGAGACTAATAATGGTAAAAAAAAAAAATTGCCAGTATCCTTAAAATCTAAGAGTCCTCTAAGAAAGCATTTAATTTCTTCTCATTACTCATGCAATCCAAACCAATCATATTTATGTTCTATTGTATATCAGAGCTGTTTCACAAGAGCATGTCACAATCTCCACGTGGTGAAAAATTAATGAGACAGCAGCTCTTATCTTCTACTTCTTTTAACTGAAGGGAAAAATAAATCCATTTTTATCCAGGCCTTTTATGTGATGACTATCCATCTCTACCCCCTCCCCAAAGTGAAGACATAATGGAGCCCCCAAGAATAGCCAACAGATGCTATCGCTGCTGTGGGAAGCTTTCACCTCTCCCCTTGATTCACCTCAATCCAGTTTACACAATGGAAACCAATTTTCAGTAAGCCTCAAGAGAAAGTTGGAGCCCTGGGGAGGGGTCTTGGGAAGACAGGAGCCAGGGTGCTACTCACGTCGGTTTTCATACATGCTCCTGGACTGGGCCCAGATTTTAAAAGGATCTGGTTTTTTCTGCCCAGAGCTGTCGGTTTGGTCAGGAGCTGGAGCCTCTGCAGGAGGTGGGTACTCGGGGAGCACCTGTGTGCCGTGGCTTGGGGACGCCGTGTGCAGGCTTCGGTGGCTGGAGACACTGTGCTGAGAACTATTCTGGCTGTCTTTTCTTTCCAGTGGTTGCTGAAAGTAAGCAAGAGAGAGGGGCAAGAAGAGATTATTACTGGGTCTCTGAGTGGGTGTTTTCCACCGCTTGTCTTTGCTCAGCTCTTCTGCACACATACACATAAATATATCAACAACACTGTGGCCTCCACCTTTCTCCAGCTAATGCTGAATGCAGATAAATCCCCAGGTGATTGGCAGACAGGGAGAGGGGCGGGCCAGATGGAAAGACATAATCACAAACCATACTGCTCTCTGGGCTGTAGCAGAAAACAAATCCAATTTTCATCATATGTTCTCGGCTAAGACTCTGGGGCTGTTTATTACAAGAAGTATCAGTTTAATATCCTCATTTTTTGGTTGATGTTGTTTTAAAAGGTCCTGGGGCGAGGGTAGAAGTGGGGAGAATGTAGGAGACTGTTGTAATTATTTCTGTGAGAGAGGATGGTGGCTTGGACTAGGGTACAAGGCCAGAGATGGACGGAAGTGGTCAGATTTTGGATATACCCTGATGGTAGAGCCAACAGGATTTGCTCATAGGTCCTATGGAAGGTGAGTGAGAAAGGAATCAAGGATGACTTCAAAGTTTGGGCCTCATCCAAATGAAAGACTGCAGTAGCCATTTACTGATATGGCAGAGAGAAAGGGGATAATTATTTGGGCCTGTGCAGTTAGAAGAGAGTTCAGTTCTGGGCTTATAAATTTGAGCTGCCTATTAGACATCCAACTGGAGATGGCCAGTAAACAATTAAGTACGTAGGTTTGAAGTTCAGGGGAGAGATACAAGAAGTATCAGTTTAACATCCTCATTTTTTGACAAAATACATGACACGAAATACTATGAGGTTTAAATGTAAGGCTATAATATCCAGAAGAAATACAATCAGGGCTAAAAACGTTCGTTGGGACTCTACGTCTTGCATCTTTCAATAATAAAATACTCAACTCTTATCTAAGGATTTTCCATCAGTTCTTCTAGACTATAAGAAAAAGGAATCAGATATTTTAAAAATCATGCTAGCATTATATGTGCACTTGTACTCCTAAGTATATAAATAACTATTATATGAAGAGCTTTCATAATCCTTAGCCAATCAATTTTGCAGGCATCACATTTCACCTCTTGATCTCCTGACACTACTGTTGGTTGAAAACCAAGATCGAACCTTATATATGGGTTGACCTCAGGGAGTCAGCCTTGTTAGATTTGTAACTTGTCCAATGTCCAAGTAGTATTCAAAGGGAAAGAGTTTCATTTAAATTTCAGTAGAATAAGCAGGTTCCTGTTTCTTAAAACTCACTCAGCAAAAGACCCTTCCCATTTTATGAAATGCTCTTTGTTTGAATGGTGATTCAACAAAGAGCAAAAACTAATGGGAGAAAAAATATTGGGTGTGATATAAAATAATTTCAGTTATTTTCTCCAGTAAAAGACTGTGGTAAGCCCAGGTGTTTAGTTTCCCCCATTCAAAACAATCCTGGAGTCTTGCCTCTCACAAACAGAAGCTATGTCTCTACACTTATCTGCTTAAAAGCATCATAAACGGGTAGAGGATAGCAAGGGCCCTCTCTGTCCTCTCTTACAGATCCTTATAGCTTTTTAAGTAGTTTATAAGATCTTTGACCCAGAGCATCTCAGTTTGCTAAAGTTCTTAACAGCATCAAAATCTTCCCCTTGGTCTTACAATCAATCCTATCAAAACTGTTGTTCCTTGCTCTCTCCTCAGGTATCCCCCATCTTTCATTCCTTATCTCAATGGAAATTTCCAAGGTCCCTTTCATTTAAATCTCAGGTCCCTCTATACTCTCTCTCTTTATATTCCTTGCTTTGAAATTGTATCTAAAGAAGCTCAAGGAGGACAAAAACTTCATCTGCCCTTGACTATTACAGACTACAGATCTAAATATAGGTTTTGGCAAGGATTCAAAGTTGAGGAAAATTGGGCATGTATTTCATGAAGGTAAGATAGACCATTTAAAATTATACTTGGTGTGCCTGTGGGAGAAATTTGAGGACCATGCTTTAGACTGGCAAAGAGGTCTTGGTAAAACTGTACAAGAGGCTTAATTCACTCAGACTCAAGAGGACAACAAACTCTAGTGAAGATGCCAGGAAAACACACTGATGTCTGGGGAGGGACAAACACTACCCTTAGCCCATGTCACCATTGTTCCCTTTTGAGGATAAAGTGCTCAGCTCAGACATGGATGGATCAGCATTCCAAAGACCTGGAATAGAACCTGGTTCTACCAACTTCCAAGTGTCCCCCCCAACAGTAAATTTTGCTCTCAGGGTCAGCCATCTGATTCCTGCCCAGAGAAGGTCAATACCTGCCTTCTTGCTTCCCCTGGAGACATGCTGAAGATTTTCAGAGTCAGAAAATGCTAATGACAGATACAATCCCCATTCCCTTTTGCATGTGCATGGGAGTTTGTTTTTCTCTTCACTGTGGTCTTTACAGGCATCTGGATTATAAATGAGCATATGCATCGGCTCATTTTGGGTGTGTACACACACTAGCATAAGCACAAAAAAGTTGGAATCAGGGTGGGTTTTCCCCCTCTTATACTTTACTGCATTGCCTATTTTTCATTTTTATAATGCACAGAGAATGCTTTTTATAATTGAGACAAAATTTAAAGCTATTTTCATTTTGAAATGAACTTTGGTAAGGAGAATTAATGAGAACTGCTATTTTCTATTTTTACACTTGGGTAGTGTTTCGTTTTTGTTCTCCTCTCAGGAAGGAGAGAAAAGATATTTTAAATGTAAAAGCAAATAATTCCCAATAGATAAAGGACCTCCGAGTTTACCCTGAGACTTGTATTCCCTCCCTTCAAGTGCTGGCCCTTTCTGGGTTCCTCAAATGAGTAGCAAATGCCAGATTGTGGGGTCAGTCCATGGACACTAGAGTCATGTCACAGTTAAAGTCCATCTTTGACCCTGGAAGCTCCAGTCTCCTCGTGTTGAGACTACGCTTCACAAAACCTCCCTGAGACCTAGGGTGAGCTGCATGGCAGGATTACCGGAAGGAAACATCACACTCTTCTTCCTCTCCTGGGGTTCCTTGGAGTCCCTGGGAAGCCAACTTTAACCTCTTCCACTCACTCCCTCTTCCTGAACTGGAGGAAAATATCTTTCAGGCAACCCTGCCCCAAAGACAGTCTGATAAAAGGGCTGCACCTTTCTCCTACAGAGAATGCACATGTGCTTTGACACACATACCCACAAATGCATGCACAGGCATTCTCATCTCACCTCCCGGATTTCTAAGATTCTTTGATGGCTGTCCCAGTGTACAAATCTCTGACACGGAAGACCTGGAAATCTTGAGTTTAACTGAAGAGACAGCTGTGCCATAACCAGAGTGGGCAAATGAAGTCTACTGGAAGTGGCATGGGCCATTCTTCAAATTTTAATACCCTTTCTCACCTCCCCAATAAATGACTCATTTAGGTCCAATTTAATGCAATTTAAAATGACAAATGCAATCTGGAATGAGTCTGCAAAACTGCCTCTCAATCAAACTGCACCTCTGCATCCCTTTCAAGTGTCATCTAAACTTTGTTCCTAAATTTGGAAAATAAAAGGAAAGCAGCATCTTGAGAATGTGCTCTAAAAACTGCCACCACTAAACTCTCACTAAATGGCATATTCTAAACCACACTAATGGGCTAAATACACAGTAATCTGGAAACTTTTTGGATTTCCCCCGATAAGATTTAACCTCACTTTAAGTTTCCTTTCAAGTTCTTGTTGGCACTCCGGACTTGTCTTTTATCTAGTTACAGCCCAGAATTGTCCAGGAGAAAAGCCATGTTTATATATTTCTTAAATTAAAGTCAACCTGTAGCCGCTTCAGTAGTCTGGTTGATCTCCCAGAAGACCTGGGTCATGAGAACAAATTCACTTCTGAACTAGTTAGAGCCCAGGATCAGATTTGCATCTAATGTGATTGTCTTTCACCTCATCTTTCTAGGTGAGAAACTGGCCAAAGACAAGTATCTATCATTAAAGATATACTTTCAAGTCTGTTAAAGTAACTCTATGCATACTAAGAATATGGATGGAGGAAATACCTAGTACACCAATGACACAACATCCAGCTAGGCTCCCTTGAGTAAACTACTTATTCACTTATCTAATCAACACATACTAATCACCTACTGTGAGCCAGATTCTGAGGGATACAATGTATTAGGAAGAAAGGGATAGTGCCTGAGGTCTTGGAATGGATACCTGAGTGTGTATCTAGGTGTGTGTATATGCACGTATGTGTATAAAGGCATATTAACCACACAATCAGAATAGATTGATAACAACGTACTGCAATGTCCTCTAGACAGATGGTAAGGAGAGGCCTCTGGAAAAACACTCCATTAATGGAAGCAGCTTGTGCTAAGTCTTCAAAGCAAAAATGAGCTTGGATTGTTTGAAGACAGGCAAAAGGGTAGTGTGCACAGCGAGGGAGTAGGGTGGTCTGAGATGAACTTGGGGACCAAATAATGCAAGGGCCTCATGGGCTACTTTAAGGAGTCTGGGTTTCATTCTTAGTTCGGGGGAGCAGGAATCCTTTAATGAATTTAAAGCAGGGATGTGCCAGGAGCCAATTTACTTCCAGAAAGTTTGGCCTCACTAGTAGGTGGAGAATGGGTTGGTGGGGATAGGAGTGAAAGCAGAGAGCCAGTCAGGAGGCTACTGAGCAGTCCACGTGAGGGATCCGAGGTGGTTTATACTAGGAGAGTAGTAGAGATGAAGGAAAGGGACTAGTAAAGTCAAAAGGCATTTTGGCGCCAGACTCAATAGGCACTGCTGACAGACTCAACGGGGGAGACGAGGAGGAAGAGGAGATCTCAGAAACATGGATATCCACCTCCCAGTTCTCCAGCTTGACCAACTGGTTGGAAAGGGGAGCCACATATCGAGATGGATATTTCCAGTGCCAGCTGTTGTCACTATGCTGGTATTTTTTGAATCAAGATTTTTATTTCTGAATATCAAATCAGAGCCAACTAGGAGGAAAGAAATGGGCTCAATTTTGAAAACTCCATAAAAGTCCTTAGCCACACACTATGGGTGAATTCGTGTCATTTACCAACCTCCCTAGAACGAATGGTTCCCTTACTACTGACAGGCAAGGGAAATAGGGAAGATGCAATGGTTTTTATAAATGGAAACAGGAAAATAAATCAGCTCATCAGTATTTCACAGAATGATTTCAAAACAGAGGTACTTATAAAGTGAGCTGAAAATATTTACTTGGAAGAGCAAATGAATACAGACAGCACTTAGGAGCTTAAATGATGAAGAGAATTCATGTGGCTCAAAAATGACAAATCGATCCATTTTAAAGCAAAATTATTTACAGTTCACTTATCTGCCAAGACTGAAGGCCACTGCAGCAATTTACACGGACAACAGGAAAAACTCCAAGTGCTAATGAGATAGTAGGCCAATGTCATTAAAGGTTGTGCGAAAATCAGAGACTCAAATACAAGGCAAAGCAGAGGATGGTCCTTCTTTTGGTCTCTTTCTTTTATCATTTATGGGTCTAAGGCAAACGATTTCTTCCCAAAAGGCAGGCAAGAGGAGTTAATGGAAAAGAGAAGGAAGGTATTGATTGGATGTGAAAATGAATTTTGGTTCACACTGAATGTTTTAAAGAAATCTAACACAATAGCAAAGTCCATTTTCTAAAGCTCCAAAGGGGTGAGGATTGAGCTGCTGTGAGAAGCGAGAGGCAAGGACCTGCTTAAGTAATCCTGCTCCTTCGCCCATCTGCTACTCTCACTGCTTCTCCCTGTAGCATGGAGGAGCTTTGATGGGTTGTACTACTGCCCTGGTTGTTGGACAAGTGGTATGGGGAAAAGAAGGAAACTAGGTACTGAGACAACTAGGAGAGTCTGAGAAAGAGCCAGGGGACATAAGACTGGAGTTTTCAGGCCAGGGTCACTCACTGTGTACATTATCGAAGATCTCTCCTTCACATCTCTTAATGACTAGTTGTCAGCAATGTCCTTAAGATCCCTTCCAGGGCAAAGAAACAGAGGACAATGGACTAGCAACCTGTCACTATTGCTACCTTTTGGCTTGCTACGAGGTTTCCTACAAAAAGGTTGTTGAAGAGACTGCCCTGCCCCCTGTTCAGTGTGCCCTCTATGGAAACTTGGAGAACTTTTTAGTAACTGGGAAAATTTTGTCTTTTTAGTTAACATGGTATGCTCTCTTTGATCTGACTGTTAACAGCTAAGTAAATAACGCGGTTTCCTATGTTGCTCAGGCTGCTGGGGAACTCCGAAAGATTCCACAGCTCAATCATAGCACCTAACTCAATCTTGGGTCTTTTATATGGCTTTGTACAACTACTTAACTTTGGTTATTATAATTAAGAGCTGAATGATTTTCATTATGTGTGCACTTGGTTCTATATTATATTTCTGCTTTGTTAACTTTTGGAAGCATATGCTCATCAGACTTTAAGCCCCATGAGGAGGGTCTGTATAGATCTGCCCATTTGTGTGGTTATTGCTTGTCTCCTCCCAGTTCCATGAGGACAGGAATGTTTTCTGTTTTAGTTCCATTGTATACTGGCAGTGGCTCTGGCGCACAGGGATACTCAATAAATAGTTGTTGAAGGAACAAATGCATAAAGATTTTTGGTGATTTGTGACAATGAATCCTTTTTTTGAAAGGAGCAATCAATAAATCATTTGTTTGTAAGTTCCAGGAAGGTGCTGTGACCATCTTATTTATTATAGTATTTCCGGTACCTTCCGCCAAACCTGACACTTAGTAGGTTCTCAATACTACTTCACTAAATAAATGAATGGATGGATGCATGCATGCATGGCTGGATGAGTGGGTAAAAGATGAATGTACAGATGGATGAATGGATAGATGATGGATGGTTAGATGGACAGATGGACAGATGAAGGAAGGGAGAAAGAGAAGGAATGGCTGGGAAGCGAATTAGTGAGAAAACAGGTGAATATGGACTTAAAATTCAGGGTTTGGTATGATATTTAAACTCTCACAGACAAAATCCTTATGTGTTATTTAGACCAAGAGTCTCAGTTAAATAAGTTTCAAGCCAGGATGATTAAATTGGGCCACGGAATCAGCTTCCCAGTGAAGTCTAAAACCTGACAGCAAATATGTCTTATTTTTGTCTCTGCCGTTTGGCAGAAAAATCCCTGATGTTGTGGATGTCCAGATATCAAATTAATAAAATTTCATTAAGACACTGCCATTGTCTCCAATGAGTATTAAACCATATATTCAACATTTAAACTAAATCTCGTAGGTGAAATTGCTTATTAAAAGTAAGCTATCCAGGCTATCCAGGAGGCGAAACAAGATCAAAAAGATAAGTCCTCCTGTTCTAATAAAAACCCAACTACTTAATTATTAAGAACATTATTTTGAAAAAAGGTGTGAGGGCGAAAGGAAGCTGTCAGTCACATGACCAAGCCAATAATGTCAGGAGCCTCTAGGAAAAAAGAAAAACCACGGCCTTAGGTAAAGAGAGTATAGTCACAGAGCTGATAGTAAATCTTAGCGTATCACAGGCCAGGCACAATCAGTGTGCATTTCATTACGTAGCCTGCATAACTGACCTTATCTGCCATCATGTGAATGGCTTTCTGGAGCCATGATGTCCAGCTTCCCCATGGATTCCCTCCGACCCCACGAGAAAAATCCCATAATCATCTGTCTCTTTGGCAGGACATCATCAACATCCAAACTGGGAAAGGGAAACAGCTTTCAACCCACCTGTACAGAGCTCCCACTGATCACAGATGTTAGCAAAGCTCCTCTGGCAACAGCAGACCTTGGCAGATATCCCCCAAATTTTGTACAGCAGCTTCCAGAGCGTGCCAACAATGCTGTGAAACCCATCATCCCTGTCCTGGCACAGAAATCAGGGCAGGACCAGCCCCAAGCTGGGGGCTCATTCTTTCCTAACCCAGCAACACATCAGTCTCTTAGCTTGTGGTAATTAAGAGCCAGCAGACTGTGGGCAAAGCAGTTAAGAGAGCTTTTTTTCTAGGAATGCAGCCTGAGTAATTGGCTTGCTGCTTGCTAATGACATGACTTCTACAAAAATAAACTGTCATAGGGAATTCTCTTAACTGACTTGGTGAATGCAGGCTCTCTACCTGTCTGATACCCTGTGAGTTCAGCAGGGAATTCCAAAATACTTTGGGGAAGAAGAGATGCAAATGAATCTCCAAAAATCCTCCTGCACAGTTAAGTTTAAATGGGATGCAAAACAAAAAAAGACACCTTGCTACCTGATGTCATGCTGCCTCCACAAAACTGCCCTCTCTCCCCCTGTATGCTCCTTGTCAAGACTCCATTCCACGTGGAGTGTGTAAAATAAGTCCACGCATCACAGAGCATGGTTGGGGATGGGGAAGAAAAAAGGATGGTTCCCTCTAATTCAAGGCTCATGTGACACATCTTCTAGATTTGATTCTATTTTTCTAAAGGCTGAATAGGTTTCTGACTATGACCCAGGGATGGGGAGACACGTGCATGCATGTGAGAACACACACACACACACACACACACACACACACACACACACAAACACACACACAGGTTTTAGCATCTCTGTGGTTCCAACATGGGCTCCGACCAGCACTTTTCTGCCTGGATCTTAACACAAACTGACAAGGAAGGAGCCCTGAAGTCACATGTTCCAATCACCATGGCACTATGCCATTGGAATCACATCAATTATTGCAGACTTTCTCTTTGGAGAACTTAGATGTGGGGCTTCAGAATGCAGGAAGCTCCCTCTTTCATCTTAATAAACTTCTGCCTCTCACAGCCAGGCTTGGAGACAGGTGGAAGGAATTCAGCTGCAGCACCATGAGCTGCAAAGTTTTAAAGGTTCTCCCTTCCTGGATGGCAGAAGGCTGCAGATTTTCCCTCGCCCAAATATTCAAGCCACATGGTAGTACCCCTCTCTATCCCAATGTTAATGAATTGGGAAGCCTCTTCCACCCGGATCAATTTCACAGGCATCCGAGTTCCAGATTTTGAGTTTTTAAGTAGCATTTTAATCTGTTGCCAGTGCCCCAGGAGCAGAACCTCACACTACCAAACAAAACACTACAGCCTCTAAGCTATTAGCTAACATGTCAACTAGGTGATGCATCTTCAGGGAAACCAGATTAGAAAGGACAGCAAAACATTGATTTCTTTTTTTTTTTTTAAAGAATCCTATACCTGCAGCATAATGCTGCTAACGCTGGCAAAACAACAAAGGACATTTCCACAGCAAGGAAATGTCTTATTCTTAGGGCTGGGGCACTGAACATTGTTCCATGTGAGCATGGACACCTATACAGGGCATAGCCATTCTTCCTTAAACCTACAGGCTTTTAAATTTTGTGAACAGTTCATCATCCAGTGGACAAGAAAGCTCAAGGAGAGAATCTACTCATGCGAACGGCTGGAAACACCAGTTGACAGCAATGCTACCCGGTTAGCAGGTGGAGTTTTTTTTTTTTTTTTTCCCCTCCCAAAGGAAACAATAGCATTTGTATCAAGTTAAAACATCTAAGAAACTCATCTATTTGAATGAGAGTTGTGATGCATTTACATAGAGAAGATTCCAACCATGAATTCTTTCTCCTGGCTCCTGCAGCCTGCCCACAAATCACTAGACAGTTCAAGACAAACCCAAATACCTTCTATAGCAAACAGATCCCCAGAACTCAATATAAGGAGCCCCCGTCCAGTTTCCCCCATCCACTCTAAAACACATTTAGTGAAGTCAAGCCAGACCGCGTCCCCTCCCACCACCTGCCCCCCTGCCCCCAAACAAGCACTAAGTAACTGACAAGTCCTTACCGACTTTGGGCTCTTCTTGGGAACGGGCAGCCCTGGAAAAAATGCAACAAGGAGGGGAGAGGGGAAGAAATCATTAGCATATAAATGTTACCTTTTCCTTAAAGAATAATCCCCAGGTGTTTCATGGCAACCTAGCCATCTGCAGAGTTATGTCAGATTTCTCCCCTAGCATCGGAGTTACCAGGCTGTTCATATCGAATCAAAGCAGAGGGAGGAGGAGAGCGAGAGGCAGGAGATCTATCTGCATTAGCTATGCTGACTTGTACTGCAGCAGCCTGGAGGCTGGGAAAAGAAATTCACAGACCTCAGCGGCCTGGGAAATTGAACACTTGGACAGAATCTCAAATGCTCTTCTGGATTAAGAGAGACTTAACTTACAATTAAGTCCAGGATATTTCCTTTCCACCCGATCCACTTGTCAATTGAAGCGGACCAATCAGGAGAGAGGAAGGGGTGTATATTTAGTTTCAGAGGAGTACATGGTTAAAATTAAAATTTTTTCCTTTTTTTGGTCTTTTCTTTCTTTTTTTCTCTCTGCCTTTCAGGAGAGGGAATGCCTTCTTTATTTGGATGAGCCAAACACCAAAACAAAGACAGATGCTCTTTTGCCAGCACAGAACACAAATCCAAGTCCGTCTAGGACCCACTCCGGATCCTCGGCACACCTCTCAATACCTGTCAGTCATCCAAGCAAACTCCTATTCAGCTTGGACTCGAGCTGGGACTAGACCCTTAAGGGGAGAGCAGGTCGTTTGGGAGTGAAAAAGAGAAATTTCACAGAGCCGAGAGAAAAACATAATAATGGAGAAAGAGAAAAGGCAGAGGAGACAGAGGTGGTCTCTGAACCTGGCTGGCTCTTCCAAAATCCTGTCCTTAGTGGGAGGGTGAGAGCTGGAAGGGACTCTGATCTCCTCACTTCTAGGAAAGTCAGCAGTGATTAAGGGCAGGCTTATGGGAAATCTACCACCAGGGGAGTGCAGCAAAGGAGGGCTAGAATGGAAAATAAAACCACATATTGGTATTTCAAAAGTAATCGTTTCTGCAAGCTGCCCTTTCATTTTCAATTTTTAAAATTTCTTATTTGAGCAAAGGTCAGAATGCAAAACGCAGATTCCATCTGTATTAGGCACAAAAGATACACTTAGGAGCTCATGATTTTGCACTGAAAACTTCAACCTTTTTTAGACAGTGATCCCTATATGTAGGGTGATGATTTCAACTCTTTTGGAAGGGGCTTGTCAAACCATGAGCCTTGCTAAGTTCAGCGCAAGTCACGCGAGGCCATGGAAGTGGGTGGGTAGGAGGAAGCCACCCAGAGGAGCACGGCAGAAGTGCCCAGTGCAAGGAGCCATGATAGGAATTCCTTGTCCTCAAAGGCATAGGGGCAGTTTTCTGGCAGAGCTCATCAGAGCTTCAGAACGAGGTCACTGCGGTCTGGCAGAGTGGCTCTCAGACTTCAGAGTGTAGAAGGAGCACTTGGCAGCTTGTTAAAAACGCAGAATCCCTGGGCTTCACCCTCAGGGGCCCAGGAATCTGCAGTATGAGCAAATATTCCAGGAGATTCTGATGCGGACCACATTTAAGGAAACTATGATATGGTAGAAAGAGTATTTACCCATTCAAGTCAGGCAACCTTCAGGAAGTTGCTTTAGAGCCCTTTATGCCTCAGTTTCTCAATTTATGAAATAGAGATAATAAGCCTCACTTCACCAGATGCTTGTGATAATTAAACAGCAAAATCTTTAAAAGCCTTGTACTTGGCACAGAGTAGGCCCTCAAATGTCCACCCCTTTCACCTTCCTGTGCTAATTCACACCATTCAGAAAGGCAGTGGTTATGGTTATCTTACTGTAACTAGGGAAAATCATTTGCTAAGCATGTGAAAATATAAAAAATATTGTAGAGGAAATATTTTACCAATGGATGAGAATAACTGTGTTGAGCAATTTAGATATGTCATTATTCTCAAAAACAATTATGAGGTGCTTTTATTTGTTCATTAATGTGATTCCCTTAAGGAATTTTATCAAGTTATATTAGTGTGAGTCATTGTATTCAGTTCAAAATTATACAATATTACATTCACACTTTTCCCTAATTCAGACCGACCTTCTTGGTTATCTGGAATAAGCAATGTTTTACTGTAGTTAGCTTCTATTAGGCTTGACTTCACCCAGGATCCCAATGATCTTCTACAAAAATCTGTAAAGAATCCCCAATTAAGCAGGAAAGGAGTCAAGGAAAATGGCTTCAATCCACACTCTGCTAATCCTTTATAAGACTCTGACCATCCTCAAGTCCCTATCCCTTAAGATTTTCATATATAAAATAAAGGGCACTTTCCATTCTCTATCATAAGAAACACGCGCACACACATTCAAAGGTGCATGTACAAAGATGTGCACTGCAGCACTGATAGTACAAAGGAAACCCAGAAACGACTAGATGTTCTAAATAAGCTGTGGGACAGCCAACTTATAAAGCAGTCTGCAGAGGTTGAAAGGAATGAGCTTTCTGTTTGGGTAACAACATGGATAATCTCCACATCATAATGTTGAGTGAAAACGACACGCTGCAGAATGACAGGTACAGGAGGAGACGGGGATTAAACATACTCAAACACACTCACGGCATCTACCCTCCATGACTGTCTACACCAAACTGAGAAGTGGGATATTTCTGGGGGGACAAGGAGGACCAGAGATCAGAGGGGTTAATTTCAGCAGATTTTAGCCTTAATCTAGAATTCCTTTTCAAGAACACCATTTTCACATCTTGCTGAGGCAATAAAATATTAATTTAAAAACAAACATTAATTAACTAACAGCCCTTCCGTTAATTGTACAAAGCCAACCAGTCTGAAGCACATGGGGGTCATCAGTTATAGTCTGTTTCCTCTGAGGAAGCAGTCCATGGAACATTCTAAAAGATCTCAGCTCAACTGACACAATGTTTTATTTTACAACAAATAAAAACTTCTTTGAATTTAAAGAGGGATTTGTTCCTCTTGGCTAGCCAGTTGCTGAAAACCTTCTTTTTATATAAAAAGCCATACCTTTTACAGGAGCCAAAAGTGGCCAGAAATTAGTATTTAAAAAGTAAAAAAAATCAGGAGACTCCACTTCACCGTTTTTTTTTTTAAAAAAAGAAATCAGATTTGTTTTAGGTCTATATACTCATTAAATCAAAATCTAATGAATATGAATGCTGGAACAAAACTCCTGATTACAATTCATAATTTACTTTAGCCAAAACTACTCAGATGTATTAAAAACAGCATGGAGACCTAATGGAAAACACTCAAAAAAGGTCACTGTTAGGCAGAGTTCTCCAAGACTTAGAAATCAGAGGATGTGGCTCTTGTCTAGCTAGAGTTGACTGCAAGGCTATCCATACTGGATAGGTGACAGAAAGCAACAGGATCCCACACTTCATGGCACATCAGTGGTCTTCCTTAGGACAAGTGCACACTTTGTGTTCCCAGTGACAGCAGGAAGCGTGTGTTTATAAACTGTATCACATATTACATATGAGGCATATGGGCAGAAACAGCACCATCTTACTGAGCTCGTCTGTTCCCTTCAGGGAAAGGAAGGGCAACTTTGAGAAGAAGCAGAAGAAAGAGTCCACAGATGGCACCATCTGCTCTTAGAGCCTAGAAGGTGACAAAGGCTCTTCAGAGGGATCCCAGAAAACTTTTACAGGGAAGTACACATTCAAAGTATGAGTCTTAAGTGTGATATAGAGAAGTGGGAAAAGCTTGCGACCTGAATTTCTAAAGTTCTCAATGAAAAAGGTGTCCCTTTGGAGAAAACAACTGGCAAATTCTCTGCCAGTGACTCGGGTTGACCAATTAACACGAGGGGGAGGAATCTCTATCCTTTTAAATAACAAGGTCATAAACTACGCTACTGAACAGGTTCTCATGTAACTAAATGACAAATGTTATTCTTGGTGAAATTTTATAATGGTTGTACACAAAAATTTATACGAAAAAAGTAAATATGTAACAGAATACACACAGATTTGGAAACAAGGACTAGGAAGGTTATACACCAAAACAAGTGTGTTCTTCGGCTCAGGGGATCTTGGATGCCTTTATTACCTCTTTTAGTATCTTCAAGAAAAGCTTTATTTATTTAAGAACACATACATACACACACACACAGATACCACAGTAAACCAAAGTCTGTACTGCCTTTTTAAGTAAGATGAAAGCAGCAAATTTCAGAACATTTTATTGCACTTTTAAATCTCTAGAGCCATCACTAACCTCTACATCCTTCCAGAGTTGCTTACTTTTTCCCCAAAATGAATATATACATATACAGTTTCTTTAAGCACTCTGTTGAGATTAAGACTTCTGTTTGTTCTACTGACTAAAGGGCAATGGGAAAGACTTGGAGAGCTAGCTCAGCTAGCAGGGGAAGCCAAACAGAAGCCAAGCACTACCAATTCCGCACTGAGTTCAACAAAACTTGAGTTGCTAGGAAAGAGACTGGACTTCCCTGGACCAAATTCTTTCTAGGTTTAAAGCAAGTGAGAATGTCAATCAACCTTTCTAACCGAAAGAATAGAGAAAAATTGTGCAAAGGACTTTGAAGGGGTGAATCCTAATGTCAGTGTCATATGCAAAATAGGTCTTCAAATAATAAAAATGTATTATGTCATCATGATATTCATTCCCCTCTGCACTTGGTTTCTAGATTTGAGCATTTTAATACAAACATTTTGGTTTCCTCTTCAGTGTTCTAACAAACATTATGTTGCTAATCAATGTCATTGAACACATGGGATTGTTTAGAGTTTTGCAAAGGAAAATGTTGCATTAGAACTGGTGTCCTGGATCTGAATCAGGCATTGCAATGTGCAAGGAGCAGGGAACTGTTATATATATTTAGAGAAAGAAAGAGACACACAGTTAGGTAGTTCGTGGAGACCACTGAAAGCTATGGAAAAGAGAAGGCTCAGAACCTGCTCTTATGTTCCAAAGAGTTAGTAAGACTGCTCCTGAGCACATTTTCATCTCAGACCCCACCAGCTTTGTCTCTTATTCTAAAATCTATCAATACATAATCCTAACTGTAGGACCCAAAAATTATAGCTGACTTTAACTCAGTTAACCCATCATTAGGAGTCTGTATTAAGGAAATAATCAGAGAGTCTCACAAAGATTTATATAAAAAGATGTTCAACACAGTATTACATAAAGAAGATAAAAATTGAAAACAATCTGAACTTCCAAAAACAGAGGACTGAGCAAACATATTGTCATACCAACAAGATAAAAAATTACAAATCCATTAAAAATGCGCACGATCAAGAATATTTAGTGGCAAGGAAAAATAGAAATGATATAAGACGTGAAAAGCAGGATAAAAACTGCACATAGAATATAAGCTCATTGTTAAAAAATAGATATATGTATATATCACACACATAGATCATACACCCAAAGACTAGAAGGCAAGGCATTAAAACATTGTTTCTGAATGCTAGGATTAACAGGTGATTCATATTCTTATTTTCAGTATTTTCCAAGTTTTCTAGATTTTTCCTATAATACAGCTATAATCATAAAGCACCAAGCATCACCGAAGGTCGCAGCTGCACTGTGTGTGCTTGGACAATGGTATGTACCTATTGGCTTCAGTGCAGTGCTAGATAAAAAATAACTGGAGTTTGTTCTAGCTCTGTCTTGGCTCAATGACTGCCATTTCTACTCAAGTGTCTGTGCTGCTAAATTACTGGGCCATGGCCTTGATTGAAAATGGGAGAAAAAGCTGCTTGAGCCTCTCTCAAGCAAAGCTACACAAAAACACAATTTTGCATATAATTTCAAGGAGTCTCTGAAGCCTTGGCCAGTGACCTTGAGAAGCCCATTTGACTGGGGCCTACGATCCTCAGGTTAAATCATACTTGTCCAACCACATGGCTCTGGTGTTAGATCCAATGCCTAGGGTGAGGCTACCTTCAGCTAAGTTTGTGCCTCTAAAAAGGACAGCAGGTATAAAGTTTCATTGCTTGCTTCTCCTTCCTCTTTCTTGGGAAGATTTAAAGAGCACATCGAAAAAAATTTTGATGAGAGAAACTGCATTAAAGAACACACCAGAATACTAACAGTTATCAGCAAAAATGCTGCTGCATGAAAAGATAATGAGCCTAGTAGGTAACGCTTTTACTGGGGAGGGGGGATTAGTATGATGATGAATCAGAATACTAAGAGATCAAGGAGGTACAGATGTGGAGGGATGCAGGAAAGACAGAGTGAGAAAATCTGAGATTTCCCCGGCAACACGGAATTGATGGTTATTTGTCTGCAAACCAGTGGCTCTAAACAATTAACATTAATGACCAGTAACCCTTCTCAAGAAAGCCATCTGCATCACTCTCTGCCAGCCAGTTTTTTGTTTGTTTAATACAGAATATATAAACCATGAAATAAATTTAAACTGCCCTCACCTTACCGATAAAATGCTAAGGACAGTCCAGAAAACCGGAAAAGGAAGGTACACTCATCAGCCCTAACATTTTCCACTGAGGGCAGGAGGGAAAACAAGGAAAAATCACTCACTCATTTAACCAAACTGTGCTGAGGGATACTATGTGCCAGGAGCTGGCATTAAATAAAGCAATGAACGAGACCCACAAGGACCTGTTTTCACAGTGCTCACATTCCGTAGGGCAACAGAGAATAAACAATTTAGCAAATAATTTCAGAGTGATAACTTGAGTGATGAAAATGAAGCAGGATAATGGAACAGGCCATGTTGGGATGCACAGCTACTTTATACTGGGTGGTCAAACACGTCTTTCTTGAAGAGACAGTATTTGAGCTAAGACCTGAAGCATGCGAAGGAACCAGCCATGTGACTATTCATCCATACAAGATTTATTGAGCTCTGCCATATGCTTAGGGAAGCATTACTGAAGAGACAAAGGTAAATCAGACATGGCGCTGACCTGGACGAGTTCATCGTCTGTCTTAAAGAGAAAGAAGCAAAGTGACGGTTATAATTCAGTGTGGTCAGTGCTAAGTGCCATGACAGAAGAAAGCACTGTTGCTCTTGGGAGCAGGTGAAAAGAAAGGTAATCCAATGTGAAGAAGAGGGCAGAAGGGATGAGCTGAACGCTGAAGGAGGGCCAGCATTTAATCACGGGGTCAAGGGGCTGGGAGCAAGAGGCAGTGATTGATGCTTGACTGAATAATGATTATGACCTTTTTTAAAGCTCAATCAGTGTGTCAGCATAAACTCAAGGCCAAGTTTAAACTAGAGTACATTCTCACTGAAGGACCTTACAAACACTATATATCACAAAATTGAATCCATAAAACAAAATGAAAAATAGTTCTAGCTTAGACACATTTGATTTTTTTCTCCTTCCTCTGGCCAAATACCATCATCAACCCTGTGGTGTAATTTTTCAATGCAAATATGATACCAGCCGCCAAGAACAGGAGCATCAGACCCAATGTCTCCAAAAAGATGAAGACATTCTTTCCTTTGGGGACCTAATAACAGTCATTATGAAATATTATGGCCATCATAATTTAGAGAGATGGTTGGACTTCAGATGTCTGGAATAAGTAGGTCCCAATGCTATGTCAGTTGGCATTTGTTAAGAAGATTAAGAATATAGTTGTACAGCTTTACAGCTACGGAGAAACCTGCTTCAATTACACAGTACATATAGCCGAATAAATATGTCCCAAAGAGAAATAAATGGCTTGCAAGGCTGGTGATTGCTAATGGTTTACAGAGCCTTTCACCTCAAAGTCATAAGCCTTGAACTGGCACAGGTGAGGAGAGACCTGAAGTCATTAATACTTTGGGCTGCTCAAAAACCTACGTAAGATGGATGGATTGTCATCATGCAATTCCTAAGAGAGAAATGGTCACTTCAGAAAAGGTGTCACTGAAATAACATAGATAGTCTTGTTGTGGACTCCCAAGAACACCCTGAAAGGTGAAAAACTTGGCTTCTCATTTGTAAAAAAAGAATCTTCAAAAGCAAGGGCTGATGCAAAAGTAACAAGAACTGAGAGCTTGCCTGTGACAAACGTTTATTCTTCATAACTGCTGTCTGATTTAATTTCTAATATCATCCCTATTTTAAAGATGAGAAAATTGAGACACTGATGATTAAGTAACATGGCCAAGGTCACACAGTCAGGTGAGCAGCTGAAAGGAGATTTGGTCTAATGCCAAGCTTGTGCTTTTAAACACTGAACTATACAGTCGCAAAGGCGCTTAATCCACTTTGGATCATAGCCCACTATGAAGGGATTAAAACAACAGTGTTTGTACGTACAAAATGCATTCATAGAAAACTTTGCATACAGCTTCACAGACTACATAGATATCAACCTATAGGTCAATTGGTCAAGGTATCTTGGATCCATAATTGTGAGGTGAACTAAGGAAAAGAGTTTCCTTTCTACAGATATCATGGGAGTCTAGGTGTAGTCAGTCAAGGTCTCAACATGTCTCTGAGAATCTACTCCAAGTCAAAGTACCTAAATCATTGATCATTCAAGGCTACATACGCTAAAAATATAAGACAAGTCTGAACTGGGGGCAGGGAAGCAAGTCTCTAAAGCTACACATGTAACAGGTGGGCTGGGCACCAAGCCCTATGAAATACAGTTTCAAAAGTGGGTAGGAGCTTTTTCTAGCTTGCAAATGTATTCTGACACTACCTGACTAACAAGATTTTTTTAAAAAATTGGGAGTAGGGAAAAAGATGGAGTGAGTCAGAAGGAGAGTGAGTTATGGCTTCTTCTCTCCAGAAGGGGAAAGAAAAAAAATCGTCAAGTTACAAAGACCACTAATTTGTCATGATGTACCATGAGGCCAATTTTTCTTCTCCAGGGAATATCACCATCAAGAGCTACTTTTTAAGGGTAGAATTAAGCCAGTTTCTCAAATGGTTCCAGGAAATCTCTCTAACTCTGTGTGGGTTGGAAATATTTGTAATTAGGCTGTTTAGGCATAGGGTCTTGCCTCACTCCATAAATGCTTCCACCTCTGAGGAAGACTTCCTAACTGCCCGACTGACAGCTTCACCCTTCTACCGCCTATATTTCCAGTCTGAATTGCTCACTGTGCAAATGCTTACGAGATGACCCTGCTACCCATTCCCCTTATTGACAGCCTATAGAAATTTCTCTGGACTAGGAGACTACTTCTGGCCTGGAAGCTCCAAGGCAGTTCCTCCAAAGTTGAAAGTTTGATTTTTAGCTGCATAGGATGTATGGGGGGGATTATTAAACAATAGCTCAAAATAGTTCATTGAAAGAAAACACCAAAAAGGATTCCTTTTCTGGGTTGGAAAAACAGGATGCTGTGTGGGCCCTTATTTTAAGGTCACTGGCTGCAAAGGGAAACCTATCCCTGTAATTGGTGCTGAGAAGCTTGTAGGTTAAAAAAATATATGCCAGGATCCCTGACTTTTAGGTTGACTCTTATCTTGGCTGCTTATTTTTAGCAATGCTAAGTTAGGCACAGGACCAAACAAGAGATCTAGGACAGTATCCCAAATTTTATCCCTACAGGACACCAAACTCCTAAAATTTAAGCACCCTCTTGAGGCTGCTTTATCTCTCCCACCACATACATTTCCAAAACGTATCCTGGATCCATCCATGTGAGTCCATCTCCACTGCCACCACTTTTTCTCGCCTAGATGACTACAAAAGCCTAAAAACTGATCTCTGCTTTATTCTTCATCCCCGTTCATCCATTATCCACACAGAAGCCAGAGACATCTTTCTACAGCATAAATCAGGTTATATGGTCTCCCAGCTCCATGTCCCTGTGGCTTCCCAACACAGTTTCGATGAAACACCAGCCCTTTTCCGTGTCCACAAAGCCCTCTGTGATCTGACCCTGCTTGCCTCTTTAACTTTATTTCCACTCCTCTTCCCCTTGCCCATCTGCTCCAGCCAGACTGGCGCTCTCCACTTCTGGGCTAATTCCTTTCATTCCTCTAGGCATTTTCACTGGCTGTACCCTCTGCCTGGAACACCCTGCCTGCAGATCCACGTGTGGGTGTCTTCTCGTCACTCAGGGCTCTCCTCCAACATCACTTCTTCAGAGAAGCCATCCAGGGATCCAGGCCATCAGCAGATCTGAAGTGACCTTTCTTGTCACACTTTATTTACACAGCCCAGTTTCTTTGTTTTCATAGACCCTATGACTCTCTAAAATTATTTTGTTTATTGTTTATATTGTTTATTGTTATCATTTACTACGTAAATGTCATATCAATGTACATATCAATTACTATGTAAGTGTGATCATTTACTAGTCCCCAGCCCTAGAACATTATCTGGTCCCGTTCAATAAACATCCTGCCAATGAACGCGTGAGCGAGCGGAGCTCATGAAGTGCGTTCGTGTGGTAAGGGCTGTAGGAAGAGCTGATGAGGCGAAGGGGAGGGGCGGCTTGGCCTTTCTTTTGATCACCCTCATCACTGCTGTGACTGCTTAACAGCTCTTGATCCTTGGGCTGCTCTTTGATTTACTAGTGAGCTGCCAGGCTCGGCTCCACTCACCGCTGCCTCCCTCCGTGCAGAGAGCAAGGTTCTGCTGTGCCACCTTGCGTTCTAAATTCCCATCACAACGGATGGCTCATGTCTCAGAATTAACGGAAGCCTCATAAAGAAATCCAAACCCTACAGCTCCTAGCCCCCAGCAAAGGGATATGTTCTCAGGGACTCTGTGAGAGTCTAAATAATTCTTCAGTTAAGGATATCTTCAAGTCTTTCCTTTGAAAAGCACCTTTTATGACAATACTGAGTGAAAAGGTTTCAAATACCTCGCCCTTCCCCACAAAAAGCAAGCAAAGACTGAAGAAAAAGATATTTCAGTTCCTTTTCTTCAGCCAAATCCATGAATCTCTTGAGTAGTTTTAACAGCCTTATTTGTGTGACAATCACTTTTCTACCAAAACGTACTTCTGCAAAATTGGAGGGAAATCTTCCCGTTTGCTCTGTAAGGGCATCTATTATTTGGCCATTTCAATTAACTTTATCATCAAACTGCTTAATTGCGACTGAAGCCACCCCTGGCACCATAACAAACTCTACTCTAATCTCTTAAATTTAGGAAATCATATTAGCCTTAGAAAGCATAGGTCGTGGTTAACAACGGCAGGCAATCCAACTTGGAAGTCTTGCAGCACTGCATTATTCAAAGCGTCTGGAGTCAGACCTAAAGAGCCATTTACTGAAGGGTCAGGTTTTTCCAGAGAGCAAAGGACAGATGATGAGCAGCCTCATTCGTCTCCCATGGAGATATTAAATGTCTTCAAAATCCTCTTGCTGAAACAATATCTGAACTGGTCTAAGTGATTATGTGAATTAGAGAGGAAAAAAAGCTGTTTCCTTGACTTTGTCAATTTCTAATGAATTGCTCGCCCATATAGCTATTGGAAGCAGCCGAAACTCATGCTCTGTTCAACTATAAGATTTCAGGTTTCAGTGAGTCAATACTCATTTTGCCAATTGGATTTGCTTAAGGCAGAATATGGGAATCAGTTTCACCCACACACCCCCCAACACACACACTGTCCCACTCAGGACGAATCTCAATTAGAAATAACTTTTATAGGTCAAGTACATTTAAGACGCAGGGAAAATTCAAGAACTGCAAGGCCATTTAATCTGGGAACAAGATGTATCATAGGGCACTGCCTTGCAGGAGTACTTTGCATTTATGACAGAGAACAGTAAGTAACAGAAATTCACACTGGAAATGAAATACATGCTTACTCAGTAAGCATTTACAGTGATGAAGACACTCAACAAGTTTGTCACTGCGGAGAACAAATGCCAGGAGCCTTTGCTTCCTCTCCTGTCTGATTCTGGCTGTTTCCTGTTGCATCTTTCTTGGTAAATAAGGCTCTAATCAGGCTTAGAGTCGACACAGATGGAGAACTTAATGCAAGCAAACATACTGGAAATGGATTTTTTAAAGCTGTCATAAAGTTTTTGAGGTTGCTTTTTACATACTAGAAATCAGCCCTGGATATTTAAATATCCACGCGCGGTCCATCCAATTTTTCTCTCGCTTTTGCATTTAACATGCTCAGAACAAAAGAATTCATGAAAGAGTCTGACCAGTATGGGTAGTATTATGTAAAGGCAACACATAGGAGACTTATGAATCTATCCCTGGTCTGAACCCAACCTCAGCTTCCCCCTATGTACATAAGGGTCCGTGGAAACAATGGTCAGAGGGGGAGTCCCCATTGCCTTTCCCATAGTTGGGATTCCAGATCCCCACTCACATATGATTTCAGTGCATACTCTCTCCTGTCCCACCCATCCTTCCCAACTTCCTGAAGGCCTTCTTTCCTGCAGCAGCAATTTCTAGATTTTAGATTTCATGGACCAGCAAATTTTCATAAAATAGATTTGAGCAAGTAACCACAATTCACCAATTCCTTATTTTGAACACTAAGAACATTATAAAGGGGGAGACAAGTAACGATCAACTACCATTCCATAACTAAAAGTGTATTTCAGCAGAAAAAAAGAATGGGAACATAAAATCTGTAAACGAGAGTCCTCCACCGTGGAAAAACTTAACTTCATGAAGAAGCTGCTACTCTGTCCTGATCTTTCTCGTTTCACTGTCTACTGAAAATCATGCCACCACACACTAGAAAGAATATATCTCCTGCCACCTTCTCCCTTGAGGCTCCTCCTTTTTGCCTTCCCTTATCTTTTCTCTATCCCAGAAAATTATTCCAGAAGTATTGAAAACACTAGGACCACCTGAGCATCTCCTCCACCTCCTTCTCTTAAGCCCCATTCAGGCTGACAGAGCAGTAAACCCTTCATCAGGACAGGGTGGTTCTGCAGGTACGATAAGCCCTCCTCTTGTTCCATCCTCAGTACAGTGCTGAGGAAGGCACAGTTCCACTCATATTTCAGATGACAATGTGGGAGGCTCAGGGACATTGCCCATGGCTGGCCCAGGCTGCACTGCTAGCTAGTGGCAGAGAGGAGGACTGAAGGGAGATGGTGACAACTGGCCAAGTCGCTACTTCCATTACTGAGCCTATGCAGAAGCAATGACTGCGAAGAAATGGGGAATAGTCAGATGAAATTTCTTCCATCCAAGTACCACAAAAATTAAACCATAAAGTGATTTCATTTGCACCTAAAAAAAAACCCAACAGAACACAGCATTTCCAATAAGCAAAAACAAGACGGGTGTTAAAGAGGTGATAGCAGTGGTTCTCAATCAAGGTTGATGTTGCCCTTCAGGGGACACAGGCCATGCGTGAACACAATGTTGGATATTACCAGTGGGGAGAAGAGGAGGGGGCTACTGGCATCTAGTAGGTAGAGGCCAGGGATGCTGCTAAATATCCTATGATGCACAGGTCAGCCCCCACAGCAAAGAATTATCCAGTCCATGATATCAATAGTGCCTAGCTTGAGAAACTCTGAGATAAAAAACAACTGTCTCTTCCTCCTTCAATCACCACAGTCTTAAGTCAAAGCTGCTACATAAACTACTAACAAACTACGTAAACAAAGAATCCTATTAATTCATGGGCAGTGCTGGTATTTTTTTAATGCAATCATTTCCCACTTTGGTAAATAGTACCTATGGCAAAAGGAACCACAGAGAATAATTTTTAATTTAGAAAAAACATAAATATCTAAAGGAGCATAGACCTAATTCCAATTATTTCCAGATGATTTTAAAAAACTGATTAGTATTTATGCAACTATAAGAAAGCTATTTTAAATACAGCTTTTTAGATAGGTACATCACGCCCAGGCCCCTGAACATGTCAGCTGTCAAAATAAAGGTCTAATAAAAACCCAGGTTGCTGAACGAGGTGAGCTGATAGCCAACAGCAGGGGCAGAAAGGGCCTCCCTCTATTACAGAGTCTTATAATTGGTCCACGCTGCAGTGTCCTAGCTATTCTGACTGCTTCCTCTATGATACAGTGAAAAAGGATCTTCTGAACTTTGCCTCAAATATGAAAATCACAAAAATAGTATATTAGATTATTTCACAGCAAAGGTAATATACCAAATGAGATTTCTAGAAAAAGAATTAGCACAAGAAAATGGGGAGGATGTGATTAACCACACTGTATTTTAGATGTTTGCTTGCATGTCACTCATGTATAATGAGAGATTAAGACAGTGCTGAAATTCGTTGAATGAAAGAAGGAATGCATAGCGTTTACTGCATATGGTGAGAAAGAAAGAACACTGAGAACATTAGAAACACGAAAAGGAACAGGAGTATGAAATAAACCCAGGTAACAGCTCGGCACAAAAAAGGCATGTTGCCAGTGGAAACAGCACTCCTAAGGACCCAATGCTATTTTCAAAGACATTAAGATTCTACCAACGAGATTTCTGAACCAAAAAGGATTATGTTCACAAAGAAGGGACATGATTAATATCTGAGCAGGAATACAAATAGGGGAAATACCAGGCAAGGGATAAGGTGGGGAACGTTTCTAAATCTGCAGGTGGCAATGCAAAGACAGTCTCAATAAAAATCATGGAAACACTTAACTCCAGATGGTGGTAAAGAATGTGTGATTTAATTTGAGGCAAATGAAGGAAGGTGGAAAAAGATTACACAGGGCAAACTCTGCCTCAGATAACAGTTTTGAAAATCTTCAGAACTGAAAAATGCTTAGAATAGAGGTGAGGAAGATATCTCTTTCAACAAGGAACTCAATGGAGTAACGTCGCAAAATTATTATAAGAAAAGGGAGAAGCTATCATAATACTCTCCCTCATCGCAGAGACTTTTCACATGGGAGACACCATCCAAAGAAGCTGATAATTAACACATTAATTTTCATATGGAACCAAAGTAAAGGTAGAAAATAAAAGTATATAAAAGTATACAAATTAAAAGTATATAAATAAAAAGAATGGGAAAGTAGCACTTCCTGGAATTTGGAGATGATAATGATAAAAAGAAACTCCTAGGAAATGGGTCCAGAGCAGGTGTACAAACCTCCCTTAGTGCCTTCACACATGCTGTCTTTGGGTCTCAAACTCAGCTGTCTGAGCAATGGGCAGCTAACGTACAAAAGTGTGCCAGCCTAGAGGGAAGACAGAAGAATGGCAGGACTGTGGCACATTGGAATTGTTGGTGCCAACTAAATGCATTTAAATTTAAGAATATTTTCTAAAGAGACTACTAAAAGATACATGAGTGGGTCATGCCAAACACTGCATGGACCACCAGTTTGTAACTCCAAATCCTTCTTATGCTTCAAAGCTCGAGTCTAGTTGTTCTCAGTAAAGGGCAATTTTACCTCCCAGGGGCTCGTTTGTCAACGTCTAGAGACATTTTTTGTTGCCACAATTTGGGGGGTGAGGGGCAAGTATGTAACTGGCAGCTACTGGGTAGAGACCAGGGATGCTGTTAAATACCCTACAATGCACGGCACAGACCCCGGAAAACAAGAATAATTATCCGGCCCAAAAGGTCAATAGTGCTAAGACTGACACAATCAGCTCTAGTCTCATGTCATTCAAAAAGGCTCCACCATCACCCCTCGTCCTCCCTGATTTGCTGCTTGTCCAAATCTGCACCGCACAGATTCAGACTACATGTAACTGCCGGTAAAATTCACGTGTTCGTCTTGGGTCTCCCTCACTAGGTTCTGAGAACCCTGTCTTCTCTCTCCTTCTCCTAGAGCTATGTACACAGAAAGTGTTCAGTCCTTGGTGAAGACCAAGAATGGGTCGACTGGGAAGGGGTGTCACAAATATTATTAGAGCTATGAAATTAAATAGAAAAGAAAAACAGCTAGAGCATAACCTCAATTGATTCTACCAACAGAAAACCTCAAACATACAGCAATTTCAATAGTGTACTTTTAGGAGAAAAAAAACCGATCAAATCTAGTCCCATTTTCTGCATAGGTTACATATACTGTCCCAAAGGCCACCGCCTCCTCTAGGATGTTGGGTCCTGTCCCCTGCCCCTTCTTAAAAATCTCACTCCTGCAATGATTTCCTTTCTCCCCAGCATCTCCAGTTTCTGTCTTCTGAGTTATTTCTGTCAGCATACAAGAATGCTGCAGTATCTCCCGTCTTAAAAACCAAACTAGGGGCCGGCCCCATGGCCAAGTGGTTAAGTTCATGCCCTCCGCTTCAGCAGCCCAGGGTTTCGCCGGTTCGAATCCTGGGCACGGACATGGCACTGTTCGTCAGGCCACGCTGAGGAGGCGTCCCACATGCCACAACTAGAAGGACCCACAACTGAAAATACACAACTATGTGCCCAGGGGGCTTTGGGAAGAAAAAAGGAAAAACAACATCTTTTAAAAAAAACCAAACCAAACCAAACTCTCTCTTTTGAATTAGCCCCCTCCAGCTAGGAGAACTGGCTCTTTTCTCCATTCCACTTTACAGAGAAACTCTTAAACAACTTGTCCAAATCCCTATCCCACTTCTGGCTTTCACCCACACTCCAGGCTGCTGCGTTTGCACACTTCACAGACCGTGTTCTTGGAGGCGACGAATGCCATCGGCAATGTTTCCATTCTCCTATGCCTCCACTCCTTGATGCCACCAGTGCGGCTAGAGCCTCCTGGAGACACTTTCTTCTCTTGGATTTGGAATACCACGTTCCCTGTTCTTTCTCGTGTTTGCACTAGCTGTTCCATCTTGATTTCCTTTACTCTGAATGGTATATGTCCTAGGGTTCTGTCTTGGCTCCTTCTCTTCTTTCTGCTCTTTCCCTAAGTAATTTCATTCAGCCCCATGGGTCTAAATACCCGTGAATATGGCCCACAATGAGAAATATACTTTGTAAAACGTTCATGTACATATACGTGTCTCTATGTATTTATGGGTATATACACAAAGTAAAGGTTTCATGAAAAAGTACTTATCTTTACCAAGTTTGAGGTACTCTGATTGCTTCTATTCTGTTTTACTTTTGAGAAAAACAGTGGTTGTAGCCCAATACATTGGTTTCATGGCCTAGTAATGGGTCACAGCTCACAGCCTGTAGCACACTCATTGACAAGATAATGGCTTATAAATGCCTGTCTCCTGCCCTAACCTCGCCACCACTGAACCCCAGGACCCAGACATCTGTCTATGTTTCTGATCCACTTGGATGTCGGATTCACTTGCATGGACATTTCACAATTAACGTGTCTGAGAAGGGACCTTGATTCCAGGGTTCAAGGCCCACTCACTCCTACCTCAGTATCCACATCTTAACAAATGGCCCCTCTGTCTATCCAACTGCCCAGGCCAAAAATACAGGGGTCAATTTTTGCCTCCTCCCTTTTCCTTTCCTTCTTCAGCAGAGGTCAACATTATAGCCTGTGGACCAAATAATGTTTTCTCGGAACACAACCAATCCATTTGCTCAGCTATCGTCTGCTACACGGGCAGAGGAGAGTGGTGGTGGCAGAGACCAATATGGCCCACAAAGCTAAAATATTTACCATCTGGCCCTTTTCAGAAAGAGTTTGCTCACGCCTATTCTGCAGTCAACCTAACGAGTCCTGTTGACTCTCCTATACACATCCCCAATCCCCCTGACTTTCCTCCATCTCCACTGTTATCACTCTAGCCCAAAATGCCAACACCACTCTCGGTCTACTACAACAGCCCTAATAGGTCTTCCCACTTCACATCTGCTCCTCTAAAATATATTCTTCAAACATATGACTGTCTTAAAATATCAATGAGATCTTGTCTCGTCGCTGCTTAAAACTGGATCTCACACTGAAAATGAAATTTGAACTACTGATCCTGGTCTCGAGTCTCTGAACTCCATCACCACTCTCCTTCTTCATCTTTTGTCACTCGCAATGGCCTTTGTTCTATTTCTTTCTCAGGGTCTTTGCATTTACTGTGCCTTCTTCACTTCCGCTCACTTCACCTGGTTTTATTTTCTTCCTAGCACTTCTCTCTGGCTGATGGCTTCTTGTTCACCTGTTTATTTCTGCCCTTCCTGAACTCCTTCCTCTAGAATAAAAGTTTCATGAGATCAGGGGCTTGGTGGTTTTCTTTGCAGATGATTCTGCTCCATTTCCCAGTACCTGGACAATGCCTTGCACACAACGGTGACGAATTTGTCCCCCCTCAAAAAGGGAAAACAAAGCAACTGTTTTACATTCAAATTCAGACCTGTAAGTAGCACAGAATGATAATTCCACAGCCTGCTAGCCAGGCCAATAATTCTAACTTGAAATTCCTACACTCATCCAGAAAGGAGAGAGGATGTCACCACTCCTTAATGAGAATTATAAATCACACACATATTTATAGTAAATAATGCACAAAAGCAAATAATTTGGTGCGTTAACTTTACCTTTAAGGAGCATAACACATTCCCTTACAGAAAAAAAAAAAGGCAGAAGTTTTAGGTGTGCCAACCACTTGGCATTATGAATATAACAGGAATATACCTCAAACTGTCCAATCTAGTCTAAAACTGCATATAAATGTTAGAAAAAGTAAGTGCAGCCTGCTCAGGTTTGAAAATGATAAAACCAAAAATCCCTTAAAAATTTTTAAGAGAAAAACCAGAGTTCCTTAAGATGCTGAAGGTGAGGGATAATTTTTATCCATGATATAATGGAAGACGGAACCAAAATAGAGACATTTTTATATTTATCTCATCTCTTGCTATAAGTCATCTCAAATACAAATATGCCCTAACAGTCTATAAAGAATTCTCAAATAAAATCTTTGGAAACTTTAAACCAAGGCAATAAACCAAAATAGCAACTTAAAACTGCATTAATAATAAAGGCCAGAAGGCTCCTTACTAGCAAATGCAAATACCGTCCTATTTAGCACCGTGGAAGTGCTAGAAGTTTGCTAATTTTAACTTGAACAACTTGTAACAGCTAGAAGATATGAAGCAGCACACTGGACTTGACAAGGGGACTTGATTTGCAAAATTATTAGAAAAACTAAGCAGCATAGGTAAGCAGGGAGGTCAACTAGTTTGAGAAACCGAATCAGATAAATATGCCAAGAGACTTCAACATCTTCCTTTTTAAACAGAGCTCTGACCAACTGTAAGTTGCTGACAGCTCATGTGGCAGATTATACATTATTTTATGTATTAGAATGAAAGGTGAATTTTTCTTGTGTTTTAAAGTTTCTTGTCCTTTTTGGATTAAAGAGACTTTACCCTAATAAAATACTTCAAGTTAAGCTCCTTAAACATCAGTCCAATGCAAAAGATGAGCTCCTTCCTGGCCAGGTGGAGGCCCTGGGACCTGTTAACCCTTGATGAGGCCGTCCCACGGTGGGGACAGAGCAGACTGCCTCAAGGGCTAATACGTTACAAGTCTTTTAAGTTCTCTGAGTCTCAATTCCTTGTGATCCCCTAACATCTAGTTAATACGCATAAAGAGCTTAGAGCAGTGCCTACACATGGAAAGAATTCCACAAATAGGACCTATTATTATTATCTGTATAAAAAGAAATCCATTCACCATGAAGTTGCCTTCCATTCCATATTCTTCTTCTATTCAAAGGCATAAAACTAAGAGAAAGAGTAAAATAAAGGATATTCAACATCTCACTCGCGAGGGTAAAATGATCACAATCTCCAGAGCAGCGCTGTGCAACAGGACTTTCTCGTAGGATGGAAATGTTCTCTAGCTGCACTGTCCAGTATGGTAGCCACTAGCCACATGTGGCTACTGAGCACTGTAAATGGGGTCAGTTGCATCAAGGAACTGAATTTGAATTTGTATTTAATTTTAATTAATTAAATAGCCACATGTGGCTAGTAGCTACTGTACTGGACGCTGGAGAACATGCTTAATTGGACCGATATGATTCACTGACATGATTTCCCAGTATCTTGGCCTCTAGACATGCTCATCAAGGCATTTCCCCATGATCTGGAGCAGTCGGCGACACAGAGCGTGGGCTTTGCAGGCAAACAGCCCTAGGTTGGGATTCAGGCTCTGTCACTTTTTCACTTTGTGATTTTGAGATGGTCAATCTCCCAATGCCTTTGTTCTCAGCTATAATGATAGTGCTCACCTCAGAAAGTTCTTTCCAGGATTAGTGTTTATGAAAACAAAGGGCTTGGCATCAACTCCTATTTTTCATTCTACATATATGATTTTCTGAATTCCTACAACGCGCCAGCCACGACCTGAAATGGTGGGAATAAAGCAATGGTTGAGACCAAGGCCCTGCTCTCATGGAGATCACAAATAAGTATCAGTGCCTGGATGGAGAAGGACAGAGCAGAAAGTGATAGCAGTGGATCTACTTTATTTCCTGTGGAGTGGTCAGAGCAGGCTTCTTGGAGGAAAGGACTTTTGAGAAGCCTGAAGGACACACACAGACAGCCCTGTGGCTATCTGGGAGAAGAAAAATACAGACAGAGAGAAAGAATGAGTGCAAGGCCCTGATGCAGGACTTCAGAATTTACTCTGAATGATGGGAAGCCATTTTGACACGAGGAGTGACTTGATCCAATTGACTTTAAATCACTCTAGTGGGAGAATGGACTGTAGGAAGCATTTAGACCTGTTGCAAGGCCACTGCAAGGCCAGGAGCCATATGATGGATGGCAGGGGGCTGGGCAAGAGGTGGGAGGTAGACGGAGCCTGGGCATACTGAGAAGGGAGAGCCGATGAATTTGCTGATGTGAATATACAGAACTCCATCACTATTAGGATATCACTCTGCAAGCAACCTGAATTCCTGTTCGGAGGCCCTGCTGCTCAATTTGAGAGATTCTGGCAGTCAAACGCTTAAGTGGTGCAATTTGCAATTCATTCTCCAGTCCAAGACCAGAGGGCAAAAAGAAGAGGGGCGCCTGATCACCCGGGTTTAACTCTCTGGTGCACAGCTCACCGCGGTCCTAATTATGGTTTTGCATCATTTCAGAAGGAAAAAAAGCACACAGAAAGAAGATCTAATGCTAATGATGGGCTTGCATGATGAGATTAGATATTGCTCTCCCTATTTGGATCAATGATGATTTAATAAACTAAATACCATTAGTAAATTTTGATGAAAATTAAGTGGCATCAATTTGCCCATGGACTTCAGACCTTATTCATTGCTTCACAAGTAAGATATACTCCTCGACAGTTACGGTATTGGAGTTTCATATCCATAAGCCAAGAAGCTGCATAGCATAGCGGTTAAGAGCCCAGTCTCTGGAACTGGAATTCTCAGGTTCAAATCCTGGCTTCACCACTAACCAGCTGTGTGATTCTGGGCAAGTCACTGAACTTCTCCAGGCCTCAGCATCCCCTTCTCTAACAGGGAACTAAGATATTACTTACCTCAGAGGGCTCTTTTGATTATGATATATAAAGTGTTTAGAATCAACTATGCCTGGAGCATTGTGGAAGTGTTTATTTTTATTACAAGTGGCTTAAGCAAGGAAGAGTAAAATATGCTTTCCCAGCCAAACCAGAAATTTCCCTTTTGCTTTATTCTAAGCAAATTTAGCTGTGGAGTTTCAACAACTAAAACAAAAACAATTTCTTCAATTTTTTTCGTAGCATAGGGACTAACAATCACTGCCTTCATTCCCCAGAGGGTCTACTGAGAATCATAGCGCCAAGTGGTAAACTGGTAGCTGCGCCAACGCAGCCACAAAGGGGTGTTGAGAGGTTCTATCTACGTGTGTGTGTGTGTGGTGGGGTGTTGCTTGTACTATGGTGAAAAACCTGGCACACAGTAAGTACTCAATCCCTGATAGTAGTAACATTATCATTACCATCACCACCACCATTGTCATATCTAATTTTTGCCTTTTAACATCTCTTTATCATCTTTCTAAAGTTATGAAATATGACTATAAAGCCAGAGGATTAATTTTCTATTGCGACTTGTGAAGCACGTTTAACTTATTCAGCGAGTACCTACTAAGACTTTACCACATGCCAGGTTCCCCGGGAGGGACCAGAGATACAAGCATAAAAGTTGGACCAAGTCTTGCCCTCCAGGAATCCTAACATTTCATTACGATACAATCAGATCCTGAAATTACTTAGTGACCTGACAAAAGCATTCAGTAGACAGTTTGTGCAAACCGGAAAGCAAAACATCAGTCTGTTACTGTTGTGATCAGCAGAAGCCATGAGGAGATGGTGCTCAAAGTGGGCATCTCCAAGATCAAGTGCTCCCTTTGATTCTCCTTATGTGAAGTAGAAAAACGTAGAATTTGGGATCCGAAATGGACCTTAGGGAAGACTGAGAAATCTGTTGCTTATAAAGTAGACTCTAAAAGGAGACTATTACTCAGAAATGAAAATAACTATTTAGTTTTATAAATTTATTTTCCCCCAAGTTACATATCATATAATCAAAATTAGAAGAGTTCACGAGGTCAGGAGCCTAACATTGGTTGCAACTCTGACCGCACATCAGAATCACCAGTGGAGCGTAAAAGAAAAAAAAAAAAAATAGATGCCTGGCAGTCATGCACTGAAATTAAGACACTGTTGGTCCAGGCTAGACCTTTTTTTTTTTTTTTAAATAAAAAGCTACTCCTACCCAGTTGCTTCTGATATTAGTCAGTGTCAGTAAAATATCACTGATTTATCATATGACTACTTCTATGTCAGGAATTAGCATAAATGCTACCTTATTTCATCTACATCACGCACATGCAAAGTAAGCATTATTATTCCCATTTTTTCAGATAACTCGCCTAAGGTCACAGTAAAGGCAGGAGCTGGCACTTAAACTTGCGTCATCTGGCTCTAGAATCTTCTGGTCTTTCCTCTACACATCAATGAGGTCATTCTTTTTTTTTGTTTTTGAGGAAGATTAGCCTTGAGCTAACATCTGCTGCCAATCCTCCTCTTTTTGCTGAGGAAGACTGGCCCTGAGCTAACATCCATCCCCATCTTCCTCTACTCTATACGTGGGACTCCTACCACAGCATGGCTTGCCAAGTGGTGCCATGTCCGCACCCGGGTTCAGAACCAGCGAACCCCAGGCTGCCAAAGCAGAACGTGCACACTTAACTGCTGCGTCACCAGGCCGGCCCCCAATGAGGTCATTCTTTGCAGAAAATTAGAGCCAGAAGGAGTCACCCTAAAGATGATCTGGTTCAAAACTTTCATTTTATTTTTTTTGATAAAAAAATGAGTCTCAGGACAAGAGTAGTAACCTGGTCAGAGATACAGGGCAGCTAAGGGCAGAGACTGAACTAGAGGTGGGCTCCCAACATCCCTAGTTCAGTTTTATTTTCAATACACGATTTCTGTCAAAAGCAAAACACACATTCTCCACTTTCATAAAGTACTGCTGCATCTTCTCTTGAAACGGAGTATTCTAACTCAACCCAAAACTGCATCTTAAAGAGTGTCCCCACCTACTAATTGGTGTGAATTAGCCAAATATATCAAATATTTTACACAGAGGAGCATGCGTAGTTATGCTACATATAATTCCTTTTTTTAAAAGGTAAAAAAAAATCCTTTATGGGACAAATTCTATATCTTTTGTAAATTTTTTTTAAGAAAACTATTTTTTGAAAATAGTGATCACCTTCTCACATGATTTTCCAAACACCTCAAAAAAGTCTCTAGACTCACACTGGCGTCAGGTGACAGGCCATCTGAATGCAAATGCTATGTAAAAAATAAAAAAATAAAAAGCATTCTCCTGACTGGACAGCAGAGGGAGAAGGAGGAAAGGACATGCCACGGGAAGATGCGGATCCAGGAACTGGAAGAAGGCGCTGCCTCTTACAGAACTTCACTGACAGACCAGCAGGCAGGGATATGTTTACGGAAAAGAGACTTGGAAACAAATCAGTAATGGTTCCAGCCGCCAGGGCGCGTGGGTGGACACCCCAGCAACTCCAAGCCTGACCCAGGTAACGATCTGACTCCAGAAATTGACAAATGACATTTCAACCTGTTTGATTTCCAGGTTGTGGGGGATGAGGGGTGTTTTCAGACGGGGAGCATGAAAAATGCTAAAAAACAAAATGTACCTGATCTTGAAAAAACAAATATCAAAAATAAGCTTGAGAGATCAAGAACTAAAACAGAACAGAAACACAGTCAGTTCTGCCCCCAAAGGAGAAATGTCAGTTCTTTAAAGCATTGAAAGACTCACCCTTGAGACTGGAATTCTTAAATCAAGAAGAGTGTGGATTTAAGGAGTTTATCAATCTGTTCGCTAGAAGTGATGACAGAAATGAGATGTATTAGAAAGAAGCAGTGAAGTGGCCGTTTACCTTCTCATTTAACCTGGCTGTTGTCTTTGTTGCTTCATCAAATCTTCTCATTTACACCCCATCATACAGGAGGGATGATTAAAATGTCAGCCCCGATTCAAAGAACTGATGTATGGCAGAAACAAATATATTCATACGCTTTCTAGAAAGATTAATAGTAGCTGGTGCTAGCCTGCCAAATGCACATGTACAAACTTTCTATCCTATACATAAATCAAACACAAGGCATATGGTGTATTTTAAAGACTGCTGATGTTACAGTGATTTTAAATTACTCAGGTTCTGGAATAAACTATGTAGATGTTGACTAATGTGGCAATATATTCTGGATCTGCCTATATTAATTTAATGTTATAAAATGTAACATGGTATCAACCAAAAGAAGGTCTTAGAAATTAAGGAGAGAGAATAAACACATTTGAAATCAAGGGGTATGTTTCTAGACATCAGCTGTTTGCTAGTTTGGGCAAATTCACTACAATATGGTTCCAGTAATCGTGTAAATTAGTAGATTGTAATGAGACTTTATTTTTTGATTCACTCAAAAGTGAATTAATGGAAAAGAAAAACTCAACACATTGATAAAAGAAATGAAGGAGCAAATAAATGAAGTAGGAGAGAAAGGTGGTTTGGGACTTTCAAATGAGCAGCGGCTGAATCAGAGACGCTCCTGATGTACCCGGAACGACTTAAAAGTTTCCAAGTTGTCAGCCACAAAAACCAGCAATTATGCAAAAATCAGGGTTATTCAGAGTTAAGTTGGGCAGAGCACTGGATTAGAAACCACATAGTTGAGGTGAACTTTTCAGTCCTGCGGGCTGGCACCTTCCTACCTTTCGGGGAAGTGGTAAAAATGAGATGAGAGGTGCGTGCTGGTATGAAAACTGCTTTTTGTGAATTGCTAACTTGTCTATAAGTGCCAGGTATCATTATCATTATCATCATCATCATCCTCATCCTCATCCACATCCTCATCCTTACACTCAAGTAACTTCCTAGTACAGCTCGGTCACTGTTTAAAAAACAATTACCTGTACAGTCAAGTGATCTAGGTACAAGAAGAGACTTCAAAATTGTATCGGTGGAAATAACATTTTTAAAAATAAAATCTGCACAATGGCTTTTAGGAATGAATGAACCCTGTTCAAGAAGGGTTGACTGAGCATTTCGATCCACACCATTGCTCTGAATTTTGGATTTCCTTCCAACAACTCCAATCATTTTGATCACAGAACACACAGCTTCATGAGAGCATGAGAACACGGCTGCTATGACATAAACGAGCTCCTCTGTTGCCACAGAACCAAGGAGAGATGAAAGTTTGGTTCCTGATCTCTTTTCAGAGGGTCAGAATATGCCATGCATGAAACAAATCATGTTGGCAAGGATCAGGGAACAATCAATCTCACACTCATTATGTGAGATGATCCGTCAAGACTAGTCACAAATACATATCCGGGAGCAAGACATTCCAACGTTGTGACAAATGTTTCTCAGTGTGAGGTCCTGGGAGTTCTGGTGGGGCAGGGGGTGGCGGGTGCAGGGAAGGGAAAGAAGGAAGCCAAGTGTCTCAAGATTTAGAATACCTCACTTCCCTGAGACCCATAACCCCTTCATTAAAATGTAGGTATGTTGAGATATGTTTTTTAAGATGACTGTGGAGCTATTTGTTCCTGTCAAGTGTAGATAATCATATACATATTCATTCATTCATACATTCATTCAATACCTATTCATTCATGAATGCCTAGCAGGAGTCAAGTAATGTCTTAAATCCTAGGGTTACAGCTGTCAGCAAGTAGGCACAGGCCCTGGCTCTGTGGATTTTATAATCTAGTGAAAGAGAGAGAGCAACAAAGAAAAATAAATAAATACACAAAACAATGACTTGTGACAATAGTAATAATTGTGCTACCAGCTCTGAAGAAACGGGGTGATGCAGCAGAGTGTACACGGAGGTGTTGGGGGCTATTTAAGATAAGTGATCAGAGAAGCCCCCTCTCAGGAGGAGACTTGAATGAGACTGAGCCAGCCAAGTAAGAGCTGGGAAAAGAGCATCCCAAGCAGAGGGAACAGGAAGTGCAAAGGCCCTGAGACAGGAAAAGGCTAGGAGCGCTGAAGGCACTTCGGAAAAGAAGCCAGGTAGCTAAAGCATAGCAAGGAGAGGAGTGTGAGATGAGGTTGGAAGAGTGGTCGAGTTTTCTTTTTTTTTGCACGCACACTGTGCAGCCAGGGTCCGGGAGACTTAAAGGATACAGGTTTAGAAATCTTAATGGTTTGTAAAAGGCAGAATCTGATTTACATTTAAAATTATCACGCTAGCCATGCGTGTGTAACTTAATGTATAAACACAACCCTAAAAAGGCTGGCATTTGGAGAAATCAAAAGGCATTTTGAATGCATTTCCAAATATTTAAACAAAAACGATCTTCAAGGAGTAGACATTTAAAAAGCCCCAAATAGCCATCTGAAGTCCAGTAAGCTAAACAATGGAATGTGGTTTAAAAAATCAAAGAACAAAATAAACCTCGTACCTCCTCGTTGCACCAACAATGTGACCTCACTTCCCTTCGGACATTCAATCAGCATATCCACAACTTGGTTGTGAGTCAGTGCCTGCACGTTCTTCTTATTAACTTCCACTATAAGATCCCCTTCTTTCAGGCCTCGGCACCTTGGACTGTCAACAATCTGTTTCACCCTTTGGCCGCCACCACCAGGACTGTCTGCGATGGTAAAACCAAAGCCCATCGGCCCTTTGACTATATGAACAGTTATGAGTTCCGGCTGAGTGGCTATGGAGGAAGCCAAAGAGACAGTGTCATTGGGGTAACCATGGGAACCATTCGAAGCCACGTCAGCCGGGCTGCTTGGCCTGGCATCCTTCATGCCGTTGACTTTGCCTGTTTTACTACTGTGACTAGCTGGCGAATCGTAGGTCTCTTGCCCATTCACAATAATTGGTTCTTTATCCAAAATGGCCACCGAGGTCACTAAACTCGTATTGGGGTCATCTGGGTCAAAAGGCAATGGATAACCTCGGCAGAGTTCAAGGTCCACACTGGCACCAATGGGAATGGACTGAAAGATTTTCACAACTTGCGCATGTGTGTGTCCCAAAACACAGGTGTCGTTCACACTGACAATTACATCTCCTGCAAAAGGTAAGAGTTTGGGGGTTACAAAAAACACAGTATCCAGAAAAGTTATATCCATATTATAATATAAAGTCCTACCAATAGGAAGTTGAACTGCAACTGGATTTGGGGGTAGTATCATAGGGCACAAAGAAACTGCTTCTATTACTTATTTTAACCGCTAATAAGGCATTCTTTTAGCATCTAGTGTCTTCCCTGATAAAGAAAGTATAATGATCATTGAAAGAACACTAGGGCTTTATTCTAAAATAAATTCTCACTGCAGAAATCCGTTTATTCAAATAGATCTACATTTTTAGTAAATTACTACTTTATGTACTCAACAGCACCCTAACAGTTCCCCAAAGTTAAAATGGCCTCAAAGTTTTCAACTATACCAGGGGATACATTTATGTAGCAAAGGAATCTTGCTCATTTCCAAACTTATTAAAGGACATTTATAAAGTTGTGAAATCAAGATGCTGTTTGGTCTTGTTCAGATGCCAGGTAGAAGTCTCACCACACAGGACACGCTAAGGCCCTGTGGTGTCTCTACCTGTTTCCATCTTGCCGTCCAACGCGGCGGGACCATCGAGGACCAAGCTCTTGATCTGCAGAAACTCGTCAGGTTCATCCCCTCCAACAACCGTGAAGCCAAAGCCACGACTGCTTTTCCGCAGCTTTGTGTGAATGAACTTGCCTTTCAACTCAGAAGGGTTTCGTGTAAAAAAGGGTTTGCCTGGATTAAAACGAGAAAAGTACAAGGAATGTCAACACGAGTCGAAAGATGAATTAAATAAGAAATGACACAACTTACAGATAACTCTCCAAGTGCCTGAGCTGGGGCATTTGTGCATATAGGTGTCTTAAGAAGGTGCTCTCTTGATTTCAGGAATAAGGGTGATCCTAAGCCCCTGGGTTCAAGGAGGGTGATAAGGTGCATAAAGCCTGTCAGCATGAAGCTCTAAAAGAAAATATAAGCAAAGGATGGAATTGGTGTCCATCGGCTGACACACTTCCCTGGCGTCAGTTCATGTAATTTGACAGCAATTGAGCTGCCATGAGATCCTGCACAGAAAATGGAGTGGGTCTGTGTTTTGTGTCTTTTGTTTTGTTATAGTTTATATTTTATAATATGGCCTCCAATGTGGTGCCTTGGGCTTAGCTTCCACTTGTGAAACCAATTCAGCAAAAACTTCAGCTTGTAACCAAACAGAAAACTCATTGTGAAAATACACAGATATTACTAGGAAAACATATTATAGTCACAAAGAATAATTTGATAAAAATGCAGAATCACTACTTTCAGAATTAATAGTCATAACTTTACTTTGAACTGAATTCTAAATTCAACTGATTTTTCCTGTTAATTTGCATCTTTTAACCATCTATGAAATAGCCCAGGCATGTCCACTGCTAAAATTTATTATTTAAAAAAAACTTACGACATGTGTCTTAGGACACTTAAAAAAAACTAAACTAAACTAAATAGTCACTAACAAAAGCCATACAGCACCAAATTCGGCTGTCATTTAAAATAAACAGATAGCCAGCTAGCTAAATAACTTCCAAACATGCTACCAAAGGTTTTATTGTGTTTTCTTGATAACATTCACAAATAAAATTTTGTACACAAACCAAAAATTTTACTTTGGCTTTTATTAAGTGGGCACTTCTCTGTAATTGAGAAACTCACTAGAATCTCTCCAGTTATCCTAAATACCGTACATAATTCATGCTCAGACTCTCAACTCTCCTAATTATACTTCCTATCTCCTGCCCTTGCCATAGCTTCTCCACCTGCCCTATTTCTTTTCTATCAAAAATGTTATAAAAAAAAAAATCCAGGAGAAAAAGTCTCCATACCCCCCTGCACTAGAGCCTGGCACCCAGGAAGGAAAGTTATTTTTGGTTAACTATATCTCAAAGGCTTTTGTAAAAGGTCTCTGGGCACACATACAATTTTTAATTGCATATTTCAAAAATTTCTGACTCTTAAAAAGGCTCTTTTAAATTGCCTAGAGTCACAGGTCTGCTCACCAATCGCCTCCTCTGGTCTAATGCAGTCAGTCCCAAGGCAGGCTGAAAGTCTGACAAACTACAGGCCAGTCACCACGGCTAAAGAAAGGCAAGACCTAGCAGGATTCACCACGCAAAGGCACCAGGCACCAAGCCAAGGCACCAGGACGGTGATGTCAGCTGCAGTCGGGGCTTAGGGGGAGACAGCAGCCACAGCAATTATCAGATGGAAAACTGAGGACAGGTGAGACTTGACTTTGGGAGGTGTGTGAATGGTCTACATTCTTGAGGCTGAGGCTGTTAGGAAGTCTGAGGAGCTTCAGGGCAAGCACATCTCAGTTACGCAGAGACATCGACACCCGTCACCTTCTCAGTGAGGTTTCCTTGGCCACCTTTAAAAACTGCAATACCTCCTCCAACATCCCCAATCCCCCTTTCCCACTTTATTTTTGTCACCATCCAATACAGCAGACATCTGACTTATTCGTTTGCTGTTTTGTCTCATCCTCCCCCATTTCCACACAAGGGGGCGCTGCACTGCACACATCTACTAGAATGTAAGCCCCACGAGGATTCCTGCTTGCATATGGAGAGAGCAGAATACTGGCCATTTCATTCTTATGGGCTCCAAAAACTTACAACGAATGACTGAACAACAGCCTAAAGAATGAGATTTAACATGTCTTTGAGAAGGCTGGAAAGAGGTGGTTGGGTATTTAAGCTTTTTACCCTTATTACAGGCAAACTGAGAAAATGTGCCTGGCGGTTTATCTGACTAAATTTCTTTAAAGCCATTAGCATATTTGCGCTTAGAATGTTTTCAACTTAACAGAGACACGAGTAGAGCTTTGAAATTACACCAGTGACTTCCTTTTTTAAAGCTTAACTAGGGAGGGAAGATCAGAAGGTTTCCCATTTATGCACATTTTATTACGTTTTATGTATGAGTGGGTCATCAGTTAATGTAGCTATTGAAAAGAACTGCTTGTCTCCCCACAAGCAGTGGAATTGGAGCTCTCTGCTGCAGCCCTGTGGTGCATGTAATTTTCTAAGAGATCCTAGTCAGTTGACAGCTGTCAGATCTGGTTATGTATGAGAATCACTGGAGTAGCTTTTTAAAATGTACAAATTTCTAGGGTCTACCCTAGACTCAATCAATAAGGATTTCCTGGGTTTTGGCCCCAAAAATCTGCTCTTGAACAATCCACAGGTGCTTGTGTCCCTGACAGGTTGGCACTATTCTTAGCACTAGCGTTTAACTACTCAGACCAGTGCTGTACAACAGCATTTTCTGTGACAAAGGAAATGCTCTATATCTGCACTGTCCAATATGGCAGCCACTAGTCACACGTAGTTCTTCAGCCCTTGAAATGGAGCCAGCAGGACTAAAGAACTGAATTTTTAATTGTAATTAATTAAAATGTAAATGGCAACATGTAGCCAGTGGTATCCAGACTGGATGGCACAGACTTAGACTATGCAATGAGGTCCCCCACAAAAAACAAAACGACAAAAAGGCTTTAGCCAGAAGTTAAACTATTCCTCACGACAATGAAGTTTTTAAATCTGCGCTCTACTGGCTGTGTGGCCTTGGGCAAGTCACCAAACCTCTCTCTGCCTGAGTGTCGCAGGTGTAAACGGAGATAATGATGGTACCAACCTCACATGACAGTTGTAAGGAATAACTGTGACAGATCACACAGGTAAAGGAATTAGCGAGGTGCTTGGCCCATAGTAAGAGTTCAATAAATGGGAGTTGTTGTTCTGAGTGACAGTGGTAGTGCAGCGGGTGTGAAGGAGGGAGAGCTGCAAAGTGTCTCTCTGAGCTTAAGGTGGAAGCTGGGGAGTTTTCCTAATAGCAAAGCTCTTTGTAAATTATCATTTGCTGGGATGAGAAGTACGCTCTTGGTCAGAACGAAGTGTAGTTGAGCGGTAAACTTAGCAAAACTCATAGCAAACAATCTAACCAAGTGAGCTATAGAGCTTCTTCCTGACAGTACTATCAGGAGCGAGATCAAGATACTCCGGCAGCAGGCAGGTAATCGGAGGTGGTGTAAGCAATGATGATAAAGTCCAGGTTAACATTTCCCACAGTCATAGCTTGGAGTCAATGGGCATGGATTCTAAACTGGCTTGCCTGGCACTGATCCTATTCCAAAGACGATGACTGTGTTTGAAAGGTGAGGATCAACACGGAGACTGCACAGGAGAAGGGCTCTAAGAATAATAAGTAGTTCCTGGGAGGGTTCAGGGAGCCTGAAGATTCCCAAAATGCCAGGGGACCCAAGAGGGCTGAAGAAGAAAAGAAAAAAGAAAAAACACCTAGAAAAGGAGGAGACAGAATCTAAGATGAAGCCCCTAATGCAGATAAATACCATCCAGACTCTTAACTCAGTTGGTGCACTTAAGGATTTAGTGCTTACGACCTGAACCTTGAAAGCTTTAATTGATTTAATCTCTAAGATAATTCTTCGAGGAAGTTTGGCTGGTTATCATGCCTGCACGTATGCACGTGTACATATGTACTCTGTTTTCACTCAACAGTAAATTTCAGAAGCTAGAACTAAAGGGATTATGTCTAGATTGGAGATCCTACAGGGAAAAAGCAGTCTGCTGCTCCATGGGCTTTAAAATGTAAAGAGGAAACTACTGTTAAATAACTGGGCACTAATTATAAACTGTTAAATTTCTATAAATGAGAAGTATAAGATGGAAAGAGTGAATGTGACAGGGGAATTTAGCAAAACTTCAGATGAGTTGGAGTTAGGAAAATAAGGAGTGAAAGCAAAACGGAGCTGCACACAGAAGGAAGAGCATATGCAAAGGCTCTGACGTGGTCCACAGTTTCACCAGTTCGAGGAACTGAAAAGAAGGTTGGTATAGCTAACTTAACAGTGAGGGGGCAAATAAGATGACACGAGGCTGCAGAAGGGATTTTATATTTAAAAATATGAAGGAGGCCACAATCATGTTGTTATTAGTTAATATGTAGTTGTTAATATGTAGTTAATATGTGTTGTTAATATCTAGTTAATATGTTCTTTTAAAGTATGCTTTTTTTTTTGTTGAGGAAGATTGGCCCTGAGCTAACATAGGTTGCCAATCTTCCTCTTTTTTATTTTCCCCCTCCCCAAAGCCCCAGTACATAGTAGTATATCCTAGTTGTAGGTCATTATAGCTCTTCTATGTGTGATGCTGCCACAGCATGGCTTGATGAGCAATGCATAGGTCTGCGCCCTGGATCCAAACCAGAGAACGCGAGGCCGCCAAAGCAGAGCACGCAAACTTCACCACGCAGCCACGGGGCGGGCCCAAGTTAATATGTTATTATCTACTACGTTCTATCTTTATTAAAGCCATTATCACCATAAAAAAAGTACATCCAAGCCAGAAGAAATTATTTTACATCAATTGATAGTAATACAAATCTCATGACGATATCAACTAGCAGGGAAACAATGTCTTTTTATGAAAATTATAATGGAGGAATCAAAATTAGGGAAAGGAATTATTCTCCTTATCTTTTTATGTCTAATACAGTTATATCTCTTTAAAAATGTAAAGAGGAGGATAACAAACTTTTACAGCTGTTTCTGTACCACAAACATTCATTCCCCAACTCTATCAAATACAATGCTTGTTCTATTTTTCTTACTTAAGAGAAAAAAACCAAACCAAAAAACAAAAACCCTCAAAACTTCCTCTGTCATTTAAGAGTAATGGGGCCTGGAAGCAGCAAGATCCTGGAGTTTCCAATTTTCAAGCCTGAACCTCACTAGGGAGCTCACACTATTTGTGAATATAAATAAGTGAGACCCAGTGAAAGGTTGTAAAACATGCATAAATGTCAAAACTGCAGTAAGAATAGGGGATGAGAATTTAAAACTCAGTATCAAACCATCTTACATTTATAGGAAAATTTTGGTCAAGTGCAAACATGTTGACTAGAATCTTGAAATATCTAATTCTGAGTTTTCAATTTCTCTTATTTAACACAATACTAAATATCTGTGGTCTCAAAATCAATGGTTTGCAACTCTGGGATGGTTTTGCCTCCCAGGGGCACTTTGGTTGTCACAATAGGGGCAAGGGTGCTTCTGGCACCTAGTGGGTAGAGGCAAGGGATGCTGCTGAACATCCTACAAGGCACGGGGCAGCCCCACAACAAAGAATTATCTGGCCCAAAATCTCAACTGTGCTGAGGTTGAAAAACCCTGGTTTAAATTGATCGTTATGACAAGCAGTCATTATTTTTAGAGCATTACAAATAGCTAAGGAAATTCATACAGAAAAGTTTCTAATCTTTTTGACAAGTCTGATTAACAATACATTTAGAATTTCTATAATTACCGTTTTTACTATCAAAGGAATGAGTCGGGAGTTACAAGATTCCACTTTTTTAAGTATCTTTAAAAACATTAGATTTTTGAGCTAAAACTATGATGCAATTATAAAAAACACTTTACCCTGAAGCGGAGCTTCTCTGGCTGGCTCCGGATTGCTTGGGGGGTGGTTTGGAATTACAGGAGGCACAAGCGATGAATGGTCTTCTGTCCATTCTGTAAGAAAGAGAAGAAACAGTTTACTCATTTTACTTTAAATGGCTGGTTGACTTACTAGGATTCACCTTCTCTTAATTATAAAACTACTCAAATCAATAAAACCAGAGGCAGAGAACTTAAATTAAAAAGAAATTGGTATCTGACCCCACTCCATGTTAAGAATATCAAGATATTTCTCTCTGTCTCTCTCTTCTAAGACCTCTGGGGAAAGAAATATTGTGATATAACCAATAAATCTCCAGTTCTCTCTGGCTGGAGAGTTCAAAGTGAGACCAAGTAAAAAACATCAGGAAAGATACAGAGTCAACCACAGCCAGCCCAATAAGGGAGACACTTCTCTAATGCAACTGGGACATGGGCTGGGCTGCTGAAGCCTCTTTGTCTAAGGTGGTGAAGGAGGATTTCAGCAATTTGCTAAGGTGCTATTTCCTATCATCTCTGAAATCCAAATGGGACTCATTACCAATACTCCTGGGTCCTAACTATAGTCTTATTCACTTTGAAGCCCAGAAATAACTCACAGTGAGTGACCCCTGAGATGTATGCTAGAGTGCCTTTGCAGCTCAGCTAACATATTCGATTGGACACTCACATTCAATGGTACACTTGCACTCCCCAAACTATACTTTGTAACACTACCAAGTTTTACCAGCTCAGGAGAAATATTTAAAAGAACATTTTCTTTAAAATAGAAAAGAGATTAAGATAGAAAGGAGAACGTTTCATGAGGTGAATACATACACACACGCAATCACACATAACATACATGCTCACTCTAAAATATAGTCTATGGCAATGGTTGGCAAACTATGGCCAACCAGCCAAAATGGGCCCAATCCCTTTTTTGCGCAACTTGTGAACTAAGAATGGTGTTTACCTTTTTAAATGGTTGGAAAAAAAATAAAAAGAAGAATATTTCATGACACATGAAAACTATGTGAAGTTCAAATTTCAGTGTCCATACATAATGTTTTATTGGAACACAGTCATTCCTATTTGGTTACATATTGTTGACAGCTGTTTTCATACTACAAGGAGAAAGATGAGTAGTTATTACAGAGACCGTATGAACAGCAAGTCCTACTATATTTACTATCTGGCCACTTACAGAAAAAGTTTTTCAGCTTCCATTCTATAGCCTATATTTATTATATTCAACGTTATAATATGAGAAGTGTTATATTTGATATTCATATATTTGATATTCACATTATAGTGAGGGGGTTGTGAGCCTATTATTTTAAAAGATTGCCAAGAAAAACTAGAAAAACTTAAGCATCTATTAATTAAAAGATGGCTAAATGAAGTGGAGAGATTCATAAAATGGAATATTATACAGCCATTAAAAACCGTAAGGTAAATCTATATTAACCAGCTTTGAAATCCATGCAAGAAATATATTTAAGTGAGAAAAAAAAGTCACAAAACTAATATATATAAAAATTATGATCTGGTTTTTATTAAAATATGCATATTTTGTACATCCCTAGAAGTTTTCTGCACAGTGTTTATTGCTGAAGATGGGATGGGAGTAAGCAGGGGAGAGTTTAATGTTCTACATTCCTGAATTATTCATATTTTTACAAAGAGCATGAATTAACTTGTAATTTTTTAAAAAGCATTCAAAATTACCAGCTTTTTCTCATTCTTACATGTAATGTTCCTAAAATTAAAAGTCAGTTTCACACCCAGTAACTCCTCTTAACATGCTAAAAGTGGTTTGGACTTGGACACCTGTTGCTGTGCAAATGCTGCTGGGACAAGAGAATTCACCACCAGAAAGTTCCCTAAACTTATGACGGCTCCTTTCTAAATTAAAGTGGAGACTGGAATCCCTTTGAATTGGGTCCCCCACTTTAGCTGTCTGGGTTCTGGGCAGGGAGAACTCTAGCAGAAGCTCTGTATTCCTCCCGCAAGGAGATCAAGTTCCCAGCACGGCAGGAGAAGGATGTGATCGTCATGGAGGCCTCTTCCGACCACACGGGGGTGTGAGCGCCCAGGCTTCGCCTCGCTCCTCCGCCCACAGATCAAGAGAAAGCCAACCTTCTGGCTGCTGCTGTTGCTGTTGCTGCTGCTGCTGCTGCTGCTCAATCTGCTTCTTCCGTTTGGCTTCTAAAACCGGGTTCTCATATTGTGTCTTCCTGTTGATGTGGCTGAAGCAGAAGGCAGACAGTGTTCAGTTAGGAAACATTTCATCCCATGAGCAAAATGCCAATCAGGCTACGTCCCATGATTAGAACTGAGCAGAGCAGTTGGTCTGAGATGTTGACTATCTTGTGTCAAAATGTGCAGTTAGAAAGAAGAAATAAAAACGCATGGTTTCCACTATTGACTTCTTGTATGTACCAAGAATTGTGCTACCAGTTTTACACGCATTTTATTTTAAAATCCTCAATAAATGCCAGGAGGTAGGTCCTATTTATATTCATCTTTTATGGATAAGGAAAGTAAATTTCTGAGCAGTTAAGTAATAACTCACCTAACATAATGTAGCTAGTAAATAGTAAAGAGGCAAGCAAGCTCGGGTCTGTCTGCTCTCAAATCCCAGGATTTTAACCACTGACTCACTCAAATGTCTAAGGAATCACCTGACAGGGGACTGCTTTAATTCACCAAGAATTAGATTGTAGAATTATTAAAAAATGAGATTAAAGTGGAGACGTGATGTTGTCTGTAACATTTAATGCAAAAACTGCTGTGTAACTTTCTACAACAGAGTCTGCAGAAGCATGAGCACTCATCCAAATGACGCAACGAAAACAAGGACTCCAGCAACATCTGTCAACTACTGTGATCAATAGACATGGAGGCAGGATTAAAAGTATATGCCTTAGGCAAAAAGACTCCAAATGCAGCTAACCTAAGCAAATGTGATGTGCTCAAAGTGACAAAGACCCAGATACTTCAGATGGCTCCAAAACTAATAAGGCTATGGCAAAACAAAACTACACATACATACGTGTACATCCGGACATATAAATATATATTTTTTTGCCATAGCCTGTATGTATATGTATATACACACACATCATACAAACATACACACACAAGCATATGCATATTCACAGATGTATTTTTTTCTTCATCAAAATCATACTTCATTAGAAGTTTTGGAACATACCTATTATGTGATTATTTAGAACTTGAAATATTTTTTAAAGCCAGGCTTTATGTTTTAAAGCCAGGCTTGTCAAATAGGGTGGACTAACTTATTACCCTTAACTCCTGTTATAGGACTACGTGTTTATTTCCTAATTCTTATAGGCAATTTCATGCTAAGAAATAGTCTAAGAGAACAGGCATGTGGATCTGAAAAGACATAGGAAGGAGAAGTATATAGTAAGATAACACGCTTCTCAAACCAAGTCTCTCATCCATCAAAGCTGTCGTCACTTGTTCCTTTTCTCTCTTAAGGCACAAATTATTTGAGGGAGACTTAAAATGAGCCCCAAAAAGGCAGAAACCCCACTGTACATCTGTGAGAAAGAGGATCTGCAGAGCACACAACAGAATTTTATATGATGAGGGTCAAAGAAATGCCTGAGCTTGCCTTTCTGAAGTCCCAAATCATCAATCCTTCTTGTCAGGTCAAGAGGTGGTAACATGAGTATTGGCCAAGGACACTTGCTAAACTGGACTCATAATTTTTTTTTAAAGATTGACACCTGAGGTAACATCTGTTGCCAATCTTCCTTCTTTTTTTTTTTCCTTCTTCTTCTTCCCAAAGCCCCCTAGTACATAGTTGTATATTCTAGTTATAGGTTCTTCTGGCTGTGCTATGTGGGACGCCACTTCAACAAGGCTTTTTTTTCTTTTTTCTTTTCTTTGGAGGAAGATTAGCCCTAACATCTGCCGCCAATCCTCCTGTTTTTGCTGAGGAAGATTGGCCCTGAGCTAACATCTGTGCCCATCTTCCTCTACTTTTTTATATGTGGGACACCTGCTACAGCATGGCTTGATAAGCAGTGCATAGGTCCGCACCTGGGATCCAAACTGGTGAATCCTGGGCTGCCAAAGTGGAACATACAAACTTAACCACTGTGCCACCAGGCTGGCCCCTCAGCATGGCTTGATGAGTGTTGCCATGTCCGTGGCCCAGGATCTGTACTGGTGAAACCCTGGGCCACTGAAGTGGAGCACGTGAACTTAACCACTTTTCTATGGGGCCAGCTCCTCATAATTTTTTATAATAAGATGCTGAGCACTTTACGGCCTGGCATTTTTGCATCATATATTCTTATCACCAGGATATTACACAAGTGACTTTTCATTGCCAGCATCGCGAGGGATAGAAAGCTTGCCAGTTATCTTCACTGTGGCAGGTGGGATTATGATAATAGAATATTCATATGGTATTTGTTTCTTTCAAAAGGATCTTTTATTAGTTATTTCTCATTTTTCTCAGAGGAAATGATATAGAGCGTATTTTTTCAGTGTTTAATCTCTTGAGTTTCTTTTATTTTTTTTTAGTATCATCCTACCAACAGATGGTTCTGATGAAAGGCCAAAGTGTGTGCCCAATGCTAGACTAAGGTACATAATAAAGAGGTCATGATAAGGGTTTGAGACACTTAAAGATGGAGAACAGGAGCCATGTCTATGGTCCTCAGGCAAGGGAGAGGCAAACAGGCATAGAAAATCTTGCAACTTAGGCTAGTTCTCAATTTCCTTCTTAATCTTGCCAGTATTTCATACATTATTAACATGTGTCTGATCCTTTTAGAAAGTCTGAAGTAATAAATAAGTAATTACTGAGAAGTTCAGACATTGGCAGGGCAAAATACACAAAACAGGTCTTCCTCCTAAAGATAAACAATGCGTATTCATCTGGTCTACGGAATCCTTGCTTTGCTCATTCATTCACTGATTCACCCATTCATTCAACTAACACTTATTAAGAACCTGCCATACACCAGGACAATTTTGGGCCTTGGTAATACAGTGGTAAACAAAAGACATGGATCGTGCCCTCGCGAACTGTATAATTTACCATCTTCAAATTCACTTAATATTTTCTCATTCGTTGAAATATACATATGTATTTTCTTTACAAAATCAGTATTACATTATTATTTAGTTTGTACATTATAATGGTGGCAAATTCTGTTCAGAATAAATGTACATAATCACAGAGGGGTGCAAACTAAATGGTGGATTAAGAGGCACTTACTCTACATAGTAGATACCATAGACAGGGTCTTCAATCTTTTCCCAACCAGCAGGCAGTTCTGAAAAGTGAAAGAATATTTAGAGGAAGAAGAGCATATCCGTCAAGGGCCTAGGGATTTTCAACACTTGAGTTAGGCAAAAAGAGAAAGACTCATAAAGATGCGTTAAATCCAATTAAAACTGCATATCCTAACAAAAAAAAAGTGAGAATTATTTTTATGAGTGTATTTTTCTACATGAAGAGCAATTCTTTACTGATATTTTGTGCAAGCAAATAAAACAATAAAATGCAGCTTAGGTGTCTTCCTTCTAAATGAACTATTAAATTTTAATGGAAATATAGTTAAAATTTGCTTTGAATACCTAGCTCCTATCTTAAATATTTACCATTTTCGCATTTTCTTTCTAGACTACCTTACCATACAAGCAAAAATGGATGAAAATTAATTTTTTTTTTCATTTTCAATACAATAGTGCTGTTTTGGCTCTACTTGGAATAAAATAAAATTTGCATCTTGTTTTTTCTTTGTTCCTAACTGAAATGCTACCAACTATATAAAAATCCCCACATGGAGTTGGGTTTTTGAAACGCACCCACCGATCACTCGATTGCTACATTTTGACAGGCCCATTTTCACCAGCACTTTGCCTACGAAAGCAGAAACACAGGTCCTGCATTCTGAGAACTCACTACCTAAAGCGGAAGATTTTATTCCTTCAAATGTGGTGGAAAAATGGCATTGAGGGATATATGTGCCTTTCTGAAAACTCAACTGTGCTCTACTGGGCTTTACCTCATAAGGTTTTGTATCAAAGGTCAGAACGTTATTAACTAGTTGACAGTAAGTTCTGTTATAACAGGAACCTATTGTAAAAAAGCCCACTGTACCAGATAATTTGAGTTGGTGAAAGAAGCAACTAGGTTGTGTTTCATGTCATTAAACAGTTCTTTTAGGCAGAGCAGCAATTAACAATTTCAAAGCCACTCTGATATGTACGTAGTTAAGGCAAGCTTGCATAATACCATACTGCAAAGTGAATCATTATTCCTAGAAGTAACTATTAAGACCACCTTGAATGGAATATTACAAACACTTGAAATATCACTTACTTTTAAATACTAGATTTTTTAAATTCCAGGAACCATGTGGTCACTATTTTCACATAGTGACAGTTTCATTGGGGCATACGGCTTACATATGCCACGAACAGTCCCACACTGAAATGAAGTCACGTGCATGCACCCAAACACACACAGGCTTAACTACTCAAAGTTTATGTTTTGCTCAGATTTGGCTGCACATCAAGAAACATTAATTTCATGGATTTTGCTCCACATGTTATTTGTTTGCAAACAAAAAGACAAGTTTTCTCCCTTTTCTTCTAATTTTTTTTTTTAAAACATGTAGCAGGTTTTAAAGAAGTCTTTGAATTCTGAGAGACATAAGCTACTAAAATGCAAGACAGGTCCAATTTGCAGTCGTTGATACAACGTGGCACTTTTATACGCAGAGTCTTGTGGACTGATGCAAATCAAATGCCTGGGAAACGGTTTCCCCTTACAAAGCTGGAAATTACCATTTAAATGAAAGCGAACCAGGAAAATATTTCCAAAGAGCTGGGAAATCAAAGATTAAGAAAATGCAAATTGGTGCACAGTCATCTTTGTTCTGGCATGGGGCAGAAGAATGGGTGGGTGTGAGGGACCACATTATATTTAATGAACCAAATCTCCAACCTTAAATATTTGGCCGGATTATTTTTAGATAAAATTAGGAAAATATTAAGAATTCAATTCATTCCATTATTAATTTGTCAAACATTTATTGAGCGCCTACTGTCTGCCTGTGGGTGTACTAGGCACCAGAGACACAAAGATAATTACAAGTGCACCATCTGAGCAGACAATTCAAACACAGCATGCTAAGTGGTTTGAGAGAGGTCCGAGGAGGGTACAAGAAAAGAAGACACCTTTGACTTTGTCCCGTCACCTGGTCAGTCACTTACGTTCTAGAGTTGAGAAATGAGGTCAGTCAACCGGTATTTCTGGAGATTTGTAAATTAAAACACATCTTCCAGAACAGATCGGTAAACTCCAGAAATTTTCCAGTTTTTCAAGCTAAAACTCATTTAAAATTGAAAAGATAGATCTCTCACTTCCAATGTGGTGATTAACTTAATAACAGGAATTAGCCTCCTAATGCTTAAAATAGAAATGGGTCATGGATTTAAAAAAGGAAGATATTTGTCCTCAAAGTTGCCATTTGGTTCTAAAAACTGAAAATGGCAGAAAATATTGAAGCCCAGAAAATGATAACATTACAATTTTTTTAAACACTGAAGATGCCTGAAGAGCCACCCTACTATGTTTTAACAACTGTTGGACGTTAGACCAGACTGTACAACCTGTCACACCATTTCAGGCCGCTAAGACCCTGTGGGGGCTGCCCAGATCTGGGATTAAACCTGAGCTCTACCATTCCATAAGTCTGGTGTTGGTCTAGTTACTTAACATCTCAGAACCACATGTTTCTCCTGGATTTACCTCAAAGGCTGACTATAGATTAAATGAGGATGCTTGTGAAAATTTTGCACAGCACCGGGCACACAAGCTCAATAAATGGCAACTGTTCTAGGAAAGCACAAAAGGAATAGGACGGATTTACATAGCCTGCTTTCTTACTGTTCCTGCCTCTGAAAATCTCATGCTGTACTCATCATCCTCACTGAAGCAAATACGGAGCAGTGAAGTGTCCTAAATTCTTTAAACCAAAGATTTGTCAACACACAGACTGAAAGTCATATTCACAACTGTGACTTAGTTTGGGTTGGGAGGGGACCTCATGTCCTTGTCTCTACCTCTCCTAATTGGGTTCAGCACATGAATACCTTATAATTCCAAAAGAAGGTTCTGCAAGTGCTTTTTGATTCTGGGGAGGTGTCTGCAGAGAGTGTGATAAATTCTGCAAAGCAAAAGTACATAATGGAGCTACTGACCCACCTCAAACAACAGAGTTCAGAAATGACAACTCTATAATCAAATGATCTGTGTCCAACATCCAAGCCAACCGCCCCCGCCTCCCAGAGGCAGATTACAGAGAGGGTTTCCTTGTTACATCTGGAACCATATTGTTCACCGAAAACCTGACAGTTGCTATTGTTTGAAATTAGGACCCTCTTATTAAGAAAATGGGCAGTCGGCTTGTCAATAGAATGTGGAGTGAACACAACAGAAAACTGTGTGTGTGTGTGTGTGTGTGTGTGTGTGAATGTGCGTACACATCACTCTTTCCACAGTAGACATGTGCAGGCAAAAATCAAGAATCCTATCTCTAGTCTACCTACAAGGACACATTTCTATAGTACACATATTCCTGCCTTGTCCAATATTAAAGGCAAAAAGTACCATAAGGAATGTATTGAAAAATCCAACAAGAGGGAATTAGTTAATAAATAATACAACTGGTAAAAACAATAATATGTGATGACCACAGCGACAAATATTGAGAGACATTCTCATTAAGTCTCCTCACAACCACAATGGGAGCTCCTCCTTCAGGCTTTCTGTATAGATACGGAAAGAGAAGCCAAGAGAAGGTGAATGATTTGTCCAAAGTCATACAGCCAGGAAGTGGGAGTGCCAGGATATGAAGCCAGGCAGCCTGATCTGACCCCAGAGACAGCTCCACCACTTCACCAAACCATCACCCAGAATTATGGCTTTGACCATGAGAAGGGATACCATGCAGCCATTAAAACTTACTTTTTGCAGTCTTTAACAACATAGCAAAATGTCCACAATGTTACAGTTACATGGGGAAAAGAACAATACAGAAACTTTTCTCTTAAAACTTTCAACATTCAAACTTCCATAGCCCTATGCACAGCTGTATTATCTCCACCAGCTGCCCACAGATGGCAGTGGTCACTCACATATAATAGGCAGGTAGCAAGACTTGAATCACTTGGTTCAACAAATGATTGAGGCACTAATTTTGTGTCTGGAAAACCTAGTTCTGTCTTTTTCAATTACTTCATCTAATATCACTGGATTGAGAAATTTTTTTTGATAAAATTAGTTTCAAATGGTTCTATTACACAGGTTGAACCTCAAGTCATTCCGACCACAATGACCACAAGGCCAACGTATTAAACATCTTTAAAAATAGATCTATCAATAGTTATCGAACATTGCTGGCATATCCATCAATTACAACATGATACGTCCCAAACATTAAGAAAAATAGAGTTAAATTCTATTATATCATAACACTAGTCAACCATGACTGATTATCTTTTTGTGCATAATAAAAAATAAAATGACAACAATAATCTGCATTAAATATTTATATTTTCAGTTCTTAAAGCAATCTCAAAAATGCTATGCTGACTGAATAAACTCAGGACAGTTCCATCCATATTGATCTTAAACAACCTTCTGGTTAATTTTCAATCAGCCAAGGCTTTCATGTGCAATTTAGTCGAAACTTGTGCTTTCCCATCTACCCTTCTGCAGATGCATCAGATGAAATGCGAACTAATTTTAATATTGTTAAAAGCTGAACATAAAACATTTAACTTAGCAGGGCACATAACTTAATATATTCCAACAGCAAAGATAAAAGAGTTTGGCATTATCTGCTCATGTAAAATATTTCTAAACTGTAATAGCTAGAGTAGACAAGACCTGATTTACATTGATATACACACTCTAAGGAAAATGGCACATAGAAACCTTGCATCTGGTTTTCAAGCCATTCACTACAGTTACAAGTCAACATGTGGCCTGCGACTTAAGAACAACTCAATGCTAAGACTTAACTATTCAATTAATCATTGAAATTGTTGGATTGTCGTTACTCCCACAAAGATCTCTAAATTAGTCTGGTGGGTTTTGTTTTGCTTTTTTGTATTCCCCATGTAAACACCCACACCAAATGAACACAGAAATAGGCCAAGATAGGTTATATGGGAGTCCAAGCAACACAGCAAGTATCTGTCTCCTTGGTTTTTTCTTACTCTTCAATTTATAAGACTACCTAGCACCAATTTTCTAAATCTCATTCTAGTCTCAATTCGCTCAGACTTCTTTGTAGACACAATTTATTACAACTCTGCGTGATGCCTGCAGTCAGACACATGGGTTGTAAGATTGACCTTTCAGGGATAAGCAGGAATGAAAATCATAAATGGAGAAGCACAAACTAAAGAAACCAAGAGATTAAGCAATTCACCGGAGACAAAACCATTTAGGCAATCATGCAGCAGTAGCCGGCTGGGAGGGTTTACCTAGTTCACTGTCCAGCTCCTCGGTGTGGACCCCTTCTTCTCCAAAGGAATAGCAGGAATGAGACAGAAAAGAGAGAAAGAAAAATTCAGACACCAGCACCAAGAAAGAAACTCCCCTCAGAAAAACAGCAGCAAACACATCACTCTGTTTTGTCCTTACCTGCATTGTGGCTTATTTCATTGGCTTGGCTAGTAAACTCAAGACCTCAGTGTAAATCACAAGACAGGAAGAGCTGATACTGGCAACATAATTATACGGCTCATTTCCTTGCACGTCAAAAGAGGGTTTGATTGGTTGTAAAAGATGACAAATACCTTTGCGGTTTCAATGTTCTTAAGTGGGAACACTTAAAACAGACCTTATTTCGAGCAAACAAAGATGTTAGATCTTTCAATATTAGTCCTTTCAATCCTTCAATAATCCTCCAATTAGTGAGGCAATTATACTCACAATTAAAGCATTACTTAACTTATAAGTAATACTGCTGCCTGAAAAATGGAAGGTAAGGTGAAATCGAGAATGCAGATTGTAAAATGAGTTACACATCAATGCTTTTCGATAGGAGTTAGAAAGATGAGTTATGTCATGATGATGTACATTAGGGAAGCAAGGCTCAAAGGCTGCCCTGAAAGGAGTATTAGTGGCCAGAGTTTACTTTATATAAGATTTATAAGTCAAACAGCTCAGAAATATTAGAATGAAAATGTTCTCAATAATTTCAATGAGCAAAACAAGTCAAGATCTTTCCCAGTCTTGATCTCCTCTTGCTAACATCTTATTATTACCGAGAAGAGAACACAGGACAGCATACAAATCATTTCATTCATTAAGTCTCTCCAACTACAGAGCGGGTGGCTGTCCCCTCCACTGTGAGCTCCAAGAACACAGGGATCAAGCCTGTTTTCACTACCACAATATGTTCAGTGACTAGTCTAGTTTTTGGTACATGGTAGATACTAAATATTTCTCAAATGAATGAATGAATGAATCAATTAATCAACAATTGACTTTAGTAACCAACATGGCCCTATCCATCTTGTAAACTCTTCATTTAAAAACTAGCCAACGGCCAACACCAAGTTTTGACACTAGCATTTTTTCTTAAAAAGGAAATCTGATTTACATAAAATCTTCATTCATTTCTTTAATAATTATTTAATGAGACCTACTATGTGCCAGTCACTGTTCTAGGTGACAGAGATATTAAAATGAGCACAATCAGACACATCTCTACCCTTTTGGAGGAGGAGACAAGTCCAAAGCTCACATAAGTGAAAATAAAACTGAAACTATGATAAGCTCTCTAGAGTAAGACACATAATAGAATGAACTAATCATATCTGGGGGCAAGGTCACAGAAAAGTCCCTGAACTGCAATCTGAAGGTTACGCAAAATTTAATAGAAAGACTTAGAGTGAAAAATGACTAGAATTTAAGTTCTCCAAGAGCAGAGCTTTTTGTTTGCTGTGTTCATTAATACATCTGAAGTCCCTAGAACACATGTGAAACAGAGAAGACATTCAATAACTATTTGTGTAATCTAAGAGTATTCTAAGAGAGAACTGCATCTCTAAATGTCATGGCGCAGGAACAAGTGGGGATGAAGGGCAGAGAGTGGGGAGCAGCAGAGTAAGATAAGCTGGAGAGGTTGAAACACACAGGGCTTGGAGAGGCAACATGAGGACTGGCATTTACTGAGCAGACTGACAGCACCATTGAATAGGGCTTGTCGGGTAGTCAGTGATAAACAATCACATTTACATTTTAAAAGACTGTTCTGAGTGCAGGGTAAGAAGGAGAGGGGCAAGAGCCTAGGTGGGAGATGAGCATGACCTGGACTAGGACGGTAGAGGTGGTGAGGAAAATGGTGGATGGATTCCAGAGATGTATGGGAGGTAAAGTGAACTCAGCTGGACATGGGTTAGAAATGGGGGTGAAGAAAAGTAACAGGTCAAAGGAGACTCTTAAAAATGCATGGATTTACCCAAAACTGAGATAGGGAACACTTACAGAAGACCAGATTTGGGCAGGGGGAGATCCTTAGTTGTGTTTTAATCATATCGAGTTTGAAGTCTCTTTGAGACAAACAGTGTGATTAACCAGGCAGATCAACTCTGGCCTATAGCTCAAAGGCAGGGTGGCAAGGCTTCTGATTGAACTAGATACACAGAAATGACAAAAGGAGTTGTACACTGAAGATCAAAATCCCAAACTAGTTTCTTACTTTTTTGAGATAGGAAATATAAAATATAAAATTTTTACAGTAAGTATGATGCTATACTGTTACATTCCATGTGCATATGACCTATAGAAAGAAATACAGGAACAATATTGTGGCCAAGAATGTTATTCTTCTTTGTGTCATCATATAAACAACACAGGGCAGCTTTGTGTTAACTGGCAATTGAAAATACGGGTATGGGAACTGATACTTGTCATAGTGGTATAATCTGGTTATATATTTATACTATTTGTGTACACAGGCACACAGACATACATATAACTTCTACTAAAAATAGAATATATGAATTCTAATGTTGAAGGGATAATTACTGAACTAACTGTGTTTGGTATGAATACATACTTGTGCCAAAGGAAATAACATTAACACCAATAATGAGAATCTAAAAATTAACTAGATTTGGTAACAAAACCATTTAGTAATTCTACTCAATACTTTTACTACATTCACAGTTTTTCTCAGTAAAACCTACTGGAGTCTTCTATGATCTATAAAATTATATTAACAGGCATTTTCATACATTCCCAGTCTAACTATAATGGATACTGACAGTGAAGATCCTATGGTAATAAGAGTGCCTAACTTACCTTCAAAATCATCAGGCACCAAATACAGAGTAAATTTTGTTCTATGAAATTTTATGGCTAAATGTATTTTATGTTCTGATCTTTGAAAATTGGTTACCTATGTATTATATATTAAACAGGTACTTGAATAATCAGGACAGTCCATTATCCTATAACCATGCAAAATAATGCAGCTGACTACACCCGTGCCATTCCTTCTTTAGGAACAGGGCTAAGCAACCAAAACAAAATGTGTCTCAGTCACGCCTCTTCAGTCAGAAGATTTGTGTTTCCACGTGAAGTGAACACACAATTCTATGCTCATTTCATATAATCTGCAATCCATGTATAACAGAAGGATCTTGAAGAACAACGTTTTGACAGTATTATACTCTACAAGCTTACATTTTCAAACAAATCTCAAGTTTATATATACAACAATTCTGCCCCATAGGATAAATTAATAAAGTTTCACCAGCTTACAATAAAATATGCATCCAATAATTATACCACTAATTCAAATGCCAGAAATGAATAATGAATAGCAAAGCGAACCATTTCCCTTTTAATTCGTCCATGTCGGAAAGTAATTTTGGTAGAACTTGGGATAGATTTCAGTGTACTGAAAAGGAACATATTTGCTCTGTCTTAACTTTTTTTTCATTTTGGAAAAGTAATTAGAAATCCCAAAGCCTTGAAATAAACTTCTTTTAATCGTAACTCTTAGAGCCAGTTGATTCTTTTCAGAGATTAATGGGGAGAGTGGGGCTAGGGGTAACACCTCAGTCTTTCTTGGAAGAATACATTTTTCATATATTTAGGATGTAGTCTACGTTACACAGAGATTCCCCAACAAGTCAAGATCTGCTTTCCCTATTCCAAGACTGGGGAAACAACATAGTCACGAAATACGTAGAGTTCAAGAAAAGCTCCTAATTTTGTCCTCTAAGACTTTCATAATATAGGGTTAGGGTCCAACAGGGAAGTTACTGGGGCATCGCTGGTTTCTATCTTCCTAGAGACTTTCTAGAGTTCTCTCCAAGTTCTGGAAGGTGGAGGTTGGATCTTCATTTGAATAGTTTCTGACTGCGCTAAAGTTCTGTTTCTAATGGAGATATTAGTATGCTCTGCCTTTACGTGTGAACAAATCATTCGTTTAAAAACAATTCTACCGATTTTCCTCCTGCTTTTGGAAACCACAATACATTTACTAGAAACTGGATTACCTTTTAAAAACTCATTGTTAAAAGATGGTTGACCTTGCTACAACTTTTTAAAATTTGCACGTGTGAACAAGCCCCCAATTCACTAGAACCAAGACCTTCCTAGCCCCTTACCATCATCTTCACACTCTTCCAGAGGCTTCTGCTGCTTGTTCAGGCACCGAGGGTCTAACCAAGATGTTGTTTTTGTATTATGGCTGCAATCCAGAAACAAAAACAAGGAATTTGTTTGAAAAGAAAATAAGCACAAAGCCCAATGACAGAAGAATTATATATTCTTGAACATTTGCTCTTTGACCAAAGCAAAGATATTTTTCAACAGCAACCCAGACCAGAAGAAAGCCTGAGTTTGGAATTATAAAATGGCTTGCAAAGGATCTTAGGTAGGCTTTTTACTTACCTAAGAAATAATCATTCCATTATGGAGAGCTTAAAATGTAATACCAGTTTTATTTTTGAAAAATGAGTTCCAAATGACACTGCTTATCTATATCACCTACCCTTGTCTAGACTTACTTTAGGCTTGGTATTTGCCAAAGAGCAAAGGCCAATTTATTTTAAATTTGTTTATGACTTAAATCTTGGATGCTGGAATTCACAAAGAAGGCTGCTATTTCACTCCTTAGATTACACAAGAATTCTCACGACAGTATGAAACTACCTCAATTCATGCAAGTGGCTCAAAGCTGTTAAGACATATGATTAGAGTCCTTCCTAAATTTTGCTTCAGACATAGTGAAGGCAATCAAAAATTACCTATCATAAATAGAACCTGGGCCAAGAAACAGAGAAGCTAAACATGTCACCCAATTTTCTTCTGGAAGGTACGGCCTAACTCTACATGAAGTGTTCCAACAGACACTGACTGGGCCCTTAAAGGTCTGAAAGTTTACAGAGCATTCCCAAGAATCTATATTGCCCTTCAGTCATGTTAGAAATGTCACAAGAATGACTGGAAGAATTGCCCCATAGCAGGTAAATACACGGGGACAAAGTTCTGCACGAGCTCCCAGTCCACGCTATGCAAGCTAAATAGGAGAGACAAAGAGCTACAAGTCTAGTCGTTCTAGCTGCAAACCAGAAAGGAAAACAAGAAACTAAAAAAAAAATTTTTTTTGCAGGTCAAGTAGTAACCTAAATTTTTCTGGAAGTCTGAAGTTTAGGTTGTAAATACATTGCAAAAATTGTCACAGTTCTTTATTTTAGATTTGAATCTTATTAATTGTTGAAAAATCATGGCTTAACTGAAAAACAGAATGTGCAAAGGCATACACACATTATCTCAACTCTGTTAAAAGAAAAACAAACAAACAAATGAAAGGCAACATAGTAACAACTATCACCACCAATGCTACTTATTTGTCCAGTTACAGCTACCAGAATTTGTTCTTTTATATGTATCAGTTTATTTAATCCTTACAATAACTCTATGAAGAGTGTCATTAGTAGTCAAATTTTTACTCCCCATAAAACAGATGAGAAAACAACAGAGAGGTGAAAAAATTTGCCCAAGGACACTCTGTTGACACATGGCAGAACTGGGAACCAAACTGAGGGAGTCTAACATTAGAACCTACGGTCAGCACTATTCACACAGTAAGATAGTAAAAATGGTGAGTACTGGGAGGGAAGATTATGTATGATTTTTTTTAAAATACTTTTTTTATTTTGAGATAATTGTAGATTCACATGCAGTTATAAGAAAGAACACAGAGAGATCCCACATGTCCTTTACCCAGATTCCACCAATACTAACATCTTGTAAAACTACATAGTACGACGTCACAACTAGGACATTGATAAATAGTCACGATACAAAACAATTTCATCATCACAAGGATCCTTCACGCCCTTTGGTAGCCGCACTTGGTTCCCTTCCAACCTCTTTTTCCAAAAGCCATTTTTAACTCCTGCCAACCACTAATCTGTTTTCCATTTGTATAATTTTGTCATTTCAAAAGTATTACTTAAATGAAATCATACAATACGTAATCTTTTGAGATTGGCATTTTTCATTCAGCAGAATTCTCATACAGGCTGTTGCAGGTATCAATAATTAATTCTTTTTACTGCTGAATAGTATTCCATGGCATGGATGTACCACAGTTTAACCAATGAAGGGACATCTGGGTTGTCTCCAGTTTTTGGTTATTTGAAATAAATCCATAAACATTCACATACAGGTTTTTGTGCCAACATAAGTGTTCACTTCTCTGTCCAAATGTGCAATTCCTGGGTGGTATGCAAGTTGCTTGTTTAGCTTGTTAAGAAACTATCAAACTATCTTCTAGAATGCCATGCAATTTTACATATCTACTAGCAATGTATGAGTGATCCAGTTTCTCTGCATCTGTGCCATCATTTAGTGTTGTTAACTATTTTTTTATTTTAGCCATCCTCATAGGCGTGAAATGATATATCATTGTGGTTTTAACTGGTATTTCCCCAACGGTTAATGATGTTGAACATTGTTTCACGTGCTTATATGCCATGTGCATATCCTCTTCAGTGAAATGTTTGTTCATGTCTTTAGCTCATTTTCCACTTGGATGATTTGGTTTTTTTACTGTTGAGTATTAACAATTCTTTATATATTCTAGATACCAACACTTTGTTAGGTACAGGGGTTGCAAATATTTTCTGCCAGTCTGTAGCTTGTATTTTCATCCTCTTATGAGGGTCTTTGGTGAAGCAAATGTTTTTCATTTTAATAAAGATGAATTTATCAATTATTTCTTTTAGAGATATTTTTAATGTCAAGTCTAAGAACTCTTTGCCTATTCCAAGATCTCAAATATTTCCCCGTTTTTCTCCTAAAAGTTTTATTTCTTTATGTTTTTACACCTAAGTCTGTGATGATCTATTTTGACTTAATTTTTTTTTTTTGCATAATGTGTGAGGTTTCGGGTGAGGTTATTTGCTTCTGGCTATGCACTTGCTCCAGCACCATTTTACTGAAAAGTCTATCTTACCTGCATTGAAATGCTTTTTCATTTTTGTTGAAAATCAGCCAGACACATTTGTGAGTCTGATTCTGGGTTCCATTGATCTGTGTCTATTTCTTCATCAATACCACACAGCCTTTATGACTGTGGCTATTTAACAAGTCTTGATATTGGACAGACTTATTACTCTGACTTTATTCTTCTTTTTCAAAATTGTTTTAGCTATTCTACTTCCTTTGCCTTTCCACATAAATTTTAGAATAAACTTGTGTATATCTACAAAAGAAAGTCATTGAGATTTTGACAGGAATTGCATTAAACTCTTATATCCATCTAGGGAGCACTGACATCTTCACTATATCAATCATAGTCTTTCAATCTGTGAATAGAGTCTGCCTCTCCACTTATTTAGACTTTCTCTGATTTCATTCAGCAGTGTTTTGTAGTTTATGGCATACAAAGTCCTGTACATGTTTTACTAGATCTATACCTAAAGGGTACTCCTTTTTTGAAGTAAATGTGAATTGTATTTTATTTTGAATTTTTTGTCCATGTGTTCATTGCTAATATATAGTTATACAATTGCTATTTGTATACTTATCTTTTATCTTGCTGAACTCACTTCTTGAATTCTTTTTGTATTTGTTTTGTGATTTTCTATAAAGATAGTCATGTAATCTGCAAAGACGGGTACTTTTATTCCTTCCTTTTCACTCTGTATGTCTTTTATTTCTTTTTCTTGCTTTATTATCCTGGCTAGAACTTCAAGCATGATGTTAAATAAGAGTGGTGAGAGCTAATATCCTTGGCTTGTTCTCAATCTTGTAGAGAAAGTACTTTCTTTCAACATTAAGTATAATGTTAGCTGTAGGGTTTTTGTAGACATTCTTCAAGTCAAGAAAATTCCCCTCAATTCTTACTTTTCTGAGAATTTTTAGCATGAATGAGTGCTGAATTTTGTCAAACGCTTTTAGTGTACTGATGAATATGATGTGATTTTTTTCTTCAGTCTCTTAATATGGTGGATTACATTGATTAATTTTTCGAATATTAAGTCAGTCTTGATCCCTGGAATAATTCCCACTTGGTCATGCTGTATACAATTCTTTTATTATATTGCTGAAAGCTATTTGCTAATATTTTATTACAGATTACTGATCTATATTCATGAGGATATTGCTCTGCAGTTTCCTTTTTTCTTGTTATTGTCCTTGTTTGTTTTTGGTAACAGGATAACACTAACTTCATAAAAATAAGTGGGCAGTGTTCTTGCTCTTCTACTTTCAGGAAGAGATTACACAGAAATAGTGTTAATTCTTCTTTGAATCGTTCTCCAGTGAAAGCATCTGATTCTGGAGATTTCTTTTCCAGGAGTTTTTAAATGACAAGTTTATTTTCCTTAATAGTTACAGGGCTATGTAAATTCCATACCATTGAGTTCCATACCAATTCTGTTCCATACTGGATGAACTGTGGTAGTTTGTGCTTCTTGAGGAATCGGTCTGTTTCATCTAAGTTGTCAAATTTATGTGTGCATACTTGACGGCAGCATTCTCATCTTTTTGATGTCTTCAGGGTCTGCAGTGATTCCTTGTTTAATTCCTAATATTAGTAATTTGGGACTTTTCTCAACTTTTCTTTGTCAGTCTTGCTAGAGGTTCTTCAATTTTATTAATCTTTTGAAGAATCAGCTGTTTGTTTCACTAATTTTCTTCACTGTTTTTGTTTCAATTTCACTGATTTCTGTACTTTCTTTCTTTCTGTCTAATTACCTCAAATGTAATTTGCTCTTCTTTTTCTAGGTTCTTGAGTTGGGAGCTGACATTGTTGATTTGCAACTTTTCCTCTTTTCTAATATATGTGTTTAGTGCTATAAATTTACCTCTTATCACTGCTTTGGCTGTGTCCCACCCTTTTGAATATGCTGTATTTTCATTTTCATTCAGTTCAATTTTTTAAAAAAAATTTCCCATAAGGGGCTGGCCCAGTGGTTAAGGTCATGCACTCTGCTTCAGAGGCCCAGGGTTTCACCAGTTCGAATCCTGGGTGCAGACATGGCACCGCTCATCAAGCCATGCTGAGGTGGCATCCCACATGCCACAACTAGATGGACCCACAACTAAAAATACACAACCATGTACTGGGGGGCTATGGGAGAAAAAGGAAAAATAAAATCTTTAAAAAAAAAAATTTCCCTTGAGACTTTTGCTTGACCTGTGAATTATTTAGAAGTGAGTTGTTCAGTTTCTAAGTGTTTGGAGATTTTCCTACTTTATTTGATATTAATATGCAACTCTTGCTTTCTTCTGATTAATGTTTCAAGATATATTTTTTCTCAGACTTTTACTTTCAATTCACCAATATTGTCTTATGTGAAGTAAGTTTTGTAGAAAGCACAAAGTTGGGTCATATTTTTTAGTCTCTTCGCCAGTCTCTCTCTTAACACCTGTATTGAGTTAAATTCATTTAATGTAATTATTGATATCTTAGGGTTTAAGTCTTTCATTTTGTACTTTATTCTGTTTGTTCTGTTTTTTTCCACCATGTGAGGACACAGTGAGAAGATGGTTATGTATGAACTAGAAGTGGGTCCTCATCAGATATGAATCTGCTGGTGCCTTGATCTTGAACTACCCAGCATCCAGAACTGTGAGAAATAAATGTTTATTATTTAAGCCACCCAGTTTATGCTATTTTTGTTACTAAAATACTATATTATTTTAGCCCGAAGATGATACAGTATATGTGTATGTTTATGTATGTTTATGTATGTATGTATGTGTTTATATATCTCCATCCATATCCCTTTACCTACCTTCATTTATAATAAAATTGTCTTAAATGCTTTCCCTACATACATTTAGAAGCATATCAGACAGTGTCATAACTTTTACTTCAACTTTCAAGTCTAATTAAAAACTCAAGAACAAGAGAAAATTTATTCTATTTACCTGTACTTTTACTCTTTCCATTGTTCTTTCTTCCTGATAGTCCAAGATTACTTCTTTTATATTTTTCTTTTTGTTTACAGGATATCCTTTAGCCATTTATTTAGAACAGGCCTGCTGGTGACAAATTCTCTTGGTTTTCCTTCATCTAATAATATCTTGATTTCTTCTTCATTTTTATGGGATATAGAATTCTGGGTTGATTCTTCTTTTCTTTCAGGACCTGAAAAATGCTGTGTCACTTCCTTCTGGTCTCCAGGGCTTCTGATGAGAAATACGTTGTCATTTGAACTGTTTCATCCATATAAGCAATGTGTCATTTCTCTCATTGTTTTTAAGATTTTCCTTTGTCTTCAGTTTTCAGAAGTTTGACTATGATGTGTCTTGGTGTAGTTTTCTTTGGGTTTATCCTGTTTGGGTTCATTATGCTTCCCTGTAGGTTTATTTCTTTGGCCAAATTTGAAGAATTTGTTCTTCAAGTGCTTTTTCAGCTCTACCTACTTCCTCTTCTCCTGGGACTCCAAAAGAAGCTCTGTTCTTTTTAAGTCAACTTTCTCTCTGTTGTTCAGATTGGGTAATTTCTATTTTCCATCTTCAAGTTTATTGATTCTTTCTCTCTCCCCTCCATCCTGCTGCTGAATCCACCTACTGAGCTTTTTATTTTGATTCTTGTATTTTTCAGTTCTAAACTTTCCATTTTTTATATCTTCTATTGCTCTGCTGAGACTTTTTTTTACTGAAGCTTTCTATTTTTCTACTTGTTTTAAGCACGTTTATAATCATTCATTGAAACACTTTTATGATGGCTGCTTCAAAATCTTTATCAGATCATTCTAACACCTCTGCCATCTTGGTGTTGGCATCTACTGATTGTCTTTTTTCCCTCAATTTGAGATTTTCCTGGTTCTTGGTGTAACAGGTGATTTTTAAAAATTAAAACCTGGACATCTTGGGTATTACGTTATAGCACTTCGGATCTTATTTAAACCTTCTATTTTAGCTGGCTTTTCCTGACACTACTCCAGCAGGGGAAGCGGTGGTACCACCTGTTATTTCTCAGTGGAGGTAGAAGTTCAGAGTCCCCACTTGGCCTTCATTGACACCCAAGGGGACGAGGAGCTTCTTGGTACTGCTGAGTGGGGATGGGAGTTCCAGGTGCCCCCTCGGCCTCCACTGATACCAGCTTGGCTGGGAGGGGCAGGAGTGCCTCATTACTGCTCCCAACTTGGCTCGCACTGACTCCACAGGGAGGGAAGGAGGCTCTTTATTACTAGATGGTGGTGAAAATACTGACTCTGACACTACTCCAGCAGGAAGAGGGAAGCTGCCTCATTACTGCCAGGTCAGGGTGGAAGTCCAGCCTTCCCACTACATGGTCTCTTGAATCCACATGGAGATTGGGCAAGTACTCACTACTGCCTTGGTACAATCAAAGTCCCAGCTCTCTTCTGAGCCTTTTTTAACGCTACCCTGGCAAAGAGGTTTGGGCTTCCAGTTACAGCCTATAGAGGTGGAGGACTAGGCTTCCCACTTGATCTTTGCTGGCAGGGGTGGGAACACAGGTTTTTCTGTGCTGTTACTGGAGCCAGCGGTCATCGACTAAAAGTGTTCTGTCCTGTAGGATGTCCCATTCCAGGTCCTCTAGCTAGAGAAGGCTTTTTTTTGTCTCCACCTGTTGGTTTTTCTGGGTTACTGGCTTCTTCAGCTCTAAGTCTGGGATATACGAGGTAAAAGGAAAACTCAGGGAACTCGTCACCTGTCATTCCTTTGATCCCAAGCTCCCTAGCAAATCTGCCTTAATTATTCCTGCTCTCAAAGTCTTCCTACGTTTATTTTCTATATAATGCCCAGGATTTGTAAGTCTGTGCTTGATTTTTAATGTTCTTTTAAAATTTCACTATGTCTTAGATTTCCCATAAACTGCAACACTAAAATACACACATATACATAAAACAAGGTAGATCTGATTCTACAGAAATTTAACTTGCTATTCAACGTAAGACACTCTAAGATGAAGTTCTTCAGAATAAAGGACACCTGAAAATTCATTAAGCATGAAATATAATTTAGGCTAAAATATAAATGGTGTGTATCTAATCACTTAATATCTACCGAATTTGATAGCTGCAAACCAAATCCCATAGTTGTCGTACACTTTTGTATAATTTTTCTACTAAACATTAGGCCAATGAAACATTAGCCTAGCATCAGTTAAAAGTTAAATTAGATTACGAAAAGTAAGCAAACCCCTGTACTGTCCTACACATCAGCCAGAGTCTTGGGGGCTAGTATTTCACTAACCATCCAAATAATCAACTTGCTTCTGTCAAATTATCAAGTCAGTCTTGAGCAAAATTATCGGTACATCCTTTTCCGAGAATTTGAGTTTCACACATTACTTTGTATCAGGAATGCCTGTTATGCTTTCCTTTTCCCAACACAAGTCTCCCTTACTAATAGACATAATTTCAAAGGTAATTTATTGCAAAAGCTAAGTACAAAATCTTGAGCTCATAGTTGACATCCATTTTTTATAACAACGCTTAAACTCCTCTGTAATAACGAAAGAGGATGATGATGAAAATGGTAACAGTAATAATAATGCCCACTGATTAGTACTAGCTCAGGTACTTTACATCCATTATCCCAGTTAATTCTCATGACAATCTGACAGGGTAGGTATGATTCATAATATTCATGTCCTTTACAGATATGGAAAATTGAGATGCAACATGGTAAACTCAAGTTCCCAAGGTCACATAACTACTAAGTGGTGGAAACAATGACTTTTCAGGTGAGCTCTTAACCACTAAACTTCCCTGATTCAAAAGAAAAGACTACACCTTCCAACCCTGTCTTTAATATGCATTTGCTGTAAACATGAACATAGAAACGTGGGTTGTCCCCTTCTTCTGGCTGGAAAAGAACACACAAGCACTAGTTCTCTTATCTCAGATTTCCTAGGTAGGTTCTGAAAGAGTGTGTTCTGAGACCCAAGCCTTTCCCTTACTCCCATGTCTTTAGAAAAGTTATGTTTTCTTATCTTCACTGATTTTTCTAATTACAAAGCATATGCTGAGATATATATTTAAATGGAATTATATATTCAAACCACACAGAAATGTATAATGTGGTTAGAAAATAAATTCCTTACTTAACTTAAACTCAAGTGTTAATAGATACTTCCAGAATTTTTCTATATAGAGAGCTATATCTACATATTCATAGAAACTAATGTACACATATAGTACAGAGCACAGGTTTGCATATATCCATATATTTTACAACAGTGAGACACTTCATATATTGTTCTGCAATGCCCTCTTTTGTTACTGTTCACTGAACAGCAGAACTTCAATCAATTTGAGTATAAGAGATTCATCTGTTTTTGTTTATTTTACAGTTTAGGCATTTTCTGTTTTAGTGATACATAAAACTATGGTGAATCTTAATAGAGTCAAAGTACAGCAATTTCAAAATTGACTATTGTTGGTTAAGAAATCATATTATCTTAGATTTTCTAGAATGGTTTCAATCGTATATATTTTTTTCCTTTTCAGTAAAGGTTATTTATTAAATGTTTAACTATATAGAATTTAAGTTTTATAATTTTGAAAGACTTTACACATGTATATATTTTCAAACTTCAATCCACACACTTTGCACCATGTAAAAAAAACAAAAAATGGATCAAAAAAAAGAAATATAAATAAAAAAAGAAATATAGCAGAAAATTACTGCTTTATTACTTTGGGTTAGGTAAAGATTTCTTAGCTACTACACTAAAAGCACAATTCACAAACGAAAAAAATTAATAAATTAGACTCCATCAAAATTATGAACTTCTGGCCCTTCAAACGACACAATTAAGAGAGTAAAAACAAAACCCACACTCGGAGAAAATGTCTGCAAATCACAAATATGATAAAGGAATTGTATCCAGAATAAATGAAGAACTCTTAAAGCTCAATAAAAAGAAAACTGAAACCCAATTAAGAAAGAAAGAGCAAGGATTTACCTATTAACGGCTAAATATATTCTTTACATATTATACTATAATTTATATATACACCCTAATTTAACTAACCCTTTAGGGAAATTAACAACCCTATGCTTCCTCAAGTTTTCCAGACTCAATGATTAGGATGCTATGCTAATTGTTTTTTTTTGTTTTTAAACAAAGCTTGTTAAATTGTATAAGAGAATCAGTGTGTGATCAATCCTTTTAGATTTAATTTACATCTGTAACTGCTAGAGAGAGGGAGGGAAGGAGATGAAAGAAAGGGAGAAATTGAGGTAGAAATAATGGTATACTTTACTCTATAAAATAGACTTCTCCATTTTCGGTATAGGCCATCTCCCAGTTTTCAGGTAGAGGACCTAAATTATCCTCTGCAGAAAGAGGTAGGTATTGAGGGAACTTCTGAGAAGGGTCCGTGATGGGAGCAGCGATGAGGCTACTATTCACAGGTGGTAGCGCTGTTTCTTGGAGAGTGTGCTCTTCTTGGTCACCAGAATCGGCTGTTTAATTATGAGGAGAGAGAGAGGGAAAAAAAATCATCCATCATAGCCCAAACCAGGGAGTTCACAACTGTAAGCATCTATATTCTTAAAAGCCCTCGTCCTTTCCCAATTGCTGACCACTGACTATATTCTGTTTTATTTAGATGAAAGTTCTTTTAATAGAAAGCACCACAATGATGGACCAAATTTATTTTACCTAAAAAGAAAGAAGAGAAAAATATCCTTAAATAATGCATTGCTGACACTTTTGGGAATGTCAAAGAAGAAACAAATCCATAACTCAAATCCTAAAGTCTCTTAAACTAAGAAGCCATCAAAACACAGACTGAGTTGCACAAATCAGAGGTATCACTTGATTTCATGACTCAGAAGACTTGGGGGCAAGAAGAAAGTCCACACTGAAAACACAGATATAAGGGCGTTATTGTCCATTTTGCATAAGCTATTGAAAATATTTTTGGTAGACACTGGCAAAGATCAAAGACTGACAAATAAAGCTGGAAAGTATACAAAAATTTAGAATATGGTGACAGTTATACCAGTGAGTCAGATGTGAGCCTCTTTTGGAAACATGAGGTGAATGTTTCTGTGAAAACCAAGACAGTTCCCCCTAGAACAGTATTATGTAGGTGGACTGATTTGATTTGTGTCTTAAAAGAAGGCTCTAAGTACATAAGTCTCCTTGCCTTCTTATTAACTAGAAACAAGAGGTGATGTCATCGAAATATCCACAAACAGCATTGTTGACATTCTGGTTGAATTTTTATAGAAGCCAATGATATTAAATGTCAGTCTCCATGGGGCTTTAAAATGTAATAATCAGGGGATATAGTTATTTTCTATCTCCCAGAGTAATTCTCCTGTAGACATTTCTGATTTACTGAAAGCAGACTGAGGAATAATAACATGTTGATTTCAAATCTTTTCTCTGATGAGTAGTTCCCAATGACACACATGAGAATGAAGGTAATCCAAAAGTTGGATGGAGGACATGTCACACCTATTAAACAAGCACCTCCACCAAAATTCCACCACCATTGAGGAGGTTGCCTGTGTTCTTTCCCTGACCCGTACCTATCCCGCCTTCTTCTGGTACCACTACTCAGATCTTCCTTTGGAAATCACCCCCTCCATACCAGGTCCATGCAGTCCAGGTAGGGATTGACTTAACCCCACTCCAAGCTTATGCGGTGGGCCCAAGTTGCATTCCTATCACTCTTGCCTTTGTGATTGGATCAGGCATATGATCCAAGGCAAACCAATGAATGTCAGGCATGGAAGTGTTTGCTGGAACCATCAAGCAAGAGGTGGCCTCTTGATACTGAAGTTATTAAGCTGACAGGTTCTCATGCTGTAGGGGCTGGTGACCATCTTGAGACAGCTTGGCAAGACCTGCCTGGGAATTAAGCCCACATAGACGGAAGCAAACATGAAAGATAGAGAAAGGCTAATATCCCCAATTGAACCTCTGATTTCCTCTCCCAAGAACAGTTCTGTCTCTGTGCATCCTATTGGCTTTCTTGGCGTAAGACAGGAATCTGAAGAAGACAATCAGGTGCCACTTGGCTTTCTCTTTTGGGCAGAAACTAATGATCAGACTGACTTTAGCAATAATGACCTGGGCCCAGAAGTTTTTCTTTGATGCCAGAATTTCAACTGGGGATTTTATGGGGTCAGATTTCCTGAGGTGTGGCTTCTAGAGGCAGACATTTATAGTAGTTAGAAACAGGAAAAGCATCAAGACCTATAGTCAACTACCCCTACTTTGTTGTTGCTTTCTACCAAGAAATCTACTTAATAAATGGAGGACAAATAAAGGCATACATGCTTGTTGGGGACCATCCAGTCAGCCTGGCAGAACTATTTAACTGCACATTACCCTCAAGGTCCTCTGTTTCTGTGACCACATTTATTTTTCAGGTTATATCCAGATTTGCTATTCCTATTTGTTGAAAGATCAAGATATTAAAGTATTAGCTATTTTTAAAAGAAATATTGACCTTTTGTCATAATCTGCTTTCATATCAGTGAGGACTACCCATAAATGGATAAAATGTGTAAGTGCATGAAACCAGCTGATTTCAAAAAAAGTACATATTTTAAAAGATGGCCAATTTCTCCTAGATATTGCAACTATGGGTCAGCCACTGGCCTAATCCATTCTCATTAAGAAAATGGAGGGGCCAGCCAGGTGGCACAGTGGTTAAGCTCGCATGCTCCACTTCGGCGGCCTGGGGTTCACGGGTTCAGATTCCCAAGCACAGACCTAGCACCACTCATCAAGCCATGCTGTGGTAACATCTCACACAAAATAGGGGAAGACTGGCACAGACATTAGCTCAGCGACAATCTTCCTCAAGCAAAAAGAGGAACCAGGCCTCCTCCTTCTTTATCCACTGCTTCTTACAGAAGGGTTGGGCTACTGTTATGACAATAAAGCCATCAAAACTTTTTTAACTGTCATCTTGAAGAATTTTAGGCTTTTGAGTTTAATGAAAGAGAAAACCTCAGAGAGGCCCATACAGGCTGTAGAAAGCATTCAATTAACACAAACTTTTTCCTAAACATTCTATTAGACTTAGTAACACAAAGGGGAAAATACAGAGTTTACTAATTTCTTCTTTATTGGGGCCGAGTCAAAACAAGCAATGTCCGAAGTGTGGTGATATCAGAAAAGGCCAGTATGACAGAGGAAGATCTCATATGCTGCATATACATATACAGCAATAACACTAATATTTAAGTATAGGAAAAACAGAAGAAACAAGATGTTCTTCAAAGTCACAGCATCATAGACTGGAATTACTCACGTCTTAACACAGTTGTTAGATTTTGACTTGCTGTAAGTTCAAACCCTCATACTGAAAAATATTCTTGAATGGTTGTAGGTCACTGCACCAACCCAAGGAACATACGTTATAGCTTCTGTGAATGAGGCTCCCTGGAATTGTGCAATACCCAACCTGGATGGCCTTACCCAGAGACCTTGTCCTTGAAGACCCCTTCATAAAATACAGCATACCTAAGCTTGCAGGTAGATAGCCCTGAATGTATATATAAAGATATAATACAATCAGTAATATATACTATTTAACATAGAATGCATTTGCAAGATATAATCTTAGAGTATTTACTATTTTTCCATCTTTCTCTCTTTTAGGGCGTATAGTAAAATGTGCATAAGTTAAGTGAACACATGATCTATTTCCACTGTAGCTCTCCTTACAAAGGTGGGAGATAAAATGATGCTGCTAGCCTTCCATATAGCATCAACTGATATTAAACTGTTAAGCAAATTCTCATATTTCTCTTTATAAGAAATCAGCTATAAATATGGAGCAGTGGCAAGGCCAAGAAATAAATAAATGAAAGGCAAATACTCTTATACATATATCATTTTGGAGAGAAACAAACAATGCTGATTATTCTTGGTTCCCTTCCACAGACATTTCCCTCCAGCCCTTTAAGATATTTGAGTGAAGTTAAACAGTCTTGCAAAGAGGCATGAAGAACAGACTAGTGAAAAGACCACCTCTTCCCCAAGCATTGTGTGGTCACAGTTTGAATTCTGGTGAGCCTTCAGAATTCCTCTTGTGAATAGAAATGTCATAACTCTTTGCAAGGCCATGTCGGGGGATGAGGGTCTGGTCTTTACCTGTAAAGCTACTGCTCATTTCAGGAACGTCATCCTCCTCCTCATTCTCCGCAGGGACTATGCCAGCATTTTGCATATCATTGTAGGACTTGGTTCGCTTTGGGGTGGACTGCTTGGAGCCAGACTGAAGGCTTTGCAAGGCATCCGTCGTGATCACTTTCCCACTGACTGGCTGGCTAGGAGGTTTGGGTGTCCCATAATAGTTTCCTAGGTGATGGAGAGACACATTTGCATGTTTCAGAAAGAATACTTTGTTTTTTTCAAGTCTTCACATCCAAATCTCTCAGCACATTAAAAACAAAATCTAAACTGGAAAGCCAGAACAAACTGTATTTTACTTCTGGAATGGGCTAGAAAAGATGGCATTCCTACCCAGCTAGACATGGTGATTTCAGAAGCAAGGAGGAAAGCTGCATTGTTTTGGTTCAAAGAACCTACTAGAGCTAAAAACAAAGGCTGCTGTGCTGAATAGCAAAACTTCATCCTCGTTATATTTGAATTTCAATTGGTCACCTTTTTACAAATATGCACCAGCATAATGCTGAATCCAATTTAGAGTGAGTCTCATACAAAACAAAAAAATTAATTATTGCTGGCACCCTTACAGGCCCACAAAGTTGAGGTCACCTTCCTTTAATAAGGGGACTCCTCAACAGCGTACCAGGGCAATATTTAAGAAGGAGAACAGTGAACACCACGTGGCGCCTCTTTAAGTGAATGGCAGGCTTGACTCTCAGGGTCATGCGGGGTGGCAACAAACGTTTGCCAAGTTTTAACAGAAAACTCTGTGTTAACAGTGGCATGGTACCCCTTATGAGTAACCCTGTTAGTAATTACTCATGTTCACTTTCAGCCACTTTTTCCCAAAGTTTGGCTCAGGTCTGATGATAGTATGCTAAGTGACTCTGAGCAGTACCTGGATGGATTTTTACATTTTAATTTTTTATTTTAATTAGTGCATATATATTTTAAATGCACTAGAAAAACATAACTAGTAAGTTATGGTAGTAATATAAAGTCAATTTCAAAAAAATTAAGTGAGGACCAAACCGGTGCATAGTGGTTGAGTTCACATGCTCCATTATGGCAGCCCAGGGTTCACGGGTTTGGATCCTGGGCATGGACCTACACACCACTCACCAAGCCATGCTGTGGCGGCAACCCACATACAAAATAGAGGAAGATGGCACAGATGTTAGCTCAGCGACAATCTTCCTCAACCAAAAGAGGAGGATTGGCAACAGATGTTAGCTCAGGGACAATCTTCCTCACACACACACACACACACACAATTTAGTGAAAAAGCAATATTTTTTAAATTGACTTTTCTTTTTAATCTTAAAGTTTTGTTAAAAAAGAAATAACAGGCCCAAAATGGAGTCACTTGGGCTAAGCCCCAGGACAGCAAAACCAAGACTTAATATCTAACCTAACTGCAGTTTCATCCTCTCCTAGGATTATGACCTTTAACCAGTCAATCTGAAATTACATGACCAGCACTATCAAGGTCATGTACATGACAGACCCCTGCCCTTCCCCTAAAGGAAGGTGCCCTTGCCTGAAACAATACTTTCTTTTTTTTATGACTTCCTTGTCCCATACTCTTTTCGCCTTTAAAATTCTTCCATTTTGTACAGCTCCTTGGAGCTCCTTTCTGTTTGCTGGATGGGATGCTGCTCAGTTCATGAATCATTGACTGAAGCCAGTTAGATCTTCAAACTTACTCGATTGAATTCTGTTTTTTAACAGATTAAAAGGCAGCTACATATGAAAGACTAATCAACTGAATAAATCACAGCAATGGTAGTGATGAGTTTCCTTTTGAAAACAAGTTAAAAAGCAAGTTAGTTTACAGAAAACTTCAAGCAAATAATAGACTTTACATTCAGATATGGAAAAAAATCATGAAGGTGATTCATGAATGACCAAAGTTTGAAAAATACAGCTTATAATCAATAATATTCACTGACTACATGATAAAAAAATCAATATTATAATGCTATTGATCCATTTCACCATTTCACATCTTTAAGAATAAGCCCAGAAAGATAAATCATACTGAGCCCTTCAATAAATCCTAAGCAACGTGCGCACTTCTATGTCTAATACAGTAGAATTTGTAAATACTAAGTCCTCTACATGCTGTTTTTTCCCAAGGCTCTCATCCCATTGGCTAACCTCAGCTTACAATTACATAAAACACACATTTTATGATACAAGCACACAAGTGAAAAGGAGACAGTAAGGTGCTGCTCTGCATGAGACACAGAGGTGATGAATTTGTTTCTGTCAGCCTTTATCTTTATAAATAAAATTTTGTATTAATACTATTTCTTTTAAGATACTTTCTTGAGTCACCAAAATTATGAACGTACACACCCACTTTCTTTGAGAGTGATGTAACTGTGTGTGTCATCAGTGGAACTCTAAACACACAAATTAAGAGGAGCAGCAGACTGGGACCAGCCCGGTAGTGTAGTGGTTAAGTTCACACGCTCTGCTTCGGCGGCCTGGGGTTTGTCGGTTCAGGTCCCAGGCACAGACCTACACACCACTTGTCAAGCCACGCTGTGGTGGCATCCCACATACAAAATAGAGGAAGATTGGCACAGATGTTAGCTCAGTGACAATATTCCTCAAGCAAAAATAAAAAGAGGAAGACTGGCAATGGGTGTTAGCTCAGGGCTGATCTTCCTCACAAAAAAAAAAAAGAAGAGTAGCAGACTAAAGGGGACTGTGTTTGAAGGTGAAGGACACTAGACAGAAATCCGAGAAGAACATTCTGGTGGCTGGTACTCAACTCAATCATTACAATTCTTTCGCAGAAGGTGATATATCAATCTCTTCAAAAAACTTCTATCAGGTTTCCCACTTAACGGTACAAGAACTGAGCAGAACCAGCCAGAAGAAGGCATACCATGTGTGTTTAAAGGGGCCAATTTATGTGCAAGGAAGAATTAGTACACATATGAACCAAGATTCATCTTGCCTTTCCACAAAGGTTACCTTAAAGGATGTCCATGCATTCACTGAAGTTGAGACTAGGCTACCTATTGACTTGTTCATTGAGTGAAGGCTATTAGCAAAGTTTAGGAAGGTAAAACAGCTAACAATTTAAAAAATAATCTTCACAGTGAACAAAAAATAGAAACAAAGCTCTACTGAATTTAATTTTAATTCCTTCTGTTCACTATTATTCCGAAACATCATGTACATTTTGAGTTAGAAGTTACACTAAGACCAACGTCTACAAATAATAATCTTCCACTGAAAGATGTGACTAAAGCATGGGATCCTTTACTCAGAATTTTATAATTTTACAATCGTATCACTCATTTTCAGGGCCACTGAACCAAAATTCATAAAACCACTGTCATTTAAAAATCAATTAGAACTTAAACATCCTCAGTTTATGAAAGAAATAAACGTCTGAAAAATAAAAGCTATGCCTAAATTTGACAAACGTGTGTGGATTTTCCTCAGTTTTCAAGTTCACAGTCTTTCTTAAGTTAATAAATGATGAGATTTCTCAATGCAACTACAAACTCCCCTAAAAAAGAATCCACTTATTCATTCTTGTTGCTGTTTCCGGAAATTAGTTTAAGATTGATTGGAGACAGATACAACACATACATCAGGTTGAAGCATATGTAATTGCTGTTGTGGAAGACAAGCTGTTGAATATCAGCAGCTTCATCTGGGTTAATCTAACGTGGAGGCATTAGCAGCACTCAGCACCCCGCAGTGGTAGACAGCCCAGGGTTCAAATCCCAGCTTTACCGCTAATTGGTTTGCGACCTTGGGCAAGTCATTTAGCCATTTTTTAAAGTCTTTGTCCTCTTCTGTGAAATCGGGATTCTAGGAGTACCTAGTTTCTACCCAGAGTATCTGTCACGAGGATAAAATGAGACGGTCCATTTAAAGTCTTTAGCCCATGCTAAAGTCTGCCACTACAGCGAGGCTTGATAAATGTTACTTAACGTTGATAGTGTATGTTTCTAATCTTCAAAACCAGGCTCATTACACCTTGTTGGGAGGATTAATGAGAGAATGTGTCTGAAGTGCTTGCCAAGTGGTAACCGAGTGCTATTCCTTTAAAGGAACAGCAAGCACACCTGCCAAAGACCAAATAACCTTGGACAAGTTTCTGACACTCAGGCCAATTATTTTCTCTGTGAAATGGGAATGGTAGCACCAGCCCTAGCGACCTCACGGGATTATCGCGAAGATCAAATTACACAACTTTCTTAAAGGTACCCTGTAAACTATGAGGTGCTGTAAATATGAGACAGTGTTATTATTCAAATCTCTCCAGCATTTCTTATTTCCCATACTGCCTACAACCTTCACAGAAAAGCTTCTACTTAGTGGTCTTCTAACTGCAGAGGGTTCAACTTTCCTTTGCAGATATGGGGTTTTTTTTTCACATATTTAAAAAATTAACTTGAATGAGTGACCAACATTTAAAGACTGAATGTTTCCGATTAAAATCTGGATATACTGGGAAGGGCTGCTTGACAAACCGTAATGTCTGGTTCCTTGGATTCTGTCCCTTACAGGCAAGGTCGATGACAAGTATGGGACCAAAGACAATTCACCAGGAAGACACTCACTGAATTAACTCTTTCTGCAGAGAAGTTTTTGCTCCTACCCTTGGTCTGCCCCAGCCCTTGTGAGACCAACACGTTGGCCTCAAACTAGGAGAGTGCTGTGAGGTTGTTGCAATGCAAAAGCATGGGCAGATAAAGCGGCATGGACACAGTGAAGGATCTAAGAAAACCTAAAACTTCAAACAATCCTTAAAAACTCACAGATTGGTCTTTGAGTAAATTGATTTGGGGTGAAACTGGTTTTGGTCCCTGAGCTTTTGGCCGCTGGGCTTATGCTGTGATCCCATGTTGTCTTTACCACGCAACAATGGGCAAGATGGGTCTTGCACTCCCCCGTCTGCCACAGTGACCCCGGATCTCCACTGCCTCTGCCCACTCTATTCACTCCCTCACTCCACCTGGCCCCCCAGGCACGTGAGGGCATGACTCCTGCCTTCCGAAAACTCTCCACCTTATCAATAGTTTCCACTCTGGTCATAATCAGGCAAGCCTAGCCATGGCAGAAACACAAACCTTACAGAGAGTATGCAGAAGAGAAACGGATCATTTAATGGTATTAAATAAAAATCATTTGAAGAATTATAAATGATTAAAAAATTAATTTGGGTTATGAATTGGCAGGCTGCACATTTTCTAGGAGTTATGAACCCAACTGTCCCACAGTCCCCACATTACTCAACACATCCTTCTTGTGGGGGCCCGGCTCACTCCCAAGTGAGAATGTGCGTGTCTCTGCTTCTATTTTCAGAACTGGCTCTTCGATGAAATTCAACAGGGATGGTGGCTAGGGGGCGGAGGGGCAGGGGAAGACGTAAGAGGAAGCCACTGCTGGTCGTAATTAACAGGCACAATCTTTGGCCATGACCAAGCCAAAGAAAATATTTTCTGACACACATTTAAAAATTAATGGGACTGCAAATCAATTTTTAGAGCTTGATAAAATATTTAAGGAGGACAGTAACCCTGAGTTTTAAGCCAGAATGAATCAAGTCTATGCAGCCTCTCACTTTGTACAAATTTAGTATTCATTCATTCATTCCCTTTCAGAGAAACTATTTTAAGCCAGGCACTACGCCAGACACTAGAAATAAAGTGTAAAAAGGTGACTAAAACATGATCTTCACAAACGTTCTGCATGGTATACGTTGGTTTTCTTAAACTTTGTGCAAACAATAAAGTTACATTAAATGGAGAATCTGATTCAGTAGGTCATAGCGGGGCCTGAGATTCTGAATTTCTAACAGGTACTCAGGTGATGCTGATGCTCATGCTGATGGTCCAGGGGCCACGCTTTGTGTAGCAAAAATAAACGAGTCAGAGAAAACCATTCCTCTTTTGTAGGTGAGGAGCACGGAGGCCCGGAGCAGCAGAAATGCCTTCCTTAGGGTCGCTTGTCTAATCCAGGGTAAACAGGACTCAGGCCCTTTGTCCCTCATCCCATGCTTCTTTCATATTTTGTATGGGGGCGGGGGTAGGGGAGACTCATCTATCTTCTTCCTACAAGACAAGCTTTTGAAAATAAGAAGGAAAACAGGAAGGTAATGACCACAAATGGCTAGGAATCCAGAGCATACATTCTCAGTGGGCCAATATCACCCCAAGGGGCAAAAACAGTTGGGATTTTTTTGCGTGTGTGGGAGTGGCTGAAAAAACCTTACTCTTTTTATGTAAAGCACAGATGTATGTATAGTACCTAAGTACACAGACATCCAGCATGTCTGTTTTTGCTTTGGCCTCAAGGTCGCACATGACTGAGCCTTGTCAACTCTGCACTCACGTTTTACAGCAACTCTCTCCTTGCTCTTTCTATTCTAATCCCTTTCTTTCAGCCCCCCATGCAACTGTGGCCCCCTCATCTCACAGCTCTTGCACTACTCTTCCCTCTGTTTAACACTCTTCCCTTTGCTTCTTGTCCCATTATTGCCCGCTCATCCTCAAGGATTGTGTCTCTGACCTCACAAAGTAGATAAAAGCTGCCCTTCTATGTTCTCAGGGAACCATGTACCTCTCCTTCCCAACACCGTTTGCTATATTTGTCAGACTGTTTGATTCATCAATAACTATCTTACCTCTAGACTATAAGCTCCATGTCGGCAAGGACCACATTTGTTTTTGTGTACCACTGCATCCCCAGACCTAAATATGGTGCCAGGCACACACTGTCACTCAATAATTCTTTCCGGAATGAGTAAATGAACAAGTAGAGACAATACACATGAATTCCAGTCTGGGATCCTCCTCAATACCTATATTGTGGATCCAGTTTTTAATAGCATGACTCATGGCAGTTTCTTTCCAGTCTACCAATTATATTTGAATATATCAGATCTGCATCACTTCACTTTGCCACTTGCTTGCTCAACACATGATGGTATCATTCATAAAACTCCCATCACTTTCCTTTCCTTTTCTTTTTCCTACCTGCTCCACCCTACACAACTATGATTTATATACACAGGACAATAAGCCATTGTCCTATAATTGCTAGTGCCATTTGGCTTTGAATATAAGACCAAAGAGGGCAGCATACGCTAATAGCTTTGAGCAAGGTAAGGGTTCTCTCTCTTTCCAGCCTCAGTTCCCATGGTATAAAGCAAAGATAAGAAAAGTATCCATCTAATAGGGTTTTAGCGGAGATTAAATTAGATAATGTATCTAAAGTATTCAGCACTGTGCATGGCACAATATTAGCATGTAATGAACCCTAGTAGTCTTAAATGTTGCCTGATGTTGTAGGTAGATAAAAGCTCTAAAAGGTAGAAGAGGGTATCATCAAAATATATATTCAGGGGGCCAGCCCAGTGACACAGTGGTTCAGTTCGCATGTTCCACTTTGGCAGCCCAGGGTTCACCAGTTCAGATCCCGGGTGCAGACCTACGCACCACTTACCAAGCCATGCTATGGTAGGCGTCCCACATATAAAGTAGAGGAAGATGGGCACGGATGTTAGCTCAGGGCCAGTCTTCCTCAGAAAAAAAAGGAGGATTAGAGGCAGAGGTTAGCTCAGGGCTAATATTCCTCAAAAAAAAGAAAAGAAAAGAAAAGAAAATACATATATTCAAAGAACAACATTAACAAAGTTACTTTTATTCTGTACCTATCATAGGTCACTACCCATACATTCACTTACTCTAGTCTTTATTAACAATTCTACAGAAAAAAGGCATCAATATTCCCATTTTCAGATGAAGAAACAGATTCACACAATGCATAAGTGATGATTAGCATTTAAACACAGATTTGTCTGTCTCCAACATCTATGCTCTCAACTCCAGGAAATTTTGGGGATCTCTGAGCAGGGAACTAAGCAAAACTTCCCTGTCCCCAGCCTCCTCATGTTCATACACAGAGGAACAGCCAATTGCAGCACAGATTCCCTTTGGTTACTTTCATTATCAACAGAGAACATTCCATGGTGGTGTTTGCCAAAAGAGCTTATCACAACAGACGGCCTCCAAGGCCTGCCAAAGAGAAGGACTCCAGACGGTCTCGTTTTCCTCAATGACAAACAAGAACTCTCTTCACCCTGCTTTATCTCTGTGTCCCCAAAAAGTATACCCTTGGCAGCTGCTTTTTTGCAGACCTTCTAGGAAGCAAAACAATAACATTATTGAATGCTGACATCCCCCTTCCTAATTAACATGCAGAAATATGCAACCCATAATTCCAATTTGAAATGTCACCCTGGCACTGCACTTCCATGCTGAGGGAAAACCTTTGCAATGCTCCAAGTGTATAATCAGCCTCTTCTACCCAGAGGCATTTGTAAAACAAGCATGTTTGGACCCCACCCCCACTGAATAGTTCATCCCTTGTAAACTCTCTCCTAGAGAAGTCCCAAGGGCTGGCTGAGGCAGCAACCTGTCTTGCTGAGTGAAAATGTCAACAGAAAAAAAAAGGAAGGCAAGACAAAAGGGACATGTGCTGATTTATTTCAAGCACCACATCAAATGCCACAATTAGTTCAATGCCACCATTAGGAAGTTGGGCCAAGAAGGAAAAAGATGTTTATTCTTCTTTGCCTTACCTTGCCTTGATGTTGATTCTGTCTAGAGACAGAATAAGGAGTTTGTTCAAATTCCAAAGCAAAGATCAATTACAAGCTCCACTAATAACTTCTATGCTTTGTGGGGGATGATAGTTCGGTTCCTTAAATAGCCAGGAAAGGACTCTGTTAGAACAGACACAGCTCTCAGGAGTACAGCTGGTGGGTGGTGGAAAGTTTTGTCACGGAGCCCCCGCCCCCTCCAGCAAACCTGGCCTCCTCCAGAGTTTCTTATCTCAGCAAATGGTAGCAGCATCTATGCAGTTTTGTAAGACAGAAACTAGGAGTCATCCTAGGAGGATTATCATCACCTGCATCTGCGCCGCCTCCTTACAATAACCATTACCAAGTCCAGCTTTTTCATCACGTAAGTATCTCTAGATTCAGCAGACTTATCACCACCACCACCATCAGCAATGCAGTCTAAAGCTAACTCCAGCTAGGGTTGCCAGAGAAAATGCAAGACTGCGTGTTCTGTATTTTTATTTGCTAAATCTAGCAACAACCATCAGAGACCATCTCAATTCTACTTTCACAGGGGAAGCTTTTCCCAACTCTACAGAGATAAACTCTCCCCATCCTATGGTCTCTTTTATACATCCTAACACAAGTACTGTTGAATATTTATTTCTGTGATTATTTGAATAATGTGTCTTGTGCGCTAGACTATAAGACTCACAAAGACAGCAAGCATATCTGGTTTTGCTAAGTATTTTATCTTTAATGCATTAACAAATGAATGAATAAACCAGTAACAGAGTCTATAAAAGAAGTATCCACTTCCAGGCAGCAGACACGGGAAATACTGGCATCCCTGTCTTGCCTGTGACATGACCTGGGTGATGGGCATTTGGCCAGGTTTTTTCCCCAATTCCATTTACTTTCTTAGACCAGCCTCTCTATGGATCTCAGTTCTATCTTCCAAATAGATGAGCTCGACTACATTTCTAGCTTTAAAATCCTACAATTCTGCAATTCTAAACTCCAAACAAATGTTGGACCTGAAAGAATATTCTGAAGGTTACCAGGCCTTGAGGTTTTATTGGTTTGCTCTACTTGTCTGTCACATCACATGACACTGAATTCAGCCTCAAAAGAAGATCACCCCTCCTCCGAAGTAACATCCTCTTTGGGAGGACTCAAAATTATGCTTTTCAAAGAAGTTTCTCTCTTAAAGATGTTCTCAGCATTGTGAAGTTGGCTGGGTGGGAAGGGAAGGGTCTTCTTGAATAGGTCCTCACCCTTCCTTGCAAAAGCTTTCCAAGAGCTTTCTAGAGTTCATTTCTAGAATGAAAACTTTTCATTCTAGAACTGCCCTGTAAAATATGGCAGCCACCAGACACAAGTGACTATTTAATTTAGTTTAAATCAAATTAAATTTAAAAATCAGTTTCTCAGTCACAATAACCACCTATGGCTAGTGGTAGCCATGTTGGACAGCTCAGAACACTAAACATTTGTATCACTGAAGAAATTCTATTAGATAACATTGGTTCTAAAGGAAGCAGGGCACAGTTCCTTGCCCCTCATTCTCTAGGACCAACGTTTTGACTTTCCTTTGGTTCATCACACTCAACTCTCTTTGGATTCAGGCCTCGTTGCCAGTGCTGACTTCTAAACTGCAATACTGTCCCCTCAGCTTCTCATCTGAAATCCTCTGAGAAGCTTCAGTTCAAATGTCACTTCTTCATGGGGACCTCCTCTGACGAGAGATGAGATGTAGTATCTTTACTATATGCTTTTCTGGAGCACCCAGAAGTTCCCTTCTCAGAACACTCATCACTTCTCTTGAAATTGCTTAAAGTTAACTTGCCTTCCAAGACTGACGGACTGTAGTCAAACCCTGGAGCCGGACAGCCTGGGTTTGAACCCCAGCTCTATCTCTGCCTCAGCATGTGAACTTACAAAAGATAACTGTCATCTCCAGGTCTCCCATTCCTCTTCCATAAAAGGAGGTTAAACTGTATCCACCTCAGAGGACTGTCGGGTAATCAAGTGAGTTGGTGCATATAATACACTTTGAAGAGTACCCAGCACACAGGATACACTAGACAAGTGTTGGCAAAAATAACTAACTCAAGCAGAGCTGTTTTAGTCTTCTATCCTGGACGTTATACCCCGTGCCTGCCTCGGGACAATGTCTGAACCAAAGTAAATGCTTAATAAACATTTGTTGAAACACCGTATTTGCAGAGAAGGGCTTGCTTTAAAACTGCACTGCCAGAAAAGTACTCTAAAGATATATTCAAAACAGTGTAGCGAGATATTAGCACAGGGACGCTCATTGCAGCATTGTTTATAAAACACCAGAAAAAGAGGGAGTGGAGAGGATCCCAAATGTCCCTCTGCAGGGGACTTGTTAAATAAGTTACATATATTCATACACTGCGACACTGTGCAGCATTTATAAAGAATGAGGTGGGGGGCCGGCCCGGTGGCCAAATGGTTAAGTTCGCGTGCTCCGCTTCAGCGGCCCAGGGTTACGCCAGTTCGGATCCTGGGCGCGGACATGCCACCGCTCATCAAGCCATGCTGAGCTGGCATCCCACATGCCACAACTAGAAGGACCCACAACTAAAAATACACAACTATGTACCAGGAGGCTTTGGGGAGAAAAAGGAAAAATAAAATCTTTAGGAAAAAAAAAAAGAAAAGAATGAGGTGGAACTGTATGGGTTAATGTGAAAAGATCTCCAAGATATGCTAAGTGCAAAAGGCAAGAACAGACTGAAATAAACAAGAACACATATGTACATGCTGTTTATGTGTAAGTTTTCCGCATCTTTGCACTTGATCCTTTAACAGCAGTTCCCTATGGGGAAGAGGGGAAGTAATTTGGACTTAAATATGTTTATATCCTTTACTATAGGAAGTCTTCCATCATGCACATTTATTACATATTTTTATTTAAAAATGTTTAAAGAGTCTTGCTTTAAAGAGTGTTCTGTGTAGTTGTGGCACATTTTTCCTCTCTAGAACCAGGACAGGCCGAGAGAAAAAAAAATTGAGCAGGGAAAAAAGATGGTGAGTACCTGGGAAGTAGATGAAGATATTTTACTGGCAAATCCACTGGTTTACTGACTAATAATAGAAGGGGGAGGGAATCCACTAGGGTGGCCATCTCAGCCCAGTCGTGTGTGTAAATATAAGAGCTAACGCTGATTGAGAGCTTACATGTGTCAGACGCTGTGCTCAGCCCTTTCCAATTATTGTCTCATTTAATCCTACCTGTGAGGAAGCACTATTATTATCCTCATTTTACCGAAGGGAAAATGGAGACACGGAGCATTAAGCAACTTGCCGGAGGGCACACAGCTCAGCAGCAGAGGGGCTAAGACTCAAACTCAGGCAGCGCCACAGCCTGCATGCTTGTTAAGTGTCCAGCAGACAGCAGCACCGTCGAGGGATTGGTCCAGGGGAGGCAAAGACAGAGGAAGCTCTCTAAAGATCTATCCAACCCTACTCCTGTGACAGTATCTGGCATTTCATAAAAATTCTATTTTGCTTTCAGCTTATTAGAGTCAACATGATATACTCCAGTCGGTTCCAAAAAAGTATGAGCTGTCTCGTATGGTAGGGAAATTACGCAGCTGAAAGGTCAAAGGCTAAAGAACACTGCACAGTCAAATAGCCAAACAATGGAATGGATTAATGCTGGGCCCAAGGAAATTGCAACTCGAAAATAACCAAGAGACATTCACAGAAAAGGCACTTTTATAGAAGACGATCAGAAATTTTCCCAAAAACTTTTCCCTGTTGCTACCCAGCAGGCAGTTCGGTGAAAGTATTAAGGGGTTATTTCTGCAACTTTTTGGTTACATCCAGGATATTCTTCTTAGGGTTTTCAGGAAAGAGTGTGAGACCTGAAAGTCAAACTGAGCTGGGTTTGCTTCTTGGCTCTAGCATTCTAGAACCAGTTGTACAACCTTGAAAAAGTTCCTAGATGCTATTTGGCCTCAGCATCCCCATCTAAAAATTGGGTGATAATAGCTACCTCTGTCAGAGCAATAAAATTAAATGGGAAAACAAAATGACTCCACCTATATATCACTTGGAACATAAACATCTCAATAAACTGAGTTCATTTTTCTTTTTCCCAAATTGTTGGCTAAGTCACATGCTTCTCCTTTTCAACCCAATAATCTTTGGCTTTGCACAACCACTCCCACACTTGCCCTATCCCAAAATGCCAATGGATGTTTTTTATATTCTGAGATTCAAGCTCCCCAGATGGGCATAATAATTGATTTCAGATAAGGACAATTCACTTTCTGCTAACCAAAGAGGATTCATACTTGATCTATCCTCAGCCACTTAAATTTTTAACTAGATTCACATCTACATGACAACATGTTGAAGAAGCTCCTGGCACATCCACTTAGCCCCCCTCTCGTCCCTCACCTCACTCCCAGGCCTTCAGGAATCATCCTTGCTTGAGCATTCTCAGATCCCCTCCCAGCCCAGCAAGCACTGGTCAGACCCCAACACCTCAAGGAAACTAAGACAACTGATAATAAGCAATACTCAAAGGAAATATTCCTGAATTCACAATCAGGAATTTGATTAGCATCCAAAACATCTAAACACTGTCTAACGTATATTTACAATTTGGAAATCAGCAGTAGGTACAAAGATAACACTCTTCCCCTTCTCTCTCCAAAGAATATCAAACCAGAATCAGATCTCTAAGATTTATGATCTTCTCTTAACTGTCGGCCAATGCCTGGAACAGGAGATATTATCACATCAAAGCTATAAAGTTCCTAATAAAATAATAGCCTACTCTGTATTTACCCTTTGTTTTTAAGCCTAATCTTGAAAATGCCCCTGTGATCATCCAATAAATCTAAATTTTGAGAGTTTATAAAGAGTTACATATAACATAATAACTGGACCAAGTTAATAATTTGACCTAGTTAATATTATACCCCTTCTATCTCATCAAATAATAACACTCCGAACAGTAATCAAGTTATAATACTGTTTTCAGGAAATGTAATTTTAATTTTTTCTCCACATTTGGCTTTGAGCTTGCAGTCCCATTTGTGAGATCTCATCCTATAGATACATTTTCACCTGTGTGAAATGTCCATGTTACTCCATGCAGTAGTGTTTTGAGTATTTAAAATTGAAAATGACCCAAATGTTTATCTGCAGGGAATCAGTTAAATAAATTATGGTATGCCCAGACAAAGAGATTACACAGCCACTTAAAAAAGAAAGCAAGAAGGGCTCTATTATTGAACTGCAAAGACTTGTAAGACATACTATTAAATAAAAGAGCAAGATACCAAACAGCCTGTGTTGTATACTACCTTTTGTGTAAAACAGGGAAGAAATAAAAAAAAGTGTATATATACATACACACATGCATGTTTGTATTTACGTAAAGAAATTTGAGAGGAGTGTATTATATGCTCAAAAAATACATTAAAAAACAATTAGTGGTAAAAATGACATTCCAGTCCTTCGAGATTAAAACACTATCTAGAAGATCATAGTTTGTGGCTGACCATGATTCTTTTTCCTCTTCTAATACCATACATGCCCACATACACACATATATTTAGATTAATAAAGGAGAAAACTCCTAGAGAAAAAGAGCTCCACAAAGCCTTCTTCCATGTATTTTATTATTATTAATCACATTAAGGTGAACTGCAGTCTCCTATAGTTGTTAAGACCTCACTAGCCCCCAAAATGTTTTTGCCTCAATGGCCCTGGATCCCCTGAAGTACCCAAGAGAAAGGCATCCTCAAGGCTACCATACAGATAAGCTCACCTTCATAGGTGCCAACTTCCAGAAGAGTCCCACTCTGCTCAAGGTCCAAGAACTCCTTCACAGTCAGAAAGTTATAGTCCACGCCAGGCACTTCTCCTTCTCTTGGAGATCGGGTTGTGCCTGCAGGAGACAAGACAAAGGCACAACAAATCATCAGTCCACTAAAACAGGAAGCTCCGCATCCAGGTGTAATTAAAATAACCTGTTCAGTAAGCTGGAGTACCTAAGACTGCACACCTACCCGCCCGGATAGGGACCTGGGAAAGCCAACTTATTTCTAACAGAATAGCATCCTCACTTCCACTCTTCAGGGGCCTGGGACCCTCAAAGAGGAGAAAGAGAAAACAAAGTACAGCTAGGTAACTCGAGGAGAGCTTTATCATTTTAAAAATGCACTGAATGAAAATGGTGAACTGGATTTTATACAGACAACATTCACAATCAGCAGCTTTTATGACTCCAGTAAATACTAAAAAGTTATCCTCCTTAAGCTCAGAGCCTAAGGGGTTTATATTTTTATCACAAGCTTCGAAATTCTTGGGTTCCGCAGTACATCCGGCAAGTTCCAATGTAGTAAGCCCTTTGAAGAAAATGACACTGACTGCATAAACACATCACTAGAGCATTCCAATTGCCCAAGATCTGTGGTTGGATATCTCCCAGGTATTAAAATGCTGCGGCTCTCCATGTAATTAATATGTTTGGTAAAAAGAGGCCACCCATTAAGTTCTGACTAGAGAGAAAGGACACTGCATTTGTTAGGAAATTCTCCAATTAATCTGGTCATTCTCTCAATGACTAATAAATAAAACAATTCTTCTTAAGAAATACTATAGGGCCTCTAGAGTATTTAAGTAACCCAGCTCAGGTGCCGGGCTGTAGAGCTATCATTTTAGCCCAATCTCAACCAAAAGTGTGGAAGCAACGTGGAAGGAATGTGGTTTACACATAAATCAAGAAAAGAAAATAAGCCAAGAAGCAATTATGTAGTGCGTACTAGGAACCTATGTTAAATATTATGGGAGACCAAAAAAAGAGTAAAATACATGATTTCTGCTCCTATATTCAAGTTAGGAGATACGATTAACTTGGCTCATTTTGCAAGGCACCATTATGTATGGTGCCTTAAGATTAATGTTGACCTATATAATGAGCAGGGATTTTTCTGTATTCCTAGGAACTTAATAATCGGGGATTTCCCCCTATTCCTAGGAAATTTAAAGCAATTAAATAGCCAACTGTATGAACCTAGCGGCTCTAATGTTCCCAGCACAGTGCAGTCTCTCTGCTCACCTGCCCATGGGAACGATCGTGGCCAAACACCTACAGTGGAGACCCAGAATTCTAAGTCAAAAAACTTAACACCTAGTGCATATTTTACTCAGCGTAAATACATTTTAAATGAACCCAATTTTTCTAATATCTGAAATCAGAGGTTTTAAACAGCTGCCAATTGTCCATAAAACAGTTGTTTTACAAATGTTTGCTTACCACGCCCAGCATACTGGGGCTTTCTGGTAAAGAAGCCTGCTTGTGTAGATCTGGAAGTCTACGCTTGTACTATTTCCTAATTTGTTGCCACTTCTGGCTCCCCTGACAGATGGTGACAAGCTTCTGAGGTAATTCACAATTTTTAAATTTATATCTCCAGGGTCAGGCACACAGTAGGTACTCTGGAAACATAAAGAGTACCATATACTTCTGATGAACAGGTGTCTGGAGCGGGAATGATGGGTTCACGGTTTGGCTTCCCAACTTGTGGTCTTGGGCACGTTCCTCAGGTTCTGTTATTTCTTAGTTTCCTCATCTGCAAACTAGGGATAACAACAGTACCTACACTATAGGTTTGTTGTGGGTATTGAATGAGATAAACCTTTTAGAAGGCCTAGCTCAATAGTCATTGGTACATATTACAGTTTATATTATCGTTAGAATGAAACGAGTTGATAGAATATTATAGTTCAAGTGATATATATATATATCACTACATGGATCATTATATGTTTAATCTTTTGAATAAATATTTATAGAGGCCCCAGTACACACCAGGCACCAATTTAGGCACTGGGGAAAGACTGGTAAGCAAGATAAAGCTCCCACCCTAATGGAATTTATATTTTACTATGAAAGATAGAAAATAAAGATATATGTGAATACAGCATATAATTTCAGATGGAAATAATTCTCCCATAGGAAACCTGGGTGAAAGGACTAGAAAGCATCTCAGAGCGACAGGAGCTAAAGGCTTGAAAGTGTTTGGAGGAAGGAAGCGCGGTGGGGAGCAGGGAAGCTATTTTAGATGGGCGATTAGGAAAAGCCTGGCTAAGGAGGTGCCATCTACATTGAGAGCCATGCAAAGGTGATGGGAAAAGCACTGTAGGCAGAGGAAAGGCCAAGGGCTTTGACGTAGGAACAGGCTTGACATGTTGGAGGAAGGGCAAAAAAGGCCAGAGCAGTTGTTCAGAGCAAAGGACAAGAGGTTAGAAATGAGAGCAACGGGCCAGCTGATGTAGGCCACAGACAACACGTCATATTTTGTTCTAAGGATGATAGGAAGCCACTAGAGGGTTGTGAGCAGGGTCGTGACATGATTCATTTTTAAAAGATCACTGAGTTTTACAGAGACCAGGCTATGGGCAGAGTGTAAGGGGAAGTGGGCAAGACAGAAGCAAGGAGACCAGTCAAGTGGCTATGACAGCGTCCAGGGGAGAGAGAATCAGGCACGGACAAGAACAGCAGGACGTAGGAAGTAAGAAGCAGTCAGATTTCTATCACGAATCGTGAATATCTTCAAACAGCTGTTAACACAGTCCACAGGAGAGACAAGTTAAAAGTGTGCCAACTCCTCAGGCCATGCTAGGTCTGTATTTTGAAGCCAGAACGTGCTGATGGAGAGGATGTAGTGAGTAAGAAAAACAGAAGAATAAAGACTGACATCTTATTCTTTGACCTGGGCCAATGGGTTGTCCCATTTACAGAGATCAAGAAGACTTTTGGACATGTAATGTTTGAGATGCCTATTAGACACCTAAGTGTAGAGAGCTGTGGACAGTTGACCACATAAATCTGAAGAGCAGAGTGGAGGTTGGGACATAAACTTGGGAGTGATCAGTAAACCACCAGCCTTTGAAGGCAAGAGACAGAAAGGATCATTTAGGGAGAGAGTGTGCAGAAAAAGAAGACAAGAAATTTGGGTTGAACACTAAAACCTTGTAATTTTTAGAAACTGAGAAAAAGAGGAAGATCCTCAAAGGAGACTGAGAAGCAGCAGTCAGCAAGGCAGGACCAAAGGAGGCGGGTGTGATGTCTTGGAGCCAAGTGAAAAAGCTGTTCAGCCGGCTACTTGGAAAACACAAACAGTCGACATCATATTGGGAAATCCCAATGCAGGCAAGAATAGAATCTCTTTGAAACTTGCTGTGAAAGGATCTGTCTTAAATATGCTCTAGACGGCAACTCTCATACTGGGTCTCTGCACCAAAATTCCATTAACTGAATCCATCTCCACCCATAAAAAGATGAGCATAAATAAAACCAAACAAAAGACTGTTGGGTTTTGAAAGTCTTCTAAAACCAGACAACGTTCGGTTTTTCCTCCTTCTGTAGCCATCTTATCTTTGCCATTTTTTTCAACCAGGATTTTAGAACCAATTTGTCAGATTTACTTTAAAGACAACAATAACCCCTGGGTGTTAAGTTCCTGAAAGGATTCAAAATAATCAAGAACTTCAAAAATGCTACGTTTTAGATGAAAAATGAAACTAGCAGATTTCCCATGTGAATAAATATGGCCTTTGAGCTGCAGGGGAAGGGGGTAGGGGGAGGGTACATCTCCACCCACAAAACCTTCAGGGTTTATTACCAGCCAGAACCTTTCCACTCTGCAGGCGAGCAGGAGGTTCACTCCCGGTTATCCTCTGAGCAACCCGCCCTGGGTCCGGGCCAACAGGACCAGGCTCCATTCAGTGACGCAAGGGAGAAAAGGGCCTGGGAGGGGACCCCGCCTCCTCTTTTCTTCTAGTAGAATGACAGGCTGCCGGCTGGACACACGCCTGGCAGATGGCATTTCAAAGGGTTTTCAGGAGCCATCTGGGGTGGGTACAATTATTACAAACCACACTTCTAACAAAGCCAGAAGGGTTACTTCCTGGCAGAAGAGAAGTAAAACAAATTCTATCATGTTTCTCAGGGACAGCATATTAAAAAAAAAAAAAAAAATCAGCAGGCTGACAAACTGGGGTTTCTACAGCTTACAACACAGCCTTCCGCTTGTCTAGTTAGAAATGAGGCCAAGAGTATCTTGCAGTTATTAGCTTTAAACAAATAAACACAGTGCCCACCTCCTCACCTTCAAAAAGACAAAAAAGACAGAGATTATCAAACACTACGAAAAGAATGATAGCTTCCATTTATTGGATGCTTACTTATGTCCCAGGCAAGGTGTTAAGCACTTAACCAATACTATTGTGTTTAATCTTCATAAGATCAGCAGAAGTAAGGATTATTATACTCATTTTATTGATGAGGAAGCTGATATTCAGAGAAGTAAAGTAACCCGCCGAAGGTCACATAACCAGTGAGGGAGAGCTGTGATTCGGATGAAGACAGCCTGACTTTAGCATCTCTTATTCTAAACCATCAATGTCCAACAGATCTTTCTGCCTTGATGGAAATGTTCCATATCTGTGCTAACATGGTCGCCACTAGCCACACGTGGTTACTGCTAAGTGGCTAGTGTGACTGAGGAACCAAATTTAAAATTTTATCCAACTTTAATTATATTAAATTTAAATAGCCACATGTGGCTAGTGGCAACAGGGTTGGCCAGTGCAGCTCTAAACCATGAGAGTATCTGAGTTGCCTGCATTGCACAATGTCCATACAATGCCCCCAAAGCATATCTAGCTCTCAAGATAATAACAAGAAACATGCTTGCATTCAACAGCAGACATCTTGCACTCACTCAGGAAAAATTTCCTTTTAAAAACCCCTATATGCTTTGAAAAACGATCCAGTCAAACTCTGTTTTGTACTAAAAATTGTTTGGTTCCTACTGGCTATGGTTTCTCAGAAAAACATTTCCTTAGATATTTGTGACAGCATGGTTTTAGCAAAAAAAAAAAAGGACCAAAACAAAAGCAGTCTTTCAAAACAAAAAATTGAGTGCCCATGAACACGGGAATGACTGAATGAAACATGGCAGATCCACCCTCAGGAAAATGTTTTTACCATGTGAAGAACTGTGAGATCTACATGCAGTTATCAGAAGGCATGCCTATGATGTACAGTTGAGTGACACCAACAAGTTACAGAATAATATGTAAAATATTACTGCATTATTGTACAACACAAAAAGAAGCCCTATGGATGCTGTACGTTTTATGAGTTAAAACATAGTTAACTGGATAGAATAATACTAAACCCTTAACAGTGGTACCCTCAGGAGAGTGGCTTCAGAAACGGGAAGTGACAAAATGACTGTTTCTTTAAATAGCTCTCACACTCTGAATTGTACCAATAGGTATGTAGTTGTTGGGCATTTTATAAATTGTATGAAATAACTATTTAAGGAATCTCGAAAGATCTGATTCTTGAGCATCCTTTCAAATATCTCCAATATTAACTTAGTCCTCGCAAAAACATGCAAAAGCATATAGGCTCCAAGTGAATCAAACAAACAGGTGCCAAGGTTTCCCATCTCATAGAAAGCCAGCATCAACATCAACAACACTTGCCTTTAGCTATAAATAGGAATATACTACAAATAAAGTTGAGGAGAAGGTGGTACTATTTTTCTCCCTGATTTTGTTTTTTAAACCTCAAACTGCTCATCATTTAAACAGAGTCCTTTTTAAGTGGCAAAATACCTACACTTAGGTATTTGTACCACAGTAGTGAATATAACCCTTTCTGCCACCAGATCATAACTTAACAAATTAATCTGTGCTATGCCCTACTGCATGTCTCAGTATGAATCAGCAATGCCCCCAAAAGTTCGCCCCTTAAAGCTTGAGTGGCTGCTTGCTTCTCATGCACATTTTATGGTTCATAAACTTTTAGTGTACTTGGCTTAAGTGACCCTTGCTGGGGAAATCAGAAAGTCACCTTTCTTAGCAAACTCCATGGCTACAGAAAAGAAACTGGATCCGGAGCTCATCTGCTCCCTTCTTACTCGAGACATTCTCTTGAAATATCCAGTTGAAGCAGGAAAAAAAAAAAAATCCTAGTGATGAGACACTGATATGCCATTTCCTCCTGCTACGTGTTCCCAACACCATCAGATTTCGAGGGAAGCCGTCACTCAGCAGCTGTCCTGAGTCTCAAGGCCAGATTGCTAATAGAAGAATCATGACCCTACTAAGATTAAATTATTAATACTCAATGGCATCACCTGCTGTTAAATTAATCTGGGTCTTGCTTATCAAAATCTAACACCACCACTTCAAAAAAAATTGTAGTCACCTTCACTGCCTCCATGTTGAACAAAGATCATTTCCTATAATAAAACGATTGTTTACATTGCTTGAAATTGGCTAGATATCCAGGACAGCCTCACGCTGTTCACTCTTCAGTTGATGGAGATGGAGCACAGTTGAATGTGTTGTTCCCACAAATTCATCCAGTTACCTACCATCACACAATTTTTGCCATATTTCAGGACCAGCAATACTATTTACTCATTTTCCCTTCAAATCAAACTGCTTTTTAAAAAACTTAAACACATTCACATAAAAAGGAAATGCTTAACCATGACACACCTATTAGAATAGTTTTAAAAAATTCTTACAATATCAAATGCTGGCAAAAAAGGAGCAACTGGAACTCTCATACAATGTTGGTAAGGATACAAAATGGTACAGCCATTGGGAAAAGAATTTTGGCAGTTTGTTACAATGTTAAATATAAATTTACCATATGATCCAACAATCACACTCCTAAATACTTATGCTAGAGAAATGAAAGCTTATGTTCACACAAAAACCTATATACAAATGTTTATAGTGGCTTTATGCATAATCATCCAAAACTGGAAACAAATCCAAATGTCCTTCAACTGGTGAATGGATACACTGTAGTACATCCCTACAATGAACACCACTCCACAAAATCCTAGATGCACATAAGTACCCGAAAGAATGTCAAATATACTGTGCCAAGTGAAAGCAAAGCCAGGCTCAAAAGGCTACACACTGCATATGATTCCACTTACATAATATTCTACAAAAGGCAAAACTACAATAGGGATGGAGAATAAACCAGTGGTTGCCAGATGGGGTTGGACTTGACTACAAAGAGACAGCACAGGGGAATGAGGGGAGGGGAAAGGGAGGAGAGAACTGTTCTGTATTCTGATCGTGATGGTGGTTGAACACCTATGCATTTCTCAAAACTTCCAGAACTGTATGCCACGAGGATGAATTTTACAGTTTATAATTTTTTTTAAAGGAAACATTTAGCATTACCTCAAATGAAGAATCAGTTGCATCCTGTCATAAATAGTAAGTAAAAGTAAAGGCAATAAAAATAAAATAAAGCCATTTCATTTTATCTAGAGCCTAAGGCTCCAAGCCTGAGGTCTGCATTCTCTTATTACCAATGGGAGATTGACAAACATTAGAAAGGTGTTAGAGACCTGCTAGCATCAGACTGAGACTTGCTCCTTAACATAATTATAAAAATTAGAAAGAAAATCATCTGCTCACTACTGGATTAAATGTTCAAGTAGCATCTAAAACACTGTCCCAAATCACCTCATGCTGTCTTAAAATTGTTTTGAGAACCATTAGAACTAGGCCTCTAACACCTGGGAAAACATCAGGACAGAGGTTAGAGGCTTGAGTTTTAAAGTCGGAAAAACCTAGTTTCAAAGTCCAATTCCACCACCTCACTCTCTACAGAATTTAGATTGCTGACCTCTGTAGGTCTCAGTTTCCTCACGTACAGGTGAAGATGAAAATAATAAAAATAAAATAATTAAAATTTTTAACTGGAAGTAACAAAAATATCCATACTCAGGGTTCTGTGTTAACACCAAATGAGACAACACCTATGCAGATCCCATCACAGAGTCTAGCATGTAGTAATAAGTATCCGAAACAAAGAGTAGTTGATATTCAGCTGACTGATTTGGCTGGCTTGGAAACTGGGCTGTGAATTTCAAGAACACTCTTGGAAATACAGCCATGAAGAAAAATCTCTATGCTTATGATGTAGATATATTACAGATTATTTTGTATTCACACAAAATATCATCAACATCAAACGTGAATCATTCTTTGGGTTCTGGCCTTCAGTTAATGCAAGCTTCTTTATTCTGGCTAGGAGTTTACCTGCCTATTTTACTATTTCAATCCTCTCTGTTTCAAAATAAAAATAGGGGGAATGTGTGTCCTACAGCTAAGCAATCTTTATGTTTTCACCCTGTAGAAAAAAGTCCTGACTCCTTGGCTCTGATTCATGATCTTGTCTTCTTTTCACCATCCGAGAAGTACAAATCTCACAGCATGTGCCATTGCAAACTTTTTCTATGAGTAGATGCCTTTTCCTTAGGGAGCCAGACCAATCACAAGAAGGATGTACATCTCCTTACTCCTAAAGCAGAGATTCGGAAACGACATGTCCACAAATACTGACCACACCTTTACGTGATTCACAGACTTAAAACACTAGTGACTTTTCTATGGTGCCTTCAACGCAGCAGCAGGCACCCAAACGTGGAGCCACTAGAATGTGTACTGCACGCTATCTTCCTGAATTTTTTAATAAAAAGCACTCACCCTTACCAAAGCTTTTGTATCACGAATAGTGATGGTGACTAGTTAGCACCAGTTAACATGAAGTATCCACAGGGATCTAAGGACAGAAGACCAATAGACCTTTTCTTGTAAGAAACACGCATATGTTTAAAACAAGTCCATCTAGCTTCTTGCTTGTATCCTTTCAAACCTACATTCCTTGCGAAAGGGGATTTAAGCAGATTTTCTATAATTGTGGGGCATATTGGAAACAAACAGAAGCACTAAAGGAAAGGGAAAGAAGAGCTAGAGACAGAGGAAGCACAGGCTAGGCCATAATATATGACTGCTATAAGTATCTCCTGATTAAGGAATACTGAGCAATAATAATATTAACAGCTACTGTTTATTGAGCATTTACTACGTGCCAGGGAATTGCTAAGTACTTCACAGACGATCCTGATGCTTGGCTGAGAGTAAAGTAGTTTGACTTTATTGGGCTCCTGGTTCTGGGGCTTTCAGGCTCAGACTGAATTACACCACCAGCTTTCCTGGTGCTCCAGTATGCAGGGGGCAGGTTGTAAGATTCCTAGGCTTCCATAATTGCGTGAGTCAATTCCTCTAATAAATCTCTCTCTCTCTCTCCCCTCGCACATACACACACATATATATTCTATTGGTTCCGTTTCTCTGGAGAACTCTGACGAAAACACAGGGTAAACTGATCCCTTCAAGGAGCACCATTTTAACTAACTGGCCATTCCCCCTCTCCAAACACCCCAACCATCATAACAAAGGTCAGAAACAGTATCTTCATCTTTCTATCCTGGATCATAATACAGAATACTCAGTAATTATGTCTTGAATGGAATACTGCCAGGCTACTCAACAGTGGGTGTGGAAAGATAATTATTTCATGCCAGCCACAACTCGCATGCTTGGGATCAGAAGACCCTTTCAGGTTCCATCCTGCATGTAGGAACATGTGTGATGAAGGCACAGGAATCTCGTTAACAGATCACACCTAAAACACTTGAAATAAATAAGGACTTGGCATTTATTCCATTGTGCTGATGATTTGGAAAAGCGGCTTAGATTTCAGAGATAGGAAGCATCAGACCTGGATTTCATGATCTTGCTTCTAGCTCTTCTCTCTACAACTGTGACTCGGGATGAAGAGTAAGAAGTTGTGAGTGCCAGATCCAAGTGAACCACACCAAGTCAAAGGCAGTTCTACAGGAACGGTTTTTTCTTGCAGGTCAGTTGTCCTTTGTTACTTACGATAAGTTTGAACATGTTACTTTTCAAGGAGATCTTCACAATGCCAAGGGTAAATGTGGACCCTGTGCTGAGTGAATCACATTATGATACAAAAAAGAGGGTCTATATTTGCCTACAGAAGGCTTTGGCAAGCAACTGGCTCCTAATAACAAATGAAGGCAGCAACTTAAAAAGGAACGAACTGGTAAGAGAAGAATCAGGTTCTAGTTCCAGCTGTGCCATTAAATTAATTACGTCATTGACCTTAGGCAATTCCTTTTTTAGGCACTCAATGTCCATCTGTAAAACAGTACGGTAACCACTGCCCTGATTTTATCACAGAATGATTATGAGATAACAATTCCTGCACAAGCATACAAAGTGGTTGGCAAATTTAAGGCATTTAAAAGTTTTGTGCATAATAAAAATCCGTATTTAGGCCAAGATTTACTCTTTATAAGCATTATCTCATTTAATGCTTCTAACAACCCAATAAAATAGGTACTATTATTATTCCCATGTCACAGATGACAAAATGTGCACAGAGAGATTAGATGACTTGCCAAAAATTACAGAGCTGGTAAGTGGCAATGCCAGGATTTGAACCCAGGATTTTAATGCCACAGAGCAGTGAAAGCTCCTGAACACAAAGAAGGGGGATGGGGTCAGCTGAGTCTCCACAGCTCTTCACCTGAGCATGAGTAAGTCATCACCTGTCCTCACCAAAGAAAGACAGCAGGCAGTGATGGAGCTGAGTGTGAGGGAGAATGCCCCTCCCCCACAACTTCCCTGATCCGAAACCCACTTCTGAGGAAGTCTTACTGCCTCTTAACCAGAAGAATGAGGTAAATCAGGCAAGAATCCATTGACTAGAAAAGTCAAGTAATAACTTGAACCTGAATATTAACCACTCTTCATCTTTTATGCGGGGGAGGGAGCTTTGGCACATACAAACTCATGGAAACCCTGCATTCATTAAAAACAGGAAAGTGAAAATTCTCAAGCTGTCATTGATTCATTTCAAACATTCAGCATTCAGGAAATAAAGGATAAAGAATCTCCAACACTAATTACACGCTTATCAAAAATCAACTTTTGAGGATTATCTTAAGGCATTTTTGTTCAGAAAGGAATGCGGCAATTCAGTAATGCCACATCCTAGTACTAAAGGCTGTCTATGATAAAAGGGGATTAGATCAGACAGACTTTCACCATTATGACAGGTAAGACTTCCACTTTCTCTGAATTAATGACAGCAATTGTTTGCGTAAAATGCAATGAACTAATTCCAACAACTTGAACCAGATAATTTCAAAAGCATGAAAGAAAATGATTATTTTGGTGAAAAGCTATAATTAATTAAGAATGTCAAATTTCCACAAATTAGGTGACTTTGTAAGCCCAATGTTGAATATTTCTAATATTTGGCAGCTTTCTTTCTTTAGTTAATGAAATAAAATTAAGAGTGACTGCTAATGGGTATACGGCTTCTTTTGAGGGTAATGAAAATGTTCTAAAATTAGATAGTTAAAATGGTTGCTCAGTTCTAGGAATATAATAAAAACCACTACTGAGATGCAGACATAAATAGAAAGACATCTCTGTCCTCAAGCATATTACAATTTAGTACGGTTTTTTTACATTTCCACGAGTAATATATGAAGTATAAGCATATTACAATTTAGTAGGGTTTTTTTACATTTCCACGAGTAATATATGAAGTATAATCATTCTTCAACAATCTAATAATTGCTTCCATGAGTCCTCCCGACACACAAACCAAGAGCAAGTGTGAGATCAGAAATCACTGACCAGGTTACGTCATTTTCCTAATAATTATAGGGGCCTGGAGTTCACCCATAATGGCAGTATAGGGAAATCGTTATAAAATCTAAAATCAGACTTGGTCAGTTCAAATTCTAGCTCTGATATTTACAAACTATGCAGCCACAGACAAGTTAAACATTTGGGGCCTTGGTTTCCTCATCTCTAAAATGGGAATTTATAATACCTGCAACAGAAGGTTGTATAAGGATTACATAGGATGATACATGTAAGATGCTTAGCCTGGTCATAATATGCATTCAATAAACATTGGCCATAACAACAAAAGCATCGTCACCATTACTATCACCACCACCACCACACTCTGCTTTTAAAGGGAAATGTTTGTGAAAGAAAGAAAAGAACCTAGCTACTGACCATTTATTATACTGCTATCAGGAAACACCAGTTTTCTATACATAATGCCTAATTCAATTCTCCCAAGAGAGGTACTTTTTTACTACCTTCACAAAATTTCCCATCCTTAATCACCATTTTTCAAAGCCTCTCACACAAACATATACAACTCACAACCACAACTCTTTGGATTATCTTTTGATAAGAAATCACAAGTCAACATATTCTTGTTGTGTTATTTTAGTTAATTATTTGTCATTAAGTGCTAGCATCTATCTATAAGAAAATGTCTATTTATTGGAATACACTATCTGAATTGGAGAACCTCAAGTCCCCTATTCCATGTTACATTTTATTCTTCATATGATTAACTCATTCTAATTGAAATAATGTAATATTTACTTATTGAACAAATACTAAATGACTGGATAGAGAGAAATCAATTTATATCTAGTACCAACACAGAGCAATTATAAGAGCAATTCAAGATGGACATAAGAAAAAAGGAGTTAGTGTTGATTTAATAAATACATTGGTTCTCAGTTGACCTAGGTGTGATAGTTCTCGAAGCCTTCTCAAGTGTACAGCCAAATATTTATCACCGCGTACATTTTATTTTGGCTCCCATCAAGTATAGGTACTGATATGTCAAAGTAAACAAAAGGGAATATTGTATAAAGGGATATAATACGCTGAAAGAATAAAGAGGAGTTGGGTACAACAGTAAGCCTATACCAAAGATTATCACTGTACTACTTATGTGTTTCCTTACTGAAACACGTAGGAGTATGGCCTTTATAGTATGAGAGAAAACATAGTGGGATCAGTAAAATTTACAGGATTCTATTTCAGCACAGTGTTGAAGAGTTACTGCGTGAAGATCATAAAAATGATGATCTTTTCCCATTTTTAACATATACTTTTTTCCTCCTTTTTTTTTTAAGAACAGCATTCACCTTGAAAAAGCTTCACTGGCACCAAAATCTCTAACATTCAAAAAGTGTCTTATGAGCAAAGACTGAGAAACATGAGCATTTGAACATCACTAAAGTATGGGTTCCCAAGCACATGAATTCACTCTTGAGACTGCTATTGTTCATAAGCCTCTTAAGGCTTTTCCCCCATGAATGATGACATCAGCAGATTCCTAGAAACCCGAATTACCGCCTTGACTTCCCCCTACCCTAGGACCATCCATTACCTTATCTAATGCTTGCCAATTATCTCTGTAACTCTAAGCCACAATCCAAAAAAATATGGACTTGGAGCAACTGCAAAATGATCTAGACCCAGCTGATTAACTATTATTACCCTCATTTCGATTAGTTCACTTCTCAATGAGCAATTACATTCTCACATTATGTGGTACTTCACTTGCCACAACTATGGTTCATTTTATGTTATATACTACACTTTCTAGATAGGTGAGTCCTATAAATCATTATTTTTCACTGTGACTGTTAAGCGAAATTAAGTAGCTTTTAAAGGTGAAATTAAGAAAAAAAAAAACTACTAATGCTTCTAAACATCTGCCTGGAAAATGTAGACCATGATGAAGAGAAGTCTGTGCTGATGTGATAAACTGAACAGCCGGTCTTTGCCCACACTGACTTTTAAAAGAATTATTTCATTAGAATACTATAGAAGGTATTAAAGGTATTATTAGAAAATGAGCGGTCAAGTTTTTAAAAGGCAAAATCAACTAGAAATCTTTATTATTATAAATTAGTCGGAATAACTATTACATAAAAACAATAAATTATTCTACATCTAATAGAAATCGGTCCTTTTCAAACAAGCCTTATTTCAGAGATGTGAGGTGAGTGAGTGCATTGCCTTCTAAGACAGCCACATCATTTTAAGGCTACAGGATTCTCATTAACCCAAAAATGCAAATTATGCCCTTGTCATCTACACAAACTGGACCTGATGTGAGTCCAGATAAAAATCAAATCAAGGGTCAAATCAATGACAACTTATTGGAGACCGAAATTTTTAAATCGGGTCATTAAAAGCTAACAATATCTTAGTTGTGACATATGAACAATCTATTCTTAGAAAAAAATGGAGTGGTTTTATTTGTCTTTATTTTTTTTTTACACATATTAATTAAATGTCATATCACACAATGCTTACTGGTTCTCACTCTTGGGTTTCATCTAATTCGTCATCCCTGTCAAGAGCGCCTGCTGATCAAGGGCAAAGAGAGGGTAGAGACAATCTTTATTTCCCCGATTTGGCAGCAGGGTATGACTGCCATTAGCTTCCTGTCAGCAGGTGAAGTCCTGGCGATGTGATAGATGGTGCTGGAGCTCTTACAAGGAGTTTCCACCAGATACCTGCCTCTTAACCTATTTACCCAGCAGTTACACGCTCATCTTCTAGGAAACCCACATTTTTGCCCAGAGGGGAACAAAGAGTCAAAGTCCTTACTAAATACAGAAGCTACAGCCATGGCCTTCCACAGGCCTGGCTTCTCCAAACAAAACCCAAAAAAGGTTATTTAAATGAGCCAGCTGGGAAATTCAGAAAGCTGCTTCTAATCTCAACGTGTAATACATGTTACACCTGAAAAGAGTCAGAGGAGATTAAAGCTATCCATTTTAATAGTTAGCAACTTTACAAAATTTTGAGCAAGAAATCTTTTGTTTTACATACATAAAACAGGGAATGAGACATTTAAGAGAAAAGAAGTGGTTTTCTAACCCTTAAATGAGCACCAATGTCAATTAATGACAAGTACACCAAAATAAATGGAAATGGTAAACAAAAAATTCACAAAACAGGTTCTAATTAAATTTGAGTGGAAGTGGCTAACTTTAAAATCAATAAGCTTTAATCTCTCGTTTCTCTCTTCAGACATAAAAAGCACATGCTGTAGTGTGTCCCCAGCAGAGGCCCTTCACACCTGGCAGTAGTAGTTGGTTCCAGGCCACAGCTCCCCAGAACCAGCCTCATCCCATCTAATAGGGACCAGCACCCACGGGGCAGCACCACCTCCTCAAAGGTCTGAGCTCTCAGCCACTAGGGCCCCTCCCCTGAGCCTCCGGAGGCGAACAACCCCAACCTCCTCTTTTGGATCCTCCAACCTGAGGAGTGCAAGCTGCTTCATGATGTTACTGTCTTTGTGTTGAGAACTCAGAGCGCTCCTTCAGCTTTTTCAGACCTCCAACGCCAATTCCCTATGATACCTTAGAGTCCCTCTGTTGAAATACCTAGTATGGTTTTTGTTTTCCTGATTGGACCCTGACTCATATATTATAAGATATTACAATATATTTTTAGATTCTAAGCAACATTTAGAATATATCTTCTTACACTAGAGTGTCAGCTCCATGAGAAGAGGGGGTTTTGTCTGTCTTGTTACTGCTGCATCCCCAGCATCTGGAATAGTATCTGGTGAGTGGTAGGTGCGGAAGAAACATTAGTTGAATGAGTGTATTCCTCTAGTTAGTAGCTTAAAACTAACCAGAAGATACTGTCTAGGTATCAGCCTTAAGCCCATCTTGTACCCAACACCTTCCCGACTTCACCTAAAGCAGGTCCTCCCTAATTCTTCTTCACAGACCACTGCATATTTCCTTCATAACAATTTTCAGAATCTGTAACAACATCTATCTGTACACTTGTTGTCTTTCTCTTTCACCATGATATTAACACCATAAGGACTAAGGTTATATAGTCTATCCCACTATAACCTCAGTGCTAGCACAGACCAGGCATGCAGTATTTGCACAATTATTTGTTAAAAGAAAGGTACACTGGGGCTTAGATAACTTCACAAGACAGTAAGCCCTTTGAATGTTTCCAAAAAGAACTGGTAGGAGGAGACGAGAATTAGCAGCGACCTCAATGGGAGCCCGCACTCTGGAATTCCTCAATGTGATTTGGAATTCGAAATGGCTGTTTGTTAAGCCAGACTTAATCTCATAGCATTTTGAGATATTAAGTTATATTCATAAATTAAAATACTTGACGAATGTTAATACCATGAAAAAATCAAAACCTGTGTTGAAATCAAGTTCTTCCATGAATTCAATAAATATTCACTAAATACCTACTAGGTGCCAGGTATTGTTCAAGGGACTGCGATACATACAGCAAAAACAAAAATCAAAGTCTCTGTCCTCATGAAACTTACATTCTAATGGGTGGAGATGCACAATAAATAAGCTAATAAATATGTAACATGTCACTCAGCATAATGGAGAAAAAGTAGAGTAAGAGTGATAGGAAATTCTGGGTGGTGGAAATGGCATCACAATTTTCCATAGTCGGGAATGCCTTGCTGAGAAGGTAAAATATGTACAGAGATCTAAAGGAAGTGAGGGCAGGAGACAGTAAAACGCTAGATCAGAGAGATGATGAAGACAACACAGGGAGGTGCAGGCCACCACAAAGACTTCAGTTCTTACTCAGAATAAGATGGGAAGCCATTGGAGGGTTTTCACCAGAGGAGGGTCATGAGGTTTTACAGACTTTAAAGACATCAGTCCATCTACTAGGGTGAGAATAAACTCCATGACGGACTAGAGTAGAAAAAGGAACAATAGTTTAGAGGATATTGCAGTAATTGAAATAATAGATTATAATAGGATAAGAGAGCCACTAATAACTCCCATTAAAACATGGAGTCCAATTCTCTCCCCTTGAATCTGAATCTGCTTAGCAACCTGCTTGACCAAGAGACTTGCTTGACCAAGAGAATATGGAGGAAGGGGCACTGTGTTATTCTCAGGCCAGTCAGAATTCTTGCAGCTTATGATTTGGTCTCTTAGAACATAACAGCCATGCTAGGGGGAAGAGACCCCTGTGGAGAGGAAGTGAAGTTCAAACCCAACAGTCCCAGCTGAGCTCTCGGTATAGCCAACACAACTCTGCAGCCACATAAGTCGGCCCCCTTAGAAGCAAACCCTCCAGTTCCACTTGAACCACCCCAGCCTACTCTTAGCAGAGTAGACACAAGCCGCCCCACTGAGCCCTAGCCTAACTGCAGATTCATGAACAAAATAAATACTTGTTACCGTTTTTCAGCAACTAAGTTTTGGAGTGGGTCGTGACCCAGCAATAAATAACCAAAATAGAATTCATGGGGGCTTGGACCAGCACAAAGGAAAAAGTAAGCTCCTTAGCACTTATTTGGGAGACATTATATTAATCTGGTTAAGAACCTGGGCTTTGGAGTCAGAAGGACTTGTATTTGAACTCAGCTATGCCACCTCACAGGTGACCCTAGGGAAATTAATTGATTTTTCTCAACTTCTGTTCTCTCATCTGTAAATGGGATTAAAAGAAAAGGGCCTAGTTCCTTGAGATATTGTGATGTTACATTGGGATAACGTATGTAAAATACTTTGCCAGTGTCTGACACATAATGAGTACTCTTTAAAAGAAAAAAAGTAAGCTAGCAAAAGGATTGATTTTCCACCTTTTTAAAAATGGCAGTATACAATTGAACATTTTCAAAATGGAAACTTCTGTGGCATGACTCCCAATTTCCATTACATTAAGAGCCCAGATGCAAAAAGAATTGGTCCCAGGGGAATTACTGATCACAGTGAACTACCCATCTTCTAAGCATGAACTGTGTTTATTAAGACTTCATATGATTATCTGCCAAACTGCCTTTCAGAAGCCCCTCATGACTGGGGCAGCGTGGTGCGAATGGAAGAAGCTAAGTAAATAGTACCAACTCTCAGCATAATACCTTTCCTAAATTTTAAAACCATCACATCTGTTTTGGCACAGATGTTAGACAACTCAGCAGAGAGCAAACTATTATGACACCAATTTATGAGACTTCACAAATTCATAAAAGAAAGAACATGATTTTATCATTGCATCCAAAATCTTACTGCTGATAATTAGTGCAAACTCCTTAATAAAACCCTACATATGAGATGTAACATCTACCACAGACAGCACAAGAGACTTCAAACAGAAAGATCACTTTACCACTTTATTAACCTGGGCTTGATAACAGATCGCTGTTTGAGATATTCACATCCCATTTCCACTTTATTACAGAGATTACACCGAATAGAGAGCTGATTTTAACAGTAAAAGTCTTTCTGTGGCATTTAGCCAGAAGCAATAAAATTCTGACCTAACAGCTATAGCAAAATAGAGAAACCTACTGCCATATATCTCTATATTGAACAACCAGCCTTCAAGACACATAGTTGGAAGGACGCTGGAAAGGAATATTGCTTAAAAAATATCAATAGCCCGCGATTTAGGAGCAAATACAACAGATGTTTCGAATTGGTTTAATAAATATTTAAATACGTGCACCGACATGCCATTAGTTTGTGAAATACAGATTTCAGAAAATATTGACTTGAGGCCTGTACTACTTACCGAGTAAATACACAGTACAATGAATATTCATGAACAATGAAAATTCACTGTTTTAATGTAAATATGCATACCTGAGTTCTTGAGTGATTGAGCTTCCTATTTGGTGGTGGTTAGATTATGATAAATGTTCTACTTCTTACCATATGTTAATGACTAATTTAAGGCACAAGAGCTTTATGAAAAGTCAAGTTCTCATTTTAAACTGCAAAATGTTGAAATGCATTAGAAACTCATTACAGACTAACAGTCATAAAACTTTTCATTTTACAAAGAAGCCGCCATTTATCTGCTGAAGCAGAAACCAAAATTTTGTTATTTTTAAAAACTTGTACCGGCTGTTAAATTTAGTGCTTATTTCAACAGGATTTAATGTATCTGGGATGTGTTCCTCTATCATTTCCATTATTCTTCTTTATAGCTACATAAGCTTAAGGTAGCAATGGGTTCCCAAACCCCCCTTTATTGCAGTAGCAATAAAGAGAACATACTGTTACAGAGGAAGAAAAAGCCCAAACAGAATTTCATCCCTCCTCCACTCTCACAATGGTCTTTGCCAAGAACTACGCTTTCTCCCACAGCATGGTCTGCAAATGTTAACATATTTTCAGCAATAAAGAGATCTGACTCAAGCAATTTTGGAAAGCACTAGGTTTAATCCAATTAAACAGAATTCTTTACTGCAAGACTTCTTCAAAATCTTTAATATGCTAATACTCATTGAGAGTTTCCAAAAAGGATAAACTATGCTTTGTTTACCCAACACTTTCTTCATTGGGCATTTCACAGGACTAGGGTTTCTTGGCACACACACTTTGGGAAACAACAACACAGGCTGGTGAAGTTTGAGTACATTTTCTCTAATCCTATAGGCAATTTACTCATGTTTTTTGAAGGACTCAGTATCAAGAAAAGATTCCTATTCTTATTTTCTCCACCACATAAGGTCAAGTGTAGGATGAAATCTCACAATGATTTATGCGATAGGGCATACCTTCTTGACCCAGGAGACAACAGCAAATACAAACCTAATTACATCATTCACCTGTTGGAAGTCCTCCAATGGCTTCCCAAAGTCTACAAGATAAAACTCAAATTCTGTAGAGTTCTTGAATGTTTTTCCATGACCTATTCCTGCTTTCATCCCCAGTCATATCTGTTAGGACTCAGGACCTCAGTTCTGGTGCTTCTGGCTGCCCACAACCCCCTCCCAAGTAAATACTCCAAAGACAGAGAAGTCTTGGCTAATTTAACTGAATGTGTCATGTACCATGACTGTCTACACTTGGAGACTTGACGCCTATTATTCCTCTATCAGAAAACAGTCCACCATTTCCTGCTGGATGTTCTTTGGCTATAGGCTCAGCTTAGACATCAGTTCTTCCAGGAGACCTTGCCTGGTACACAAAGGATGGACTGGGCATCGTTACTATGGGTTCTCAAAGCATCCACTCCTTCCTCACACCAAGACTTACTACCATTGAAATGACCTGTTTCCTTGTTTCCTCAACCAACGTATCTATTCCCTGGGTGCTAATTACAAGGTCTGGGCACACATATCAGGTCTAGTAAAGAGTCCTTTACACCACAATCAATCAGTAAAGTATACGTAGTCACTCAGAATGTATGACAGCCCACAATAGCCACTAAACAAATTGTTGCTGAACCAATGCATGCTCTGTTTTATGTCAAGAGTAGAAAATTCTACTTCACATGCTAGGGATGTTTAATGAGACAACGCTCTAGTCTACATCACTGTGAAGGTCCGAGAGAGGGTTAGAGTGCAATCACTATAAACGCCATTTCACGTGGGCAAACTTAATGAGTGAAGTCAGAAGGGACAGTGGGAAAAGAAAAACAAGAACATGAGAGAAAAAAGCAAGGTGAAGAGTGCTGCTGTTTCTCCATTTAAATGAACTTCTGTCCTGAGTGAACAGGACATGGGGAGCTGCTCTCTTACTGGTCGCTGCTCCATGTGCATCTCAAAGTGAGCATCTTACCCCATGGAGCATTAGACACTGCACAAATTAAGAGAATTTCAAGGAAGACCTTGACCTTAAACAATTTTGCTTATCTTATGTGCTTGAAAATGGACTCGTTTGTAAGTTAGGACTCGACTGCACAAACATTCTAAGAAAGAATTCTTCTTTCAGTGCTGGCAAGAACTGGAAATAGTGGGTAGAACTAAAATGCAAACACAAATTAGCCACAGGAGCTAAAATAGCCCTTCCATAATTTTGTGTCATTCAAGATAACAAGCATAACTACTTCCAGAGTGTACATCTTGGGAGCTCTTGCTACAGAAGAGTTGATGATATATATCCTCTTACTTCTGACACCAACAGAAATTCAGATTTAAAGATCACATAAAACACAGCCTTCAAGTTACTACAGTGGCTGTTACAAAGTAAATGTTCAATGAAACTTAGAGACAGGAAGGAAGGAAATGAGAGAGGGAGAGAAGGAAAAAGGGAGGAAGGGAAAGAAGAAAGGAAAGTTGGTTTTGGTCTCTGGGATAGTTCTGTTATTCCACAGCAATTTTTTACAACTAAAATTGTAATCTACACTCTCAAACCACAAAGCTCGGTATACAATAGAAATAGATAAACACTGCCCAGTGGAAAATATCCGGCGTGTTCTATCTGGAAACAATGGAATCTCTTACAGATTCCAAAAGAAGAAAGACAAAGTGCCACAGGTAAGGCAGAAGTGCTCATTTCTAATGAGCAGCTCATAAAATTGCTGGAGAATTCTAAGAGACAATAAAGTAAGTTTCTTTTGCACAAGGCTTGGCATTTTGTAGGACGTAATAAATATTAGTCTCTAGCTCTATTACTCTGTTTTTGCACATAGAAAAGTGAGAGGCATTTAGGATGGATTGTCTTTTGTTCAATTTCTAGAGCAAACACTGAAGCATATCAGAGCATCATTCAGTTCCACAGTTGGCCATGACAGAAGGGAATGGGATCAGGTCAAACAGGGACATAGAAAAACTGAATAAATGCTGCCTGCTCCACAGAGTGTCAACACATCCTGCTCTCCTGGTCTGCTGCGTGAGTGTGGAAACAAGCAAGCAGTATTGAAGTGTGTAGTCCTTACTATAGAACAAAGCTGAGCCAAACAACAGATCACAACAGGTGGATATTTGATGAATCAGGCAATGCAGAACTCCTGTGGTCACTTGCATTCGAACTCTCTCAGATCCATGGGACTCTCTCTGGAGGTCAGAGCTCATCCATAAGGTTTTGGCTGTGATCCAGAAAAATGTAATAGGAAAACTGGCAAAGCTCCCAGCCCAGCCCATTAATAATCTGCAAACTGTGCGCCCTTCAGATCAAGCACTCAAGACCACAGGTCTTGGAGGTGCAGCCTCACACATGTCTTCCAGAAACAATTATTTTAAAATAGAGGTTCGTTTGTGCTGTTTGCTATAAATGGTTCTCCTCTCCCCTCACCCCAATCTCCCTCAGCCATAATTTTAAACATCTACCTGCAGCTGCACCTCTAGATTCAAATTTAAACATTCTCATCTCCCTATGATGAGTCCATGGTCCTCTTCCAGCTCACTGCCATCAATCAACAAGTTCCCCAGATGCAGCCATCCCTCTGCCCTGACGTCAAAGCTGCCTCACTTGTGGAAAACCTTCCCGGGAAAATTCCAATGTACCGAACAGAATACCTTCCTCAAATCAGTAGTCCAATCGATACCTTCATAAACCCCAACAACCCTCAGTAGGTTTGCCCCCCGCCTCTTCTCCCCTGGAGTATTTACAACCAAGCATATTATCTGCTGTACTGAGGTAATCCACAGAGAAATAACTGGCTAATCTTTGGATTGCTTTGAGAATCTGTAGAACTAAGATAAACTCATGATACTCAAAGGTTTCATTTGCACCATAGGATCAACAGTAACCTGAGAAATGTAAATACTAAGTTTAGAGTATTGAGTTTTCAAGTCTACCAAAGTAGCTTCGAGGAAGATAAAATGACATCGTAACTTAAAACATTTACTACCGTCTGGAATAAGCTTATATACTCCACTGCATTATCTTTTGAGATTAATATGGAGTATTCCAATCACAGATACAAAGAAGCTCTGATTTGTAAAACTTTATGAAAAAGCAAAAGGAGAACAAAAAAATTATCTTGTAGATTAATAATAGAGTAATAGAGTAGAACGTGCCTAATTCTTAACATCCTCAGGTTCAATGATGAAAATCCAATTCGTCATTACACAGATATTTACTGAGCAGCTATATGTTCAATCACCCCACCCGATGTAAGAGATGAAAAAGACATGGTCTCCTGTCCTCACCATGTTCACTTCCCTGGGAACCCTCAGTGACTTCACTGAATCTGAACCAGGGAGAGACGAGTTTTTAGAAAATGTGTAAAGAAAAAGGCTTCCTAACCTTTACAAAAACAACAAAGAATCTTTTGTTACATATAAGCAGTTTTTTAAAGAGTTAATCTTACATTCTCCATTTTCATCATAATTGACATTACCATCATTAATTAGACCTTCAAGTTAGTAATATCTATTGTGCTTTTCACTCGAATGACAGGAAGGGATAGTTGGTTCTTTTTCTTTTTTTTTTTTGCTGCCCTCCCTGATGTTCAGTTCACCGTGAAGGTGTTGTTGATATCGTTGCCATATTTTACCAAAATGGATGCTCAAATTAAGGTAACTTGGGAAGTTATTGCCTGTAAAACAAATGAGGCGTCACTGAAATGGCTACTTCTTGCTTGTATATCATTTGAAACTTAGCAAAGTCAGGGAGATGAGTCCCACGAGTGTACCTCTAGTAGAAGCTCCAGCTCTTACTAGCAACGCAGGTTACACAGTAATTATGCTACCAAGCTGTCCAGAATTCCTTATCTGCATGCGAATTAGTTCACATGTGCTACAGCTGCTATTACGACAGTATTAAAACAAGAATTTGATAATGCAACTGTCCTCTTTATGGAAACACAGTTCAATTACTCTAATAACACACTGCATATACCTGCGACTGCTCACCCACTGAAAAGCCTAATTCCCTCCTCACATGCCCAGACTCTGCATCTGACCCACCTCTGCATGGCTTTAAACAAATACACGAACAGCCAAGAGGGGAATTTCCGGGCAACCTTCTACAGAGCCAACTCCTTCAATGCCGTGATGGGAGTGCTCCCTCAACTGACAATATGGGTAATCAGTGATTACATATTCCCCCAATCTTCTAAAGGTTAAAAAATTAAACAGCCATCAAACCCACAGCTGTTTGCTCCTAGCTTTGCCATCAATCATTACTATTAAGTCCTGGGACTTTCAAAGGCCACCAGGAGTAGCCTTTGAGAAAGAAAAAAAGAATATCAAGTCCTTAATACCTGGCCTAAGATACATCCACAAAACTAAGAATGCAGGCTTGAAACCCTTTAGAACGGTCATTCTATTTCAGGAAGGCTAACATTCACTCCTTCCTCTGATGATTTTCAAGATTTTTCAAATAGCCATCCTAAATCATTGCTTTTAGGCTTAAACTGCAGAGAAGTAAGTACTCCTTGGTCACATCAGCGGCCCCCTCCCGAGGAAGCCAAGTCCCAGCCAGCAGTCCTGGCATTTCCACAGCTCGCTGAGCTTGGGATATTAAAATGAAGACACGTAGCAGATCTAATATCTAGATCTAGATATTCACAATATTGTTTTCAAAGTTAATTACACTTCAGAGAGATTATAAGTACCAACTGGCAATTTTACAAAAAAGTGGGGAATATTGATCTTCATGTAAATTAAAGTTATTTTTATAGACTGCCTTTTTTGGTTGACTGAAAGAATACAAAGACTTTAAGAGGACCATAAATTAATCTAAAACTGCTTATTAATTCCTTCTTGCCCCACTTTTATCATTTGCATTAAGGAAGAACTGAAACACCTTGAAACGTAGGTGGCTTGAAACTTAGACTTTTTAAAACTAACAGAAATATCGTATTTTCACATCACATTTCTTTTACTCCATGTCAATCGATACAGATTCATCTAACAGCACAAAACGTTTCCTCAGAACTGATTTTTTCAAAGTAGTATGATTGCCATCCAACACTGTGCTACTTTACAAAGCTGAAGTCCTCTGTCCATTCATTGACCAGATCCAGCACATACACCATGGTGGGGCCAGGGGCCAGAGCCTGAGGTCACCATGGATGAACAAGGAGGACTGCCAGTCACCATAGAGCTGAACATCCAAGGAATCTGGCACTCACAGAGACTGCACCTCTCTCTGCGAGGCACTGGACAGGTTACAGAACGGCCTGCACCTCAATTTCTGAATCTGCAACATGGAGAAAATGCTCTCCACCACAAAGGGCTGTTGCAATTACTTAAACTTGATAACCTAGTTAAACACTTTGCACAAGGCCTGGGAGAGAGCAAATGCACAGTAAATGTCAACTCACATTTCTTTTCCCTCTTCCCAACGTAAAACTTCACCACTAGACGAAGACATTACTTTTAGCTATTCAAAATATTGCCATTAATTAAAGTCTAATTAGAATGCATTCTTTCCTAAAAATAAAAAAAGAAACCCCGGATTCTGCTCCCATTTTAAAAGTAGAAGGTTTTGAATACATATTTTCATAGTGGTAAAAGACACAAAACATAAAATTCACCACTGAACCATTTTAAACTGTACAATTCAGCGCCATTTAGTACATTCGCCATGTTGTGCAACCATCACCACTATCTAGTTCCAAAACATTTTCACCACCCCAGATGGGAACTCCATACCCAGTAAGCATTCACACCTATTTTCCTCTCCCCTGACCTCCTGGCAACTACTATGGATTCACTTATTCTGGATATTTCACATAAATGGAACCATACAATACACGGCCTTTTGTGTCTGCCTTCTTTCATTTAGTGTAATGTTTTCAAGGTTCCTTCATGTTGTAGCATGCATCAGGACTTCATTCCTTTTCATGGCTGAATAATACTGTTATATGGATATATCATATTTTGTTGATCCACTCATCAGTTGATGGACATCTGGGTTCTTTCCGCCTCTTGGCTATTGTAAATAGTGTGCAGCCATGAACATTCATGTATAAGTTTTTGTTTGAACATCTGTTTTCAATTATTTTGAGTATACACCTAGGAGCAAGACTAGGTTTTGAATATTTTAAACACATATATACACATATTATCATAGATAGATACATACATAAAACACAAACATAGACACACATTCATATAACATACACACATATAATATATCCACAGATAGAATTACTAGGTATTCAGACTAAACACACACATACACATAGTGTGCAACTTCTGCAGTAAGCCTTTGCTATACTTGTTTGGTTAAGGCCTTTCCTGTTCCTTTCTCCATCATTAGCTGATTTTGACACACTCCCACCTTTACATTTGTAATCTCTTAAATGACTTTATGACCTCTCCATACCCCACCCTCTTATATAGTACCCATATATCCAAGAGAGTGCCTAGCTCGCATTAGGTGCTCAGTAAGTGTTTGCTGAATGAATGAATGAAGCAGTGCCTTGCAGATAGCAAAGATACAGTGAGTACCTGAGGGAAAATCAGCTCCATAATCATATCCAAGGTTAAAATAGAGAAGAGCATCCTTTAATGTTCAGAGTACCTTCAATGTTACTTACTCAACACCTGTCACCAATGTCACCCATGTTGTTGAACGGCAAGTGTTAGCACAGACCTTGATTTCTCTTTTCATCACAAAATTCCCATATAGCACAGTGGTTAAAAATATAGATTTGGGGGCCAGCCCGGTGGCGCAGCGGTTGAGTGCGCATGTTGCACTTCGGTGGCCCAGGATTCGCCGGTTCGGATCCCGGGTGTGGACATGACACTGCTTGGCAAACTATGCTGTGTTCTCACATATAAAGTGGAGGAAGATGGGCACGGTTATTAGCTCAGGGCCAGTCTTCCTCAGCAAAAAGAGGAGGATTGGCAGCAGATGTTAGCTCAGGGCTAATCTTCCTCAAAAACAAAAAAAAAAGATTTGGAGACAAACAGCCCAGTGTTGGAATGTCCACTGGCCATGTTATTGTTTGCAGTTCCCATAAGCCTTTATTGCCCCTCTAAAAAGTAAAGATAATAATCCCATGCTTTTATGTTGCTGTGAGAATTGAATGATGTAATTCATGTGAAGTACTTGACAAAATACCTGGCACATAGGTAGTGCAATCAAGGGTACCTCTTACCATTAATTAAGTAGGTTCCAAGCATGCACTAAATCTCTCTTCTCACTCTAAACCCTCTTACAGCATGCCAAAATCTCTGGGAAAATCAACTCCAGCTGCTCCAATCCAGACCCATGGCTCTACATTTATCTACGGGTGAATCTCAAACTTATAGCTAGAGTTTCAGTCTGAGCTACCTACTTGCCTATTATCCAACTGTGTACACGAAATCTCCGCTTAGATCTCTAAGGACGGCTTAGAATTAACATAGTGCATGCCCAAGATATTATTACTAGGGGAGGCAGGGGAAGGGTACACAGGAACTTCTGTACTGTGTTCGAAACTTTACACATCTTAAACTATTTCAAAATTAAAAGTTATTAATAATACTAAAATTAACATGGCCAAAACTGAACTACTAGAGATTTGCTCTCCAGCCCCAATTTCCCATCCATCTCAGTAAATGAACAACGCACCCAACGGCTCAGGGGAGGCGCTTAGGTGTCACCCTCCAGTGATACAGAGCAACATTAAGAGCATATGCCCTGGGGTCAGATTGCAGGGTCTGAATCATGATGTTGCTTCAGTTTCCCGCCACGTGACCTTGGGCATGTTACTTGACCTTCCCATACTTCAGTTTCCTCATCTGTAAAATGAGAATAATAGCACCTATGGCACAGAATTATTATGAAGAGTCAGCGAGTAAGTCAATTTAAATTAACTCATTAAATGAGTGAATCAATACACTAAAGTGCTTCAAATGGGGCACAGTGCATTGCAAGTTTTTTTCAGTAAATAGCAATTATTATTTTCCCTTTGCCTTACACCCACACCCAATACGTACTCTAAACCTGACCTCTTCTCGCTCTCAACAATTTTAGTATAACTCATCACCACCATCAATTCCCATAAATCTGCACAGCCTCCCACCACATGTCTCTGTTCCCACTCTTGCACTCCTACAGTTCATTTTCCATAATTGTCAGAGTAAACTTTCTAAAACCTAAATCAAATCATCTTATCTTCTACTCCAATGGTTCCTCATTGAGAGCAAAATTTTTAAAAAGAAATCCTAACAAAGGTCGCAAAAGTCCTGTATTATCTCATGCCTGCTTTCCTCTCTGACTTCATCTGCCTCCACTCTCTTTTCACTAATCATCAGCCACAATGGCTCTGAACAGGACAAAGCTTTAGCACTTGCTGTTTGTGGCAAGGATTGCTTCCTGACCTCCAACATCCATTCTCCTATTATTCCTTAGTAATAAACTCCCAATTTCTCATGACCACACAACGTCCTAGAACACAGGCTACATTTCCAGCCTGTCTTGTGGTGAGATATAGCTAGGGGACTACATTCTAGCCAATGGAATCTAAGTAGAAATATTATGTGCAGCTTTCAGGAAAAGACCTGAAATCAAGAAGGCACATCTCTCTTTTAGCACTTGGGCAGACTGATAATGCAAATATGGCGCCCAGGGTTGGACAGCCATTTTGGAGCATGAGGTTGGAAAAATGCAAAGCAATGAGATAGAAAGAGCCCAAAGCTGTGGAGGGCAAAGCAAGAGCACAGAAGGAATCTGGGTCCAGATGAGAATCACACTGCATCATCAGCTCTAGGTTATTGCCCTCTGTATTGCTAATGTGAGGGAGAAATAGACAATGCACGTCTATCTGGTTTAAAATACTTTAAGTTCTCTCCCCACTTCACTGTAGAATGATTTTCCCCACAGATCCCTGCATGGCTGCCTTTTTCTCATCGGTCAAGTCTCCTCTCAACTGGCACCACCTTAGGGCACCTTCCCTGACCACCTTGGTTCAGTCTTCCCTCTCCCCAGTGTCTCCACCCTACGCTCCCACTCTATGCCTTCTTCTTTGTTGCACTCAATAACACAAGAAATTATTTATTTACTTCTTTAACGTCTGTCTCCTTTCATCAAAGGTAAGCTTTTTGAGGGTCCTCTGTACACCCCTCCCCAGCATTCAGAACAGCTCCTGGCTTGCAAAAGTAATGAAATACATATCTTTTGACTGGCTGACCTAGGATATATGTAAACGACCTAGTTTTGTGTTCCCCCCAAATACTGGGTTCCTTTCTTTCTCATCTCAAATGAGTGGATTTAATTCAGCTGAACATTTATTGAGCACCTACTGGGTGGTGACACTGTGGTAGACACTGGAGAAACAAAGATAAATGAGGCATGGTCACTGCCCCCCGGGGCTTCATAGTGTGACAATAATGTATTCCACATTTCTTAGCATACATTTAATATTGGAGGAGTAAATAGTAAGCTGACGGTAACTTTTGCTCTGTGTATACTCAGAAAGAAGTTTAGACTTCACCCATTGTTTTTTCATTTCCAGATCTAGTTTTGAAACACACCACAATCATTACGTTAGTGTTTTGACTATCACAAAATGTGGACATCTTCCAAAGCACAGTTTCAAAATGTCACTAAACACCCAATTACTGAAAAATTCTATCATTGCACCATCCTCCCTTCAAAATCACTTTCCAGAATTCAGACCTTGATTATCCCCCGAGAACAGTTAACAAGTAGGATTCTACCAAGTCTTTTTAACAACACCCAATGTTCCCACAAGAGGTAACTCCAAATAATCTCCAGCATAAAAACATTTGTGCATTTGAATAAGGAATTATTCATGTGGTTAAGATTGTTATTTGGTTTAATTCTACTTAAGGTGGAAGCCTTGAAAATTAAACCTGCAAAGTCTTGTGAAACCATTACACATATGATCTCTATCCAATCCAAAATTCTCCACTATCATCTAAGATCACTTGTGAAAGCTTGCATCACTTGGATAAATTCTAGGCTTGGAATGTTCTATAAAAAGCATGATCACTAATGGTTCTATTTCCAGATTGTGTTATAATATGGAATACAATATAAAAGACCAACTTAATATTAGATAATAATTTAGAGTTAAAAGGTACTGTTGGCTAAGAGTATGGGATTGGAAGGAGAAAGATCAAGAGTCTGAAACTGGCCTAAGCCATGTGACTTGGGCAAGTGTCTTAATAACCATTCCAAGCCTCAGTTCCACAAGCACCAATGTGACAAATAAACGAGATGAGGAAATGAGATCACGGTGCCTGACATAAATGCTGACTGTGATGTCAGTGAGAACAATAACAAGGATGACAAGAGAGTCAGCATTTGAACCCAGGTCTGGCTGCCTCCAAACTGCGATCTCAATTCACTATTTCTCGTTCAGTTTTTTCATTCCTCGTTGCCAATCTACAGCATCTAGAGGCAGCATCAGCTCTGATTTTTAAGATGCAAAAGCTGCAAAGCTTTGCAGGGGGATGGGGACATGTTCAACCCCATCACCATGGCAGGTAATTTGTGCAGCAAAAAGGACAGAGAGGGAATAGAGGGGAAGTGCCAACTCTCCATGTAGGGGACAAGACATCATATGGGCCTGCAATTAGGGAGGAAGAAGATTGCCAAGGGCAAAAATAACCCTGGCAAAATGCAGTGCGGCTGGGTAGGAGATGTCAGCCCAGGTCAGCTTTTTCTTGGCGGTATTCTTATTCTCCAAGAGATTTTACTGTCACTCCCTTACCATGGATTTGAAAAGGACTTGAAAGATGAGAAGGAAGTCTGATGATAGTGGATATTTCTAAGGCTAAGTCATTAAAACAATTTTCCCCTTTCCTAAAAGCCTGGTGCATGAACAACTCTTCAAAGGGAAGAAGTGCTTCAAGAAAAGATCATTGTTAACTTTGAGGAAGCTTAACAACCTCACTCTCCTCTCCTGTAAAAAAAGGCAGATGAACTAGATGAGACGGCTTGTCTCTCAGAGCTCTGAAATAAGCTCCTGAGTGCAAAGAGCAAGAAACAGTAAAGGGAGAGGAAGAAGGAAGCTATGTGGATTCATCCTGCGGGTCCCGATGAGAGAAGTTTATGTTCAGAGGAAAAGGGAGGGAACACTGAAACAGCATCCTTAAGGATGCGCTTAGACCTCAACTGTATTTGTATAAGTATACAGGTATGTTTCACACGAGGAAAACAATGAACAGTAATCTATCAAATCCAGAAAGTAAACCAAATGTTCACTTTCTTTCTATTTTAATGGAATGAAACTATCAATGACATTCAAATACCATGACTCATTGAGCTGAAAGCTATTTTATGCATTTGACTACGAGGGACGATTCAAACAAAAACAGCTAAGGCCTGTATTTGGCAAAGCGAAAATTAATATTTCTTAAAATAGAGAGCAGTTAGGTAATCTTGATCTTAATTATGACATGTCAATATTTTTTCCTTGACAGCTTATAGTCAAAATCACCCTTGATTGCTGCCTCTCTGGTTAAATAGCAGCTGAGGAAGCTGGCTTGGATTCAAGGACCATGTTGGATTAAAAAAAAAGTACACAATAAGCGCTAGAATCACACCCACTTGGTGAGATGCTCACACCATGAGGGGCACATGGAAACTGAAAATAAAGTAAAAGGGTTGACTCGAGCCTTAACTCCTCTGCACTATGAAGCCTCTACCCACTGTATTGGACTGTATTATTCATGTTTTTCCTTATATACTGTTGATTTTGTGTGTGATACATACTCATGTCTCAATATATATTATTATTCTTGTTCTCATAGGATCTTCCCTAATCAGCTATAAGTTCTGTGACAGCAGGGTTCATTTCTGTATAATAATTCCTAGCACGTTGTAGATTCCTAGCTTCTAGGGACACCCACATAGAAGTTTCTCAAGAACCTTGTATTGGATAATGTGAATTAAAAAAAAAGTGACCTGTTAATAAAACATATATATATATATATATATATATATATATATATATATATATATTTAAAGCCATGAAAATACTGCTTCAGCTCTCCCTTCCTAGTGATTTCTACAAAAAAAGATAATGAGCTTTCTGGTAGAACCCCCTATAACAGTTACGAAGGTAAAATGAAGCAGAAAGAATTCCAGGGTTTTTTCAAGGGAGCCAATCCTTTTAATTGTGTGGAGAATTTATATTGGGAATGTACCGTTTCTAGTCTCCATTCTCATTTTATTGCAACCAGCTCCCAGCTCCTGAGATCAGCACATGACCCTGACCTAGCTAATTGGCGGAGTCTTTTCTCTACCCAAAGTATTTGGTCACACGGCCCAAGTTAATCCAACTGGACTCAATCTCAGGACTCTGGCTGTAACCATTAAGAAAAAGAAATTCACGTTTCACGAAGGTTGCTAAGCTGCAAGGATGGGAGGCTTAAGTTGCTAGAAACAATTCCAATCCCACCAGAGATGAGCCTGTGAATAAAACCAGCACAGCAGAGGGCAGAGCTGAGACACAACAACAGATTCATGACAACAACCTTTGGGTATCTGGATTCAGTCATGTCTGAAGGCAGATAAGTTTTTGGACTTTTCCATTAGATTAGCCAATAAAGAGTCAGTTTGAGTTCAGATTCTGACTACGGTAATGGGGAAGGAGCTAAGTGAAACAGGATCTAAATAAAACGTGGGTGTTACTGAGGATTAGCATAGGTTTGCAAGATTCAGATCCTTCATAATAAATCCCAATCTATTTTCTCTAACCTCATCTGCCATCCTCCACCATTTGAATCCATGCATTTAAATAACAGATGCACTCCACTATCTATGGCCCATGAATAGACCATGTACATTTATGCCAACATGCATTTGCTCATGATATTACGTCTCCCGATGAGATCCTTCCTCCTTTCTCTTCATGGCAAACTCCTATTGATAGTGCAAAGCCCACTTTCCCATGGCAGCCACGCCAAACACTCATAACCAAAAACAACCACTCCCTTTCTCCAAGCTCCCTTTGCATTTTCCCCACAATTTATGGCATCTTATCACATTTGCTACATTGGATTACTGGATTAGTGCATTTGTCTCTCTCCTTGCTCAAACAGCCCATACTTAAGAACTATAACTTATTCAGTTTTGTCTCCCCATAGTTTAATGTTCAATAAACAACTGTCGGAAGGAGAAAGAGATGAAAGAGGGACAGAGAAAAAAATATTTTCTGAACAAGAGTCTCTAGCACCTCAATACACCTTGTAACAAAAGCAAAAATCAAAAGATCAGTATTGGATTCAAATAGCTCCAAAATAACTTTCCAATCTTTCAATTTAGGCTGAAGAATCACTAGATTATGACATGAATACAGAGGAAACAATCACTGTTAAACTAATAGTCAAATTAGGATTCCATGTTCTCCCAAAACTCTTGAAAAGAATACATTTAAAGAGACAGAGAATGAAGTTACTGCTCTGTTAACTGGAAGCACTATTGTTTCTCTCGCTCTGCCATTTTCCCTAACCTACAGGTTGGAGCATAAGGATGAAACCAGAGGGCAGAATTATGGGAATCGGGAATACAATGGCCTTAAGACCTCCAAATTCTCAATATAGTCAATAAAATGCCTCAGCTAAGAATAACACTTTAACTGGGATAGACTCAATGGGAAATTCCTTGGCCAAACGAAAAGGTACACATCACACTTTCAGTGCAGTGAAGAAAGACCGATCTCTCTCTTTCTCATCCAAAAACATTTGTCTTGTGTGTTAAGCATTTTCTGAAAGAAATACATATATCCAGAAATCCCTTATAGGTCGATTCACACCAAGGTAGGCTGGGTTTAACTGCAAGATTAACAAAGCTCTTGGAAATCTGGAAAATAAAATGTTAGGGCTATCAAAAGCAGCATGTAATTGAGCTGAAAAATTAATTACAACCTCAATGTAACTCTCTTCAATTGCTAAGATCCGCTAGACACTGTACTATCATTCGACTCTCACAGAGCAAGATTCCTGTCAGAACCAGACAGATGTGAAGGGCAGCAGTCAGACCCAGAGCAGCCACTTCCTCTCCACTTGGTCCTCAATATTTTTCTTTTACGAAACAAGACACACATACCAACTACTGTCAAAGAGAAAACTCTTCCCCATGATATTGCCAAGGGGCCATCTGAAATGGATACCCCCATTCTCTAGGGAACATGAACAACAACAACAAAAAATGCCTGTGTCCTTTTAACCTGCATCCGCATGTGTGATCGTGGGCCAAAGCATATGTACTCAATAACGGGGGTGTAAGGAAACACATGTTAAATAACTCACTGCAGCCCCACTCGGATGAAAAGTAGACCAAGCCTTTCCATGCTATTCCTAGACACAAAGGGAGCTGGCTTCCTTTGCACTTTAGCAGACTGTGTACAACTAGTTAGCATATGAAGAGAGGCCCATGCCTGTACCCACTTTCTGGAAACAAAAGCAGCCTGTCATCAATATAAATACAGTTTACATACCAACGGTTTCTAATTAACCTTTCACCAGTAGTTTTGACCACAAGTGCCTTTTCCTTCTTAGTCTCAGGAACACAGGGAAGGACCAGCTCTAGACTTCTCAGCCTTCGCCAATGATGGGCTTCAAGGGCCCATAAATTCAACCAAGTCTGGAGGTGAGTATCAGCCCTTCCTCAGGAACTATGTGAACTCAGGCCAGTAACTTAACCTCTCTCGTTTCCCATACGCTTACTTCCATAGAAAAGGCCTAACAGCTATCTCCTAAGAGCAGTGGGAATATTAGATTAAAATAACATGTGGAAAGTGCTCGTCACTGAGATGGGCTCAAAGGGAGAGTCACAAACCACACACAGTGACAAGTGGTTGTTAGATCTCCAGCCACATCTAAGCTATGATGAATATTCTGTATCAACAATCAAAACCAATAAATAGGAGAAGACTTCTTAATTTACATTAGCCTTCCTGGACCACTCTATCCAAATAACCACAAACCCCTTTACTCTGTCTTCCTCACCCTGCTTCATTATTTGCTGAGATAACAGCATGTATCGCTCCCTGGCATTTTACATTTATTTGGGGTTTATTTTCTGTATCCACTCTCCATAATATAAGCTTGGCTAAGTTCACCGCTATGCCCCCAGTGCCCATAACAGTGCCTGGCCAAAAGGAGGCCCTCAATAAAATTTAGAGAATTGACACAATGAATATAAATCAAAAAACGTACGGGGTTTTAAATTTTTATATTTGTTTTTGGGAGACAGCTGTATTTTATTTAAAGGATTTTTAATATTGCAGGCTGCTTTAAGTCTGAAACAGGATTATCATCTGTTTAGGACACAAATGTTTACTGGACAGCATATTTCACAAACCTGCCTGCTTGGTGCCAAGGAAGAGGCAATGATTAATCAGATTCTGCCCTTAAAGATGTTTTAGAAGAATACAGCTCACACACACTGGGGTGCATCAATGCACAGTACATTAATTCCTCCTTCACTGGAAACTGCCCCTCTCTCTTCTTCCACATGGTGACAGCAAATGCAGTCAAGCTGGTAAAATGCAACCGCCAGGCTGCTGTGTGAGGGAAGGAGGCGGCAGATGTGCAGAGCAGCAGAGACGCTGACACAGGACTTCAGCGCTCCCTATGGCGCAACAAGCCCCGATTCCCAACTGTCACTGAATCTCTGGATAGCACAAGTACCAATCTTTTTTTTTAAAATAAATAATTAGGCAACACATATGAAAAACTTTTTTTTTTTAAAGGAACATCAGCCCTGAGCTAACATCTGCTGCCAATCCTCCTCTTTTTACTGAGGAAGACTGGCCCTGAGCTAACATCTGTGCCCATCTTCCTCTACTTTATATGTGGGATGCCTACCACAGCATGGCATGCCAGGCGGTGTCACGTCTGCACCTGGGATCCAAACCAGCCAACCCCGGGCCGCCGAAGCAGAACGTGTGAACTTAACCACTGTGCCACCAGGCCAGCCCCTGGAAAACTTTTTTAAGGTATGTACTTTTCTAGGGAAATCCTCAAAAAACAGAAATCTAAACATACATTAAAACATGAAGATGTTTATCAGAGCTAGTTAAATAGGAAAAACTGATTTTTTTTGGGGGGGGGTCTGTGTGTCAGGAAGATTAGCCCTGAGTTAACGCCTGTTGCCAATCTTCCTTTCTTTTGCTTGAGGAAGACTGTCCCTGAGCTAACATCTGTGCCAATCTTCCTCTATTTTGTATGTGGGATGCTGCCTCAGCATGCTTGATGAGCGGTGTGTAGATCTGTGCCCAGGATCCAAACCCACAAACCCTGGGCCGCCAAAGCGAAGGACACAAACCTAACCACTACGCCATGGGGCTGGCCCTGATCAACTTATATAGGATCATTACTGAGCAACTTTCTAGTCTCATGGGACACGATACCATTTAACAATTAAAAATATGTATTTGAGGGAAATCAAATTTTATAAGGAAATAGTCATGATACATCAAATGAAAGAAGCAGGATACAAAACTACATATACAGGATAATCCTAATTATCTATGTCATGTGTGTGTGCATAGTGTGTATATGTGTGTGTGTGTATGTGTGTATAAATGGAGAGAGGGATGTAGATGTATATAAAGGAAATTTACCTGCATGTTCACAATGATTATTCTTGGATTGTGGAATTAGGAAGAATTTTTCTTTTATTCTTGGTACCTTTCTGTACTTGTCAGATTCTCTAGAATGAGTAATTACTATTTTACAGACAAGATGCTGTATTTTACTTTAAAATATTACTCAAAGGCTCTGGAAAGTCCTTCTGTTTATAAACAACTAAATTGCAAATGCTTCAAAGACCATCAGGAACATACTGGTAGTTGAACAAACAGTTTATTACTCATTGCAACAGAGAGAGTGCAGAATACGGGGAATTGCGGGGTGGCTCAACAGAGGGGACTGCAAAGGGCTCTTATAGGATTTGGGCATGTGTCAGGTGGCTTTAAGTGATCTGAGGGAGGGTTCAAGGAAGCAGGTTTTTGTTCTGGTCTGGATGCTGCTAAGAAGTGGAGCTAAATCTTATCTAGAATGCAAGAGGAATGAAGCAACTGTACAACTAGAATTGCAAAAATAAACAAGCGACAGTCAGTCATATCCGTCAAGATGGGAGGATGTTTGGTCATTTTTGTGGTCCGGACAATTTTTATATTTTTTTCTTTGTGAAGACATGATGACAGGCGCTCTTGTCCTGATCCATCACCAATGCTTAACTGATAGCGGTGGGCCAGCTCCAGAATGTCAAGGAATATACGTGCTGTTAGAAATACTGAGGAATAAGTAGTGTGATTAGTGTTCTCTCTGATAATAAACATAATGCAAACCCGATAGCGTTATTTTGTGGATTAAGGACTACACGTGAGTGTAACTTACAACTTACAAAGTGCCATACACATGTTAACAGGTTGCTAACATCTTCACCATAATTGTCATCTACAATCAATCTCTTCTAGGACATAAGGATCAGTGTCTTTTTGGAAGGCTGCCACAGAAACTGTGCATTACGTTCAGTTTACCAAGATGGTTAAGGATAGAAATTAAGACCCAAATCTTAGAAATGGACACATACTAAAATTTTAGACCCAACTTTTAAAATATATATTTCTTCCTAACTAACATGTCATTATGAATCCATAAGAAAGAACAGCGTAACAACTATCACAAAACATGGTACCTTAAAAAGAAACTTAAGAATTGAAAGAAAAAGTGGGCAAAGGTAAAGTGGCATAATGTGGGCAACAAACTTTCAAGGGTTCAGCCAAAACAAAACAAAAAAAGAGAAAGCAAATACCAGATATTATTAGCGTTTGGGGTATATGTGATATTAAAAAGATAACGTTCAAAAAAGGTATATACACAGAACTCTAAACAGTTTCCTCCTATATTCTCCCGGGTCATCCTGCACTTTGGAGACTACCCCGCTAATGGACCTACACGAGAGGTCAGAATTCTGGAAGTGCATGTAAAATGCTTCTCAAAGACTAGGAAGTACCCATCTTGAAGCAAAAATGGCTTACTTTGAGACTTGCCCTTATTGCTATGAAGTTATAAACTCTTAGGTGACTCATACTCTACCCATCCATTCATTTGAAAGTATCTATGGAGTTCCTGAGAGGGACCATGCTCCATATAAGGCATGGGAGGTCCACGGAGAATGCTCCAATGGACAACAGTAGGGTCTCCTTCATGAGCGCTCTCATAGGCAGGATGATGCACCACTTACTATATAGGAATTCCATCTAGACACCTTGACACCCCCAACCAAAAAGATCCATGCTTATCATCCTATCAAAGGGTTGCAGGTATTTTAACAAGGCAAAGAGATTAAACAGCCTATAGTAAAGGGTAATGAGAAGGCTGAGATACACAGAATAAAAATTAAGTCCAAATTCAGAGGAACCAGATCCTCTGAACTTTTTTGTTTTTAATTAGTCCATGGTACAAAAAACCAACCAACCTCCCTTCCATGCCCAGCCCTCCAGTCCTTCCCCAGACTGCCATTGTTTTCTACACACAGGCACACACGCGTGAAGTAGTTCCCTCTCATCCATGGTTTCACTTGCAGTGGTTTCAGCTACCCGCGGTCAACGCAGTCCAAAAATATTAAATGGAAAATTTCAGAAATAATTCATAAGTTTTAAATTGCATACTGTTCTGAATAGTGTGGTCAAATCTCACACTGTCTTGCTCCCTCCCACCCGGGACGTGAATCATCCCTTTGTCCAGCATATCCAAGCTGTATATACTACCCGCCCACTGGTCACTAAGTAGCCTGTTATTAGATGACTGTCATGGTATCACAGTGCTTGTGTTCAAGTAACTCTTATTTGACGTCACATTGGCCCCAAAGGGCAAGAAGAGTGATGCTGGTAATTCAGATCTGCCAAAGAGAAGCTGTAAAGTGCTTTCATTAAGTGAAAAGGCCAAAGTTCTTGACTTAATAAAAGAAAAAAAATCATATGCAGTGGTTGCCATGATCTAAGATAAATTTTACTATAGTATATTGTTATAATTGTTCTACTTTTATTATATGGTGTCGTTAATCTCTTACCATGCCTAATTTATAAATTAAACTTTATCAGAGTTATGTATGTACAGTTTTTACCTGTACATAAATATACATATATACAGGGTTTTGTACTATCCATGGTTTCAGGAACCCAGCGGGAGTCTTGGAACATATCCTCCAAGAATAAGGGGAACTACTGTATTCGCTCATTTAAAAACATACATGGCAATGAACTATAGACACAGTTCAACACCTCACTTTGACTCAGAGCAATATTTACTCATTCATTCAATTATTTATTGAGCAATCATTAAGTGGTAAATGCTCTAGGAAGTGCTAAAGAAGTAATCAAAACAGACGAAATTCTTGAGCTCATGGAGTTGACATCTCCGTGCATATACAACATGTCATTATTTCAGGTACTGTATATTCCCCTCATTGTAAGTATATGCTACAATTTCTTTAACTGGTCCCTCACTGATGGGTATTTAGGTTGTTTTCCAGTTAACACATTCTTTTTTTATAAACGTTGGTCTTAAAGCATCCTCTTCATTTATAAATATTTTGGCCAAACACTAAACAGCTGTTTAAAACTTTTTATACCACGTCAACATTGTATTTTGAAAACGTTTCATTCAATGACTTCTCACTTACCAACATCTCTAAAACCGTTATCAGAGAAGATACTCACTCCAGAATTGTTTAAGATTTTGGTTGATTATTTGTAACAGTTTAGCAGAATATGCTACAGCTTTTAAGAGTCTATGAAGAAAGTAAATGTCATAGTCAACTCATTTTTTTCCCCTTGCAACTGTTAGGTGTGGTGCTAATTCTTCCAGCTGGTTTTCAGAACAGTTTTAAAATTAACTTTGAAGTTTCCCCACCCCTTAAAAGTCGAGTGATTGCTTTGCCAAGAGAAACAGAGCTCTTAGTGAACAAGTCAGAATTCACGAAGTTCTTATAATTTCAAATGTAGACGTTCTGGACTGTGTGTGTATGTCCACACAGACACACGCATGCATGCAAACACGAGTGTGGGTGTACATGTGTGCAAGCAAACTTTTTAAGCTAAGATTTGTAGAGGATCTATGATGCATTGCAGCCCAAGGAGTGATGTTGTACCATACTAATCCAGGTATTACAGAATAAAAAGAAATCCAATATAGGAATCTATACTGATTTACAAAAAAATAAAGCCAAGAGCAATATTTCTTGAGCACTGCGTGCGTCGGGCCCCGTGCTGTTTTAAGCACATCTTTTTATTTGGGTACAGAACAACCCACTTTACAGATGTGAAAACTGAGGATTAGAGAGGTTTAGGTATTTTGCCAAGTTCATTCAGCCCCTAAGTGATAGAATTGAACATAAATCCAGACAGCCTCTGCTTTAAAATCTCTAACTGATTATGGCATTGTGTTCCTGCAACTATAAAATACATCTAACAATAACTTTATAAATTATGTGCTAGGCATTTTATACCCATTACTGTACAACATACGACATAGGATTTGCACAGGTTAACTCACAAATTCTGTAAACGTTGGATCCAAGATTCAACCCACAGCTATCTGATCCTATAGTTACTGTTCTTTTACCCCCCTCCTGGTATCCCCAGAATAATGGAGAAGTTCTACTGTCCACCTTCTGCAAAGAGGCAGGGTTAAGAACACGAGCACTGAGTGACACTGACCAGATTCAATCACAGCACAGCCAGGTGGTTGCTGTGGACACTGCACACGTTAATCTCCCCGTGCTTCTGCTTATCTGTCAACTGGGGATTCTTGGTGGCTCTATGTAACTAAGAGCATAACATTTGTAAAGAGCCGAGAACAGTATCAGCCCTGTGCTTAGGCACTCCATATAGCCCACTGTTGTGGTTATACTGCCCATATTCATTCTATAATAGAGCTACAATCACATATGTTCTATCCCACATCCAAACCACCACAAGACCACCTCAGGGCACAGCCTGGGGTTGAAATGCACCAGATGCTGTAGAAAAGCGTTGTTATTAGGAGAAAATTAAAGACAACATTCAACTGAGGAGTAACTGGAGTAATTGAGAAACTCCCAAACTCCTATCCAAGAGGTCCTCAAGCAAAGGTCTCTAAGAATGCCCCAACCCAGACCAGAATTCATACAGCCACTGATGTGGATCCGGTTTGCTCTGGAGGAAGAAACTCTGCTCACAGCAGACAGGCATGGTTGCCAAGAGTTGCATTTCCTGTGAGTGGGCAGGGAAGCCATGGAAACTAGAGCCATGGGGTATTTAGGGGCATCCCAGGTGAAATGGAGCTGTCACAGCCTCAGAGCAACCTTTTGCCCAGAGATGAAAATTCCAAATAGGGGAGGAGATGGGACAGCTGACAGACAGCAAGCCGAGATGGTCTGGGGAGCCCTACCATCCCTCATTCTGTGTTGGGGACCTCCAGAGCTCGGGGAAGGTGGGAGAAAGACGGCTCTACAACGGGGCTCTGCACAAAAGGGCCTCCTATTTTTCAGTCCCTCTCCATTTTCTCCAGCTGAGCCCAGTTTTACGCAAACAACACTCTTAAAGAAGCTCAAAATATCGGCTACTGGAGAAGTAGGGAGAGAGAGGGGGAAGGCGGGGAGCCAACAGTTCATTAAGTGGCAGCAAGCCAGGGAAGTGGAGACGGCGGGAATGGGAGGCAGCGAGGGGGAAGGGACCCTGATTCGGAACGCACTGGAGGCAAAGCAAAGCATCCTCCAGAAGACCCTAGTCCCTAAAGCAGCGCGAGCCTGGAGAAGACCGGCCGCTCCCGGATCCTTCCACCTGCCCCTCCGCGGCAGCCAAGGCTGTCCCCGCGCGCCGGCCTTGCCGCTCAGCTGTGCGGGCGGAGATGCTTGCCCAGAAAACATGGCTGGCTGGAGCATCCGCGATGCGCGCGCGACGCGTGGGACCGTTTCGGTGAGGGATGCAGCCAGCGCCCGCCGGCTGCGAGAGGTCGGAGGTGGGGAACTTGAATACCCGGGCTGGAGGCAAGTGCAGCGCGTTCCAGCTGCTCCCTGGCGCTCCCTTCCTCCCTCCCCTTTTCCCTCCTTTCCTTTTCTCCTCTTTTCGTCTTCCCTGCTTCCCTTCTTCCTCATCTCTGCCCAGCCTCCTTCCTGCCTCCCTGACCCCCGCCTCTCCCCTCCTCCTGCTGTCACATCCAAGCCCAAGGACAAAACCCGCCCGCCCGCGCGCGGTTACCTGCGGTCTCCAAGCGGCCGCGAGGTCCGCCTCGGTCACTGCCGGAGCCCAGGCGCGCACTCAGCCGCCGCCCGCCTCATCCTCGCGCATCTGAGCGGCCCTGGCGGCAGCTGCTCCTTTTATGGGGCCCGCAGGCAGAGGCACTGCCCAGGCGTCCCCAGCCCGCTCACTCGGGCAGCAGCGGCGTCAATGCGCGCTATTCACACTCAGGGACCGCTGCTGGGTCCCCTGGGAGTGCGCGGTCTCCCGCCCACCCCTATGCACATGGCCTGGGGTGGGGGTGGGAGTATGGGGAGATAAACATGGCTTTCAGGGCACCCAGCGCGGGAGGGGGGGTTGTCACATGGTCCCAGCTCAGGGTAGCCAGGGAAATATGGGCCCACTATGAGTTGCTACAATGTTGGAAATGGATGTGGAGATGCGGGCCAAACAGGAGAGTCAGATTTACTTTAAAATACAGCAGGAGTAAAGCTGAACCTTCCATCACCATTACCATCATCATCAGCATTATTTTACTTATAATAATTATTCAATAGCACCTGTCATTTTGCTTAGTGATTACTATAAGCCAAAAATATTCTGTACTGATGCAGATCATGTTTAAAGCACTGTGCCGGTATTCCAGTCCACCACCCCCATTTTGGTTAACACAAATCCAATTCTATCTCCAATCTTCTGGAAACCTATATTGGCTCCAACCCATAGAATAAAAGCTAACCACCTTAGTTTAGCATTCAAGGTCCCTTAAAAATCTATCCTGGCTCTACTCTCCAACCCCAAAGCTGATGCATCTCACCCTCATGCAACCCTAGGAAGGGTAACTACTTGTTTTCCCTTTGAAAGATGAGAAAGATGAGACTCAGAGAGGTTAAGTAACTGCTAAAAGTCACTCAGCTAAGAAGTGCTTGGAGCAATGTCCCAAGTCAGTCCAAGTTTAAAGTCCTGGATCTTGGTCTCCCCCTGCTACTGCCTTTTGTAAACTTTTAAGGCCAAGAGGGCATGCCTTTTGAATTCTGGAAGATATTTCACCTCTTCTTTAGCAAGAATAAAACCTAAAAAAACTGGACTCCCTGGGCCAAGAAAAAATAAAAGTCCCAGAGAGCCCCCTTTGAACCTGTCACCTCAGACCAGCTCTTTCTTTGATTCATGTAGGATTTTAGCTATAATATCAGGTGGACCTTGGCAATAGTGAGTGGGGCATTCATGGGAAATAATCCATTTGACTCCATTGCGATTGGCCCCTAGCATGCTCACATCACTACCCAGGACAGCAAATCATATCCTGAGGAGGAAGCCAAAAATCAATTATTTGATATACTTTACATACTGTTAAAATGATTTTTCCATGTGAATTATGGAAGCAGAGGACGATAAAATCCACACTGCGGGTCTGAAGCAGGCCTCCCCTCAAGGGTGTAGAGATGTATTAGCCAAAAGAGCTGCCCAGGTGTCTTTTTTAGCAGCCACATGGGAAAGATTTGGCAAGAGGAGTTCCCCCAAGCAAAGCTGCTATCATTTCCCTATGTGGAGCTCATCAGAGGACTAGATAAGCCTGATTCTGATAAGACGCAGAAAAGGTGTGTCTAAGTTAGGAACTCCAAGAAGAAGTGGGCGGGGGCGGTGGTGAATGACTCATGTTGAAGGGAAAGTGATTTTCAATTTTGAATAATTATATTAGGTCATTCATTGTGCGGAATGGAGCGTGTGTAGTACGAGCAGCGTTCCTGCTCAGAGGGTTCTCAAAGTCTGAGTGTGAGGAGACAGAAAGCCTGTAATCAGAAGCCTGAAGCACCCAGCTCTCCATGAAGAGGACTGGAGTAGAGCCTGCCCCAGGTAACAGGGCTCTGAGTGTGCGGGTGCCTGAGTCCCCATTTCCCAACATCACCATCCAATTACCATGGTTACCATCTAACGCCGAGTCTTCTAAGCTTCAAGGGAGTGGGAAAAGAGGAATTAAAAGCAAAGGGAAACAAAAAAGCCACTTTACAGGACCCTAAAAAATGTGACTTAAAGAGATATTTGAACCCACATCCAAAAGAAGCTTGTGTCTCACGTGGGGGTGGGAGACTGGCTTTTCCTTTGAAGCAGCCAGAAAAATTCCTGACCACTCTCAGATTCTGAGCTACACCACCTCTCCTTTCATTTGTGCTTGTGGTAGATTTTCTTAGAAGCACTCTCAGTGTTGCCGGGAAATGCCACTGGGAACAGGAAAATGAGGACTTTGAGGGTGACGTCACCATCCTTTTGTCTATCTCCACTCATATATATGAAAATGGGCTTCTTTTGAACCAATCTAGCCTTTTTTGGGACTAGATCCTCTGAATGAATTACTTTGGGAAGGGCCTGTGAAAACTGAAATTTGCATTTGCCTGTAGGGGGTAGTTTGGCAAATCTAACAATTCTGTAGCCACTCCTGAACATTCAACGTATCTCAAGCAGATGCATGTGTGTGATCCTTGGTAAGGATTATGAGATGAATTCCCAGGTTTTACGTAATATGCTGACCAATTCATGTCTCCTGCTATGAAAATTTCTTAGGGAGAGAAACTGTATCCTAATACAACTTGGGGTTTTTGCTCATCTGTCCGGTGCAATAATACATCTCAGGAAGGTTTGGTCCCCACCTCAAACATAAATAGCAGTTCTTGATACTCGATTGAAGGAGAAAAGAGAAAAGAAGACACCTTCATTGTATTTCACTTGATTGCATTACCACCATTCTATCTCAAACAGTAATAGTGGTTGTTGTTCTGCCTCCCCCCACCCCCCAGCTCCTCCAAATGGATGGAAAATGAAGTCTCATTTAATCTATCAGCTGTGCATGGTATAACAATATTAATTCATACGTTTTGGAGTTTGAGTAGCTAGAGGCAGTTTCGACATCAAATTCAACTGGCCACACAGAACTTATTTTCTCTGTGGTAGGTATGAGTCTTGTCCTGCATTTTGGTGGTTGGCGTTTATTTTTTTTTGTTTTCTTTTTTTTTTTTTAAAGATTGGCACCTGGGCTAACAACTGTTGCCAGTCTTTTTTTTTTTTTTTTCTGCTTTATCTCCCCAACGCCCCTGTACACAGTTGTATATCTTAGTTGCATGTCCTTCTAGTTGTGGGATGTGGGACACCGCCTCAACGTGGGCTGACGAGTGGTGCCATGTCCACGCCCAAGATCCGAACCCTGGGCAGCCGCAGCGGAGCGTGCAATCTTAACCACTTGGCCATGGAGCCGGCCAGTGTTTATTTTTTTTAAGTGCAAACATCATGGCCCTAACATCAAACAGAATTAATTCAATTTGGCTTTGAAATTTTTTTCTTAAAATATAACATCCTTTTCCCTTTATTCATTCAACATATTTGTGGAGTGCTTCCTATGTGTTGCATTGTTCTGGGCCCTGGAGATGCAACAGTGGACAGACAAAAGGCCCTGGCCTTCATGGGATTATACACCTGTGCTGACCAGAATCCTAACACCAGGACTGCAGTTGTACCCAGAGCTAACTCACAATTATTAACCTTAATCATGGGGTAAGATAACAGGAAATTCCAATGAATAAATAAGCCTAGAAAAGATTTCCTTGGTTGTAGGATATGCTATGTATTCTTTCTCTCGACTTTCTAATTGGTTTTTAATATGCATGAGGCTACAAACTGACAGAGATGATCTAATTTAGACCTTGGAATCTGGAGTCTACCTGTCCTGGGAGGACATCCCCAGTCCACACTCGCTCTGTAACCTTGAGCAAGTTACTCCAGTCTGCTAATTCTCAGTTTCTTCATTTGTACTTTTTAATGGGGATAATAAGAATACTTTCCTCAAGGCAGTATTGTAAAATTAAATGAGATAATATAGGAAAATCATTTGGCCTAGATCAGTGTTTTTCAACCTTTTTTCATTATCCCTCCCACCCGTGAGCTTTTTTGGGTTTTCTCCCACAATCCATCCCCCTCAATGAATTATTTTTTGAGAAATAAGAAAAGTCTTTATTAATTAATTTAAAATAACAATAGTAAACCCATTGCATGATAACATAAAGAACATATTTTTATGAAAAATAACTATATTCTCCAAAACAAAACATTTATTGAGAAGCATGGCATTGCTTTACATTTTTTGCAAATGTCTGGCAAAGAAACTTTTATACTCTGTTATATTAAAATCCATTGGTCTGTCTTGCACTTTGAATGGATCTATTATCCTGCATGTTTGTTTAGGTACTGCAGACATATCTATACTTACTCATAAAAAGAGTAAAATTTCCTCCCCCCACCATCCCCGCCCCAAGAACCAATGTTTGCCCCCTTAGGGATGACATCACTCCCCACTGAGCAGGCAAGGCCTAAGGTCTGGCACATAGTGCTTGCTAAATCCTAGAAAATATAATTGTAATAAGAAAAATAAAATAAATATAAGACCTGATGCCCCCAGACTAGGGAAGGATGCAAAGTCTGGTGAAAAGATGACAAGAAGCACATCAGCCCTGCCACCCAAGAAGCCAAAGCCAGAATCCAGTGGCACAGGAGGCAGCACGTGGTGGGGGGGTGGGGGTGGGGGTTGTTGAGACTGAATCAAGACTACCTTCTTGCTGATGAGAAAAAAGGCAAGACCCAGAGCAGCCGGGCAGCTGGACAAGCAGCGATTACAACTCTTAACCAGTCAGCTAAGGCCACCCATCACTTGCATGTGCAAAGAAGGACTAAGACAACACCAAAGTGCTCCAGGATAGATACCTTTGCACACAGTTCTCCTTGCCTGAAAAATCCTCTTTAGATCTTTCTCTCCATCCATGTCCTACCCCTCCATCAAGTCCACCACAAGTCCCACTTCCTTCATAAAGTCTTTTCCAGCACAAAGTCTTATCCAGCCTTCAGTCATCAGACAAACCTAAATTGAAGGACATGCTACAAAATAACTGACCACAGCTCTTCCTCAAAAATGTCAAAGTCCTAAAAGACAAGGAAAGACTGAGGAACTCTCTCAGACTGGGGGAGACATGACAACTAAACGCAATGCGGGATGCTAGACTGGATCCTGAAACAGAAAAACGACATTAGTGGAAAAAAATGGTGAAATCCAAATAGTCCTTCGTTTAGTTAATAGTATTGTGCCAATGTTAATTTCCTGGTTTTGATCACTGTACCATGGTTATGTAAGATGTTAATATAAGGAGAAGCTGGGTGGAGAATATATGGGAACTCTCCATACCCTTTTTGCAACTTTTCTCCAAGTCTAAATTATTTTGAAATAAAAAGTTAAAAAAATAAACCCACACGGTAATTTGCTCACTCATTCTTGCAATAAGTGTGTCATGAAGGCTTATCCTATGGCTAGGTCCTTCCAGAAGCTTAGGAATCAGCAATGAACCAAACAGATGAAAATCCCTAACATACAGATATCATTATATTCTAGAGATTTTGCTCCTCGTCAGAATAGCTATGGGGAAATACCTACGGGCCTTGTCTACTAGTGCCATGCCTCATTTCATATGCTGTTGTCATGTCCCCATAGCAGGAGTGTAAGTTGCTCATGGGCAGAGTATGGCTGATGTTCTCTGCCTTTCATTCAAGGGAATGGATGGGAGGGGAGAGCTCTTAAGTCCATTGCCTGGCATGTAACACATGCTTAGAATAGTGTTTGGTTCTAGAGTAAATCTTTGATGAGTGAAAAGAGGTGCCATTTAAGAAAATATGAAAGCCCTTGACACAGAGCCCAGCACAAAATCGGTGTTCAATTAACATATTTCTTGCCTAGAATACAAGAATGATCAGTTGTTGGTCCCCTTAAACTCTCAAATGCTAAATTTTATGACGTCACACTGAATTCTTTGACAAGTAAGAGTGTATGTGTGTTTGTGTGTGTGTTAGAGAGAGAAAGATTGTATGAGAGAGAGTTTAGTGAATTCTTTTTGGAGATAGTGAGAAAGTGAAACAGAGACCTGAACTAATACATCCTGATGGATCCTAACACTTTAAAAAATAAATTAAGCTGAGACTTAAAAGATTTCAATAACTTGCTTTAAAAGACAAGGATAAGCAAAAGGGAAACACCAAGAGTCCTCTGTCCTAGTTTGCCAGACTTTAACTACTCACACATAAATTAAAACAAAACCGGTCAGATGGCTCTAAAAATGCAGTGTGCTTTTGTGAATCATTTTTCTTGGCAAAGACCTCCCTGCTCATCCCATACCTGAACCACCTGACATATTTACTCACTACCTGCAATGATATCTCTAAGTTCAGAGTCCGTTCTGTCATGTATTCCATATACCTGGTCCTCTTCCAGAGTTCACTCTATTAGTGAATGTTACTTCCATCCATCCCATTCTAGAAGCCAGAATGTCAGCAATCATCCTGAATAACCCCTTCCCTGCAGCTCTAAGTTCTGAAAAATGTTCCTCCTAAACGTATTTCACATCCATCCACTACTATATCTACTGCCAATATTCTCATCCACCATGATCTTTAGCCTGGAGAACTCTACAGCATCCAAACTGGCTTCCCTACCTATAATCCATTCTGCTCACAGCAGGCAGAGAGTTTTTAAAAAAGAGTAAATCTGATTATGTCATTCACCAGCTTAAGTCTCCAAAGAACAAAATCCTTAATGTGACCTGAAAGGACATGTATGGTCTGGTTCCTGCCAAGCTCTTCAGCATCATCTCTCAGCACATGAGTCTAGCTCTTTTTGCTCTATCCACACTGGCCCTCATTCACTGTTTGAAAACATATCATTCTCTGACCACCCAGGACAGGTCTCTACCAAATCACCCCCATGCCACCAACTCATCCTTTGTATCTCAGATTGAAAAGCACCTTCTCAGAAAAGCCCTCCAACAACCCCCACACTCAGTGAGTTGGTGGCCTCCAAGATGACCATTAATGATGCCCACTTCCTGGTATTCAGACTCTTGTGTATTCGCCACCCACAGTGCACCAGTGTGACCAAGAGAATGTAGAAGTGATGGTATATGTCACTTTCAAGGTTAGGTTATAAGACATAACCACTTCTATCTTGGTCATGTGTACACTCTCTGCTCCCTTTTGGACTATTTGCTCTAGGGAAAGCCAGCTGTCATGTGAGCAGGCCAGAACTGAAGCCGCCTGCCCAGAGCCATGTAAGCAATCTTCAAAGTACACTCTTCAGCCTCAGTCAACCTTTAGGATGACTGGAGCCCCAACCAACAGCTTGGCTGCATCCTCATCAGAATCCTTGAACCAGGACCACCCAGTTATACCACTCCTAGATTCCTAACCCTCAGAAACTGTGTGAGATTACATGTTTCTGGTTTTAAATTGCTAAGTTAGAGGGTAATTTCCCTTTTTTTTCTCCCCAAATCCCCTTAGTATATAGTTGTATATTTTTTTTAGTTGTGGGTCCCTCTAGATGTGGCATGTGGGACGCCGCCTCAGCGTGGCCTGATGACCTGTGCCATGTCGGTGCCCAGGATCCAAACTGGCGAAACCCTGGGCTGCCTAAATGGAGCACGTGAACTTAACCACTCGGCCACGGGGCCTTAGGGGGTAATTTCTTATACAGCAATAGATAATGAATACAGTTGGTTAAACGTTACTGTCATACCCTCTCCAAAGAACCTACCTTATTCCTCTCCTTTCTTCTGCATATCCTATTTAGTAATTATATATTTATTGAAGTAAATTGATCAATGTCAGTCTCCTCATCAGTTTTGTCTGTCCATCTCACCATGGTATTTCCAGAACTTTGAACCAGGCACAAAGTGGACCCTCAAAGACAAGAGGTGATTTAAATTTTCATAGACTAACACCTAAAAGGCTTTGTTCAATAACGTAATCACCTTGCTAAATTTGTTTTTGGCAGGAAGTCACCATACGTAATATGAGCCATAAAATTAGTCAGTAATTAATGAGATGGTCATGTAGACAAGTCCCCCAACCACAGCCTCATTCACCATTAATGTCACTCTGCAGCATGCCTTCAACAGGGAACACCTGGTGCCAAACCCAAGAGTCTATTAATAACAATAAAATAGCATCTGATCCAGGTCACCAGATTGTAGTCTCTCTCCTGTCACTGTCTTGCAGATCTATGGAAGTCCAGGACACTAATAGGCTTTCTCACCCTTGAAGGATAATTATCATTGTTCTCCACATTAAATATAATGTCATCCTAAGAACTAGAGGTGGATGCTGTCAAAGCCCAACCAGGAAACCAAGTGCCCCTGTTTGTGTCTAATAGTTTCTATTTTGAATTGGTTGATTTTCATTCTTCACAGTTGACAACCATTTTGTTGGCCTCCCCTCTGTAACATTAAGACTGTTGGTCACAAGTGGAATCATTTTCTAAGTAAAATACAGTCTTAGTACCACGAAGAGATTTGACAGACCCTCAACACACAATGTTATTCAAAGCTGGTCAACAGATTTTATTTTCCCCGTGCATCATTCCCTCTGAGCCACTTCTCCAAATTCAATTCTTGTGGTTAGAGAAAGCCCACCTTTCACTTTCAAGAAACAAAGGAGCAAAGGGTTGGCCATCACTTCCAATGGGTTGACTGTAGAAGCAAGTGTTGTCGAGCCTTGCTTGAATATACATTTTCAATGGGAATGCGTGCTTAAAAGAAAATCAGATTTAGGACCCCATCCTGATATATTCAGTCAGAATTTCCAGAGGAGCCTAAGAATCTGCATTTTAAACCTGTAACTCGAGCAATGGACTACATTATCAGACATAAAAGCTCATATGTGACCTAAAATCACTTCCACTACAATGGGCTATGAGCTTACATATGCACATATTTGCTCTAATACAAATGATAGAAAACTGAGGAGAACGATGAACATTCCAAAGCAAAAAACTTTAGGAAATTCATTCTCACATACTACTACGCTGCTAGATTAGGCTTCTCACAAAGCAGCGGAAAGGATGAAATTATACACACCCCGCACACTCGATAGCTCAAATCCTTTTCAGAATAGGTGGGACTAAAAAATAAAGTCATGTAACAATAAAAATAATAATACTCATCTTGGAGTTCACTTTCCTCAGTGAACTCACAAATAAGGAACCAACTTTAATATCTCCTTAAGACTATCTCCTTCAGAAGGGGAGCATTTGAGGGAAATTACCAGAAGATTTTTTTATGCCACTTATTACTATAAAAAATAAATCGTGTTCCAAAGCAGAGGACTGAATAATCTTTACACTTTTCTTAGCCCTTCTTTCTTATTCTATCAGGGGTCATAAAGAAGCAGCTGTTTTTTACCCCACCCCAACTTCCAACATACTTTGAACAATGCTTTCTGAAAATCTGAGGAACACTTCCATGTGATCGGCTGATTCTACAATGTTTTCAGTTTCCAAAATGTAAATTATCTACGTGAAAATATTTGTCTACATTGTGCTTTACATTTTTAAATTGACTTTTACTTTAATTTTTTTTCCTTTGCTCTCTGTTGAAATATCTCTAATATTCCTGTGGTGCTTGCTTAGTGTATGCCAGGTGCCACACTATGTGATTAATTGGTTCTTTTACTCTACCCCAAACCCTCACAAAGAAAGGAGTTTTCCCTTTTTCTACATCAGAAAATAGAGGCTCAAAGAGTTTAGAAAACACGTCTAAGTTCACATGGCCCAATGGTGATGAACAAGAATTTAAAACAAATTTGAATGATCTAGCAATCCCATTTCTGGGTATATATCCAAAAGAAATGAAATGAATATCCCAAAGAGACATCTTCACTTCCATGTTTATTGCAGCATTATTCACAATAGCCAAAATATGCACGCGCGCACACACACACACCATACACACACAATGGAATATTATTCAGCCATAAAAAGGAAGGAAATTCTGCCATTTGCAACATGGATGAAACTGGAGAACTTTATGCTAAATGAAATAAGCCAAACACAAAAAGACAAAAAGTATATGATCTCATCTATATGTGGAATCTAAAAAAGTCAAGCTCATAGAAGCAGAGAGGAGAACAGTGGTTGCCAGGGGCTGAGGGGTGGGCAAAATGAGGAGATGTTGGTCAAAGGGTACAAACTTTCGGTTATAAAATGAGTAAGTTCTGGGGATCTAATGTACAGCATGGTGACTATACTTAATAAAACTGTATTGTATACTTGAAATTTGGTAAGAGAGTAGGTCTTTTTTAAATATTGTCACCACACACACACAAAGGTAACTATGTGAGGTGATGGCTGTGTTAATTAACTTGATTGTGGTCATCATTTCAAAATGTATATGTATATTAAATCATCACATGGTACACCTTAAATACATACAATTTTTATTTGTCAAATATACCTCAGTAAAGCTGGAAAAAAGTAAAAATAAAACAAATCTGACTTCAAAGCTTTTTTGGCAAAATACAAAACTCCATATATATAGAATAAAAATCGTTAATATCTTCCCATTGTAGCATTAAAAATACTGGTTTAAGACAAATATATAGGGATTCTCTGGCACATGTCAGTGTTGACTTTTTTTACTTCAGAGAAAGGGACACATTATTGCCACTACATCAGTCTCAAATTACAAGTGTCCATTAGGATGGTGCAAGGAAAAATGTACTCCTATCACCTATTCTATCCTTTAATAAGGAGAGACTAGAACTGCTAGAGCAAATTCTAAAGACAGCTTTGGAGGCTAAAGAAGCCAGTCACCTGCAATTAATTTAATAGGATTAGAGGAAAAGTGAATTGTTTCCTATCCCCCATGTTACCAGATATGGAAAGATGGACACATAAAAGAAACAGCACTGCGAAGGAAAAAGCAAAGACACCAAGTGAAACCCATGTGCTACAAAGCCACAGTGATGAGTTGTGCCCACGCAGGAGAGTTTCCTGCTGTGGTACCCACTAAAGACAGGAGAGCCACGTGGCAAATCTTCAAACCCTTGCTAAGTCTGGGATGAAGACCGCTCGCTGATTAATCCAGGTGGGAAGTGCTAAAATTGCTGATCTGAGCATCAAAGAAGGTGATCCATGAAGATAAATTTTTGCATCAGTACAAATGAAGCCCACTTTTTGAAAATGCTCAAGCCAGTACATCTGCCTCCAGGAATTCTTATCAACACAACACAACCAGAATGGCAGATATGTAAAGAAAAGATAAAAACAAGCTGTTCAAGGCACTGTCAAGCTGTCAAGTGTTAGAGCTAGTGCTTTCCCTATTTTTTTTAACGGACTCTGTACCTGAAGGTGTTATGGAGACTTTGTACCTCTAGGTGGAAAAAGCTTTTACGGATCTTCAAACACTGCTACGAAAACTTGGAATATATAACAATGATATTTTTTTCTATCAACAGCTTTTCCCTCTGTGGCAGAGCTTTGAGTTATGGAGAACAGATCATGTTACTGAAGTATTTTGAGAGCTTTTTTTCCCTTCCATACTGGTATTTGCTCCCTCATCCTCAGCACTAGGGTACCCAGTGAGAGTATCTATGGCCGAGACAAATGAAAAATAAAGACACTAGCCAGACTAAGGTGGAGGATACTAGCAAAGGTTTAAGCCTTAAGGAACTGTCCATAAACTAAGAAGAATTCAAAAAATTCTACTTTACATATTTTTACAAAGGAAAAAACTACCACACAGAAAAAAATCTAAACTCAAGAGGCAAAATTCAAGGATGTGCTTGGTTTGAGGTCAAAGGACCCTGAGATGCTCAAGAACAAGCTCTGGGGGGTCCATTAACCCCCTGAAATCATAGGTGAATTTTAGGAATATGCCCTCATGGGCAGTGTTTATTCAAGAGGGTTGATTGATTTTATCCTATTATAAAAGACACCTGACACCCCTCAACATTAAGAATTAAGTTCTGGTTTCCTCTAGAAAAGACCCAGAATCTTAGGATATTCAAACTGACAGGGCCTTTACACATAATGTATATCAATTCTCTCATTCTACACATGAGAAAACTGCGACACATAAATGTGATGTTTACTACCTTCACTTAAAAAAGATTAAAATATGAGTTACTCACTTTTTAAATCAAGCCACTGCTATACAAAACTTTAGTAATACATTTAGACAGACTCAGTTAAAACACCCCTGAGCAGATATACCCACCTCAACTGTAACAAGCAATTCGTGTGTATTTAACATATTTTCTAGAAAATAAAACTGTAAAGCATACCATGTTTAACCAAATCTAAGGTAACAATTCTAATTTATGAATCAATAAGGCAGAAAAAATACTGCCAAGCGAATGACAACATGCCCTTGATAGCAGAATGCATTTCAATTTCTGAAATGTTAAAAAACTACGCATCTTAGATTTGATGAAATATGATATTGCAAAAAAGTAATGCCTTGATTTATGGCTCGTGAAAGAATCGAATGTGGTAAACTTCCTTTCGTAATAATTAATAGGTAAGAAAGAACCTATGCAACATTTCATACAGTAAAAGTCCTCTTTCCAACACGTTTGAGAACAGCGTACAATGAGTTAATCAAAAGAGCTGCACAAAAGAAGAAATTATATAAAATCATTCGTGCATACTTAAAGTATCTTATTTGAACACACAGTGTTCATTCTTTCACCCATCTTTTAAAGTAGACTGAGAACTTTTTTGAACCTCTGTTCCCTGTTTAGGATTCTAGAGGGTCTTTCTTGATATAAACTATACTTCTAATTTAGAGTCTATAATTTCCAACATGGGTTCATTTGAAATGAAGTGATAATGTAAAGACACTTGCAAAGCAATGCGAATGCTTTAGAATTTTTTATGACTTCTCTTTCTAGTTTACAGTCCTTCCTACACCTAATGTAACAACAATTTTTAAGCAACCAACCTTTATCAAGTCTTCCTAAAGAATTCAAATAAGTTTTCAAGGAAACAGCAGCTCTCTCTTTTTTCTCCTCTTATATTTCATGGGTTTATGTAATATTTAGTTAAATTACATTATTAGTAACAATATAATAGCTATAAGCAGGCTTGGGAGTAAACAACAGACTATTGGAAAGCACGTTAACTCATAGTGGGAAGAGCAGCTTTCGAGGTGGCACCCACTGATTCTTGCCTCCAAGCATTCAAGCTCCTGTGTAGGCCCCCTTCCCACATTAAATAGGGTTGACCTAATATTGCAGAAACGATGGAGTGTGATTTCTGAGGTTAGGTCATAAAAGACATTACAACTTTCAATTGGCTCGCTCTGTCATCTTTCACTCAAGGGAAGCCAGCTGCCCTGTCATAAAGTCACTTAAGCATCGCTACAGAGAAGTCCACATGGCCTCCTGCCAACAACCAGCAGGAACGAACCAGGCATATGAATGAGTCACCTTGGAAGTAGATCATCCCCGAGTCAAGCCTTTTGAAGCCCACAGCAACCTGGGCTGACATCTACTGAGATCTCATGAGACGCCCGGGCCTAGAACCACCCAGCTAGGGCCACTTTAAGATTCCTGATCCACAGAAACCATATGAGGTAACTCATTGTTTTAAACCACTAAGTTTGGGGATAGTTTGTCACACGGAAGTGATAACTAATACAGAAGCCTACTAGCCAATGTGGGCAGTCAGCAAGCTGAGGGCATCTTTCAGAATGGAGAACAAGTTGGTTAAGTGGAGGTTTGTTAAGAGAGGTTCTCTGGATTTCTGCACTACTGAAGGCTACCAAATATCCCTTTACATGTGAGGCTGTTGTCTCCTTTCCTAATTCCCCAGTGAGGTACTAAACCAAAGATGACTAATAAGTTAAGGGAGTATGATAATGGCACCAGTAAGCAACAGGGTTGGGCTAAAGAAAAGTGAGCCCTGTACACAAATGCAAGTTGGAAGGAAGTGGGTATGGGAAAAATCACACCTACCCTGTACTTGCAGCCTTCGTGACGGCAAACCAGGGCCCACAGCCAGACATGCCACCTTAACACCTACAAGTGGCTTCCAGCCAAGAACCTCAATCCCATCTGCTTTCCTCTCTTGTACCGCATCACACCCCAAAGGTCTACAACAGGGAGCGATCAGCCCTTGGAATAGTCAGGCTCGAAGGAGTGGGTCTCTGAAGCCCATATACAAATCCGCTTCATAACAAAACAAAATCAGGGGCAGAATTAACAAGGAAAAAGTGATCCAGAAAATACCTACATTTCAAAACATCCAATCCAGTCTATCTTCGTAAGGAAAGAAAATCAATTAGCAGAAACTATTGACATTTTATTGAAATCCCCTTTTTATGAAATACAAAAGTAGGCTAAGGTATTTTATAAGCATGTGTTAGGTGAAGCAGGCTTTTAAGACCTCAAAATTCACAGAAGGGCAAGGGTGAGTTCTGAATGGCAAAAACAGAAATAGATGCCATGGTTCTCACGTGTCCTGAATATACTTTATTTCTTATACTTACAAAGGCAATATTATCACTACAATTCCACAGATAAGGAAAGAGGTCATCAAGATGAAGAATTTAACCAAAATCACATAGTCAGCCTGACTTCAGTGCACCTATTTTTTCTGCTAGACATCACGAAGGGGCAGCCAATGCATAGATGCATCTCTACTTGACCTTTCTCCCTTTGGCACTGGTCAAAGCAGAGGCATTGGAGCTGCTCTCTCTAGGATGGTGGTGGATGCCCTCTATCTGCCAACTTCACCAGGTGAAAGGAGGGTAGAGAGGTTGCAGGGAGAACTGAAGTGGAAAATCAGAGCTGAACTCCAGCTCAAAATGAGGAGCCTAATTTTGGTAAAAACACAGATAATTCGCCCTTTAGTTTCTTGGCCTCTGGAACTGAAATCACTCAGCCAGCACAGAAGGTAGAATCAAGAATTGAATTCAAAACTCAGCCCTGCCTCTTATAAGCTGTGTGATGTTAGGTAAGTCAGATGAGACCAACATCATCAGGTTGTCATAAAGATTAAATGAGAATGTATATAAAGTAGTTGTAAACAGCAAGCACCCATTACACAGATGGTACTGATCACTAATATTATTGGTGCTTACATGCATAAGTTTTATAATCATTCCAACCTGGATATGAACTCAGACTCAGCCACTTACTAGCTGGGTAATCTTGGGCGAAGTACTCCACTTCCCTAAGACCCAATGTTTTCATCAGTAAAATGGGGTTAACAATAGTGCCATCTCATTGGGTTGTTATAAGGAGTTGTTATAAATTCAAGACAAATATTGCTAACAACTAATGGTTACTGAATGCTTACTTATATCAGACCATTATGCCAAGCCTTTATATTCATATTCTTTATCACGGTGATAAGCCTTCATAGTCCTTATCTTCTCACCTAATAAGGTAGATACTAGTGGCACTCGGGAAGTACTTAATAAATGCAGCTTCCAGCAACAGCACACATGATAAGTAAACACTCCTCCAAGTGGAGGCTGGGCTCCGGGTGAATAAAATGTTGGCCTTTGATGGACAAATGGACAGCACAGCTCCTGCATTTACCCTTTTCCATTCCTTCCCTCCGATCAAAACCTCCTTCCTGACTAGGTCATTAAAAACCAATTGGAATAAAGTGCAGGGCTGGCAAGTAACCTCATGAATTCTGGACCAGCTCCCCTGCCTTACACAAGGCTACAAAAATAGGTAACAAATCTTTTAAGAAAAAAAAAGGCAGAACAAATCTATTTTAAAAATTCCTTCCTTCCTTTTACATCACAATGTGCTTCACAACGGCCCTGATTTCAATATTTCCACTGCCATATTCTGCCCCTGCTTCTGGCCTCCTTCCACATCGAATTCTGATTTTTCTTGTTCGCTGAATAGATCTAACCAAGGCAAAGAGACAATTAGATGGCATAAAAATGAATGAATTTTTTTTTAAAAATCCCTTATAAATAACTGTCTACAGAAATCTTGAAATAACTGTGGATAAGAATTGTCATCCAATTTACAATACTAACAACATGAAGACCAAAATTTAAAAAATTGTGGGCCATGCAATGGCTATTCCAGAGTCCCCTGGGAAATTAAAAACAGTCACAGCCTCGCCTCATGTTCAATAGCAACTTAAAGATTTATTTGCTTAACATTTTGATGGCCTAACAGTATTTCTAACCTTCAGCTGAGGTCTTTAGCAGAGGGAATACTTGTCAAAACTGCTCTTAGATGCCCTCACTAATGTTTTATCATCATTAAATGCCTGTGAGAGAATAAGTTTACCAGTCCCTCACTGCCAATCAACTCATCAATGGCAGAAACATAGCATGTTTCCAAAGGCTTCAGACCAAGTGGGACAACTTAAAAACAGAGATGAGCCAGCAGGGAAGTACTGGTTCCCCAGAGCACGTAAAAACGATAGACCTTCAGTCAAGGCCAGCGCAAGTGCCAAGATATTGTGGAGATTGTCTAGTTCTTCCTAAACCTGGATAGGCACCAACACAAGCCCACATGCACCTGTGCATACATGCAGACACATACACACATGTGCGTGCACAGCAATTCATTAACAGGTTAAACACATCTCTAGTGACAAATGAGCAAGAAAAAAGCGTGCAAGATGTAAGACACCTTTTTCTCTTTTTTCTTATTATCAGATGCTGTGACCCATATCACATGCAGGCTACCTGGTAGTAGAAAATAAACATTTTTATTAATGGCCTATCATATCATTCCTTGCTGTTAAACCACAATATAGCGTGCCAGTACCAATTAGAAAATATGTAGGAACACTCGTGGACAAAAATTATTTCACAAGACTAGAAGTAGTTTAAAAAAAAAGCACGCAGTGGCCATTTGCATTCATGATTGTTAGGTCAAAGAGTTTGGGTTGATTTAACATCTCAGATCCTCATCTTCTTTGGCCTGACAATGTGGTTCAGTTTGGGCAAGACTATTCTCATTAAGAAACATTTATGGAACAAGTGGGGCATGCAGCAACTAAGAGAAAGTCTGTCACACAGTGGATTCAGAGGGAGCCCTTGCCAATTATGTGGCAGTTACAGGAACTCGAAGAGAAAAATGTCAGAACATTTTAAGTAGAAAGAAAAATAAAAAGCAATTTTGGTTATTATAGGCACACATGTTACATATCGACATATAGCATCTATATACATACAGAAAAAAGACAGGAGGAATGTAAACCTCAGGTCATTAACAGTGACTAAGTAGTGGGGTTCACAGTGATTTTTATTTCCCCCATTTTGCTGCTCTGTATTTTGTTTCCCCAGTTAACACAAATGATCTCTGCAATAGTTACCTTAACTGCAAACAGCAGCAAAGGCAAAAGTACACACTTCATACTAATAACCTGGGGAAATGTGTTTCCAGAGTTATCCAAGGCTTTGGCTAATGAGACATGTTAACTCAGAGGTCAGTTTTCTCAAGTCAATGTTACTGGGTTTTTGTTGGTTTGTTTTGGAATGTCGATCATATGCTGGTGCTCAAGAGTTTAGGCATTTAGCAAAATCAACCCAAAGTATCAGATAGATAGATTTAATTAGCAGTGCTTCTCTAAAAGCAGGCAAAATGGACAGCACCTCTGAGATGTCAGAAGAGGACCAGGAGGCTTATGACTTTTTTTTTTTTTTTTTGAGGAAGATTAACCCTGAGTTAACTGCTGCCAATCCTCCTCTTTTTGCTGAGGAAGATTGGCCCTGAGCTAACATCTGTGCCCATCTTCCTCTACTTTATATTTGGGACGCCTGCCACAGCATGGCTTTGCCAAGTGGTGCCATGTCCGCACCAGGGATCTGAACCGGTGAACCCGGGGCCGCCGAAGTAGAACATGCGTACTTAACCACTGTGCCACCCGGCTGGCCCCAGCTTATGACTTTTGAGGCTTCTAGTACAAACTGTCCAAAAATGGTTATAAAAATTGTGGTTTATCTTTAGACATATTAAGATAAAATATTAAAAAAATACTATATCACAAATTAAAATCTTGCAAATGTATCTACACAGCTATATTTCAACCTTCATTTGGAGATAACACCAAAAGCTAAATTCGAGGCCATTCCTGCTCCCTCCACAGCCACCTTGACTGTGCAAAGTGTGAAAAGGAATGCCCTGCCCCTCTCCAAAGAAGAGAAAATGCCTCTACAGAAGGGCAGCTACTAAAATTAAAAAACTAAAAATTTTAAATGTGCTACTACTAAAAGCATTTGGTGGAAAGGTCTATAATTGTGTCCTTCACCATTTCATCAAATCTAACTGACTAATTAAAGAAGGAGAGGAGGAGGAAGCAGCAAGCACTCTTCATACACTACCGTAACATGTCCCACTGGTATGTTATATTCACGTTTAATTGAGGCTGAACACGACTCTAGCAAATCTCTTTAGCAACTAAACATTTCCTTCAAAGGGATGTCTGGATATAAATCCTGACATCAGCATCCATGTCAACACCAACACAGAAACCTTTAAAAACACCATCCTAAGGAAACCTATTTACCAGGAAAAAGACACAACCAGAGGGACAATTAACGTGAAAGACTACCACAGGGCCAAACATCCACCTAAGACCAACTCTTTATAAATTCTTCACACATCTGGATGAGTGGCAGGCAAGTGTACCTTTCAGTAGCGAAGCAGGAAGTGTTTCACCATCTCATTCCCCCCTCCCCCCGCTCCCCAGTTCAGATCCCAAGCTTTGCAGCAACAAAAATAAAATAATTTTTGACTGGGAAAACATGCGTTTTTTTTTTCCTTTTGGTGGTTCACAGTAGCTTAGAGAAGCCTTGTTATTATATCCAACCAAGCAATCCGGGTGAAGCCATGTTATGGTTTCTTAGGTAAATCCTTAACCATAATCAAGTCAGGGCACAGAATGGAGTCATGTCTGTGAAACGCGGAGTCAGGGAGCCACCGCGCATGAGCAGGGAGCTCTGACTTGATGGCCCGTGCTCCGCTCAGGTTGGGTGATTTGCCAATAGATGTAATTTCTCCAGCAGCGTACTGGATAATAGGGACCGCACAACTCAGGTCTGAAATATATTCATTCATTCTGCTCCTGTTTAGCACCTGCTTTGGGCAAACTCTGTGCAAGGTGCTATATATTGGTTCCCAAGAGAGAAGAACCACTGCCAAGTTTGCATTTGGATTTTAATCACAGTGAGTAAGAAATATAAGTGCAGGATGCCTTGAAAAGTCTCTGATAATGCTCCATCAATTTCACTTGTAGAATGAGCCAAGCCTTTAAGTAGGAGGGCTGTCCAATTAGTGTGAGTTCCAGGGTTACTTTATCCTTGGCGCTTCCAAGCTTTCTAGGACCTATAGCAATGAGTTAACAATATCCATGTGTAATTTTTATTATTCATATAAGGCAACTGACACAAAATGGCAGCCCATGTGCTAAATCCAGCCAGCTGAGAAATTTTTTGTCTGGCTCACACAGTGCTTTCAGTTGTTTTTTAAAATTAGTTGCCAAGCAACCCAAGTGTCCAGGGATGGATGACTGGATAAACAAAATGTGGACTATACATTCAATGGAATATTATTCAGCCTTAAAAAGGAGGAAACTTCTGACACACGCTACCATATGGATGAACTTTGAAGACAATATGCTAAGTGAAATAAGCCTAACACAAAAACACAAATATTGTATGATTCCATTTATATGAGGCACCTTGACAGTAGTCAAATTCATAGAGACAGAACGTAGAATGGTGGTTGCCAAGGGCTGTGGGGAGGGGGAAATTGAGAGTTGTATAATGGGTGGAGAGTTTCAGTTTTGCAAGATGAAAAGAGTTCTAGAGATTCATCTACAATGGTGTGAGTGTATTTCACACTGCTGTACATTCAGTGTGAATGTAATATGACTTAAGTGTATGCTTAATGATTAAGATGGTAAATTTTATGTTACATGTATTTTAACACCATTAAAAATAATTAGTTGCCAATAGTTAGAAATTGGGATAAGTCACAGAAAAAAAATCCAGACTTCTAGCTTGTCTTAAACAAAGGAGATGATCTGGCAACACGGGGCCCGCACTGCTGCCTAGCATGGATGGCTGGAGCAGAGTAACGATGTTCCCTTTATGTGCTCCAGGGCTCCCAAGTCCCTACCATCCCTGCTGTCAATGTGCACTGTATGTTTCATTTATTTATGTCAGGAGTTCCCAATAGGGGCTGTGCAGAGTGCTTGTGTGTATGAATTATGACTCCTACACCCAGTTCTAGCCAGAGCACCTTATCAAAACCCATAAGAGCTGCGTGTGCCCAGAGAAGCACACCACATCTTATCAGAACGAGTATATTAGGGTTGCCTGATTTACGAACTCACAAAGCCTAAAACTACATGGACGGAAGTAAGAGAGCCAGTATGTGCAAGAGCTCTAACTAAGACTGATATATTGGCACTCACTAAAGATGAAAAGCCCTGAGCTCAATGGCACGCACTCACACTGCAGGGATGAATGCAGCCCTCCACTCTCCTAGCACCGGAAGGTCCAGTCTCTGAGCAGAGGTGCTGGACCTTGCTCTGGCCAGAGCCCTCATCTCAGAGTCAATTCAGAGTGATGGCCTCGGTGGCCACTGGCAACACAAAGATCCTTCTCCTTCTCTGTGGTGACTAATGGACCCCTACAGACACCCACCTACAGACAATATCCTGTAGCCTGCTAACCCCCAGCCCCAAGGAATGTGTGTGTGGCATGTATTAATAGGAGGATTTAGCTTAGGAAGATTCATTTTATGTTGGACAAACTTTTGTTGAATTGAATATTTCTATAATAATAGAAGTCACTTGGAAAGGTTACTTCGGAGCAGTTTCCATATTACTTTACATCTAATCACAGGGCGTGAATATAAAGTGGTTTGCAGGTCTTAGACCGTATAGATTTGACAGAAGGGCAATGCCTACCCAGCCCGGCCTTCCTCCTCCAGCAGGAAGCCGTTAGACAAAGTGTGGATATGATTTTTGTTGTCACATGATGAAGGGTGGGCGATACTAACATTTAACATCCTAGGGCAGGGATGTTAAATGATCTCCGATACTTGTGACAGTATCACGCAATGGAACTGTGCTACCCAAATGGTCAATAAGGTCTTCAAATTAAAGAAAGAGAAAATCACGCTGGCACCTGTAGGCCTTTCAACATGTGAGCCAGGATATGGAACTAGTACACCGATGTCAGGATACCAGAGCTCAAGTCCAATGCCAGGCTGCTCATATGAACACCTTGCGTCCACCTGCAAGCCTATAACCCTTCTGAACCTCAGTTTCAACATCTGTAAAATGAGGCTAGTGACCCCCGCCTGCCTTCAAAGTTTTCTGGAGGTTCAGATAAAACATGCACATCACAGAGTTTTTTAACTGTAAAGCAAAGGACACATTTAAAGTTTATTAAAAAAATAAACTGTGGAAATAACCCAAATGTCTATCAATGGAATGGATAAAAAAAAAAGTGATATATTTTTCAGGCCCCCAAAAGGAAAGAAATTCTGACACATGCTGGAAAGGATGAACCTTGAAAACATTATGCTAAGTGGAATAAGCGAGATAGAAAGGACAAGTATTATATAATTTCACTTATATACCTTGAATAGTCAAATTCACAGAGATAGAAAGGAGAAAGGTAGCTACCAGCAGCTGGGGGAAAGAGGGAACATGGAAGTGTTTAATGAGCACATAGTGTCAGTTTGGGAAGATGAAAAAGTTCCATAGATAGATGCTGGTAGTGGCTGCACAACAGTGTGAACGTACTTGCAACTGAATCGTACACTTAAAAATGATTAAAGTGCTAAATTTCATTATGTATATTTAACCACAATCTAAAAAGTTAAAAAAATAAGCTTCCTCATTTACAAAAGTGAATATATATATGTTCATTGTGTAATCAGAAAATGCAGACAAGTAAAAGAAAATATAAATCCTTCCACAACTCAGACACAACCACTCTCATTATTTTGATTGATATCATTCGAGGATTTTTTCTTTTAAGGATCCTTTAAGGTTAAAAATGTTCAAGAAAACCTTATCAGGTGAATGTTGACTCCTATACTATTTTTACTGAAATAGTTGGGACAAGGCAAGGAGGAATTTGCAGCATTAGAAGGAGGGTGAGGGGCAATACACCCTTCTCAACAGCTAGGTGAGCTCTGTTCATTTCTGTAATGCTTCTTAAGGAATACATGTTTAATCAGATCAGATTATAAATACAACAGTGAAAGAAAAACGTTATAAATTGATTAGAAATGAAGAGTTGTACTAAAAAATAAGGAATACCAAACATCAGGAAATATTCTCTATCTGTAAAGCTTCTAAATCAGATCAAACACACTGAAATGTTTACAAATGAAATTATATGATGTCCAGGATGTGCTTCAAAATAATCCGGTGGCGGGGGAGTCCACTGGAACGGAGGCACAGACGAAACGAGATTGGCCAAGAGTTGATCATTGGTATAACTAAGTGATGGGTCTATCTAGATTTTACCATTCTTTCTAGTTTGGGGCGGTAGGGGTGGGGGGGGTGGCAGGACAGAATAAGCAATGCATAGAGACTAAACAACTATTTTTCCCACTACCCCACTCTATTTCTAGCTGTCTAGTTGTTTTAAGTCTCAAAAAACTCAATGGTCCAAGAGAATACGAAAATTTAAAAAAAGCCAGCAAAACCAAATTATCAACTATTGAATAATAAATTCAATGCTGCCATCTGTATCTGTAGAAAAGTGGGTCTAAATGTTTTTAAGAATCAGATGCATTTACTGATTTTGTTACCTTGAAGAGAGCAGGCAGAAAGGTCATCTCTTTTTCCAGAAACCTATAAACCAGTTTGCTCTTTATTGTTTTTCATTAAAATTTTAAACAGGAAATATGTTCCGGCAAATGAAAAACCCAAATGCACCTGCCGACATTAGGGATTAATTGCTTGGAAAATTCCATTATAAAAATTGCAGTGGTTGAAACTAAGGGGCATTTTTTCCTCCTTTACTCAACTGTATGCGAGTTACTTTGTATAACTTTCTATCAAGGCAATACAAATATATAATAGAAATTTTCCCTTAAATTTTGTATTTTGGAAAACATAGATGAAAGTAAGTGTTCTTTAAATGGTTTTTAAAATTATGAATACATATAATGAAGGGATATCACGCAAAGAAAATTGTGTAGTGTTATTTTGAATCGCTAGCTAAAATTTCAGAAGACTTTTTTTTTAAGGTATGCTTCTTATTTTCTTTTCTTTTTTTTTGATGAGGGAGATTGGCCCTGAGCTAACATCTGTTGCCAATCTTCCTCTTTTTTTCTTTTTTCTCCCCAAAGCCGCAGTACATAGTTGTTGGTCATTCTAGTTCTTCTTTGTGGGATGCTGCCACAGCACCACAGCTTAATGAGCAGTGTGTAGGTCCCGGCCCAGGATCCAAACTGGGGGCCCCTGGGCTGCTGAAGCAGAGCATGCAAACTTAACCACTATGCCACGGGACTGGCCCCCAAGAAGACTTTATTAATTAGACCTCTCTACTTAATAAGTTTAATAAATGTACCTTGCAAAAGCACATAATGATTACTAGGATATACCATAGGATTATGAAAAAAAAAAGCCATAACCAACCAACTTTTTAAAGTAATTCTTAGGGTTCTTTCTTACATATCGTAGGTCAAAGAATACAGCAAAGTGTATTTGGATTTCAAAAGGCATTTGGTAGGGTTTTCTTATTATATCCTTGATAAGGGAGGAGCCATAGGTGACTGGACACCTACATTCAAAGAGTATTGACTGATGGATCAATTTTGAGAGATGTCACCAATCTCCAGAGTTGACTGCCTTCCCATTCAGTGATGTGTGTATATCTTAAACGAAAATACAAATAGCATGCTGATCAAAAATAGCTCTAAGATAGTGCTGATAATTTGATACATAAAAGGAGTATTTAAAATCATTTTGTCAGGGGCCTGCCCTGTGGCACAGCGGGGCGCATGTTCTGCTTCTCGGTGGCCTGGGGCTCGCCAGTTCAGATCCCAGGTGTGGACATGGCACCGCTTGGCATACCATGCTGTGGTAGGCGTCCCACATATAAAGTAGAGGAAGATGGGCATGGATGTTAGCTCAGGGCCAGTCTTCCTCGGCAAAAATAGGAGGATTGGCAGTAGTTAGCTCAGGGCTAATCTTTCTCAATAAAATAAAATAATAAAAATAAATAAATAAATAAATAAAATCATTTTGTCAGTTTAGACAAATGTAGCCAACCTCACAAAAAAGATTAAAAAATAAAAGTCCTATTCTTTGGGTGGGTAAAAAGAAAAAATATAGTACACATGCACGAATGAAAAAGAAACATTGAGGAGAAAAGGAAAGGAAGGAATTATCCTTTAACAGAGAAGTAATGTGAAAAACAAGGAAGGAACTCATCCTATTTAATTTTGACTGACAAGAATGAGGCAGATCAGATTGGTTTATAATACTGATCTCTTAATATGTAGTAGGCACCATTCTCCTTACCTTACAAGTAATATCTCATCAATGCCACTCTACAAAGAGGATACCATCATTATCCCATCTTTATAGATAAGCAAATTAAGACTGAGAGAGGTTAAACAATGGTCCAGGGTCACATGACTTTAAATGAAGAGAGCTGGATCTGCATCCCAGGCTAAGAAAGCAGGTCATGCAAACATCAGAAGCTAAGAACAAGCTAAAGGTGTCAGAGAGAGAGAAGGAAAGCCAATGTGCATGGGATGAAATCAGGGGAAGCTGGACAACCAGCTGGGGAGTTACTGCTGACCACTCCAGTGGAGAAGTGAAGACTACAAGGCCACGAACATAACCACTCCTTCAGAGTGGTTAAGCAGAGGCAAGGAACACCTGTCAAACATGGAGACAGGGCTTAGGCATTGAATGTAAAGTTGAACCTGGAGTTCTTTGATCCTATAAATAGTAGCAGCATTAGTAGTAGTAGAGGAGAGGAGCACTTACTGAAAATGCTCTATATGCTCGTTTCTTTACATTATTCTTTATCCTTATAAAAATATTGTTCATTAGGTCTTATGTCCATTTTAAACACAGAGAAATCAAAGGCCCATAGCAAGTCGGTCAACAGGACCAGGATTCAAGGTCAAATCTGTCTAGTTAGAAAAACCCATGACTACTGCACTACTTTCCCTCCAAAAGGGGCAACCAGACGATAGGAACATTTGTTTTGATCAGCAGTTTCAGGAAGGATGAAACTCTGGCCAAAACCAGACTGTTTTTCTCCAACTTACACAGTTCCCAGAGGTTTAGCCTATCCATGAATTTCAATTTAGGCTTGCACATTTTTTCACAATTAAAAACAAAGCCACACATGTTACAGATACAAGAAGGAAAAGTTAACTGTCCTATCCCATCCTCCAATCACATGCCCAAAATAACTAATGTTAACATCCTGGTGGTATGTTCACTCCTTTCATACGAAACTATATAAACATAGCCAAAGGGTTTGTTTCTTCTCATCAGAGCTGAACTGTACATATTGCACAATATCTCACATGAAAATTGATATAAAAACTCTAAATAAAATATTAACAAATCAAATCCAACAATAAATAAAAAGGATAATAAATCATGACCAAGTAGAGTTTATCCCAGTAAGACAAGATTGGTTTAACATGAGAAAAATCTATCAATATAATTTGCCATAATTAATAAACTTAAAAAGAAATACCATATGATCCTCTCAATAGACACACAAAAAGCATTTGACAAATTCCAACATCAATTTCTGATTAAAACAACTCTCAGCAAACTATAAACAGTATGGAACTTCTTCAACCTGATAAAGGGAATCTATGAGACACCTACAGCTAACATCATCCTTAATAGTGAGAGAGTGAATGCTTTCCCCCTAAGAGTAGGAACAAGACGAGAATATCTGCTCTCCCCATTTCTATTCAACATTTTACTAGAGATCCTGGCCAGTGCAATAAAGCAAGGAATGGAAATGAAAGGCATCCGGACTGGAAAAGGAAGATGTAAAACTATATTTTTTTCTCAGGTAGCACAATTATTTCTGTCAGGGGTTGGCAAACTACAATGTTTTTATAAAGAAAGTTTTATCGGCACACAGTCATGCCCACTCACTCATGCACGGTCCGTGGCTGCTTTCCCCCTACAATGGGCAGTTGAGTCGTTGCCACAGAGACCACATGGCCCACAAGACTAAAATATTTACTATCTGGCTTTTTAAGAAAAAGTTTGTTGACTCTTGACCTAAATAGAAAATTTGATAAAATCTACAATAAAACTATGAGAATAGGCAAATTTAGCAACATTGCAATTTAGCAAATTAAGTTTTCTTTTTGCAAATTTAATTTTCTTTAAGTACATACCTTTCTCCCACCCTCGCCCATTCTGGGGAGGAACAGAAACCTACCTCCTGCCCCCATCCATTTGGGCGATTACACATATAAAGCCTGAGATGGTGAGGATGAAGTATAAAAATGCTATTTACAAAGGGGAAGAAGGTACCTCTTGCTACTTTAGCGTTCAGACACCCCCATCCCCAAGCCCCTTTTGCTTCTTTAGAAAAAGTCCCTTGGAATCAATCTGAGTGCAAATCAAGCCCTTCCTCTAGAGGGGCAGCTAAACCCCAACATGGCTAGGAAGCTCTGAGACACATAAATGATGTGACTGATTATATATAATGTTAATATACAAAAATCAATTCTATTTCTACATACTTGCAATTTTCAATCAAAAGTTTAAATTTTAAAATATTATTTCTTTTTTTTTTTAGAGATTTTAGTTTTTTCCTTTTTCTCCCCAAAGCCCCCCGGTACATAGTTGTATATTCTTCGTTGTGGGTCCTTCTAGTTGTGGCATGTGGGATGCTGCCTCAGCGTGTTTTGATGAGCAGTGCCATGTCCACACCCAGGATTCAAACCAACGAAACACTGGGCCGCCTGCAGCAGAGCGTGCAAACTTAACCACTCGGCCACGGGGCCAGCCCCTAAAATACTATTTCTAATAGCATCAAAAAATTAAAAAGGGCACAAAATTAGGAGATAAATCTGACTAAAGATGTGAATAACTTGTATAAAAACTATCAAAATTTATTGTGAGAAATTTAAAAAGATGTACCCTGTTCATGGTCAATATTTTTAAAATGTCAATTCTCCTCCAAATTGAGCTATATCTATATATTCATTGCAATCCCAACCAAAATCCCACCATACTTTTTTGTAGAAATAGACAAACTCTCCCATCAATCAAGTAACAATTATTAATAACCCATTCAACAATAATTTGTACGCATCGTAACACTAGCCCTCTGGATATTCAGCTCAGGGCACTAGGACAATCAATATAGTGACACTGGTGTCATAATGTATGTGACATACTAACATGAAACTGGTAATGATCCACAGCAATCCCATGCAGACATTGCTAATCAATTACTGCACTCTTCCTCTCTAAGCATGGATATAGGATTCCAGTTCTACTAGCTTGGAGCTAGTACAAAAGATGAACCCTCTTTGCCATTCCAGAGATCTAGTGGATGCTGCTGATTGAGGAAGGTAAATACTCTTCTACCTTCATCTTTTTGCCTAGCTTTCTCTGTGCTATTTTACAGCTTTGCCAAACTCAAGGGAAATGGGTTTTGTATTGCTACCTATATTTAGTCTTGCATTTAAATATGTTTACATAATATTCTTCTTTAAGAACCAATATAGGATTCATATATTCCAGAAACCCTCCTATGGACTAAGCCCATGTCATTTTAAGTTTGACTTTCTCCAAATCCTTTCAACACTAGATTCTGTGATAGACAATGCCATACTTAGTTATCTGCTGCTGGAGTTATTCTCTGAGCCTCATGCTTCTCACCTGTAAAATGGTGAAACTGATCTCCAGATTGCAGAGTTGTTTTGAGAACTAGAGATGATGTATGGTTACCAGCAGGATGTAAGCTCTACAAACACTGGGATTTTGTCTCGTTTGTGCCCCACTGTAACCCCAGCATCTGGCATAAATGCTAAGCACATAGGAAGCATTCACTAAATAGTTATTAAATAAATGAATATGTAAATAGTCTTTTACATATCATGGCATATAAAAACAAGTTCGATTCATGCACACAGTTAATATTCTATAAGAACTGAGCTTCTTGAGGACAGTTATTCTGGGAGCTCTTTTTGTCCCCTGGAATCATATTTTACGCATGGCTTCTAAAGTTAGAAATTAAGGCAAATATTATGAACAGAGCTGGACTAGGGTGAAACGAATGAGGCATAATCCTAGGTTGCAAATTTTAAGGAAGTATGAAAAAAACCTGAGTAATTGAGAGAAATGGTATTTTCATGCAATGTTTTTAAAAATCAAAATGAATGCAAAAAGTCCATGATAGGGGCCAGCTCAGTGGCATAGTGGTTAAGTTTGTGTGCTCTGCTTTGGCGGCTTGGGGTTCACGGGTTCAGATCCTAGGCACAGACATACACATTGCTCATCAAGCCATGCTGTGGCGGTATCCCACATACAAAGTAGAGAAAGAGGGGCTGGCCCCGTGGCACAGTGGTTAAGTGCGTACATTCTCTTTCATTGGCCCGGGGTTCACCGGTTTGGATCCCTGGTGCAGACATGGCACCACTTGGCAAGCCATGCTGTGGTAGGCGTCCCACATATAAAGTAGAAGAAGATGGGCACGGATGTGAGCTCAGGGCCAGTCTCCCTCAGCAAAAAGAGGAGGATTGGCAGCAGATGTTAGCTTAGGGCTAATCTTCCTTAAAAAAAAAAAAGCAAAGTAGAGGAAGATTGGCACAGATGTTAGCTCAGGGCCAATCTTCCTCACCAAAGAAAACAAAAACAAAAAAGTCCATGATGAACAAAGTGTCAGTTTTAAATAAAGATGAGTTAAAACAGTGCCATGCGGAGCCATACTGAAGCCTGAGGCAAAAGGAAAAGAAATCAGTAACACTGACCCTATCTTTATTTAAAATAAATTTGATTTTTAAAAAATATTGCATTAAAATATTATTTCTCTTGATTACTAAGTTTTTTAGCACTCCCGAGGTGCCCAAGGTGAATGCCTCACTCCACCCTAATCCCTGCCCTGCTTAACAGTCAAAATTGCTTAAAAAATTCCCTAGACTGTCCACAAAATATAATATTCTACTCTCAATAAATTCAACTCAGTCAGCTTGTCTCCAGCGTTGAAACAGCTCACCGTTTCTCTGGGTGAGCCCTGGATGAAGACGCTGGCCTACATTTAATGAGCCATGCTACATCCAAAATGTGTGTCTTTAACCAGCAGTCACACTCAGTGGAGGGAGGTGCTGATGCTATGGGAGGCTCCTGGCAATGGAGAACAGCAGAATCGTGTCTCCCATGTCACCCTTTCTCCAGGCACAGCTCCTGAGGCAGGTGGACCCACCTACACTGTTTTATTTGTCTATCTTCATTCTTGTTTGTGTTCTTTCTCTCCCTCTCCTTCCTTCTTGGTCTTTGTCTCTCTATGTCTCTGTCTCTCTCTCTCTGACACACACACACTCATTCACACACACATATTTGCCTGTGGACTCTGAATGCACAATAAATAAATTATGTGACTCTACTGGAAATGCAGTACTGCCTGCCCCTTGGCTCCACCCAGCATACCTGCTTGTTGACCGACTGACACTGTCCTCAGGAGCCTCAGTTCCTGAGGCTCCCAAGAATCACAGTGATTTCCTCAGGCCGCCGAGACAAAAGGCGACTCTGGCAGCCATGCGATGTGTTCCTTTTGCTTTCCTTAAGTACCCATACCATGTTGCTTCCTACAAATTCACAGTTTTATCCTGAGATGAAATCGCACCATTTCTGCCAGGAATCACACACGGAAACATGGTTCTGTTTTGTTTCTGGACATACTGTATTTGATAAAATTAGAAGGAAGTCACCATATCAACATTTTCACACAAGAAGAAAGGGGAAAAAAGAGGAAAGTAAAACTCAACCAGCTATGAGATCCAGTACAGAGAAGATATGAGGTTCCAAATCTTGAGGTATAAAATATCCTCTCCTATTTCTCTTTGTTCCTACTGACGGCATCTAGCCAGTCACCAACTAATATAAGAACGGGATGCCAATTCTATTAAACATATTTAAACTGACATGGAGAGTCAGTCACAGGGTAAAAGGGAATCTCCCTGGTCCAAGTCTGTGAGTGAGAACAGATATTTCCTGCAAACTCTCTGAAATCTGCTCCATTTTGGAGGTCACTGATACAAAATATGGGCTTGGCACTGGGCCGCCCATAGCAGAAGGGAAGTTGGATAATTACATTCATGTAAATATTCATGAGATGGATATTCTTGAAGTCAAATCAGGCATTGTCCAGCACCACCAATGTGCAAATCCTGGAGTCACAGAGTATCAGATTCCACCAGTCCTTCCCAGGTACTTTCCAGATGAGGTAACAGAGGTTTAGCAAGGCCAGGTGACTTGTCTTAAGGGATACTGACATCAGGTAAGACCCTCCACCCAAGCTTCTGCCAAGGAACCATGATATTTTCTGCTGCCCTGTGGTAGAACCATTTGAGCCCAAGGGTGGCACACGTTCAGGCCTTATATAGTCCCTCCCCATGGTGAGCGCAGTCAGACCCCTCTCCCCATTACTACAAGATAGGCCACATTACATGAGTGGCTTCAGAACTGCAGTCACGAGTCACACAGTCACAAATGCCCACTCTTCTAAGACCATAACAGGGAGAAATGTGGATGGAGAGAGATTCATAAAAAACTCACTCAGTACTGGGGCATAAAAAGGCCAATGAAACTGGACAAGTTTATTTGCATTCTTTCTTTCTTAATTAATGTATCCTTTTTCTAATTACAAAACCATAATGATTACACAGGCTATTTTTGCCTGAAGTTGCAAAGCCTTCTTCTGTATTGTTCACTGGTGTATCCCCAGTCCAGGTCTGAATCTAACATAGACTAAACATTTCCTGAATAAATTAAATATATATATATATATATATATATATATATATTTGTTCATTGAGAAAATCCTAAGAACATGGAAAAATGTTTAAAATGAAGTAAAACTCTCCAATCAATTCACAACACAAAGATAGTGGCTCTTTCATTTTCAGATATTCTGTTAAGAACGTATTCTATACACGTACATACAAGTTTTCAATCTAATTTGAGATTAGACCATATATAGAATTTTGTATCCTACTTTTTTTTGCCAACTAACATTATATCTTGCTTTTAATTTTAGCTTTCCCTTCAGTTCTCTCTTTGTCAACTCAAGCGCATTAGCAGCTAAAGGCACCAGAAATGAGTAAATCAACACACAGTGAGCCAAAGTCAAACACCAAAAGTTCTTTCTGGAGTTAAACAACTTGGGTGGAATAAAATGAGTCTGTCTGAACCAGCTCTTCCTTACTCCTAACACAGGTCATTTTTTCCATTAACAAGTCAAGCAAACATCAGGACCATTATAGTCATAGTGAACCTTGTGGTATTCTCTGCACAGAAAGGAGTATATCTTTCTACCAAAGAACGGATAAAGAAGTGAACTGAAGGACAATAGAAAAGATGTGCAGACAACAACCTTGGGTATCAGATTACTCAACCACCTCTAATGCCTAGACATTGAGAAGTGGTTCCTATAAGAATCACAGATTTTTTTCCAACTATTTTGTTATGCACACACTGGTTTCTAAACGTTAATTGTGCGTTTCAATTCAGCAGACTAGCCCACTAATATCTCTGCTTGGATCTCTAATAAAGGGGACTCAAAATGTTCAAAGTTGAACAATAATGTTTCCCTTCAAACCTGCAACCTGCTCCATCTGAGTAAATGATTCTAGCTTTCCTCTGGGCTCAGGGCAAAAATCATGATATCATCCTTTTCTCCCTCTCTCTCTCTCACGCCTCCCACCAAACCTCTACCTTCAGCATCGACCCAGAATCTGACCACTTCCTACGCACCCTGGGCAAGTGCCCATCGCTGCTCACCTTGACAGCTGCATGAACCTCCCAGATGGTCTTCCTGCATCCAAACTTGCCTCTCTACAGTCTCATATCCACAGAGCATCCAGAGTTGTCCTTTAAATATTAGGGTAACAAAAGGGCAGCATGAGGGAGTTTTCTGGAGTAACAGAATGACTGACTCTGTATCTTGACTGTGATAGTGGTTACATAATTGCATGCATTTGTTAAAGCTCATAGAACTGTATACCAATAAAGGGTAATTTTACTGTAGCTTTAAAAAAGTTAAACCAAAAATGTAAGTCAGACCACAGAAGTTCTCTGCTCAAACACCTGTATTGTAAAAGGGAAGTCTGCACATGATCTGATTCCCTATTACCTCTCTGACTTTACCTTCAAATACTTTCTCCTCTTGACACTTGGGTCCAGGCACACTGGCTGCCCCCCTGCTGCTTCTCAAACAAGTTAGGTGTGCTCCTGCCTAAGGCGTGACTTTGCACTGGCGGTACCCTTTACCTCGAATGTGTCCTGCCCACCCTATCCCCCCAAATATTTGCAAGGTTAATGCCCTCCATTCCATCCTCTTGCACAAATGTCACCTTCCCAATTAGGCTCCTTTTAAAGTTGCCACCTATCCCTCATCAGCATTCCCAATATCCTGACCTTGCTCTCACTGTCCTTTTCCTTTCACAGTCTTTTATCAATTTCATACATACCATATAACTCACTCACTTATATTTTGTGGCCATTGTCTGACTCCCCATTATCCACACCCGGATGCAATCTTAGCTCCTTGAGAACAATCATCTTTCTTCTGTTCACCAAATATATCCCCAACACTTAGAAAAGTTCCTAGAACAGAGTAGGTATTTCATAAATACCTGTTGAATAAATGAACAGACACAGTTGGTGCCTACTATGTGAGGCACTGCACCAGCCCCTGTGGTAGATTCAAAATGTCACATGACACTTATTCTGTTAAATAAATGCAGTGGGCTACATAATCCCCAAGTCCCCCTCTAGCTCACAAATTCATTCCAAAGGAGTGTTTTCAACTATATAATAGTCTCCACCAGAATATAAGCTCTTTGGCAGCAGGGATGTTAGTCTGCTTTCTTGCTGCTGCATCCCCGGCCCTAGAACAGTGTGTGGCACATAGTAGGCACTCTGTATTTACGGAAAGAGTGAGCTCACTGTGGAGAAGAAACACAGCTCTTGCTTGTCTTCAGTTTCTGATTCTACTCAGCACATAGAAGGAACACGAGGCACAGAGGAGGGGGTCAGCCCTGGGTAAGCTCAGACTAGTCTCCTAATGACCTGTTCAAAAAATTCTTGGAATATTAGCAAAGGGGGTGATTTTAAACATGCCGCAGAAGCACTTAACTTTAGGTGTTAGCCCTCTGGAATTCCTATTATGCACATCACATCAGAGACAGGCTCACTGATGTTGACGTACATGAGGATTCTGAGCACAAGAACGAGGTCAAATAAGACTCCTGTGGAAAGCAAGATTCTCCAGAGAAATTGCTGGGTTTTCCTTCGCATTCTGACCTTTTTACCTCATTTCTCTAACTTGAACTTCACACCAGGGCCGACGTGAGCCCAAATACCTAGGGAAGGAACCTCTGCCATCATCTATCCCAAGCCCCTCTGAATTCCCAGAATCCTCAAAGCCTTTGCTTCCATGAACATGAATTTTCCAAAGATGGATACACCTCATTAGCAAATGGACCTTGCCATGACATATGACTTTAACTTCTACAACCATCGTCACACTCAGTCTTTCAGCATTGTCCAGTAAAGACATAATGTGAACCACAGGTGTAACTTTAAATTACATACATAACATTAAAAAGAAGTAAGAGACATAAGTGAAATTAAGTTAATAATGTATTTACTCTAAGCCAATATATCCAAACTACTATAATTTCAAAATGAAATCAATACAAAAATTATTAATGAGACACTTTACCTTCTTTTTTCATATTAAGTCCTCAAAATTTGGTGTATATTTATTTTACACTGATGGTACATGTCAGTTTAGACTGGCTGTATTAGAAATGCTCCAGTAGTCACATATGGCTCATGGCCACCATATTGGACAGCAGAAGTCTAGATGTTAAGCTCCTTCTCTTTCAAGATGCTGTTGTTGCTCTCAGATTCGTACCATTTAAAGATCTTATAACTGATTTTAAAATGCCTTCTAACCTATAATGACATCACTTTCACTATTCTTAGCTTCAAAACATGCTTCTTGCAAGGCAGTTAAATGAGACGGCGTCACAGTAGGAAGGGCTGCTATGCATGGCAGAACCAGCCTGTCTCTGTTATTCCCAAATAACATGTGTGTTTCTCTGACCTCTAACCGGAACCCATCTCACTGAATTCCAATGACTTCCTTCAGTTTCTTTTAGTGGTCTTTCTTATTGATGACAGAGCAAGTGTGTGCTAACAGCAAGGGTTTTTGAAACAGCTATGCCAACAACAACAACAACAAAAAGATAAACTAAACAGCAACAGAAAGGAGGCTGGAAGTAGGAGAAAGTTCAAGTGCATTTACCTTTTCATTATTACATCCCTGTAGACCAGCTCTTGGTGTTCTAATAGGTACAATGAAGATGAGGCTTAAGAAGAACAGGGCTCTTTAAGGACTCAAAGAAATGTTCTAACGGAGTTTTTAACGATGAGGAACTAAAAACACATTCAGGTTAGGCGGTTATTCACCTGGTGAGAGAGTTGCTTTGAAAAACTGTATCAAGAAGAGTTCTGTCATTTTCTCCTTGAAGATGAGATATTGCTTCTACTAGCCTCTCAAAGGTGAAAGGAATTACTAGAATACGAAACGCAGTTCGGATTCAGAGAATCTTCCACAGCAACAGTGGTGTGAAGTTTGTAGCTAGATGGAACATAAAATAATTAACACATCACTCAGTCTTCAGACTCTGACATTCATGACCCCTATTTCCATTTCCCATGGCCTCAAAAAGCTCGTTTTACAAGAGAAAGCAAACTGGTTTCAAGTTAAAGTTCTCCCTTTTGGTGGAAGGTTGGTTTCAAGTATTGCTCAGCCTAGAATGAGGTATTCTGGCCCAGTTCTAACAGCTGACTCAGCAGACACCAGCTGGAACAATGGTTTTTTAGGAGACCAATCCTGGAATTGGTGAGGCTCTGAAAGTACCCTGCCAAAGTCAGCGATTTCTTAAAATCTGGGTCACATTATTGGAACTCAGATGCTATATGTACAGGCTCAGTTTCCTGGAGAAAGGAAAAGACCAACCTATAATACACCCACTATCCTAAAAACAGCCGAGATATAATTGACAGCAACCTCCAGTAGAATTGAGGGATAAGCAGTGGTTGACACAGGGCTGGGAAGCCACTGATTTACACTGCAATTACTTGCAGATATCACATTCAAGTGGAAAAGAAACCTAAGAACAAGTCATGGGTCATGGCCCTTTGGGCCTCTTTTTTTTTTTAAGATTTTATTTTTCCTATTTCTCCCCAAAGCACCCCAGTACATAGTTGTGTATTTTTAGTTGTGGGTCTTTCTAGTCGTGGCATGTGGGATGCCACCTCAGCATGGCCTGACAAGCGGTGCCATGTACACGCCGAAGATCTGAACCAGTGAAATCTCAGGCCGCCGAAGCAGAGCGCGTGAACTTAACCACTTGGCCACGGGGCCTGGCCCCCTTTTTGGCCTTTGAAAAACCATGTAAAAGCAAAGAGAAGAAGGAGGAAAGCACATGGCATGACAAATGCCTTATGCCTTCCCTAAAAATAAATTTGAAGATGATGGATAAAAAGATATCAATGACTACAGCACAAAAATAAAAGGAAAATGTAATAAAGGTACAACTCAAGAAATACTCCTAGATTCAGGACAGGGCCTCACAAAACTCTATCCGTGATATTCTTGGTGAGTCAAGCACAAACAGTACTCATTCTTTTCTTCATACATTTATTCATTCAACCAGTTCACTCAAGCCTTGTATGCACTGGGTACTATCCTAGACACTGGCACTACAATGGGAAACTGACAAGGACCTGCCTTCACAGACCCTACACATCCATTGTGGGGAAGGCAGACATGGCTCCATAATTTCACCTGAGTCAGTAATACTGGTAATATTTGTAATAAGAATGATCATTTAGCAAATGCCTACTATGTGTTGGGTTCTATACAAGGTACTCATTTAATTCTAACAACCATCAGCAATTAAGTATTAAGACCATTTTATAGATGAGGTAACTGTGTCTTACAGAGGTCAAATGATTTGCCAAGGTCATCCAGATAGCCAATGACAGAATCAGGATGTACGTCTAGACTTGTCTGACTCCTATTATAAGCTTAATGTTTGAAAATAAGCTGTTTGTAAATAAGGTTTGAAAATATCATCTTGGTATTTTAAACAAATCAGGCAGGATAGCAGGATTGAGTGATTGTGCATTCCAATAAAATCTGTGACTGAAAAAACCCCAATTTAAAACACAGATAAAGGATATGAACAGACACTTCACCACAGAAGACACGTGGATGGCAAATAAGCACAGGAAAATACATTCGACATCTTGAACCATTTGGAAAATACAAGTTAAAATCACACTGAAATACCATCACACTATTCGAAGGTCTAAGAAAAAAAAAATTTTTTTTTTTTTTTAATTTGAAATACCAAGTGCTGGTGAAGATGCAGAGCAACTGGAACTCTTCTGTGTTGCCAAAGGAGAATGCAAAATGGTATAGCTGTTTTGGAAATGAGTTTGACAGTTTCCTATAAAGTTAAACATTCTTACCATACAACCCAGTGATCTCACTCCTAAGTATTTACCCAAGCAAACTGAAAACCTACATTCACACAAAGACCTGTCCAGTACACACTTGACTCTTTCCTTGGGGCTCTGAGCCTATTCTCTAGCTTTTGTTGGAAGGTCTTTTAGTGACTTTATTAATATCCCCCCAAACTGGAAACAATTCAACTATCCTTCAACTAGTGGATGGATGAACACACTGTGATCCATCCAGACAAGGGGATGCTATGGTGCAATATGAAGGAACAAATGAATGTTACATGTGGCAACATGGGTGAACCAGAAATCCATCTTATCAAGTGAAAGAAGCTAAATCCAAAAGCTTCATACTGTATGATCTCATTTATATGACATTCAGAAAAAAGCAAAATTCTTAGGAACAGAAAATAGATGTGGTTGCCTGGAGGTGGGGGAGGGGGTTGACAACAAAAGGGCTGCAGGAAAGAATTTTGGGGTGACAGAATTATTCTGTATCTTGAATGAAGTGGTGGTTACAGGCCTGGATGCATTTGTCAAAACTCAGAGAAGTGTATAGCAAAAAGAGTTCATTTTATTGTAAGTAAATTCAAAACGTGAATGAAAGTCACTTCAAAAAATTGTGATTTTAACCTGAGAAATTAAACACCTCTCACAGATACATTAAAATACTTAAAACTCATCTAGATTAAAGCCATCTCCAACTGCAAGAAGTTTTCTTAATGACAAAATGTTGGAACATACATATTTTCAAACTGGCAAGTAAGAGATTTTTTTTCTTTTTTTTTTTTAACACCTTCTCTCTGGTTGGCAAGCGGAACAGATCGCTCCAACACCTTCACTCTGCATGCTGGCAAATGCGAACACAGTGCAGGGTAGCTTCTGGGATGGGGGCGGGGGGGGAGCGGTGCAGGTTTCTCTCCAGCCTGTAATAAGTCACAAAATCTGCTACAGCTAATGTTTGTCTTTACAGAGGAGAAAGCGCCAATAAGCTGTAATTTTCCAAAGGCTTGCTGGTTTCCCATTCAGGAAGATGCACTATAGGAATAATTTGGTCAATTGCCCAGGGAGTTTCTATCCTAATCTACTGCTGGGTAAGTGCTTTGCTATCAAAGTTGTGGTTAAAGTCCTTTTGACATATTTTGTCACTCCCCAATAAGATATCCTTGGCCCAAAAGTCTCCCCTTAGCTTGCTGCTCTTTTCCTGTCACTGGAATATTATCCACGCCCTCCATCCCACTTTTTTGCATGACATATTATAACACAAAGACACCAAACGGAAGCACTCAATCAGAGTAATTTTACGAATTACTCTCTAGTTTAACACTTTCTCTCTGGTTGGCAAGCTGGAAAGAAGCTCACCTTGGCAGTGCTGTGAGAGCGATACATCTGGATCTCAATTCTCCAGCGCACATTTGGCTCTCTCCCTGGGGCTGGAGAGCCTATTTTCTTGCTTTCCTTAGAGACTCCTTTCATGAACAGCCCCAAAGCTCTGGCTCATCTGCCTACCAAAGACTCGCTAAAAACCCATATTACAAGCAATTCAAAGCATGAAATGAAAATTGATGCTTTCAACTTGGGTAACGACAGAAATGGGAAGCTGCCAGAGACTCTGTGTTCCTTTATTTTCCATGTTAGTTTTCAAGAATACAGATACCAGCATGTTATATGAGAAAAGAACGTGGACCGGGGCAAAGCATGCCTCCCTAAATTTGACCCCATTAAGGCAGAGCTTGCACAGGAAAAGACAAGTCTGGTAGAGTTGTATTAATAGCAAAAAGAAAAGCTTCAGACTCGACACTCACCAGAACAAAGATGATAAGCAACTCCCTGTGTATAAAAGTTCATTAAAACAGTGAATTACTATGCTCTTGACTGGGAATCAAGTCACGTTTTTCAATCTGGACAGTACAGATGAAAGCCTCCCCACTCGACTGGTGAGAGAGGCAGTTCAAGTTCTATGTCCACACAGTTTAAACATCTGTGAAATAAGAGGGTTGAGCAAGAATAAAATCTCAGAGTTCTCTTGCAATATTATGCTCTATACTTTTAGGAATTAGAAAAGCAGAGAGGGCAACATATTGTCTGTTTTCCTCTACTAAAATATAAATTCCATGAGAGCAATCCTTGTACCCTTGGTATCTAGCAAAGAGCCTGGCATATATAATATGCTCAATAAATTTTTGTTGAATGACCGAATGAATGATTTCAGACTCAGGGTAAGTTTGCTTTGCTCCATCATTTGACTATCAGGTTCTGTAATTCAGAAATACTTACACACCTAAGTTGTGGTTTCATGGTAGACCCCAAACATGGATGAGACACTGAACTTACACTTGCACTTGTATTCTACATAGGAAAATAAGAATTGTTTGCTTGAGAAGAGAACCAGGCAGGCAGTAAAATAAATCCACTAATGCTATACAATGGTTCATAGCAGGGAGAGGTCACAGGGCACAGTGCATAGCTTGTAGTCTGCAGAGAAGGCCTCCCCAAGTACATGGACATGAAGTCTTGGCTGGTTAAGAAATATGAAAAGTGGCGGAGATGGGCATTCATTTCAAAAATAGGCTATTAAATTGGGCAGCAGGATAAGGTGCTTCTGGACTTTTATGCATTAACAAGATACTATGAAAACAGGTCCAAACTTAAACTTGCAATTTGGACACCCACTTATCGTATGTCACCTGCACCCCTCCCAAGCTCATTTATCGCATACTCTGCTAAACATCTCCATTCAGATGCCCCTTATGGCCTGGTCACTCTTCCCAGGACCCTGTATGCCATCTTGGACTCCTCCCTCTCCCTTGCATCTCCTGTTCCATCGCTCACTAAGTCCTCTCAGTTCTCTCTCCTGAACACCTCTTGGGTCTCTCCCCTCCTCCTTTGCGTTAACTTCAGCTTTTACTTTGACCATAGCTTTCCTGTTGGCCCCTCTCCATTAATGTCATCCCCTAAATCAAGGGTCAACAAACTCTTTGTGTAAAGGCCCAGATAATAAATAGTTTAGGCTTCAGAGGCCATATAGTCTCTGCCTCAATTACTGAACACTGCCATTGGAACACAAAAGCAGCTATAAACAATACATAAACAAGTGATTGTGCCCCAACAAAACTTTTTTAACAAAAACAGGCAGCAGGTCGAATTTTGCCTCAGGACCACAGTTTGATGATCCTGGCCTTAGATGGCTGCCAGAGTGGTTTACAAAAAGTACAAATAGGACCATGTTATTCTCCTGCCTAAACTCTTCTAAGACTCCCATTGCCCTCAGGATAAGTTCCAGGCTCCTTAGCAGGACAGATAGGGACTACAGTGTCTCTCCCTCTGCCTGTCCCTTACAACTCTTACCACTGCACATTCAACAATCAATGACTTGATGCTTCCCAGAAATGCCAGCCTCTCATGCCATGATTTGCACATGTTTGGGTATCCTTCCTGGAATGTCTCCACTTGTCCATCTGGGAAACTCTTGTCCAGCCTTCAAACCCACAACCAATGCCTCTTCCATAAAACATTCCCTCACCTGAATTCTGGATGAAGTCAAGCCAATCTCTCTATTCCCCAAGGACCTTTACATTCTTTTATAGCCCATGTGACATTGGACTGTCATTGGGCATATATGTGTCTCCCACCAGCACCAATTCCATTGGACCCTCCATCAGGGTAAAGGCTGTGTTTTGTACGTCTTTGTGTCCTCCAGACTTAGCAAAATATCTAGCAGATAGCTGGGTCATAGCAACTGTTTGTTTCACTAATTAGTAAAAACATCACAAAAATTCCAACTTGCTGCTCATTTGACCTTGTATAACTTTAAAGAAATCTGAATTCTCAAGACTCTAACTACCACGGTTATACCAATGATCTTAATTCAATACTTGCTATTAAAAGTTATCCAAATGTCAGAATGAACTCTTCTTTCTCAGGATGGTATAATTCAAAATTTCCCCTCTTAAAGGAGATGTACTTTAAAACTGCTACTTAGCTGTCTCCCCATTAGTCTTTAATTAGCTGCTTGAACAATGCTGAATACGTTCCCTCCTTTCGCAGAGAGCTAAGTCCTCAAGCAATTAGTTTGTCCTACTCAATATGACCTGTATCGCCATTGTTCCCATAACGGCAAACCTTCACAGAGCAGGGAAAATTCCTCTGTCTTCCAGAAGCTGGACAGAGCCTCTGAGGCCAGAGGACACAGGAGCTTGTAGTAAAGATGATAAAAAATCTTTCACCTACCAAAGTGGCAAAACTTTAAAGGACTATACTGAGTTTTGGCAAAGACGAAGGGAAATGAATACTCATATACACATTGATGGGAATGTAAATTATACAATTCTTTTGAGAGAGTAATTTGGAAGTACTTTCTTTTTTTTTTTTTTCTTCCCAAAGCCTCCCAATACCTAGCTGTATATTCTAGTTGTGAGGGCCTCTGGTCATGCTATGTGGGACGCCGCCTCAGCATGGCCTGATGAGTGGTGCCATGTCTGCACCCAGCATCCGAACTGGCCAAACCCGGGCCAGAGCGCATGAACTCAACCACTTGGCCACGGGGCCGGTCCCTGGAAGTACTTTCTAATCCTAAAATGCATACCCTCTTAAACTCAGTGATGCCACTTTTAGGAGTTTAACCTATATAAAGATTCACAATTGGACACCCAGCTCTATGTTCAAGGATGTCCCTTTCAGCATTGTTTCTAGCTTTCAAAAACTGGGGAATGATGACCTAAATCATGGTACAACAAGGTTTTCCATGAACGCTACACTCTGTGCCCGGTGCCTTCCTGAGAGTCCACGTCTATGTCTCATAGACATCTCAAACTCTCTAAGTGCAAAATGAAACTCCACATCTTAAACCAAAAGATAACTCACCCCCAGCTTTCCCCACCCAGCAAATGGCAGCTCCATCTTTCCAGTTGTCAGGTTTAAAAACAACCTGGCGTCATTCTCAACTCTTCTTGCTTTCTCCCAGCCCTCATCTAATCCATCAGACAATTCTTTGAGGTATACTTTCAAAATATATGCAACCACTTCTCACACCACCTCTACTACTACTGCTTTGGTCTGGCCACCATCGTCTTGCACCAGGATTTCAGTAACAGCTTCCTACTTGTGCTCTCTGCTTCCACTCCTCCAAATATCCTTAACACATTACCTAAAGTGAGACTTTTCAACTGTTAATTGAGGCCAGTCATTATCCCAGTCAAGATCCTGCAATGGCTCCCACTTCACTGAGTAAAGTGGATAAATGGTCTAAAATGTCGGGCATGATCAATCTGCTCTCCCTTACACTCTGACCTCTCCTCCCACACTTCCATCCATTGCTTTGTCTATTCCAGCCATTCTGACCTCCCTGCTCTTCCTCAGACAACGTAAGCACCACTTCAGCCACACAGCATTTGCACTTCGCCCAGATACACACATGGCTCCTTCCTTCACTCATTCAAATTTCTGCTTAAATCCTATTTTCCCAATGAGGTCTATCCAGACAGCCCTCTTTAAAATTACAACATGCCCCATCACCACAGTCTTGACCACCTTACTCTGCCCTGCTGCTCCCCACCCCATATCACTTACCACCTCCTAATATACTAAATAAGTAAATTATTTTGTGTATCTACTGTTTATTGTCTGTCTCCCAGACTAGAACATAAATCCCATGAGGGATCTTGTATCTGTTTTGCTTGATAATATCCAAAGCACCTGGAGCAGTTCCTAGCACATAAAGGTGGCTAAATAAATATTTGCTGAATGAATAAATATATCTTAGAGCTTTTCAGAGAACAAAATGAACCAGCCTTACCAAATAGCCACCTAATCAATGTAGGTTCCATTATTATTAGAAAGAGTGAAGTAGGCATACACTTACTGATGTGGATGTTGCCTATTTGTAACGGCAATGAGAAACACCAAGCTGGACTTGTGTTCAAAGAGTTACTACAGCATTGTTCCTAATACTGCAAAAAGGAAACGATCTAAAAATCTCTCCATGCAGGTAATGGTTAACTAGTTTATACCAACCTCCACCCACCCCCACGCTTTGAACATCAGGGAGTTTTTTTACCAAGAATTAGGTAGAAATATTTGTATTATCATATTAAGATGTCAATTTCAAGTGGGAAAAAAGTGACTTACTGACGGGACAGGATGTAGAGTATGATACCATTTTGTTTGAAAGAAAAAAAGCTGTGTGTGTATACACTAATGCAGAAAGGTTTAGAGGAGACATCAAATTTTTACAGACACATAATAGTTACTTCTGAGGATTGGGACGGGGAGGGGGAGAGAATGAGGACTAGCGTGCATATTTATACTGTCCTGTTCCCTTGTACTTGACTTTTTTGCAAGCAATCAAGCAAACTTCAGTTTTGCCAACCACAGTAATTTTCAGGACCCAACTTCTCACAGCTGAAAGATTTCATTTTAACTAATCATTTCAACCTTATTCCCTATTCCCTGATCTTATTAGGACTAAATTAACATGGATTCTAATACAAGCTCCAAGAGGGGAGGGGGATTTTTGTCTGTTCTGTTCACTGCACTATCCCCAATACCTTAAAAGTGGCTGGCACATAGTAGGCGTGCAAATATTTATAAAAGTAAGTTTGTTCTAATATGAAATCACCTCCAGGCAAACACATAAGCAGTAAATGAGAGAGTGCAAAAAGGTACGAAAAGAAATGGCAAAGGCCTCTGTAATCTAGAATAATAAGCCTCATAAAAAGGAGTTAAATGTTTTAGACTTTTTAGCTTGCCTTTTAGGTCTCTATCTGCAATCATTATGTATTTTTAAAGCAACTCTCTTTGGCAATGCTCCACAATTAATTAGAAAATTACAGCACTTACTGTCTTATAGGCAAGTTATTTCATATGGTTGTTGTCAAATTTGCAGATTCCCACTGATCTAATCTTTACTATGGCAAAGAAATATACCCAGTGCGGTGATTCAGACCCAGGGCCTACAAGAGGGAGAAAGGTGGTAGGAAAGGATGATTCTTTAATCAGGAGAACGACATCAACTTTTAAGATCAGTTAAACAGTGGGAGAAATCTACATGCTTTTTTATTTCCAATAGAACTACAGGATAAACTAATGGGTTTGTGGGAAAACGTATGTGTTATTAAATACAAGAGGAAAACCATGTTTCCTTTTGCCATTTTTAAAATGATTTTTCACGGAGTTGTACTTTTTGCCCTGTTGTGGTAATAGCAACTCCACTCTAGGAAACAGCTCAAAGTTCTTAACAATGACTGTCAAAGTTCCTGATGTATCCACTCATCCAAGTATTTACTGAACACATATTATGTGCTAAACACCGAGCTTAGAACTGGGCTAGAGAGAGAGAAGCAGCAAAACCTCCACAAACAAAAGTGTGAAGCCTCATAAAATGGAGTTAAATGCACTATACTTTTCTGCTGCCCTTTCAGGTCAGATAACAACAAACATGAAAGCTTTAAAAATCTTTACGTTCAAGAATGTTCAGCCTAGCGATTCATTTTTAAGCCCAAGACCTCCCCTTTACTCTCATGCTTAAGATCTTCTCAAACATCCTAGTAAAAGTTAAGTAATGTTTTTCCCCATTCTGTTTGTACTCTCAAATCTGACAGCCTATTGAAACTTGACGGGATGTCAACTTCATTGGAAGGAGTAAAAATCAGCAACAGCAGCTCAAGAACGGTATCAGGAAAGAAAAAAAAAAGATATGTAGACAGCATTCAGTCATCAACTCACAGGCTATTGGAGAGTGAAAGGATTTAGTGCCATTTTTATCAATATAGAGTCACATATCAAATAGGTTTACCAATGAAAAACGGCACATCACACTATTCAGGGGCACTGTTTGGGCCTCATCCTGGCTGTGGGCACCCTAAATTTACCATGTAGACGTGCTGGAGGCCAACAATGGCAGAAACTTGTCATCAAGACCTGGTAAGCAAGGGAAGGCCAGCAAAATCTTTGTCATTAGTGTTTATAATACTTCAAAAACCTAAAAGTCATCCAGATCCGATCTGCTGTCAGACACAGCCGTCAGCAGAGTGACTGAATTAACGGTTGGCATTGCTGCCTTTTCTTCCCACCAGACTTCTCAAAAAATGCTATGACAGCTTTTCTGGTGCCAGAGGGTGTCAGTATGACTGCAAGGGATGTGCTTACATTCAAATATTTGGGGTCTGATTATCAACATGAGAAACATTAAAAAAAAAAATCGAAGAAACAAACATGCTGAGAAAATGGTGATTACCAAACTAACTGAATTTTGCCATGAAAATATAGTTGCGAAGAAAAAAATACTTGGGGTGTTTTGATGGGGGAATCTTTTGATTTAGCTTTTTCTAGTACTATCATCTCTATATTTACTTTTAACTTTAGAAATGTTTTACCTTTAGTTATAGGTGTCTCCCAAATTCTTTTCCCTATAGCAACTCTAATAAGCCAGCATCCTGGGTCTACATACTTATTGGGATCATTAAATAGGCAAACTCAGTAGGTATCACATCACCTGCTTTATATGACACAGCAGAGGGTCAACAGAAATTACAATTTTTCAATAACTGGTGTCAATTAATCACAGTGGTTGGCTCCTTTCTGAATATGGAGATCTCATTCCCTCTCTCCTCTTTTTCCTCTCCTCTAACCAACATCCATATATCAAGAGTGAATGGAAAACAGTGGGGAGAGGAGTTGTTCCTCATCAGAAGCCTTTACTAGATGCGTCTTAGTAATATCAGCTATAGCCATGGCTTCTATGGTGCCTTTAATGCATATGTATAGTTGCTGTTATTATACATAAGAATGTCAAAGATCTACAGCTGTTTATCATAAAAACAGTCCTATGTACTGGAAAAAATATAGTGGTTCAAGGAGGTTCTTTTTGTTAATGAAACTGTTATCTGCAAGTTTTTAGAAAACATAGGGTCAATGGGTTGGTAGCGCCTGCAGACACACCATGGACCACATCACCAATTGCTTCTTCTGGCCACAGTTAATTTAAAAGGGAGTGAGGGTCTGGTCTCCGCCGGGGAGGTCTCATAATAAACACAACTGCCTGTGCTTTTGCTCAGCCAGGAACAGCAGGTGAGACTCAGGCTAAAGGCAATAAGAGACCCATTCAAGAGCCACAATTAAGTGACAAGAAAAACAAACTGATGCCATTTCTCTTTATTACAAGCACAATAAATCCAAATACCAAAACTCAAACTTTTTTTAAATGCTGCCACAGAAATACAACTTGAAGTATGCAGCCTAAGAAAGAAACTCCATAGGGATGCAAACTAGTAACCTTTAGTACTTAACTTGGTGGGGTGGGGGTTGGGGTTAGAGACGAGCGTCCCTGGCAGGATCATCTCCCTGTGCCCCGTGCCCTTTCCCAAAATCAAGAGTAAAGGCATTGGGAGGAAAGAGCAGACTGCTTCTGTTTGCTCAGTTGAGAAATGGAGGAATTAAGTCTCTGTTGATACCATTAATCTGCTAAAGCTTTCAACAGCACTAAAATTCATTGGCAAGTGATGAGCTGTGTTTTGTTGATGAGTTACAGTGCAAGTTGAATCATGAAAAGAACCTAAGGGTATAGCCAATCAATACTTGAGGGCTTCCAAAGTTATCACAGAATGCCAATTTTCAGACGGTAATAGTCTTACGGATGATAAAGACAAGCTTTTCTCAACTAAGAAATACATTTCTTTTCCCATGAGAAAGACAATATGTTATTCTTGGGGTTACCAAGTACATATACATGGGTTCACGTACATTGTATATATACCCACACTTAAATATTTTTAATATAAAAAAAGCCATAATGCCCTCATGCAAAAGCTTTGAGTTTTATCTGAATCCCCAACAAATATGTCTGAACCTTTTAAAAGCATTGACTCCTTGTTCAAGAGAAGTAAGACAACAGACAACAGCAAAACCCAGCAAGGGTTATTTAGGCCAGCATACACTCATAAGGAGTCTCCTAAATAATTCTCAATTGATAGAGCCCTGAGCATGGTAAACTCTAGGAAAGAGGAAAAGACACTACATACCTAATTCCTATAGATAAGCTACACATACCCTCACGTAATTTGGCTTAGGCACAAACCCACTCCCTTTATGTGTGTGAGACAAAGTCTATGTACCAACACCATGGACATGACAGCTTCCTTGCACCAGGTACCCAGGTCAAGTTAGACTTAGGACTTGGGAAGAGAAGGGAGGGCTAGACTTCCTGCCCCTTTAAAAATCACCCAGCCTTTCTGGCTCGGCCCATTCACTTACAAGAACCAGACAGGGAGAATAGCCTTTCAGCTTCCAAGCACTCAACACGCCAGACTAGATTCCGCTTTCTATTTTCTGGATGCCCACAGACATGCATATCTTACCTAGATAAGACAGAGCTCTGATATACACATGTTAATTTCCAGGAAGCAAAACTTAAAAAGCCTTCTGCACATACATTGTTTCTTTTTGAAACAGGAAAACCGGAGGGGGGGGGGGGTCGCAGCTTTTTCCTTCTTTATTTTCCCGGGAGCTTGCAAAGCCTTCCAAAGTGCAAAGGCATTTGCCCACCGAGCCTGGGCAAGCAGCTCTCCCTCTCCCCCGCCTTTCCCAGCCTGGGCGCCGGAACAATGCTGCAACATACATTTACCAACACCTGCTGGAGCTTATTAATATGCACGGAGACGTATTGATTTTTCCCCCCTCCCTTCCCCTACCCTCCACACTGAGCAGGCTTTCATCTCCTCCTTTACCATCCATGAGGAACTCATTTCGCCGCCCTCCCTCCCCCTCCGCCTCCCACTCCCAGTCCCCATTCAGCCAAGCCCCTCGCTCCAAAAGCCCAGGCTGACGAGCACACTTTGGAATGCACTTCATTAAAATTTAGCTGCCCGATTCCAACCTGCAATGCGGAGGAGGCAATACAAAGCGCGCGCCACACTTCCTCCAGCATCCCCTTCAAAAGCCCCATTGTTCGCCAGGCATCTGCTCCAGAGCCCGGCCTCTCCCTACCCAATGACCCCTGATTTTTTTTTTTCTCCCTCCTCCCCCCCACCCTACCCGTCCAAACGGGCCTGCCCGGTGAATTAAAACGCAGCCGCAGCCATCTGGCCCTCCCAAGCTGGCCCGGTTTCTCCCCGCCCCTCCTCCCTGGTCCACACACCACACACGGCATCTTCACCTCCATGGATGTTCCCACAACCCAAGCGCAAACCTCGGGCGGCAGGACGCCTCTGCCACCGCCTGCCTGTCCCTAGGCTTCCTCCAGTGGCGGAGCGTTCAAATCCAGAGGTGGGCAGGGAGCGGTGGCTGGGGTGGTGAGGGGGCGATCATGGACCACTTGTACTTGCCTGTAAACCCCAGCCCAATCGCCAAGATTAATCCTTCCCTTTGTGAGCCTGAAAGAGCCTCCCACCACGCTGGTCCTCGGCTCTGCAGAAGCTGTAAAGAGAGGCGGGGGTGGGGAGGTGGGATCCGAACCCCTTCCTAGGCGAGCTGGGGGCGCCTGGGCCACCTGACCACAAGAGCAGTGTTGCGAGGGAAGAAGGCTCTGGCGGCAGGAGCAGCTGACGGTGCGAGAAGGGAGAGAAGATGCCCAAGCTTGCGCCTTTTATATTACTGGCGACATTTCTAACACATGACAACAATTTCCATCTGTATTTAAGCGGAGAGTGTGAAAAAAGAGCATTACATCACAGAGCCCGGGTTCCTAGAGGCTGCCGGATATCTAGGCCAGGGGGATTAGGGCCGCACCTGCGGAGCGGGCGGGAGCTGAGCGAGGCGGGCACTGCCTCTCCCGCCAGGCATGGCAGGTCCCCAACGCCCGCGTGGTCCTGGGGGGAGCCGCTGGCCAAGGAAAGGCGGGAAATAGGGCTGCTCCATTTACAAGATGCAGGAGGCTGAGGGGATGGGTGTTTGGGTAGGAGAAGGAGGGGGAAGGTGGCCACTCTTTCTCTTGCTTAGGGATGCAAGCCTGATTCCTAAGAGCAAGGGGGAGCAGGCTTCCAAATGCCTTAAGGTGGGACCCACTTCTGCTCTTTTGCCTCTTCCCCAACTCTGAGGAAATTTCAAAGGTAATAACTCTCATATTTGAAATAACAGCTCTCCTTGGTGTTAAAATAAAGGTGGATGGAGAGGCTTAGAATATTAATTTGAAGAAGGCACTTTCAAGGAACAGACACTTCAAGAATTAAGGGTAGAATCTGGTTCAGACTCAAGCTGTTTCTTTACTGCTTATCTGTGTCATTCAAAGTCACTCTTTAAAAGAATCTGTAAGAGCCCGGAGGTATTATCTCCATTCTGTTTCTAAGGAGACATCCCTTCCCTACTCTCCCATCCACCTTAGTAAGAAAACTTTATGAAGAGACCTCTGGCTTTGGAGAGGTAAATTTTCTCTACTGTGCAATGGTCAGAAGCCACTCGTCATAAGGCAAAGAACGAACGCCCACGGACTCTCAAAGGAGGCAGTCAGTCCACTGCTGCCTTTCCCTAACCTAAGTGCTACAGCGTTATGTGCAGCCATCCTCCAGGAATCCATTACAATTTGGACATGAGGAGATAAAGGGGCTGGAAGATGCTCTGAGGTGAAGAATGACAAGAAAACAGGAAAAGTAGAGGAAGGAAGCAAGGGATATTTCTCCCTGTGGGGGGTAGGGAGGAGGACAGTGCAGAATCTAGATTCAAAATGGGGGGAGGACCAGCTTTCAAGTGATGGGAAAGCAGTGTTAAAGATGAGGGAGAAAAAGGTGACAGGGCAGCTAAGCCTTCAAATAACAAGGTAACAGAGATCTTTCCCTGGAGTGCAATATCCGCTGGATTTCACAGCAGAGGAGAAAACAAAATGTGTTCCTTCCCATTTGCTACTCAGTAAACAGTCTGTCCGTCTGAATAATCCAGGGTGCGGAAGGACTGCATTTCTAATGCTCCTTGTCCTGGTCACTCACGCTAGTCAAAAGACTCGCCTCCGAAGTCAGACTCACTGGATTCTAACCCTGTCTCTCCACTTCACTGCTGTGTGAGTGCAAATAAGTTACTTGCCAGGGCTGTGCCTGTCCCTCCATGTGTAAAAAGTGGAACGTGTTCTGAGCATAATACATGCCAGGGGCCGAGCACAGTCACCATACAAAAAAGGTGCTCACTAAATGTCACCTCTGATTACTAGCATATCATCATGACTTTATTTCTCTGTAAAATATCCCCCAAAAATGCAAGCCCCCATCCTCTGTTCTTGCAGGGACCTGCAAACTGGAACAGCTCCCAGGGTTTCAGTTAGCGAAATGCATACCCCGGATGTCACTCGACCTGTCAGAAAAAGTAAACGAGATGCCTTCAAAGAAAAACAGATCTGTTTGCCTTGTTGTTGTTTCACGTCTACTTTTAGGAAGGCGACAAGGCCTTAAGAGCTGAATGTGAAGTATCAGCTTACATTTTTGATTTGAGAGAAACAATAAACTTAAGGGAATAATTTCTTGATCAACCATGTACATAATACATGTGAGCACTTACATCATTTCCCCTCTCAATCTTCATCAAAAAAGAGAAGAGAAAAAGGAAAGCAGATTCTGCATAAAACTTTCAAAAGCCTTTAGCCACAACCTAATGCTGAAAAATGGAATTTGTATTTTATTAGTTTTCCACAAGAAAATGATTGTGCGGTACAAATTAAATTGCTCTTTCACAAGGAAGCTCCATAGAGACTACACCGAAGGGAACAAAAATACAAAAGCCATTCTCTTTATGAAAGAAAGAAGGGAACTTTTATTCAATAACTATTCAAGGATGTAGCTTTCTAATCTTCAATATGGGGAGAAAAATAGCCCTCATTTGGTTTGGAAATATCCCTAGCAATAATGAATTATTCTCAATCATAGCTCCAAAGACCAGTTTTCTCTATGTATAAGTGAAGCACAAGAAAAAGATTCCATGAAAATCTACTTGGTTATCAGAGTACACACTTGATCTTAAAATTGAGGCTCTGTGAGCTTGTGTGGTCTCCAGCAAAAGCCAGGAGAGATGCTTAATTGCATTTCTTCTGAATTCTCTTTTGTCACACACACAAAATTAAAACCAACAGATCCTGGGCTAGGCTTCCTTCATGGGTGCTTGACTGCTAAATCTTAAGGTTGAGCAATGCAGTGTCTTGAGGGCACAGTTTAGAGTGGCAATGAAGTGTAGGCACTATATTAGCAATTTTTAACAAACAACTATGTGAAAAGGGCCAAGAATTTCCTTCAGTGAACACATTCAAAGCAATTAGAGAAATGATTAAGAATCAGACCAATTAAATATTACGGAAAAGTGACCACTTGGGAGGCAGTAAAGTGCAGTGGTTATAAGAGTGGGATCTGGGGCCAGACTAGCTGGGTTCAAAATCCACCTCTGATTCTTGGTGTGAATCATTGGGTAAGAGACTTTAACCTGCAACACCTCCACTTTCTCTTATCTGTAAAATGGGAATAAAGAGTTCTGGCCTCATAGGATTGCTATGGCAACTAAGTGAGTAAATACTGGGCAAGGAACTTAGATGAGTTCCTGGCACAGAGAAAAGTGCTCAGTAGTGTTAGTTATCACTGCCACCTCAATCCCTGCTAACTCGCAGGTGGGGATTTCCTCTAAAAGCTTAGTCTGCAAATGCCTTTCCACAAATGTTTATTGAGCACATACCAAGTACCCAGCACTGTTGGATGTAATAAAGAGGTCTAATACATCAATAGGGTTGGAAAAAAGCCTTTATGAGTTAGTATTTTTTAATAGAAATGTCCTTTGGATAAAATTATATTGACATAATACAGGTCACATTCACGGAGTAAAATGCAATAAAAATAGAAATTAGAAAAAAGGGCAAAAATTAACAATAATAAGATAAAATATGTGGGATGTACCCAAATTCCTACACAGAAGGAAATTATAGCCTTAAATGCATTTATTAGAGAATAACAGAGATAGACAATAAATGAATTATGCTTTCTACTCATGAAGCTATAAAAGTAAACATGAAGTAAACTAAATTTAAAAAAGTGGACAAGTCAGCAAATAGTGCAGAGACAATTGGATATTCACATATAAATGAATGAAGTTGGAAACCTACTTCATACTATACACAAAAATTAACTCAAAAGGGATCACAGACCTACATGTAAGACTTAAAACTATAAAACTCTCAGAAGAAAAACACAGGAGTAAAAATGACCTTGGGTTAGACAATGACACCAAAAACACAGGCAACAAAAGAAAAAAATAGATAAATTATATGACATCAAAATCTAACGGTTTTATGCTGAAAAAAATACTACCAATAAAGTGAAATCACAATCCACAGGATGGAAGAGAATATTCGTGAATCATATATCTGATAAGGGATTTGTATCTAGAATATACATGTAAAGACTTACAACTCAACAATAAAAGACAAATACAATTGAAAAATGGGCAAAGGACTTGAAGAGACATTTCTCCAAACACAATACACAGGTGGCCAAAAAGCATATGAGAAGACGTGCAACATCATTGGGCATTAGGGGAAGGCAAATGAAAACCAAAATGAGATACCACTTCATACTCACCAGGATGGCGATCATTAAAAAGTCAAATATTGGCGAGGACTAGCAACTCTACTCTTAGGTATATAGCTAAGAGAAATGAAAACATATGTCCACACAAAAACTTGTACATGAATGTTCCTAGAAACATTATTCATAGTAGTCAAAAAGTGGAAACAACCCAAATGTCCATCAACTAAGAAACGAATAAACAATATGGTATATCTATACAATGGAATATTATTTAGCAATAAAAAGAGATGAAGTACTGGTACCTGCTACAACACAAATGACCCTTGAAAACATTATGCTAAGTTAAGGAAGCCTGACACAAAATGCTACATACTGCATGATTCTATTGATACGAAATATCCAGAACAAGCAAATTTATAGGAAGAAAGTAGATTAGTAGTTACCTAGAACTATGGGAATTGGGGGGAAATGAGGTATGACTATTAATGGGTACAGGATTCTTTTAGGGGTGATGAAAACATTCTAAAATAACACTGTGGTGACAGTTGTACAACCTTGTGAATGCACTAAAAAACAGTGAATTTTTAAAAATGAGTGAATTGTATCATATGTGAATTATATTCCATAAGTTGTTTTTAAAATGTAGAAAGAGGGAATAATAAAATTAAGGTAGAAATATAGATCAGTAACTGTAGGCAATAAAGAAAAACAATCAAGAGAAAAAGCTATTTCTATGAAAGAACTTTATAATAAAATTGAAAAGCCTTTGACAAATATGACAAATGGGTGGGGGAAGGAGAAATCACAGTTTCTTTAGAACAAGAAAGGAGTCATTACAAATATACAAGAGATTTCTTTTCATGCATAAGAGAATACCATGTACAACTTTATACCAGTTAACTTCAAAATCTAGAAAGAATGCATCATTTTCTAGGGTAATAAATTAATGAAACTACCTGAAGAAGCTGTAGGAATCCTGAGTAGAGCAATGACTGTAACTAAAATGAAACCAAGTTAAAGAATGAGTGCCTCTCTCCCTTTTCCCAGCTTCTATTTGGAAAAAACATGTCCCAGGCCAGAAGGTTTTATTGATAGATTTTACCAAGCCTTCAAAGAAGAATTTGGCACCCTTTATGTTAATCAAAACACACATTCTCTCTCTACTATATACTATCTGTTTTCTATAGGTTCATACATATGTATGAATGATTAGAAAAAGATCTCGGAGGAATATTTTAAAATGATGATCTATGGTTACCTTTGGGGAAGAGGAAAGAAGAAAGCATGAGGGTGGGATAGTCAAAGAGGATATTGAAATTCACTGTGATGCTTTTATTTTTAATTAAAAAATTCATATGTATTGCTTACATAATAGAAAAATTGATAATTATTTGGAATGAAAAAATTAGTCACTGATGATTTGGAAAAAATGTTCTGTCTGGTTGACTGAACCATGGAGAGAAGGTGAGAGGGAGGCATTATTGCCACCTAATGGCAACGTCTTCTAATTGTAGGCAAAAATCTCTAAGAACTAAAGTCTAAATACTTAATTTGCAAGCCTCAAGACAAAGTTAGAGCAGAAGTAACAAATAGGAACAGCCTTGTAATTTTTATAATACCAAAATTTTCTTAGTTCTAAGCTGTCATTAATTATAAGATACATCTTTGAAATAATATCTTTCGGGGAAAAAAGAAAACTACTACATTAAATATGTATATCTATATTCAACAACATTCAAATGCAGAAAAAATATATATCCGAGAACAAAGAAATAAAGTTATATGAACAAGGGAGACACTGATAAAAGTGAAAAACGGTCTCAAATACTAACATTTTAAGCCATGTTGTTTAGATTTTACAACAAAGTTATGCCTGAAAAATGATGTTTAGTTAGATATTGACATTAGTTTATAATGATTATTTTAAAAATAGCAAATTTTTGGTTATTAAGGAAAATATTGTTGGTTAGGAAAGAAAACAAAAGTGCCTCAATATATCTGATGCTATTTATTTATTTGTGAAGAAGATTGGCCCTGAGCTAACATCTCTTGCCAACCTTCCTCTTTTTGCTTGAGGAAGATTGTCACTGAGCTAACATCTGTGCCAATCTTCCTCTATTTCTTCTGGGATGTCCCCATAGCATGACTTGACAAGCAGTGCTAGGTCTGTGCCCAGGATCCAAACCTGCAAACCTGGGGCCACCAAAGCGGAGCGCATGAACTTAACTACTACACCACCGGGCTGGCCCCTCTGATGCTTTTTAAATTGACCAAGGGGCCTGAATATAACATAAAACAGAAGATTGATATTGAAGTTGCTATTGTTAATTTTTTTCGTGGCTTATGGAATATGATGACTTTCCTATGTCAAAGACAAATGATAAATCACTTCACTTTGGGTATTTATATACCCAAAACGATGGGTATTTTCCTTATAACCTTTGATTTCCACTATAAAAAAGAAAAAAGGCCAGCTTGAGATGCTATTTTCCAGCTAGATTTTAACTTAGATTGCCAAGAAATGTGAGGAAGTGATCTCTTCATGAAGAAACGACTCCATTGACAATTCTCTGGCTTTTGTCAGTCAACTGGGGAACTAAACACCAAATGGGGAATAAACAGAATTCCTATGGCTGTAAATTTCAACAAGAAATGGGAACAGAATAGACATGGAACATTTACCTTAAAGTGTCACTATTCTAGCATTACTTCTCTTCAAGGTGTGAAAGATGACCATCTTCTTAGATGGTAGTCAAATGAACATTTTTATAGGTTTTCCAAGACAATGGAGCAAAAGCAAGCTTCCAGCTGTTATGCCCGAAAATGGCTCATACAATACAAATATGCAATTCAAGATAGCTAATGAGAGAAGAATGATTCTGCAATGGCACTATCAAAGATGAAAGTTCCAGGAACTTCAGACTTTTACTGCACAAGAGATATTGTCAAAATTGACTCTTTAAATTTGTATGACTAGATCTCTCTACAAATGACCTGTTTTACGAGACCACATCCCTCTGTCTTTAAAACTGTGCAACCTACATTGAACCTACAGTATCATCTTGTCTTTGACTCTCACTGGCTTCGGGACACAAATTAGGACTCAAAAGTATATTCACCATGTGCATGTTAGAACTTCTCGCTACCCTCATATACCAACCAAATGGGTTTCTGAATAAATCTATCACAATGAATAAATAAAAGGGGCATGAAGTACAGATTTGATACGTGCCAGGGAGTGTGATGTGAAAGGCAACTGTGTTCTTGATGGCCACGTACCACTGGAGGGAATGCTCATCCTGGAGATATACAAAGACTCAGCGATGGAGAGCCCAAGAGTTGGCAATAAAAGAAAAACTAGCCCTTGTAGGCCAACTAGACCCTTGTAGGGGTGCCTCCTACCTTTAGAGCATGCTGAAGAGCTTTCAGCAGATCAGAGTTAATGAGGAGGAGAGAACAAGTAAGTCTACAATATGCACCTACCATGTGAATATGCCCATCAGGGTGCCTCATGTTAGTAAAATATAAATTGTCCAACTTGGCCTCGATGATGGGTTAGTTATATAACAGATTTATCTCAACTGTAATTGCTGTAATAAACATCAAGTATTTTGGTCGCAGAATTACAGAGACCAAACTCTGCAATAAAGCCTATTTTCACCCACAACACAGAGAAGAAGTCTAGCAGGTCCTCCGATGTAGCAGGGTGGTTAAATTGAAAAGACCCTTTCCTCCTCCTCTGCCTCACTCCACTCTGCTCACTAAATAGTTGTCATGGAAATAGACATAGAGTGTGCATTTCTACTCATCAGATAATATAGGTACCTAAGGCAAGTTCCAGTAACTGCCTGTGCCCCTACTATGATTGTTTCTGTTCTGATTCTATATATTTTAGAGATATATAATCACAGTAACATAACTCATCGGAATATGGTTTGGGATGCCCAGGTCATCTCCAGCACACATGAATCTAGTGTACAAATGACATCCTACACCGGTTCCTACTAGATCAGAGGATTCTTTGCTCCTTTCTGACCTTCCCACCTCCTGTGCAGGTCACACTACTCCCTGAAACTGCTATTGCCTCTGCCTCTGAGCAGCTTTTCACTTGGGCTGGCAACATGTCTGTTAAAAGAAGTAGTATCTTCAACATCATCACCACCAGTATCTCCCAGATGGGAAGTGCTTATTGACCAAGCATGCGCAAGGCCTCACACAACTCTTTAAGGGAGGTATTGTCCTTCCCATTTTGCAAATGAGGAAACTAAGTCTCAGAGAAGCTAACTCACAAGGGAGGAAGAGGAAATAAAAGACAAACTCCCCACCACTACCCAGGGCAGGTAGATTTATTTATTTTTTTTAAAGATTGGCACCTGAGCTAACATCTGTGGTCAATCTTCTTTTTTTGTCTTCTTCTCTCCAAAGTCCCCCAGTACATAGTTGTATATTCTAGTTGTAGGTCCTTCTGGTTGTGCTATGTGGGACGCCACCTCAGCATGGCTTGATGAGCAGTGCCAGGTCTGCGCCCAGGATCTGAACTCACGTAACCCTGGGCCACCGAAGCAGAGCACGCAAACTTAGCCACTCGGCCACCAGGCCAGCCCCTGGTAGATTTCTTTAATTGAGTCCTATCTACATTTTCTCTTGTTCTCTCCTTTTCAGAACCTCTATTCTGGTTCTCATTTGTCCCAGTTGCAAGGACAAAATTCTCAGAAGAATAAGTATGACTTCTAGTGTTTCTTTGTAAGAAAGCAGTCACTTTGGCCTATGGTGTAAATGCGCGTGGCCACTGTCTTTCCTTTTGTACTACGAGTATAAGAAAGAGAAGAGGACATAGTGAAAGAGAAGACAGAAAAAAATACTCGAGTGTCTTAATGGGCTGTCCCTCTGATATGAAAATGGAATTTTTTTTTTATTTAGATGCTATTCACCCATGCCTTCTTTGTGCTTGGAACTATGCTTGGTGATTAACATAAACTTCTCCACACTATTCTCACCACAATCTATAAAGCAACTATTCCTGGCCCCATCCTATAGATGAAGCTCAAAAAGGTTAGGCAACCTGTCCAAGCACAGCTAATAAGCAGCAGAGCTGGAATTTAAAACCCAGCTCTGTCTACAAATCAGCAAGAAAAAGACAAACAACTCAATTAAAAGGAAAAACGGGAAAAGACTTGGACAGGAACTTCACAAAAAAGGATATCCAAATAGACAATAAGCATTAGAAAAGGTGCTCACTATCATTCTACGCCAGGAAAATGCAAATTAAAATCGTAATGAGATACTACCCTACATCCACCAGGATGATGCAAAATCAACAAGACTGACAATAGTGAATGTTGGTGAGGATGTGGAGCAATTGGAACTCACGCACAGTGTAGGTGTGAGTGCAAATTGGTGCAATCACTTTGGAAACTGTTTGGCACTATCTGTTACAGCTCAACATATGCCTCCCCTGTGGTACAGCAATCCTACTCCCAGGTGGGAATTGAGTACATCTGTCCACTTGTCTAAGAATGTTCTTAGCATTAGCTAAAAGCTGGAGACAATTCAAATCAGCAGAAGAATGGATAAATAGTTCATGGTATATTCATACAATGTAAGACGACAAAGCAATAAAAAAAAAGGTCAAACTGCTCTACATGCAAACAATATCGAAGAATCTCACAGAAGTAATGTTAGCAGAAGTTAGGAAAAAAGAATACCTATTGTATGATTTCATTTATATGAAATTCAAGAACATGCAAAATTAATCTAGGGTGTAGTCAGAATCATGGTTACCTCTGGGAGGGAGGGGAAGTATTCAATGGAAGGAGACAAGAGAGAGCCTGCTAGAATGCTCAAAGTGTTGTGTGTATTGATCTGGGTAATGGTTATATGAATGTACATGTGTGTACGTGTATATGCTTGCTTGTGCAGGTGTGTGTGTAGAAATTCATTAAGCTATGCATTCAAGATTTATATAACTTATTATATGTATTTTATACCTTAATTAAAAAAAATTGGGTTCTCTTAGAACCCAAATGTGCCTAGCTCCTGTTAACTGTCATAACTGTTATGCTACACTGCCAGAGTCTGGAACAAGGGGAAGAAATGGATCAGTCTGTAGTGGAAGGAAAGGAAAGAAAGAGAAAGGGAAGGAAATGGAGGGAGGGAAGGAGAGTAGGAGGGAGGAAATAAAGGAAGGGAGAAAGAAGGTTGATGTGCCAGGCCAGGCCTCTAAAGCATATAATATGAATTCAGAACAAAACAACAAGTATTACATCAACAAGTTATTTTTTTTCAACTACTCAATGTTCCTCAGAGACACCATATTTTTTAGTTATATCTGACAGTTTGTTTCTTAATTTGTAAATGATCCACATCTACAGGGAACTAAGAAGGCACAAAATTCCTTCACAAGATCCCAGACTGCGGTGGATTTGCCTGGAGTGTCTAATTTAACGTAATGCAGGATGCTGAATGCCCACCTTTCAAAAGGTGGCCAATGGGAGGACCAGACTGAGCAGCAAACATGAAATTCAATCAAACCTGCATTAGCCACAAAATTCTATCCACTGGGGAAAAAAACACGAAGATCTCCAGAATTGGCAGCAGCCACACAGGCAACACTGTCAGAACTTAGGCTGAATTTCCTTTGAGAGATGGAAATAAGAAATGTGTAACCCTCAAATCAACTGACGATGAAAACTAGAATACAGCAGTTGTAACTCCTAACAATCCTGTAAGGTCTGCCTGTAATGATCCTATCTTATGAGATGGGAAAGGAGAAAAATGTCAAGTTCATCTATGTACAGCAATGATTAGAAAGCCAAAGTAATAAATCTTTGACACGTCAGCAGCTTGCTGACCTTGAAAATGACTTCTTTTCTAGTATCACCAAATTTTGTCTCACTTTTCAAAGCAAAGCACTTAAGACAACAGTATTGCCCCACTTCTAACAGACAGGTCATGAGAGAGGAGAAACACCCCACTGGAAATATGGTAACTTCAGAAGAAATGGCCCAAAGAATACAGTTTTCCTTCTTATGACAGGAATGATGAGATGTACAATGAGAGGGATGTGCCCTGGGAAGACTGGGGTTCCAGTAGGGCCCATCTTGCTTGTTTTGATAGTCCCTAGCTAACTGTACCTACCCTGCTTAGGCTTCGTCCTTTAACAAGCAACTGAACCTGGATCTGAAACAGCCAAGCGCTGGTCCGAAGGAGTCATCATCGCATTGCGTCCCACACAGACTGAGGTTGCTGAGGAGGGGAAGGGGCAAGAAGGTCACTTGACCCAGGTCTCCTGTTCATGAAGGGCCTCAAATTTAGACTTTTGTTGTTCTCTTCAAATAAAGTTATATCTACAGTTACAAAGATACACTAAAAGGAATGAAAGATATTTAAACTTGGGGTCTATTGTTAGATAACACTGCCTTTAGCGTACCTTGAATTAATATTTTACACATCTTGCAATTAGTGAATAGCACAATTAAACTGCATTGCTATGTGTATGTTAAAAGCATTAATTAAATGCGAACATTAAAACCATGTCCTCACTTTTGCTTCAGCATTGGTTTTTGTTGTTGTTTTTAAATATTTCAGGGGACTCAAAAACAGAAGTGGTCACTCAATGCCTAAGAGGTCCTAAGGAGTGGGCACCATCCGTAGGACTACATTATCTTGGGACTGGGCCTTGGAGATTAGGATGCTTAATGTGCCTTTCATACCCCCTAATAAACAGATTCCTTTTTAAAGAGGAATTAGACCTACAGATATTAAGTAGAGTCACTTGCCCAAGGTCACACGAGTAGATGTTTCCCAATTTCCCCTGGGAAAGAGGTTCCACTGCATTTTCTTTTGCCTTTCCTTTGGTGTTTATTTCACTTCCTGGTCACATTGATTGATTGGTCTCAAGACTAGGCTTGGTGCCCATTCTTGTACATCATATAGTCCTGGGCTCAACCCATGATGGGATTTACCTCACTCTGTTATACCTCCCTCTTGTGTGTCCTCCCCACTATACTGGGAACTCCCTGAGAGCAGGAAATGTAACAGCTTACCCCTAAATGCTGAACAGCTAATACTGTGACCAGCTCACAGTGGTGTTCAATACGTGTTTGTTGAATGGACAGATAAATCAAATAAGTGAAGAAGAGCTGGATGAGTAGATGGATCAACTGATTGATGGAAGGAAAAATGAAAGTAATAACAGTTACTACCCAATAAGATCCAATTTTAGTACTGTCTCCATCATTTAACTAGCTGAATCAAGAATGGAGAGACCTTGTAACTGGATTGGATTAGGCTTCTGGTGATCAAGGATCCAAAGGATATTATCCTCATTGGAGTAAGGCACCACTTCACCATATTTCCACAGTTGAGATACGTACCTCCCAAATGAATGGCGATTTGATTCTCTTATAGGCTTAATGTCTAGCTGAGTATCTGCTACTGGAACTCAGCCACTCCATAAAGCTGTACAGTCAGGGTGCTGCCCACCACCAAAGGTACCATTCACATAGATTATAAACTGAATAGTGCCCCCTGGAGTTGTATAATGTGGTGGCATTGAGAGAATCTAAGAGTGGGAAGTAAATGTATTGGAGATAATAACAAAAGACATGGCTCCCCTCACCCAAGAAAAGGAATATGTTTAACTAGTGATTCTTTTTCCCTTTTTGTCCCCCAGATTTTCTCTAGAGCTATAGGCAGTATAGAGCAGTAGGCAGTAGGCACTGCCTAGAGCAGTAGGCAGTGTGAGCCACTGGTTAAGAGGGAAACTTCTAGGGGCTGGCCCCATGGCGTAGTGGTTAAATTCGGCACACTCTACTTCAGCAGCCCAGGTTCGCAGGCTTGGATCCTGGGCGCAGACCTATACCACTTGTCAGCCATGCTGTGGCAGTAACCCACATATAAAATAGAGGAAGATTGGCACAGATGTTAGCTCAGGACAACTATTCCTCAGAAAAAGAAAAAAAATAAAAAAAAAAAAAGAGGGAAACTTCTGGAACAACAGCATAGCTTTACTGCTTATTAGCTGTGAAATCTTGAGCAAGTTATTTTTTTTGTTCCTCAGTTTCCTTGAACATGGAAAGTAATAGCATCTACATCAAAGACTATTGTGAGGATGAAAAGAGTTATTACGCTAATATAGAATAAAACCTAGCACATGGCAAGTGCTCAATATGTGTTCATAATGATAATTGTTATTTTTTATATTCATCTAGAATCCCATTAGCAGATATTTAGGATCCATTTAAAATAATTTTCCTAACTTATATTCTAAATATATTCAGTATGTATATATGTATCTATACATATAGATGACGCATACACAGTCTGAGCAAACAAAATGTAGTGGTTCCTAGTGGGAGCTTGAGTATCCATCTTGACTGCCTAGGTTCCCATCCTATTCCACAGTTGTGAGTCTAGTCACTTAACCTCACTAAGCCTCAGTTTCTCATCTGTAAATGAGAATAACTACTTACTTCATAGGATTTCTACAAGGATTACATGAGAAACTATAATTAAAACACTTAGCATATACTTGGTATTTCATGTTAGATTTTTATTTTCATGTGTGCACAATGTCTTTCAGGCTAGTCTCTCTCTATTTTAATTGACAGGATCTATCACAGTACCAACAAAATTTCAATTCTAGGCTAAAAACACTGATATCAATAAGGGGGAAAAACAAAAATACAACACATTTAATCCCCTTTTCCAAAAACTAAATTGGTTGCTTTTTAATTTTTTTTGGTTTGGTATGGGATTATCTTTAAAATACTTTATTGGGAAAGAATTTGAAACTTACAGAAAGTTGCTAGAATAAGAGTAGTAGAAAGAATGCTGTAATACTATTTACCTAGATTCACCTATTATTAACATTTTAACTCCTGGCTTGTTACTTGTTCTCTCTTTCCCTCTCCCAACACGTAATGTATTTTTAACCATTTTTAATGTTTTGTAGCCTTTCAAGAGTGAGTTGTGGTTACCATGGCCCTTTACCCCTAAATACATTAGAATGTATTTCCTAAAAATAGGGAGGTATAATTGGTTAATTTTAAATGCAATAGGAAGATATGTCACTGAGTGGTTAATAAGCCTACTTTATTCATATTATGGTTGAAATAACACAAGTGACATTTTCTTGCTGTTCAACTTTAAGGTAATCATTTGGGGTAGCTCATTTCATAAGGACCTTAGGTAAGCCCATCAGAGCATAATTGGTGAATTATCCTTACTTGGATCTTAGCATAAATGTACATAATCCATTAGAGAAGCCAGAAAATTTATTTGTGCATATTTTTATTGAACACATTTGATACAAGGAGATTTCTTTAAAAATATATTGTACTTCATTCTCTTGACTTAAATGATTCTCGGGAAGCTAAACTTTGGCAAAATATTTTCTTAAAAATAAATAATAGATGGTAAGGATACTGTGAAAACTTCCATGTCCCTACATAAATCGCTGTGGAAATTGCTTTATAATTGCAACAAATTTTGATGAATAATGTCAGCTAAAATTATAAAGCAATTAAATAAATTAACATGGCTGCCAAATAGATATATTAGTATCCTACACCCAGCCAAGGACTAATCCATATGTTATTAAGAGAAGACTCTTTTTTAAATTCAATATGTTAATTTAAAACAAGAGTCTTTAAGGTGACTGCACCCAGAGAAATAAACTAAGAGTTTGAACTCTTGGAGGCAGTTACAAGTGGGTTTGAGTCCGGGTCCCATCATTATTAAACTGTGCATCCTGGAATGAGCCATGTACCTAAGCTCTCCATACCTCAACGTCACACTCATAATACAGGGATAATAACACTTTGCCTCTCAGGGTTTGGAGAGGTTAAAAGAGACGAAACTTGTAAATCACTTAGCACAGTGCTTGGTAGATACAGTAAGCACTCAATGAATGGCAGATGTTATTATTAAGCAGTGAGGTTGGTCTAACATGTTTTCATAAGAAGATTATAAATTACATCAATTCTCATTAAACTTAACTCTAAAGTCCTAGGGCTTTCCCTTCTTCTACACCCCCCGAGAACCTAAGAACAAAGAACACCAGCCAAACCATGTTTATATGAATCCGTTAACAGACACATACAAATCAAGTCCAGTGTTAGGAGCTTTTTAAGTTTCCAGTTTTTCTTTCCTTTTTTCTCCAATATGACTCCAGCCACTTAGCAAATATACAGTGGAAATTATGGTTAACAATGTATAATAAGAAATACAAAGAAAAAGAACATTGGGGAATTAGCTGATGCTGGGAATATGCAGAGAATGTGCTGTTTCAAGCAGGCCTATTATTGGCAAAATCATCCAATTATTAATCCTCACTGTGTTCTCACCTGGCATTTAATGTTGGGTTGTTTCTCAACAAATGTTGGAAAATCTAAGTTGCTTGTTCCCCCCCAAAAAGAATTATATAAAGCGTCTATAAAGCGTAAAAAACACAATCATACAAATAAGGCCCAAAGCCTAATGAGAACTTGAAAAGAGAAAAGGAAGAATGCTGGGCTTGAGAAGTCATGTTAAAAAGGGATGGGAAAGGGGGAAAGGAAGAAAGAAGCTTGATCTAAATAGAGGACCTTTAACTCATGAAGTGCCATGCTCACTACTCAGTGCTTAGGTACTTCCAACAAATGTCAATAAAGGTAAGGAGTAAATGGAGCCCCAGAAAGCCTGAGTTACTGCCCAAGCCAACAGAATGGCTAAGCAGTAGAAACTACCAGCCTCTCCAGTCCGCCATACCTGAAAACCCATCACACCTGAATGTTCTAGCCCCAAGGAGAAGAGGAAGTGTTTGATTCAGGAATGTCCAAGTCCTTCTATGAACTCACCGATGGGGTAACCCCCTTCTCCTTGGTAAGAAGTAACAGATACCACACTAGTGGCTTCAGTGCTCCTAGGGGCACTGTAGAAATGAGAAGTGCTGTTTTGTTTTGGGTTGACCCTGATGGGGTGTGCTCCTGACATTTATCAGGTGGGTGTTACCAGAAGAACCAAGAATCTTCCTACTTCCCTCAAGACCTTTCAATGCCCCACCAGACATTCACATGGATGAAAATTTGTTTATAGTTATCTGAGCCCAGACTCAACTCCAAATTACATCTAAACAAAAAGTATTTTATTCTAATCCCATTATTTTTTCATTTGATACAAAACTCCTTACTAGACTTTTGTGTTACTTGGTGAAACACAAACCATATTCCCAGCTTATAGTTGGTGGACTAGGAAATTATGTATAGGAAGAGATACAGCAGGGGCTGGCCCCGTGGCCCAGTGGTTAAGTTCGCGCGCTCCGCTGCAAGCGGCCCAGTGTTTTGTTGGTTCGAATCCTGGGCGCGGACATGGCACTGCTCATCAAACCACGCTGAGGCAGCGTCCCACATGCCACAACTAGAAGACCCACAACGAAGAATATACAACTATGTACTGGGGAGCTTTGGGGAGAAAAAGGAAAAAATAAAATCTTTAAAAAAAAAAAAAAAGAAGAGATACAGCAAGCAAAGGGGAAAATCCCCTTAATACGGAAAATCTTGTATTTAAAGTGTTTTCTAGTTATATAATACTGTGTTAAACACTATAAAAAGTACAAAAATAATTCAAAAGCCTAAGAATTCATCCCTACCCAAGAACACGCTTTGTTGCCAAGACATCCCATTATATAGGGTGTTTCTAGCAGCACCACATTTAAAGTCATCTGTTAAAACAACATATTATGTAGGATGGAGAACCCTATACCACAATAGGAACCACTCACTTCTTTGTTCTCATTCTTGGCTTCTTTAAGGACAACCCAAGAGGAAACCAATGCAGAACAAATAAGTTTTGATGGAGAAGGAAGGAAAGGTCAGGGGAAGGCAGTAAGTGGATGGGTCAGCACGTAGAAGTCCCCAGACCACAGACAAACCAAGGGGCACATGGGAAAATACTGTATTCATGCGTAGAAGGGAAGGGGAGAGAGAGTTGAGAACTGATGGAGAAGTGATGAGACAAATACTGATTGCATTATAGGCAACAAACATTTGTGATTGAATAGAAAAGAGGCAAGGATTAGGAGCCCAATGGGCTCAAGTTCAGATCATTAATAGTCTGTGTGTCCTCGATGAGGCCAGAGTCCGAGACAACATATATACGAGCATCACGGGAGGGTACCTAGTACACAGTAAGAATCCAAAAACTAGAGAACTATTATTATTGTTACTTCACAGTTCTGCAAAAGGCTAGGCTTTTTTTTTCTTTTTTCTTTTAACAGGCTAGGCTTTTTTTTTTATTGAGTTAATGATAGGTTACAATCTTGTGAAATTTCAGTCGTACATTAATGTTTGTCATTCGTGTTGTAGGTGCACCACTTCACCCTTTGTGCCCACCCCCCACACCACCTTTCCCCTGGTAGCCGCTAATCTGTTCTCTTTGTCCACATTTTTAAATTCCTCATATGAGTGGAGTCATACAGAGATTGTCCTTCTCTAACTGGCTTATTTCACTTAACATAATTCCCTCAAGGTCCATCCATGTTATTGCAAATGGGACGATTTTGTTCTGTTTTACAGCTGAGTAGTATTCCATTGTATATATATACCACATCTTCTTAATCCATTCATCTGTTGATGGGCACTTAGGTTGCTTCCATGTCTTGGCTATTGTAAATAATGCTGCAATGAACATTGGGGTGCATAGGACTTTTGGAATTGCTGACTTCAAGATCTTTGGATAGATACCCAGTAGTGGAATAGCTGGGTCATGTGGTAGTTCTATTTTTAATTTTTTGAGGAATCTCCATACTGTTTTCCATAGTGGCTGCACTAGTTTGCATTCCCACCAGCAGTGTATGAGGGTTCCTTTTTCTCCGCAACCTCTCCAACATTTGTTACTATTAGTTTTAGATATTTTTGTCATTCTAACGGGTGTAAGGTGATATCTTAGTGTAGTTTTGATTTGCATTTCCCAGATGATCAGCGATGATGAGCATCTTTTCATGTGCCTATTGGCCATCAGTATATCTTCTTTGGAAAAATGTCTGTTCATGTCTCCAGCCCATTCTTTGATTGGGTTGTTTGATGTTTTGTCATTGAGTTGTGAGAGTTCTTTATATATCATGGATATTAAGCCTTTGTCAGATATATGACTTGCAAATATTTTTTCCCAGTTAGTGGGTTGTTTTTTTGTTTCAATCCTGTTTTCTTTTGCCTTGAAGAAGCTCTTTAGTCTGATGAAGTCCCATTTGTTTATTCTTTCTATTGTTTCCCTTCTCTGAGAAGGCATGGTGTCTGAAAAGATCCTTTTAATACTGATGGCAAAGAGTGTACTGCCTACATTTTCTTCCAGAAGTCTTATGGTTTCAGGTCTCACCTTTAGGTCTTTGATCCATTTTGAGTTTATTTTGGTGAATGGTGAAAAAGAATGGTCAATTTTCATTCTTTTACATGTGGCTTTCCAGTTTTCCCAGCACCATTTGTTGAAAAGACTTTCTTTTCTCCATTGTATGCCCTCAGCTCCTTTGTCAAAGATAAGCTGTCCATAGATGTGTGGTTTTATTTCTGGGCTTTCAATTCTGCTCCATTGATATGTGCACCTGTTTTTGTACCAGTACCATGCTGTTTTGATTACTGTAGCTTTGTAGTATGTTTTGAAGTCAGGGATTGTGATGACTCCTGTTTTGTTCTTTTTTCTCAGGACTGCTTTAGCAATTCGGGGTCTTTTGTTGCCCCATATGAATTTTAGGATTCTTTGTTCTAATTCTGTGAAGAATGTCATTGGGATTCTGATTGGAATAGCATTGAATCTGTAGATTGCTTTAGGTAGAACGGACATTTTAACTATGTTTATTCTTCCAATCCATGTACATGGAATGTCTTTCCATCTCCTTATGTTGTCGTCCAATTCTCTCAGAAAGGCCTTGTGATTTTCATTATATAGGTCCTTCACTTCCTTAGTTAAATTTACCCCAAGGTGTTTTATTCTTTTTGTTGCGATTGTGAATGGTATTGTGTTCTTGAGTACTTTTTCTGTTAGTTCATTGTTAGAATATAGAAATGCTACTGATTTATGCAAAGTTATTTTATACCCTGCAACTTTGCTGTAGTTGTTGATTACTTCTAAGAGTTTTCCATTGGATTCTTTGGGGTTTTCTCTATATAAGATCATGTCGTTTGCAAACAGTGAGAGTTTCACTTCTTCCCTCCCTATTTGCATTCCTTTTATTCCTTTTTCTTGCCTGATTGCTCTGGCCAGGACCTCCAGTACTATGTTAAATAAGAGTGGTGACAGAGGGCATCCTTGTCTCGTTCCTGTTTTCAGGGGGATGGCACTCAGTTTTTGCCCATTGAGTATGGTGTTGGCTGTGGGTTTGTCATATATGGCCTTTATTATGTTGAGGTAGTTCCCTTCTATGCCCATTTTGTTCAGAGTTTTTATCATTAATGTCTGTTGGATCTTGTCAAATCCTTTCTCTGCATCTATTGAGATGATCATGTGGTTTTTATTCCTCAGTTTGTTGATGTGGTGTATCACGTTGATTGATTTGCGGATGTTGAACCATCCCTGTGTCCCTGGTATGAATCCCACCTGATCATGATGTATGATCCTTTTGATGAATTGCTGAATTCTGGTTGCCAAAATTTTGTTTAGAATTTTTGCATCTATGTTCATCAGTGATATGGGCCTGTAGTTCTCTTTTTTCGTGGTGTCCTTGTCAGGATTTGGTAGCAGCGTGATGTTGGCCTCATTGAATGTGTTAGGAAGTGTTCCAGCCTGCCTAATTTTTTGGAATAGCTTGAAAAGGATAGGTATTAAGTCATCTCTGAAAGCTTGGTAGAATTCCCCAGGAAAGCCCTCTGGTCCTGGGGTTTTATTCTTTGGGATGTTTTTGATTGCTGTTTCAATCTCTTTCCTTGTGATTGGTCTGTTCAAATTGTCTGCTTCTTCGTGAGTGAGCTTTGGGAGATTGTAAGAGTCCAAGAATTTATCCATTTCCTCTAGGTTATCCATTTTGTTGGCATATAGTTTTTCGTAGTATTCTCTTATAGTTCATTGTATTTCTGCAGAGTCTGTTGTTATTTCGCCTCTTTCATTTCTGATTTTGTTTATTTGAGCTTTCTCCCTTTTTTTCTTTGTAAGTCTGGCTAGGGGTTTCTCAATTTTATTTATCTTCTCAAAGAACCAGCTCTTTGTTTCATTGATCCTTTCTACCACCTTTTTCATTTCAATAGCATTTATTTCTGCTCTGATTTTTATTATTTCTCTCCTTCTGCTGACTTTGGGCTTTACTTGTTCTTCTTTCTCTAGTTCAGTTAGGTGTAGTTTAAGATTACTTATTTGGGATTTTTCTTGTTTGTTAAGATGTGCCTGTATTGTGATGAATTTTCCTCTTAATACAGCTTTTACTGTATCCCATATGAGTTGGTATGGCATGTTATCATTTTCATTTGTTTCCAGGTATTTTTTGATTTCTTCTTTAATTTCTTCAATGATTCATTGCTTGTTCAGTAGCGTATTGTTTAGTCTCCACATCCTTGTGCCTTTCTTGGCTTTTTTCTTGTAATTAATTTTTAGCCTTACAGCATTATGATTGGAGAAGATGCTTGTTATTATTTCAATTTTTTTAAATTTGTAGAGGCTTGCCTTGTTTCCCAACATATGGTCTATCCTTGAGAATGTTCCATGTGCACTTGAGAAGAATGTGTATTCTACTGTTTTAGCATGAAGTGATCTATATATGTCTATTAAATCCAATTGTTTTACTGTTTCGTTTAGCTCCACTATTTCCTTGTTGATTTTCTGTCTGGATGATCTGTCCATTGATGTGAGTCAGGTATTGAGGTCCCCTTCTATTACTGTGTTGTTTTTAACATCTTCCTTTAGGTCTGTTAATAGTTGCTTTATGAACTTTGGTGCTCCTATGTTGGGTGCATAGATATTTATAAGCATTATTTCTTCTTGATGAAGTATCCCTTTGGTCATTATATATTGTTGCTCTGTGTCTCTCTTTACCTGCCTTATTTTGAAATCCGTTTTTTGTGATATAAGAATTGCAACACCTGCTTTCTTCTGCTTGCTATTAGCTTGAAGTGTTGTCCTCCACCCCTTCACTCTGATCCTGTGTTTGTCCTTGGAGCTGAGCTGTGTTTCCTGGAGGCAACAAATTGTTGGATCTTGTTCTTTAATCCATTTTGCCACTCGGTGTCTTTTTATTGGAGAGTCCAATCCATTTACATTGAGGGTGATTATTGATGCATGTGGACATAATGCTGTCAATCTGTTGCTCATTATCTCGATTTCCTGCATTACCTTTGTTTCTCGTCCTGTGTGCTTTAGCCTACCCATTGACTACTGCAATTTCTTATGCTGGGTTTCTCAGATTTTTCCTTATTTATGTTTTGTGGCTCTGTTCTGTTTTTTAGTTTAGTGGGTACCCTGAAGTTTGTATTTAGAATTTCATGTATAATATAGTCTATTCTCTGGTGGTCTCTTACTTACTTGGCCTAGACTAATTTAGTCCCTTTGTTCTTCCGCTCCTAAATTATTATTTTCATTTCTTATTCCAACTCGTGTTATGAGTTTGTAGTTAGAGTGATAAGATCATCTTTGCTTTGGTAGTTTCTTTACCTTTATCCTAATGCTATAGTTGAATATTTGATATCTTATTCTGGTTCTATCTATCTGTCTCCCTACTCTGTGGTTTGTGACCCCTTTCTCCCTTTTTTTTTGAGGTATGAGAGCCTTCTTGAGGATTGCTTGTAGTGGAGGACTTATGGTTACAAATTCCCTTAACTTTTGTTTATCTGGAAAAGATTTAATTTCTCCCCCATATCTGAAGGATATTCTTGCTGGACAGAGTATTCTTGGCTGAAGATTTTTATCTTTTAAAGTTTTGAATATGTCACTCCATTCTCTCCTAGCTTGTAAGGTTTCTGTAGAGAAATCCGCTGAAAGTCTGATAGGAGTTCCTTTGTAGGTTATTTTCTTCTGTCTTGCTGCCCTGAGTATTCTTTCTTTGTCTTTCATTTTTGCCATTTTTACTACTATATGCCTTGTAGTAGGTCTTTTTACATTGACAAATCTAGGAGATCTGAAAGCTTCCTCTACACACATTTCTCCCTCAATCCCTAGATTTGGGAATTTCTCTTCTATAACTTCATCAAGCACACTTTCTGCTCCATTTTCCTTTTCCACATTCTCAGGAATTCCTATGATCCTTAAATTCTTTCTCCTCATTGAATCTGCTATCTCTTGGAGATTTTCCTCATTCTTTTTAATTGTTAGTTCTCTTTCTTCCTCTGTCTGGAGCCATTCAGCCTGTCTATCTTCGATTATGCTAATTTGCTCCTCTATGGTGTCTACATGGGGATTCAGGGAATCCGTATTCTGTTTTATCTGGTCCATTGTTTTTCATCTCTAGTAATTCTGTTTTATTCTTCTTTATAACTTCAATCTCTTTTGTGAAGTAACTCCAGAACTCGTTGGCTTGTTTCTCTTTCTACCTCATTGAGTTTTTTGATTATAGCTACTCTGAACTCATTTTCACTTAGTTTACCTATTTCCATGTCCTCAGGACTTAATTCTGTGTTTTTATTGTTTTCCTTCTGGTCTGGAGCTTTCATAAATTGCTGAATGGTAGAGGAGCGGTTTTTACACATGATGGTAGAATTCGGTTGCAGTTACAGCCTGTTGCCTCTAGATGGGGGTCAAGGGCCCTGCGTTCTGGGCTCTCTGCCTTCCGGCAAGATGGCGGCACCCAGCACGGTTTTCCAGGGCGGGGAGGGGCAGTTTCTCTCACACACGATCTGGATTCAGATCAGCTCTGTTCTCTGGACTCCCGGGGCCCTGGCTTTATGGGGTCCCCACGCACAGAAGCTTTCCCCTGTCAGCAGGTTTCCACTGTACCAGCAGCAGGAGTCCTGTACAATCCCCCAGTCGTGCAGCCCCTCCCCCGTTCCTTCCTGCACCCACGGCAGCGATCCCCGTCTCTAGCGGAGGGAGCTAAGTTCTCTCCTACCCTGTTTCAGCTCCTCCAAGGCCGGCAGCAGCCTCTCCGTCCTCCGTCGTCTTGGTGCTGTAGGTCTCTGACATTCTGGCATTAGGTTTATTAGCTGAAATTCAGTTTTTCCAATCCTTTGTTGTAGTTTGGAGGGGAGAGAGTCCCAGGTCAGCTCACCCCGCCATTTTGCTCCACCTCCAAAAGCCAACAGGCTAGCCTTTTTAAAGGCCAAAGCAATCTTTTATTTTAGATAGCTCTTACTTTGGTCAGAAGACACGGGCAATAATCACAGGGAGAAAGTTTCCATCAACTTTTATCTGACCAAGAGGATCAATTTATGCTTTCAAAACATGTCTAGTGTATAAATTACGACCTGAAGCATTCTACTTGTGTCAAACACAACCTGAACATAGAGATGCACATTCCAGGAGAGGAGCAATTTTCCAACATCCAGTTCTTTATCTTGGCCTCTTGCTGATAAACTGGTCTAGTTCATATCATCAGCTCTAATTGCAGAACAGGTTGATTCTAGGCAAGCAGCACTGGAAACAGCTGTGCATAAGAGAAACTAATAGGTTCAAATAATTTCAAAGATAATTTATGTCCTTGACATCACAGTCACAACAATAAACAATGCCAACTGTTAGCAGATGCCAACATGCCTATTTGAATAGGGCACTTCTACAAATAAAGACCAGAATCATCTATGTTTACCACATCAAATTCAAATTTCCTTGTAGATCAAACATGTTTAATCCTTTTGTAAACTCCTTTAAGTCAATGATCAATGCCTCTTACACAGGTTACAATCATCTCAGTATCAGCGAGAGCCTTGATCAACAAAGTGTTAAGCTACAGAACAAAACTGACTTATCCTTTCCTCTTTCAGATGACTTTGCTTGAAAAGAAAGATAAGTTCCTGAGCGTTGCGCCCAGAGAAGACAGGAGGGATGGGAGGGGTGGTGTTCAGCATTCCAGAGAACCAGGACTCCTGGATGAGCTATATCTCTCTTTGACAGCAGCAGTATAGTAAATGACAAGCCCTGTCAGGTAACGCATTTATCTTCACGGAGAAAGCGGCCATTCCAAAGCAAGAATCTCAGATGTTGTCACATCAGCTAGGACGAGAAGTCATAAAGCAGAAAGCTACCATGGCAGGAGGTACAGCGCTATCTAGATTGTAATTAGGAGGAGCTGTGAATGGGCATAGCCACTCCAAGCTCATGGGAGCCTCGACTTTCTTCCTCTGCACTTGGATTACCAGCCAAGTAATCAGTGGAGCCTTTATCGGCCATCTCGGAGCTCAAGCCTCTGAGCTGCCTTTTATGCTGAAAGCTTCATGGCAAGAGCAGCCCTGCTGTTTCTCCCAAATGTTAAATACCCAAGAAAAAAAGATAACAAGAAAAACAAAGAGCACTTATATCCATTTCTTCATTTGTTCATTCATTCAACAATTATTTATTCTGTGGTCCAGGCACTAAGCTAGGTGTGGGCTGGTCACTGAGGTAGAGACAGTCCCCCAGCTGAGATTAGTTAGATTCTAACAGGACAGACAGACACACAGCAGGCACTGCAACCAGTCACAGTATGTGCTTGAAAGGGGTCAGAGAGGGTGACTCTGGGAGCAGTGAAGAGGGCAATGGGTCCAATCTATGGAGGCCTTTCTGGAGGAAGTGGCATCTGCGTTAAAGCTTAAAAGGCTGTGAACTGGTCAGATGGAAAGGTAGGGAAACAGGAAGAAATAGTATGTACCCAATTACAAGAAGATACCAGGTGCGTGTGGGGAATAGATAAAGTTCGTATGACTGAAGCACTGAGGGGGACAGGGTTGGGAATATAAACAGAATTTGAGGGGCAGGAGACAGGAATATTATCCAGATGCTTCCGAGGAATGAGAGAAGTGAGCAACATGGGTGACATTCATATGCATTTCAAATCCATTTATTTCAAGGTGGTTTTCCACAGGTATTCTAAGAAGAGATCAAATGAAAAATAAGACAAATTGAGATATCCCAAGAGAATCTTGTAATGATTTTTTAAAAGCTGAATAATCATTAAGCAATTATTAAAATTCTATTGTACATACCAGCAAGTTACTTGAAAATCAGAGAGAAAATATTTATTTTTAAGGTATGGTGCCTTACAGAGCCCCCACCCCAAGACATAAAACCTCATGATGTTAAAAAGCTAAAACTATAAAATTCAGTGGTGAGAAACTTTTTTCTTTTCTCTTTCACTCTCAGTGGTCCGTGTTACACTGCTTTAATCACACCACTTTTAATGACATCCAGCACAAAAATTAGAACTGCTTTAACCCTGACCATGCTACTTGCTAACTGTGTGACCCTAAGCGACCTATAACCTCTGAGCCTCTGGTTCCTCCTGTGGACCCATCTTGTAGGGTTGCTGGCAGTATTTGGGGAGGCAGTGCTTGAGGGAGGTATTTCTATTTCCATTTTACTGAAGAGTAAATGAGACTCATGGAGGCGCCATGACTTGCGCCAGGCACACAGCTACGGAACACCCTCAGGCTTCACACCAGGGCTTCTGACTCATTCCACATCTAGTTCTCTTTCCTGTCATAATTTTTCTTTTGGGTGGTGACTTTTCTATGGTAAATATAATTAAATTTCAACTACGATGACCTTTTTCACAAAGTAGAAATAATAAAGGTTTTTGAATGAAGGCAAAATAAAAGGGGAGTGGAGAAGAAGATGAAGTGTAGCAAAAATAGCCCTGGATGAGCACTATAAATGGGTGAATTGTACGGCGTGTGAATTATATCTCAATAAAGTCATTAAAAATAAAAAAAATTGAGGGGCTGGCCCCGTGGCCGAGTGGTTAAGTTCGCGCGCTCTGCTGCAGGCGGCCCAGTGTTTCGTTGGTTCGAGTCCTGGGCGCGGACATGGCACTGCTCGTCAGACCACGCTGAGGCAGCGTCCCACATGCCACAACTAGAAGAACCCACAACGAAGAATACACAACTATGTACCGGGGGGCTTTGGGGAGAAAAATGAAAAAATAAAATCTTTAAAAAAAAAAAAATTCATTGTCTTTAAAATAAATAAATAAATAAAATTGAAATAGCACTAGATGAGAAGTGAGTAACATGGTATTTAGAAGGGGTATGATTTCAAGGAAGTTACATTTATTGCTTCATTTCTTACCTGTAAAATAGGGACGCTACTACCTGCATTGTCTTTGCCAAGGAATTATAGCAAAATAGAATTCTACGTGGTACAATACATCATGGCGCTCATAAGGCTTTACTACACTCTGATGATACCAAAAAGAACTTGAGAACAAAGGGGTTTTCTTTGTTAACATCTAATGACACATGAGGCTCCTAAAATGTATAGGAAAAGAAGTCTACCCCAGCTCGCAAGCACCTGTTCATGAGGTCATCCCTTCTCAAAATACTGAAGTCACTGAAACAGCAGCAGCAGGAAGTTCTGGAAAATACAGATTACATGAGCTTGTTTCCCTGTGGCACAGTTACAGCATCATCGGGAGGATCCACTCTCCAAATCAAGGGCTTCCCAATGCATTAGCACGACAGGTTGGGAGGGACGTCTGGTTTACCAGTCACATGGGTCAAAGAATCAAAATAAACACAAATGTGGCTGGAGTCATCCAAGCCTATAACAGAATCCCAAGTCACCCCTGGTCTGCTCATGTTCAAAGGCGCACACGCTGCGCCAGACTCGGAAACAGACCGCTTCTGAATTTCCTTCTCATTTTATGAAGCAAACGTAAAATAAAATGTTACTTGTTTTCTCTTGCAGTAGGAAGACCATTTCCACATTCCAAGTTCCTGACTGACTGGCTTCACAGAAATGAAACATCAATACCAAAAGCTTTACACAAGCAAAGACAAAACATGATTTTCCACTGTTTTTAAAAGGCTGAGGTCATTTTTGCCCCATTTCCTACATAGTGGTAAGCTTAAAATCAAGCCATTTAGCTTGCAGTCAGGTCCAATAAATCAGTGGAAAAAATAAATGGGAAAGCATGCCAAAATGTAACCATAGTAACACCACAGATGCGTCAAGAAATGCTGTGCTCATTTACTTCATTCCCCATTTCTTAAATTGGAATCTAAGTATGGGAAAAATTATACAGAGAACAATCATGATTCTGCAGTTACTGAATTCTGCAAAATTGCATTCAACCTGCTGGACTAGAAGTAGAGAGGCAGCTATGGTATAGCTACAGAAACAGGCCCGGAAGGCTTAAGAGTCCAAAAGACCTGGATCTGCCACTTCTTAGTTTCTTGATCTTCCTGTGACTCTGTTTCCTCACCTGTAAAATGGGTATTAAAAATCCCAACCTTGGGGCTGGCCTGGTGGTATAGTGGTTAAGTTTGCGTGCTCTGCTTTGGCAGCCTGGGATTCACAGGTTCAGATCCTGGGCATGGACCAAGCACTGCTCATCAAGATTGGCAACAGATGTTAGCTCAGGGCCAATCTTCCTCACACACACACATAAAAAAATCCCAACTTAAAAACACGTAAAAAAATCCCAAGAAGAGTTATTCTAAGAGTAAAACCAGTGAGTATATCAGAGGCAAGGCAACAGTGGACTTAGGAGGCCTAAAGCCCTGGTCACCTTCAGCCTTGTTTTGATGGGTGTACTTTAGTGCCTTGGTTTCTTGATCTATAAAAACAGAATAACTCCTACCTCACTCAGGTGACTAACATTAGGAGTAATTATTAATCCAAGTGTAAGAAATTATGATCAGGATATCATTAGTGTTATAGTTTTCAATTCAAATGCTGAAAGACCAAAAGAAGTGAGGGCCAGAGATTCACATTAATATTATCACACATTTTCTCTGTGAAATGCAGCTCTGCCACTCAGCAGAAAGAGGCAACCCTGGGCACTAACCCAAGTTACTTGCAGTCAACCTCTCTTCCTCTTGGCACCTTGGTCTTATTAATAAGTAAAATGGAGGGTAGGGGGCTATGTTAGAATATGATCTCTAAGGGTCCCAGTCTAGACTTACAGTCTAAGTCCTTGCAGATCTATTGCATGCCTTGGATTAGTTCTGTTTATTATCTTGGACTACTATCAGAAAACATCAGCACTTTAGCACATCGCTAGCAATATATTATTTTTTAAAGAAAAACATTTATAGCAAACAAATCACACCAATAAGCAGGGCACTTTGAACTTCAAATTATTCTTCCTTTCTTTTGCTGGTTAAAAAATGATACTTCTAAAAAAAGTGTTTAAACTTTGAAGGACAGGGTAGTAGCGAGGAGAAAAGAAAACTTCTAAGCAATAAAATCAGAATCATTCTTTCTTCTTATTTTGAATGAAATTAAACAATTGTATGTCTTCCCAGGATTCCTACCTTATGATTTAGCTGTATAGGAATGTAGTTTGGTAAAGCATAGTATCACTTCTCTACAACTGAGCTGCCAATTTATGTACCCCGAGGACCGACTGACTTCCTTCTTTCCCTTAACACGAAAACCTTGCTTCCATAGTCCCTCTGTTCTATGTCTTGCTTTCTCAGATTTGGTCTGATCTAATAGTTCTGGGGCGTTGGGTTTTTTTGTGTGTGTGTATGTGAGGGAGATTGGCCCTGAGCTAACATCTGTTGCCAATCTTCCTCTTTTTGCTTGAGGAAGATGTCACTGAGCTAACACCTGTGCCAATCTTCCTTTATTTTGTATGTGAGATGCTGCCACAGCATGGCTTGATGAGTGGAGTGTAGGTCCACACCCGAGATCTGAACCTGCAAACCCCAGGCCACTGAAGTGGCGCATGCAAACTTAACCACTACGCCACTGGGCCAGCCCCAGGGCTTTGGATTTTTTAATCTGTTCAAACAAAATTACACATGAAATCCTGGTTTATGAGTCTGATAAAGTTGGCTGAATGGAGAAGGAGGAGGAGGAAGAGAGTCCACTGAGACATTCCCTTTGCTGAGCGACTGTTAGGGACCCACTGACCTCCACAGAGGTCAGTCTGAAGGCCCCTGGCCTGGCAACTCCATTAATAACAATGGGTTAACATTTATGGAGGCTTACACCATGCCAATACTGTACAAAATGCATTTATGTACTTGATCCCATTTACTCCTCATAACAGTCCTATAATGTTAGTATGACTGAGATGTCCTTTTCACTGATTGGAAAACAGACCTTACAGAGGACAAATAATTTGCCCGGCATTACAAACTAAGAAGTGGCAGAGCTGGAACTCAAAAGCCAAGTAATTCATCTTGTGCTATGCTGATTGTCCCACTGTCGATTATGATTCCCTAGACTTACAGAGTCTCTAAGTGAGCAAGCCACCAAGTGTTCCAGAACCAGTTGTTGAGCTCTTCTTTATTCCCTCAACTTTTCCCCCACCCAGCCAGCAGTAAGATGCTCAAACTGGCTACTTACAAGGCACAGCATGGCGGTAAAGGTTGTCCCTTATGGTCTGCTGGAGCTCATGATCAGGAGACCCTTTCTGGAACCGCTGATTGAGAAAATGTCGCAGGTCCTTGTTCAGCTTTCCTCCTGCAGGAAATACATAAAACAGACAGAACGTATCAACGTCAGGGCTTCCTTAAGACGGAGCAGCCTGAGATCTGTGTGCAGGAAAGCCACATGAAGCCATTCTAGTCAGCCACTTCAGTCACTAGGAGGACTTATTTTAGGTTTCCCTCTGCAGGGGAAAAAGCAAGTAAGAATGTAATAAAGATAAAATGGTATTGAAATAGCATTAATTTGGGGGTCCCATTTCATATAATACTAGAAGGCTAAAATAACAAAGAATTTAAACTAGGCTATTACATTTAAAATATGTGCCATATACACTTGCAGATTCTATTAGCAAGAGAGTAAATGACTAAAACCTTAAAGAGGACAATCTAGCAATAGCTGACGAATTATAAAATGTTCTTTGCCCAGGGATCCAATTGGTAGAAATTTACCCTATGCATATACTTGCAAAAGTCTGCCAAAATCTCAGTCCTGTTTATTGCAGTATTTTTGTAACAGCAAATAAATAAAAATGAAAACAAAAAACTTGGAAACAATTACCAAGGATCAACTAAGTAAAGCATAGTTCACCCATCTAATAACTATTCTGTGAAAGCTAGATCTTCATGTGTTGATAATGTGGGAAAATATGTGGAATAGTGGATAGTGTCTGATCCCTTTTGTGTAAAAAGGAATAAAGAAAAGGAGAGACCATGTATTAATGGAAAGAATCATTATGGAAGGAAGAAAGCTTTAACAAGTTTCCTTTAGGGAAAAGGACTTGAGCTCGGGAAATAAAGGAGGAGATGTCATTCTTCATTACATAGACAGATAAAGATACATGTCTTACTATCCAGCGTTGATTTACAAACAGTAGATACATTGCCTTTTTTATTATTGTTGTTGTTCAAGCAATAATTACCTGGGTGAGTCTATGTGTTTCTGTCTTCATAATTCTCTACACTTAACAAAACAAAAGCTAAAAAAAATTATACTGTTACAAAAATGTGTCATAGAAAGGAGAAGGTAAGTAAATGTTTGTTTAGATTACAAACACAAATTATAGTCTATAGGATCAGCAGAAGGCTTGTAGATCAACCTAGCTAACATTCATTCTTAATGGAGAAAGATGCTTCAGTGACAGCTAAAAATAACAAGGCTAAGATTGTCCTTCCATTTTTAGACAAGATAAAAATTAGGTAAGAGCATTTGTAGCCTTAGAGAAACAACGCTGAAATGCCATATCCATGTGAGCCACAAAATTCATGTCTTCAGATGATAACTTCCCGATGGTCAAAAAGAGTAAATCATGAAGATGACAGGGATGGTTAACATGACGAAATGCCCTACCTAGGGCAGGAAACTACTGAATCTTATTCTAATATTATGTTCAAAACAAGATTTCCTGCTATAGTTGATCATTTTAAAATAGACTAACGAAATCTGATTTGAACTATTTTATTCTAGTTGTATTATACCCGCAGTTTCAAGTGGCCAAAAGGAAAATACCCATATTCAAGTCAATCTTAGGTGATTCAATAAACATTCAATTATTCATCAAATATTTATTGAATAAAGAAGACAAACACCTACACACTACACTCACTCCTCCCTAAAATGGACACAAGGTTTGAAGAGAGAGTTCACAAAAGAATATATACAACTGGCCATTAAGCACATGAAAAGATATTCAATGTCATTAATTATCAGAGGAAGCTAAACTAAAACCACAATAAGATCCCACTATGAACCTACTAGAATGGCAAAAATTAAAAAGACTGACCATATCAAGTGTTAGCAAGATTGTGGAGCAACAGGAACTTGTATACACTGCTAGTGCATACACCAGTGCTGGTGGTCTAGTGGTTAAGATTCGGAGCTCTCACCACCACAGCCCAGGTTTGCTCCCTGGTCAAGGAACAACACAAACCATCTGTCAGTTATACTGTGGCAGCTGCGTGTTGCTGTGATGCAAATACAAGCGGGGGCACCCATGGTGGACAAGTTATAGCAGAGCTTCCAGACTCAGACAGACTAGGAAGAAGGACCCGGCCACCCACTTCCCACTGGCCATGAAAACCCTATGAGAAGCAGTGGAGCACTGTCTGATACAGCATCAGAAGGCGAGGGGATGGTGCAAACAGACCAGGCAGGTTCCACTCTGCTGGACACAGGGTCGCTAGGAGTCAGAATCTACTCAACAGCACTAACAACAACAAGGTGGGGATATAAAGTAGTTCATCCTCTTGGGAAAACAATTTGGCAGTATCTTATAAAGTTAAACCTTCACTAACCAAATGACCCAACAATTCTATTCTTATTTACAAAAGAGAAATGAAAACAAGTCCACACACACATGCAAAAACACGTAGATGAATCTTCACAGCAACTTTAGTCATTATATAGTAGCCCAAAATTGGAAAGAACCCAAATGTCTATCAACAGGTGAATGAATAAACAAACTGTATTATATTCAAACAATAGGATGCTACACAACAATTAAAAGGAACAAACTAAAACATACAGTAATACTGATGAATCATAAACACATAATGCTAGGCAAAAGAAGCTAGACATAAAAGAGAACATACTGTATGATTCCATTTATTTAAAAAGTTTTAGGTCAGCCTAAATTAATCTATAGTGACAGAAAGCAGTTCAGTGGTTATCTGGGACTGAGGGTAGATAGAGACTGACTGCAAATGGGCACAAGGGAATTAAGATCTATGGAGTGTACCAATGTCAATTTCCTGGCTTTGCAATTGTACAATAGTTATGCAAGATGTTACCACTAGGGGAAACTGGGTGAAGGGTACATGGGACCTCTGTACTCTTTTTTACAACTTCCTGCATCCCTACAATGATTTTAAAATAGAAAGTTTTTTAAAAGGGAGAGCATAAGGGAACTTTCTGGAGGAGATACCAACAGAGCATATCTTGATTATGATAGTGGTAACACAGGGTTATACACTTGTCAAAACTTTCGGAATTCTACAGGTAAATGGGTGCATTTTAAAGTATGTAAATTATACTGTAATGAAATCTTCAAAAGTTTGAAATATACATAATTATTGAATGACTATGTGGTAGGCACTGTTCTAAATGCTTAGTTCTCAAATTCCATTAAAGTTGAACTGAAAGAAGAACAGAATAAATCCTGGTGTTAAGACATACAGGCCTGGGTTTAAATCCTGGCTCCACTGTTATTAGCAGGTGAGCCCAAGCACTTTGCTCAATCTCTCAACCTTACTTTTCTCACCTGCAAAAATAGAGCACTGAAATAACAGTAGCTCCATCACAAGATTGTTGTGAGGATTAAATGAGATTTGGACAGTGCTCAGCAAAGAGAAGGCACTCAATGAAAGACGGAAATTATCACATTAGAATTTAGAGGGGACAGTTTGAGGTGAGTGGGGAAAGAACTGAGGTTAGTCCAATGATGGACTGTTACTCGTTTTAAAAACGCACATAGACACAAAACCATTCTATTGTCTCACAAATAGTCAGAAACAAAATACAGACCTAGGGAAATTTGGATTACTGGATATTTCCAGAGTTTCTGGAAGCGAATAAAATTCTACTTGTGCTAACATGGTCTGGACATATGTAAACTGGTTAACAAACATTTTGGGTGTACTTAATATATTCCAGGCACTGTGCCAGAGTTGAAGTTCAGAAAATGAAACCAACTCGTAAATCACTGATATTAGTAGTCACACCCACCAACTGTACCTCTAGGCATAAGCACCGTGGAATTTGACCAAAAGGGTAACAATGTTTATCAGCAAAATCTCCATTGCCTAGAGTCTAGGGTTTTATCTATATTCTCCTTAGGAGACCACAGTTCAAGACATTAAAAAGACAATGACAGTTATCATTTAAGCTATGAGCAGCAAAGATGTCTATGGGATCCGAAGGTACTACTCGAGTCAAAAGCAAAATTTCAAGGAAGATTCAGGATATAGTTATCTCTTTATTCTATATCTAACATAGGTTCACACATCCTTATGGATCACAAGCAGCATGGATCAAGATAAACTATGGATTGGAAGGCATTCTTAAGACACAGACACTCTTGGTTTACACTTGAGCTTTACATTAAAACTAGCCAAGATAGCTAAAGTTTATGATCATCAAACTAAAACCGCTCTCAACTGCGGATGTGCAAAAGGGCAGGGTTAACAATGCTGCCGGTTAACATTTACTCTGTGTTCCGTGACATTTGTAAGCGAAAAGCCTCAACCTTCGCATTACATTAAGAATACTATACTTTTTGGCATCTAATCTCAAATTAATTGGCAATTATTCAGGGGACATGTCTATAAATCTTCTCCTAATTGTCAAGGGCAGTGAGCCAATGAAATAATAAGTTGCAAGAGAGAGTGTGTCACAGCATCTTCACTTTTTTTGAAATTTGAGATTTGTTTTGCAAATGGAAAAGAGAACATGGGTCAGGAATACGTGGAACTTTTTTCCAAGAAAAGGATTCAGAGCTTATTTTAAGACAATTTTATAATTTAAATGGGAAAAATGGAGCTTAGAATGTCCTAGACTTGTCATTATTTTTCATTTCCATATCTATATATCTGGAATTCTGTGTCTTTTAAACAACACATCTCTACTTTTTTTCATTTACCTTGGTTTACAGAAATTTAACCATGTCAATCAATGTAATTTTTGTTAATTATTTTAAAAGTTGTATAATATTCCATTTAAAAAATATACTGAAATTTATTTCCTCTTCATAATAAATTAGGCTATTTCCAATGTTTTTGACAATACAACCATGCTGCAGTAAATGTCACTGTCATGCCTTTTTCTTTTTTAAACAAATGTGTGGATTTTCTTTTCTTCTAGACTATCTCAACCTGGAAATGGACATAGATATCTTCAACTTACGTCAACATTGCTAAATTCTCCAAAATGGTGGTGCCAACTTACCTTTCCAACACCAGTTTTGGAGGTCCTGTTTCCCCACACTTGCTATTATTAGGGTATCGGGGTCCCCGAGACCACTCCCAGATTTGATGCCTCACTAGGAAGATTCACAGGACTCTGTATATAGTTGTACTTATAGCTATGATTTATTACCACAGAAGGGTACAAAGCAAAATCAGCAAAGAGAAAAGGCTAATGGGGCAACAAATGGGGCAAGCAAACCGGTAGAAGTTTCCAAGAGTCCTCTCCCAGTGGAGTCACACCTTTAATTCCCCATGCAACAAGTTGTGACAACACGTGTGAAATGTTGTCCACAAGGGAAGCTCATTAGACACTCCAGGCCCAAAGTTTTATTATGAGCTCGTCACATAGGCATGAAACAAAACTCCAGACTCTCAGAAGGAAAGTATAAACCACATCTTTTGCACGAACAGTTAAGGCTTAGTCAGCCACTCTTATCGTTTCTGGGAATGGAAAGAACCTTCCTGAAATGCAAGTTGCAAGATTCCGGCCAAGAGCCAACTTGGTAAGCAGGCCTTCAAACTAATAGTCATCAACTCTTTTCTGCACAATCTATCTTTTAAATATCTTCCTAATAAAGATAAAATGGTATCTTGGTGTTATACTCATTTACAATTATTGATTACTAGTGGAATCGAGGAATCTCTCTTTTTTTTTGTCTTTTATGTTTTCTCTTCCGTAACCTGCCAGTTTATATTCTTGGTGCATTTTCTGAACAAACTGTCTTGTTATTCTTGATGAGATTTTCTTTATATATTCTGGATATGATTCATTTATCAATTATTCATGTTGTAAATTTTGAATGTCATTACTTAAACATGAAATGATCCCCAAACATAATGGAATTGTGTTGTTTCTCCAACTTTTCCTCTCCCACGCTAGATAGTTTTCTGCCAGCTCAACCAGAAGCATCATTTTCCAAGTGATGGACTATTGGAGGAGTCTGCTTGGTCTGATCTCCACCTCCCAGGATTTAAATCCTAAGGGAGAATGCTAGTCAGGAGAAATAATCTTCATGGTCAAGAAACTAGGTTTCCAGAGAGAACATTTTTGAGTCCTCTGAAGTCATCCATTTCTGACCGAGAAGCCAAAACACAACTCTGTGTCATACGAGCTCCAGAACATCCACCCCTAGAAGGCAAATAATAGTGTTTCAGCACAACTAGAATTTAAACTTTAATACATATCAAATTTTCAGTGCCTAGGAAAACTTGCAAAAAGATATTAAAATAATCACACTTCCAGGTGATTCTGCTTTAGCACAGAATTTCTTCAAGGAATGATTATAGTTGCAGGAATGATATATTTATGAAGGCAACACAATGGTTTGTACTTCAGTGCAGTACGCTATTAAAGTAAAAGAATGTACCCTTTCAGCTGTTTAGATTTATAAAGGAGAGTTTTTTTCACACAAAATTATAAATTGAAATACAAATTAATTAGTTTTATAGTGGCTTACACTTAGAATCTGAAATACAGTGAAATGAGCTTTGTCTGAAAAACGTTTGTTATTTGTTTCTTTCTAATACATGTTTTCTAACATTTTTCTTACTGGAAAAAAAGTTAATTATTGAGGAGTTAGTGTTTAATGGGTACAGAGTTTCAGTTGAGAAAGAGGAAAAAGTTCTGGAGATGGATGGTGGTGATGGTTGCACAACAATGTGAATCTACTTAATGCCAGAGAACTGTACACTTAAAAACGGTTAAAATGGTAAATTTTGTTTTATGTATATTTTACCACAATAAAAAAGTAATATAGATTAACTACAGGATTTGAAAATTCACAAAAGTACAGCAAAGAAAGTTAACCTGTAAATTCATTTGTTATCACCAACATTTTGGTACTGGATATCCTGTGTATGCACACACTCACATATACACTTAGAACACACTTAGAGACTTGAGGACAGTCATTCACTCACTCAACAAATATTTATTAAGGCCCTCAGTCAGATACTCTGTGGGCACTGAAGATACAACACGACAACACAGAGTTCCTGCACAGGGACTGACACGCCTGTTTTAGGAAGGATGGATGTCGCTGGCCTCCAGGCAGAGGTAATTGTTAAGATGAGAACTGAAAGGAAGACAAGAAGCTGGTTAGCCCTGCAAGTGTGGGGGAAAGATCACCGTAGGCAGAGGGAACAGCACGTGCAAAAGTTTCGGAAGTAGACGAGAGGTTGGCCTGTTAGAGAAACAGCAGGAAGCTCAGGCAAGCGTGGCACAGAATGAGGTTAAAAAGAGAAGACGAGGCCAGATAACTTGGTGCGTTGCAGGCCAGGATAAGGAGTTTGCATTTTATCCTCTGCTCAGTGGGAACTACTGAAGGGATTTTGGTCAGGGAGGTGGAAAGGGCTGGTCTAAATTTTGAGATTAGCTTTGCAGCTGTGTATTGTCAACAGTAGAGGCAGGTGAAAGGATGAAGCCAAAGGAGCTGACTACACACGACCTGAAGTGGCCTGGACGAAGGAAATGGCTGGGAAAGGAGGCAGGAGGGGACTGAAAGGAGATAATTTAAAGCTGGAACTGATAGGGTTTGCCGACGTGATGGAGGAAGATGCTAAATGCAAGGGAGGAGTCAAAAATATAGTTTTAATAGCTACATAGTATTTTACCTTATCATTCCATCACAAACTATTTAACCATTACCAATTATTAAGCTCATGAATTGTTTCCACTGTGATTATCTTCCTTGTACAAAATCTCTATTTCTGATTATTTTCTCGAGATCCTTGAAGTGGAAATATTGGAACAAGAAGCACATAAAAATGTTTAAGCCTCTTGATACAAATTCCCTCCAAAAAATTGTATCAGCTTCTCTTTATCCAGCTTGATTTTAAATGGCTCCAGAGTAGCGGTGTTAATTTGTCATAATAGTATCAGTTTCATGTTAATAGACATTTAAATGTCTTCCCTTTTTATAAAAATTACTATAAACAATGCTATAATGAAAAACCTTGAATACGAATTTTTGCTGAAATTTCCTAGAAGAGGAATTGTAATGAGTAATAAACATTATATTTTAAAGATTCATGATATATATTGACAAACTGCTTTCGAGATAAGTTATACCAGTTTCTACTGAAGTCTGGAAGAAATACAATATCACTAACCTGACAATTACAGTATCAAAATGAGAATGATTTTTCCCCTTTTAACTTTGTGATTTTTAAAATTTTCCACCAATAATTCAAATCGATGGGACACTGTATTAGAGAAGCAACATGGATGATAAAACTAAGTTTCTTTTCATTTTGAGAAAATGTTGGTTCCAGTGAGAAAATTAATTTGGAGAATGGCCAGTTGAGAAACAATGAATGAATTCCATTATCATATGTATTTAAGTAAAAAAATAAAGACAAAGTAAACAACCCCTTGCTTCTAAAAAAAAACCCACACAAATTATGAATACTCAGTGTGCCAGTTCCTTATAGAATTACTTCCAAGCCACCTTCTCCCAAGCACTGGTCTAGATCAGGGGTCAGCAAATGTTTCTGTAAGGGCCTTGGGCCAGATAGTACACATTTTCCAGGTTTGGGAGCCCATCTGGACTCTGTCCAACTATTCAACTCTGCCTTTGTAGTATGCAAACAAGGTTCTTTTCCAGTGAAATTTTATTTATAGAAAGAGGCAGTGGAGTTGGCCCACAGGCCTTAGCATGCTAACTCCTGCCCTGGATGTTGGCCCATCATCCCCAGGTGAGCAATTCTCCTTATGCAATTCTTTGGGGAAAGATGGAGGGTATTCATTGTCTCCACGTTAGCCTAAGCTGCATCACCCAGAAACTTGTTGATGTGCAAATTATTGCTCCACCCAAGAGTTGCTGAATTAGAAACTCTGAGGGTGAGGTTCAACAATCCATGGTATAACAAGCCTTGCGGGTGATTCTAAGACATGCTGGAGTTTATGAACCAGGGGTCTGAGCCACAGCAAAGTCCCCTAACAAAATGTGGGGAGCTAGGCTCGGAGAATGAGCCTATTTCCTTATTTCTCATATATGTTCCCATCTCTCAAAAACCTTAAGTGCTGCCAATCCACGACTGCGCTAATAATAACACCTTATAATAAACAGGCACAGCACAAACGACTCCAGGCAGGTAGTACTTCATCAGACATGCGGAGATTGAATCCATCGCCTACTGGGACAAAGACAGTTGTTCTTTCAGTCATGTTTCTGCAGAACTTAAAGAAAAAGAAAAAGAAAAATGTGTGGTGTGTCTGCGCTGTGAAATAGAGGCTGCGGTGCAGATTTATGTATGCTGATGAACCTCTAGAAACTACTGTTTACATTTAACTCCCCACCTGGACAAGCACGAAACAGTTTGCTAGCACTTCAGGACACCACTTTATTATTATTTCCTGCCTGCCTTCTCTTTCTTTTCCTCCCGGTGAAACTATTTCTAACAAATTTCAATCCCACAGTGAGAAGAAACCGGAATTAAACACGGAAAGAAAAGCAAGGTTTAAACTCCATCATCTCTATTTTTTCATTATTTCCAGCTTTTTGTGCTTCTTATATTTATTCTAGATAGACTAGGATAGTAAATCTGTAAAATAAATAAATAAATAAAGATTTATATAGAGAAAACAGAAAGATAATGTGGCCTGTTGGCAAAGTAACATAGCAGATATGAGTTTATGTACAGCGCAACCAACCAACTACATGAAATCACCAAAAGCTGAAGTCAGATGTCTCTACACTCAGAACCTTGAGTGTAATCTGAAGACGTGTGCATACCCTTCAAGAAGACACTAAATTCTTTTTTTATTTTTTGCTGAGGAAGATTTGCCCTGAGCTAACATCTGTACCAATCTTCCTCTATTTTGTATGTGGATGGCTGCCACAGCATGGCTGATGAGTGGTGTAGGTCCACGCCCATGATCCGAACCCATGAACCCAGGCCACCAAAGCAGAGTGCGCTGAATTTAACCACTACACCACGGGGCCAGTCCCTAGAAGACATTAAATTCTTAAAAAGACACTGCTTTGGGATCTAACAGAACTCTGCTCAGGTGACCTGCTGGACTCGAGTGATGACAGCGAACATTTCTTGAGCACTTTCTACAGGCTAGGCACAGTGCTGGGTAATAACTTTACAATCCCCACTCCAATCCAATGAGGTTGGTTCTATTTTCAGTCCAATGTTACAAAAGAATAAACCAAGGCTCACAGATTGCCCCATCACCCAGGAAACATGGCAAAATGGAAATATGTGTAAATATAGAGAGATGAAATGGGTATGTCAAGATATTACTAGCTGGTCAATCTTGGTGACGGGACTATATATTATGCTGTTCTTTCAATAGCAGTCTGGGTTTGAAATTTCTCAAAATAGAAGAGTAAAATAAAATTATTTTTCTAAAGCAGTTACATTCACCATGCCACCAGAAAACATCTATGTAACCTCAATATAAAAACCAAAGACTCATATCCCATCTAAACTACCACATTATAAAGCTGTCCCAATATCCTCTTAGATGCCCAACATGCATAGAAAATGAGAAGGTGACATCTGAACGGCACTGGTTTCTCGAGAACACTCAGCCGGTGAGTATAAGCAGTGTTCCTTCCCAGGAACCAGCACCTGTACTCTTGGGTCTCAGGACACTGCTGATAAGTTTTAAGATGTTTTAAGTGCTTTTATGCAAATGCAAACTGAGATCCTATTGGCATTCCACAGCCTGGAACATCCATAGTAATTAACGCAGCTGTTACTCTACCCTCCCAACCTCACCCCAATTTATTCTCAGACAGGAATGGACAATCTGGGTCACAAACTGTATTCTAGTGTGGTCTGATATCATTCCCACAACAGTAGGCTGGGGCCAGAGTTCCAGGGGCTCTGATCTGTACTGGGAAATCTCATACAAACAGGGTTACAGTAGAGCACATCACTCCAATTTCTGCTGGATGATGAGAACAGAGAGCACCAGCGATAGCCACATCATTTGATGGGTCTGGAAAAGATGAGACAATTTCTCATCAGCAGAGCACCCTTATGAGTCTATTCTTGGCACAGAGGCCCTCTTTAAATATCTTTCAAAACGGGAAACAAAAGATAGAATCACAGTATCTGGTCTTGATACCAGCTCAACACAAGGTTGACATAAGGGAAGCCATATTGTAGAAAAGAAACCATATTGTAACTTTGAATGACCTCTGACGACTAACTCAGCTGGATATATACCTCCAAGAGATCTAACTGCTCTGTAGATTTTATGACCTCTGCTTATGTATGTACCCCCCAGGTGCAACAAGATGATAACTTTGTTCTTTTGAGTTCCTTAGGAATGTGATGACCCCCAGACAGAGAGTCTATCTGGTGTGGCCACTCCCAGTCTGTGACACCAGAAAGTCCACATTCCTAACTCCCTCCCCTATAACCTAATGGCCTATATAACTGCTTCAAGATTCTGTGCCCCGTTAAGATTGTTCTTTAGGACATTAGTCCCCCCATCTTCCGATGTGCTAGCTTATGGCTTAATAAAATGCCCTTTCTCTGCCACCATCTTGCCTCTTGACAATTGGCTTTTGTCTTGTGGCAAGCAGATCGTGCCCTTTGTGTGGTAACAGTCCCAGACAGGAGAAAATGGACAGCAAAACATCTCAAGCATGAGCAAGATCCTGGAGCAGAGGAAGGCAAAATTTTTCTGTAAGTTCAGATAGTAAATATTTTAGTCTTTGCCGGTTGTAAGGTCTATGTTCCCACTACTCAACTCTGCTTTTTTAGCAGGAAGTCAGCCATAGACAATATGTAAATAACTGTGCATGGCTGTGTTCTAATAAAACTTTATTACAAAAGCAGACAGTGGGCTAGATTTGGCCCACAAGCTGTAGTTTGCCACCCCCTGTTCTAGGGCATTATGTCTGTCTCAAAAACATGCTACCTCCTCCTAAGATTGCCAGGGGTGTGCCTGTTTGCACATCTGTGTGTGTAAACCATTCCCTTAGAAAAGTGGAAGTGGGAAGGTCAGCTATGGGTTTGCACTGATGGGGCTTTCACAAAAGTGCTCAATAGCTTAAAAATACTAGATAATTTCACACATTTAAAAACCTGGAGAGGGGCTGGCCTCATGGCCGAGTGGTTAAGTTCGCGTGCTCCGCTGCAGGCGGCCCAGTGTTTCGTTGGTTCGAATCCTGGGCGCGGACATGGCACTGCTTGTCAAACCACGCTGAGGCAGCGTCCCACATGCCACAACTAGAAGGACTCACAACGAAGAATGTACAACTATGTACCGGGGGGCTTTGGGGAGAAAAAGGAAAAAATAAAATCTTTAAAAACCTGGAGAGCATCAGAGAAATTTGTCAAATGACTCCTGGAATAAAATCTGTTACTGGTGTCAATCTCCAGTTTAAACAAATATGTAGGATAGAAAAATTCATACATTATAAATACAAATTTTCTGTTGATTAACAATTTGATGCTTTATCATACATTGCTTTTATGAAAATTATATTTCACTCAATCCTTATAAAACCCAGTGACAAAGGTCGTTTTATTCCCTCTTTAAAACTGATGAAGAAAGCGAGACACCCAGTGCGGAAGTGATCAGATGCAGGGTTAGAACTCAGATGTTCTAATTCCGAAGTTCTTTGCTTTCCCCTCTCCACTTTTGTGACTCCAAATAAGGTGTTTACTCAGCAGTGAAGAGTGAAACTCCATTTTGTTAAAACTATACACTGATAGTCTTCAAAATTATCAAGGTCATGGAAAAACAAGGAAAGATTAAGAACCTGGTAAAGACTAGAGTTGTCTAAGAAGATATGTCAACTAAACACATCACAGTGTCCTGCACTGGATCCAGGAAGCTAGTAGAAAAAAAACACAAACAACTGGGAAATGTGAGTTAAGACTGGAGTTAATAGTCATGTACCAACTTTAACGTCTTATTTTGGACAAATGTGCCATGGTTACGCAAGATGTTAGCATTAGGGAAAATTAGGAGAAGGAGATTCAGGAACTCTCTGTACTATCTTCGCAACTTTTTTGCATCTAAAATATTCCAAAATAGAGTATATTTATTAAAAAAAATTATATAGTGCACCTACTATGTGAATGTGGCTATGTGCAGGGTTCTTGGGCCATTTTATATGTTGCAAAGTTACTAACATAAGAATTCTTACAGCAATTCATCTCTCTGGATTGACCACAGCCCTCATTTTCAGAGACTGCGGTCAGGATACCTGGTTAAAGAATCCTTGGGAGAGATAGTTCTTACTTCATAGGCTGATCATCAGATATTTCTAATCTCCATAATTTCATAAGCGATTATCATTTTCACACTCTACTGTTTTCATTCCATCTCACTGTAGTCTTTTAGCTGCTATTCAAAAGTGATTATAAATAATGGGGCTATAAAAGCCATTCAATAATTAGGACAGTCACTGGCCATATGCCTACCTTGACAATGGAAGGTGATTTATGTAAAAAAAACCAGCACATCTGCCAGCCTGGCTTCCCCTTGGACGGAGTCTCCAGTTGCACATTAACATTGCTCTTAATAGCCATCTTTTTCTTGACTAGACAACAGAGTGGCAAACCAAAGGGCTACAGCTTTTTAAATTTTATATACAAGGAAAGAAAAACAAACTCAATAAACGATTTTCTGTCTTTCCATTTCACATATCCAGAGAACAGGAGGGAAGGCACAGAACTCAATAAACTAGATCAGGTCAAAGGCCTGGCCTTTGTCATAGAATGGGAAAGACCTAAATGAAATCCCTAAATGAAATTTTAGGACAAAAGTTGACCTAATCTCATCTCCTCAACACGCAAGCCTTCAACATACACAAGCTTAAGCACATGGCATGATTCACCAAGTGTTTCTCAACAGGAACACCACTGGCATCTTGCGCAGGACAGTTCTTTGCTGTTGTGGGTTTACTCTCTGGACATCAGAATCCCTGTTCGTGGCAGCTCCAAATAAACACCTGAAGTGCTCCCCAGTCATTGTGACAACCCTACTGAGCAGTCCCACTCAAAGGGATAGTAAATGAATAGCAGTCAGGGACAGTTATTACTTAACTGTTGAATGTTCTGTTCTTTTTTTTTTTTTTCAAGAGCATATTAGAAAAGAACAGTACAAAAAGGCCCATAGTGGGGATGATTCCAGACTGCTAAGATTATATTTGCTATGCATGTGGTTACATAAACATACTTGTCTTCTAGAATGGGGTTGCTGACCAGAAGGTACAGAGCTTGGAGCCGAGAGCAGAGGTTTGAGCTAATCTTCACACTGGCTTGCAGAGGCCTCTCGGACAAGTCTCTCTATAGAAGCCCCCTCCACTGGTGTCTATCCCATTGCTCTGGTTTATTGTGTTCACAGCCGTTACCATTCTTTTAAATAACTTATTTTCCTTTTTCTCGTTTATTATCTATTGCCCACCACCCCCTCACCATGAGAGTTTCCTATGAGAGCTGAGACTCTCTCAGCTTAGAGGAGGAGTTGACATACACTCAGTGACTGACTAAATGAATGGATGAAGGATGATAGTACTAATTAAAATAATACAAGCAGTGGCTAAACCAGAACCAGATAGACCTATGTTCCCATCCTGATTTGCCATCTGCTACTTCTGTGTTCCTGGGCAAGTCCCTTATTCACTCTGGGTCTCAGATGATGATTTTCACATCAGGAAAATGGGGATAATGATAGTACCTACCCAAAAGGGCTGTCATGAGCAATAAAAGAGAACACACAACACAATGCTCAATAAATGTTAGCTACCCTCCCCCTCAGCATGTCACCTGAAAGTAACATATTTCAAAAACACCTTTCATGGAATTCTGTTTGTGCTCAAGGAGAGAAATTTTTTTGAAGATTCCTGATTGCAACTAGATTTATAAACAAACAAGTTAAACAACCCAGCCTTTCCATATCGCTAGTCTGCAAAGTAATTAAACCCTGTGTGTTATCACCAAACTGCTTTCACACACTCACTTCTGTTCATTTGTAGTTCACTGTAGAGCGGAAAGTGTGCAAAGAGACAGGATTTCCAGGTTTGTGTGAACTGTAACGACAGAGCAGTTTCAAACAACTGCCCTCTGCCATTTAGCCCAGCACCAGATGTCAGGGAATCTGGCATTCATTTTTTATGTCACTATTTATTTCTATCTTCTTCATATGTATTATATTGTTTATTCATTATTTTAATTTGGATCACCCTGATGACTAATGATGTTAAGAATCTTGTCATGTGCTAATGGAATGCCTATTCATTTGTGAAGTTTCCGTTCAAATTGTTTGCCAATTTTTCTAGATTGTCTTCTTAATATTGACTTGTAAGAGCTCCTTTTACATCCTGGATACCAGTCCTTTGTCAGAAATATATTTTGCAAATATCTTCTCCCAGTCTGTGGCTTGTCTACTCACTTTCTTGATGATGTCTTTTGATGAGTGGGAGTTCTGACTGTTGATGAAGTTTAATTTATCAATTTTTAGGGTTATATTTTTCTCTATTATTCTTTTGTTACAGACGAGTCAGAAAACAGCATATGAAGTAGAAAGAAGAATTCTGGGAAAGAGTCAGGAGACCTGGATTTGAGACCTAAATGCGTGTCATATTTGTGATTAGGAAAGCCATTTGTGATGGTTAATTTTATGTGTCAACTTGACTGGGCTACAGAGTGCCAAGATATTTGGCCAAATATTATTCTGCATCTTTCTCTGAGAATGTTTTTGGATGAGTTTAACATTTAAACATACAGTGAGTAAAGCAGATCACCCTTCCCATTGTGGGTGAGCCTTGCCCAATCAGTTGAAGGCCTGGATAGGCCATAATGACTGACCCTCCCACAAGTAAGAGGGAATTCCCCCTACCTGAGCCTTCAAAGTGGGACATGGGCTTTTCCCTGTCTTTGGACTCAAACTGAACCATTGGCTCTTTCTGAGTCTCAAGCCTGCCAGCCTTCAGACTGGAATTTACACCATCAGCTCTCCTGGTTTTCCAGGCCCTCGGACTCCCGACAAGAAGCATACCATCAGCGTTCCTGGGTCTCTAGATTGCCACCTGCAGATCTTGGAACTTGTCAGCCTCCATAATTGTATAAGCCTGTTTCTTTTAATGAATCTCTTTCAATATACATACATCGTATTGGTTCTGTTTCTCTGGAGAATCCTGACTAATACATCATCTACCTCTTCCAGCTCCAACTCAGCATGGAGCATTCTAATAGGTGCTTAATGAATGCTGCTGGAATCTCTAATAAATTGGCTTAGTTCATATATCTGTAAACGAATAGGTTGGATTCACAATCCCAGAGGTCTCTCCCATGCTAAAAATCTGATTCTTATCTTGGTCTCACCTTTCCATTCCAACAACGCCTTCCCCCTCGGGTGTCCTCTTCCAAAATTAATTCGGCTATGCCTCTCAGAAAGAGTGACAAAGCGCCCTCCTGGCTAATCAGTTCAGCGGTAATTCTAACAGGCCCCTGCTACATTTAAACCTGTTCTGCCTTGCTTGGCCCCACTTTGTGGAAGCAATGCTAAGGAGCTCAAATCGTGCCAAGTTGTTTGAGTGTTTACTCACAGTAGGGGTTGTAGCAGCTGAATTCTCTTAGTTTCTCCTCTAAATACATTGCTTATATACAGGACATGGTTACCCCACTTCTAAAACAACATTTTAAAACTGCAACAAAGATGCCAAATAAGCCAATAAACCCAAGTACTGATGGCCACTATTAGGCAAGCAAGTCCTTGACACTCCAGAGTCACCAAAACATAGAAGTGGTTCCAACATTTGTCAGAGGAACAAACTGAAACATGTCAACACCTCGGCCTTCGGGAACCTGTGATGCCTTCTTTCTCATTGCTTGATTTCAGACCAGTCCTTATGAGAGAGAGATTTATCTTTAGAAATTCAAGTGACCTTAAATAAATTTTGTGATGCCTTTTGAGACCAGCCTACATCCTAGGGAGATGCCTAACCACCACTGAGAATTCTTGCTTTATAATAAGCCTTTAAAAAAAAAAAAGAAAGAAAGAAAATTAGGCGATGGTGATTGAAAGTTCCAGTGAGAACCTGAAGGAATTCAGTTCACTGGGCTTCCCCTGCATGGCTCTAAGAGCAAAAGCAGAGAGCTGCTCTCTCCATGGGTCTTAGAATGTCTAGCAACAGGGAACCAGCCAGGCTTACTCAGAATTTAAATGGTAACTGGACATTACTTCAAAGGGATAGGTCTGAACCTTGCTGAATGTTGAATCACCTGGGAAGCACCTAAAATAACACCAGTGCCTAGGCACCCACCTCAGACCAATTAAGTAAGAATCTATAGGGAGGGACCAGGCATTTGGTTTTTTGGTTTTTTGTTTTTTTGCATCTCACCTAGTGATTCCAGTGTGTAGCCAGGGTTCTAAGCCTAGCCTACTTCTCTGATCCTGAATTTTCAGTGGATTCACTAATTGTAAAAACGTCGACGCAGACCCTTCTGTTTAGAGAGCATCGTATAGGATCTCCTAAGATGAAGCACCCTGAGCTTCGAAGGAGAAATACAAGACTGAACCAGGGGTAGGGTGGGATTGATGGGACTGAAGAACATCAGGGGGGAAGGGAGCTAAGAAAACTTCTAACACCTTCTCAGAGTCACAGCCCTGGGAATTTAAACTGGGTTTCTGCCTGCCCTAACTAGGGAAGAAAACTCAAATTAGCTGAGTCGAAAATTCGTCTCAAAGGATCAGGGGACTCCAGGTGACCTGTACTTTGATGTCTCTCGCTGCAGCTCAGCCACACTTTTCTCTTTCACACCAATTCCTGAAAAAAGTCATAAGTTACTTGTATTTAGTTTGAAGAACACACATCAAATGTAAAGGGTGGGATAGGGGCTGAGGGACCACGGTTCCCGCCTGGCTGTAATGGACAACAAAGAGCAAGGTGAGAAAGGGCGGGCTGAGAGGACAAATGCAGGGCTTTCCCACGCTGAAACAATAATACTGATGTCTTACAAGTGGCACAGGCTGACTGCTAAAGATGAAGAAAGCACCAAAACATTTAGGGAGAGCTAGAGAAGATGAAAGAATAGAAGCCTCCTTGAAATTAAACACAACTCAGATGTGACTGCTGTGAATCGGGTAATTATTCTGTTGATGTTCTACACTCAAGCTAACACTGAACCATATGCTGCCTCAAAAGGTTTCTTCAAGTACCAACACCAGGTGATGCTTTCAGCCACTCCCAGATCCTGATCGAGCCTTGCAGTGCTCAGAGGAACAATCGGTTTCCTTTAAAGACATATTATTCCACCACTGGTCAAAGATACAGGAGCTACGACAGTCGTGTCCTCTCTCCAAAAGACTCTCAGAGAATGAGTGAGAAAAGGCTTCAAAAATTTCCCATGGGCAAACAAAAAATAGTTAAGCCTAGCAGAAAACCCCTTCTTCATCCAGGTACCAACATTTTCCAAAAGTATTTTCACACTGGCTTACCCAGCCATCTACCCTATCTATAACCTTGATATGCAGACTTTATTTATATATACTGAAATGACACTGGTATCTTAAAAGTTCAAGTAAAATGAAATTATGAAAATAAAGCAGTTATACTTTCCTTCCTTTTTCTTGTTAAAAGGAGGCTAGTTTAACATTTGCTTTTTCCCCCATAATTGGAAAGATTCTGGAAAAAGAAAATGAAGTCAAACAAGCTTGAGCAAAGAATAGCTAAAAAAGTAGTCCCATATACGAAAGAACAACAATTAAAGAATAAAAGCTCCATCTCTCATTTGATAGGTATTACCTGCCTGGAAATTAAAACATACTTTGTGCTATCTCCAGAGAAGATTTCTGTTCCAAAACGAGGGTCTAATGTTTGAACCGTGCAAGCCAAATCAGCTTGACGAAACAGAAGGCTCTGCTAAGCTTTAGCAGAACAAGCCCTAACATAATAAGCCAAGGAACACATTTGACAAAACAGAAGTAGAAAAATATTTTCAAAATCAGTTCTTGGCTTAAATACAGCATTTGGCACCTCAAGTAAACACAGAGAAGAAGAATGAACATGGTGGCATCACGTGACTTTCTGCACTGCAGCAGGCCAGATGGTGGGGCAGGTTATTCATTTCTCAGCTCCTTACCCTCTTGGCCCTTCCATTAGTGACTTCCTGGTTCAGGATCCCTTAGAGGGGCTGGAAAGAAAAGAACTGAACAAATGCGCATGACCAGTTTTCTTAGTAAATATTATCTCCTTTAAAACCATGCTGATAGCAAACATCTCATGCCAACTCAACCCAGCTCTCATTGTTAAATGTTCTCAATTATAAAGGCAAATCAATGTCTCACCTGCTGTCTATAAACAGTAAAGGGTAACACTTCCTATTCTGGGAAGATGGGGCAGACATATGTAAGTATAACAACAGACCTTGGATGTCACCATAAAACAAAGAGGGAGTCTCTGAAACACAAGCAGAAGAAGGCAGACCAGCTAGTAACCTCAGGAAAGACCTCAGCATGGAGGTGAGTTCCATGGGTTTTCTTTATGCCTCATATATCCCACAACTGGGGCTGAAGAAGCCAACAATGGGTAAATGCCAACACATGCAGACAAAATAAATCCAACAAAAGCCTGCTCTCTCTAGCTAAAGAACCAGGAAAGAGATAGACTGGTAAGACAGAAAACTTTTAGATAATAACTGTTCCACTCCAACAAAACACCACAGGAAAAAAAACTATGGTCACACCACCACCCAATCCAGAAATGACCACTAGGGAGGCTAGACTTCCACCCTCTCCAGGCTATAATGGGATAGCCCAACATCTCCTCCTCATGCCAGGGTGATGTCAGAGAACACTGAGTAGAGAGACAAAATTTTCAACCCATTGGGCTAAAATGAGCTCTACCCCTTTCCTCCCTTTCCTCCCCATATGTGGAGACCCCATGGGAAGGCACAACTCCTGCCCCACCCAACAGCAATAAGAAGCCATCCTCCCCCACAAATCAAGCGTCAATGGAAGAAGAGTGAAGACCCTTGACTTCTAGCCAGTCCTGGAAGTAACAAAGTGTCCCCACTCTTCCCCTGCCAAAGCAGGGTCAAACCAAATCATGTAAAACATAAAGTTTAAATAAGATTCTGAGCCTCATAACATAGTATCCAAAATGTCCAGATTTTAATTGAAAATCACTCATCATAACAAGAACCAGAAAAATCTCAACCAGGATAAAAAAGACAATCAATAGATACCAACACTGAGATAACAGAGATGTTAGAATTATCTGACAAAGATTTAAAACATTCATTATAAAAATTATTCAAGGACACATATGAAACAAATGAAAAAGTATGAAGTCTCAACCAAGTAATAGAAGATAGACAAGTAAAATATAAATTTTAGAATCATAAATTACAATCAGTGGAATATAAAAGACTTAAAGGATAGCCTCAATAGCATAATGGAGGGGGGGACAGAGGAAAGAATCAGTCAATCTGAAGCTAAAACATTAGAAATGATCAAATCTGAAAAAATGACTGGGACAGAAAAAGGGCCTCAGAGACCTGTGAGACTATAACAAAAAAATCTAACATTTGTGTCAAGCTGGATTTCTGAGGGAAAAGAGAAAGAGGGCAGGATTAAAAACGTATTTGAAGAAAAACTTGACTGAAAACTTCCCAAATTTAGCAAAAGACATAAACATAGATTCAAGAAGGTAAGCAAACCCAAAACAGAATAAAGTTTTAAAAATCCACAACAAAACACATTATCATCAAATGTTTGAAAAACTAAAGAAAAAATCTTGAAAGCAGTGAGAAAAATGACACCTTATCTAAAGGAAAAAATAATTAAAATGACAGTGGATTTTTCACCAGAAACTATCAAGACCTGAAAGTAAGTACAACACTTTTCAACTGCTAGAAAAAAAGAACTGTCAACCCAGAATTCTATCCAGTGAAAATATTCTTCAGGAATGAAAAGGAAATCAAGACATTCTCAGATGAAGGAAAATTAAGAAATTTTGTTGACAGAAGACCTACCCTAAAAGGATGGCTAAAGAAGTTCTCTAAATAGAAAAGAAATTAGAAAAGTAGGAATTTTGAAATAAGAGAAAAAATAATGGAAAGAGCAAAAGTATGGATAAATACAATATATTTTGCTACTCTCCTTGAGTTTTCTAAATTAGGTTTGAAGGTCAAAACAAAAAGTATGACACTGTCTGATGTTCTAAGTGTACAAAGAGTAAATATTTAAGACAATGGTATTATAATCAGGGATGTAAAGGGAGGTAAGGTTTCAACAATTCACTCACTTGAACTGGTAAAATGACAACAATAGTAGACTGTGATAAGTTATGTATATATAACGTAATACCTAGAGCAATCAAGGGCTATAAAAAGAGACACACTTAAAAACATTAAGGATAATCAAAATAGAATGCTAAAAAGGGTTCGAATAGCCCACAGGAAGGCAGGAAAAGAAAAAAACTAATAAGAGAATAAACAGAAAAGAAAAAAATAACAAAATGATAGACAAGCTCTAAAATGTCAAAAATTACATTACATGTAAATGGTCCAAATACATCAATTAAAAGACAGATGTCAGCGAAGTAGATTTAAAAACATAACCAAACTATTCTATCTATAAGAAACTCACTTCAAATATAATACTATAGGTAGGTTGAAAGCAAAAGGGTGGAAAAAAGATATATCATGCAAATATTAACCAAAAGAAAGCTGGACTACTATATTAATATCAGATACCACTTTAGACCAAAGAAAGTCAACACAGAGAGAAACATTATGTAATGATAAAAGGGTCAAACTACCAAGAAGACTGAGCAATCCTAAAGGTATATGCATCAAACAAGAGCTACAGAATGCATGAAGCAAAAAACTGACAGAACTGAGAGGAGAAAAAAACAAATTCAGAATTATAGTTGGAGACTTCATCCTTGTCTCAACAATTGATAGATTTAGAAAATCAGGAAGATGTCGAAAAACACCTTCAAACAAAGGATGTAACAGACATTTATATAACACTTTATCTAGCAACAGCAGAATACACATTCTTTTCAAGTGCCCACAGGACATATACCATGATAAGCCATATTGTGGATGATAATACAAGCCTCAACAAATTTTAAAGAATTGAAATTATCAGAGTGTATTCCCTAACCACAAGAGAATCAAACTAGAAATCAACAACAACAACAAAAAAGATAAAAGGAAAACTTCCAAACACTTAGAAACTAACAATACACTTATTAAAAACAGACAAACAAAAAGTAAAACCACCATGGGTCAGAGAGAAAATCTCAAAGGAAATAAACATTGAACTGAATAAAAATAAAAATACTACATATTAAGATTTGTGAGACACAGCTAAAACAGTGCCAAGAGGAAAATTTATAGCACTAACTGTATATTAGAGAAGAAGAAAAGTTTCAAATCAATTATTTCAGTTATTACCCCAAGAACCTACAAAAAGAACAGCAAAATAAACCCAACAAGGAGAAGGAAATGATAAGAGCAGACATTGAAAGGATAAGCAAATACTATGAACAAATCTACAGAGGTATATTTGACAACTTAGATTGAATGAACAAATACCTTGAAAAACAGAAACTACCACAACTCACCCAATATGAAATACATGATTTGGATGGCCTTAGAACTATTAAGAAAATTGAGATGGCAAATTAAAAACCCAAAAAGGAAATCTCCTAGCCCACACTGCTTCACTGGAGAATCCTATCAAATGTTTAATGTTTAACATGTCTAAATGATTAAATACATAAAGAATTAACACCAGTTCTACATAATCTCTTCTAGAAAAATGAAGACGAATGAACAATTTTTTCCTCTCTTTTTCTGGTGAGGAAGATTGGTCTGTTGCCACTCTTTTGCCAATCTTCCTCTTTTTGCTGCATAAAATTGGCCCTGAGCTAATGTCTGTGCCAATTCTTCTATTTTGTACGTGTGATGCTGCCACAGCATGACTTGATGAGCAGTGCATAGGTCCACACCCAGGATCCTGCAAACCCCAGGCTGTGGAGGTGGAGCACACGAACTTAACCACTATGCCACCAGGCTGGCCCCAAGAAGGTACATTTCCCTATTTATTTTATGAAGCTTGTACTACCCAGATACCACCACAAACAAAAACAAAGTACCAAAATAGGAAACCATAGACCAACATCTCTCATGAACTTAGAGATGCAAAAACTCTCAAAGAAAATTTAGCAAATTGAATCCAGCAATATATAAAAACAACTATACATCATAACCAAGTGGAGTTTATTCCAGGGATGGAAGTTTGGTTATATATTTGAATCTCAATCACTGTATTCCACAATATTAATATTCTAAAGAAGAAAAATCACATGATCATATCAACTGATTTAAAATTATTTGATAAAATTCAACACCCATTCATGACAAAGACTCTCAGAAAATTTTTAATAGAAGAGAACTTCTTCAAATTGATAAAGAACACCTACAAAAACCCACAATTACATTATATTTAATGGTGGAAAGCTACACACTTTTTCCCCTAAGGTCAGGAACAATGCAAGGCTATCACTACTCTTATTCAACAAAGCACTGGAAGTTCTGGCAAAAGTGCTAGCAAAAAAAGACAGGAAAGGAAAGAGAAGCATACAGATCAGAAAGGAAGAAATAAAATTGTCCTTAATTGCAGATGGTATCATTGTCTACATAGAAAATCCCAAGGAATCTATTTTTAAAAATCCAAAAAATCAATTGTATTTCTATATACTAGCAACAGACACAATGAAATTTAAACTATCTTATGTGCCACAGGATGTTCTGGTCAATGATGGACCACATATTTGACGGTGGTCCTGTAAGATCAGTACTATATAGCATAGGCGTATAGTAGGCTATACCAACTAGGTTTGTGGAAGTACACTCTACGATGTTCGCACAATGACAAAATTGCCTAATGATGCATTTCTCAGAACATATCCTCATCACTAAGTGATGCATGACTATATAATTTACAAGTGCTCAAAAAAAGATGGGACCCTTATGTGTAAATCTAACAAATCATACAGGACTCATTTGATGAAAACTATATAATGGTGATGAAATACATCAAAGAAGACCTAACTAAATGGCCATACATACCATATTCATGGATTGGAAGCATCAACATAGTAAAGATAGCAATTCTCCTCAATTGCCATAGGTTTAATGTAATTCCTATCAAAACTCCATGAAAGGTTTTTGTAGACACAGATAAGATTATTCCAAAACTCATATGGAAAGTCAAAGAAACTAGAATAGCAAAAATCTTTTGAAAAAGAAGAATAAAGTTGGAGGTATGAGTTTACTTAATTTCAAGATTTAGTATATAGCTATAGTATTCAAGATTGTATGGTATGGATGGAGGGCTAGACACACAGATCAATGGGACAGAATATAGAACCCAGAAACAGATCTACACAAAATGCCCGATTTTTCACAAAGGTACAAAAGCAATTCAATGAAGAAAGGATAACCCTTCAACAAATTGTGATGGAACAACTGGACATCCATGCGAAAAAAGACAAACCTCAACTAAAACCGTCACACCTTATACAAAAATTAACCCAAAATGGATGACAGACTTAAATGTAAAATATTCACAAAAAAAGAAAGAAAGAAAGAAAAGCTTTTGGTATCTAGATCCAGACAAAGTGTTGTTAGACTTGACATTAAAAATCACAATCCATAAAAGGAAAACTTAGTAAACTGGGCTTCATCAAAATTAACAACTTTTTTTCTGCAAAAGACCATTAAGAAGATGACAAGACTGGGAGAAAATATTTGAAACCCCATATCTGACAAAGGACAGTAGCTATAAGAGATAAAGAACTCTCACTACTTAACAGTAAAACAACAACAATAACAAATAACACAAGTGGAAAATAGGAAAAGATATGAACAAACATCAAATATGAACATTTCACCAAAGAAGATATGCAGATGGCAAATAAGCACATGAAAAGATAGTCAACATCATTAGAGATTAGAGAAATGCAAATTAAAGCCACAATGAGATGGCACTACAGACTATCAGAGTGGCTAAAATAATCACAACACCTAATGCTGGCTAGGATACAGAGAAAATGGATCACTCACACCCTGCTGGTAGGAATGCAAAATGATAGATAACAACTACTCTGGAAAACTAGGGCAATTTCTCAGATACCTCACTATGCAACTATCATATGACTCAGCAACTGTACTCCTGGACGTTTATTCCAGCAAAATGAAAATATCATGCTGAAACAAACACCTGTGCACAAAACTTTATAGCAGCTTTACTTGCAATAGCCAAAACAATGGAAACAACTCAGACTTCCTTCACCGGGTGAACGGTTAAACAAACTGTGGAAAATCCATACCATGGAACATTACTCAGTGATAAAAACCAGGAACCATTGATACATGCAACAACACAGATGAATCTCCAGAGGATTACAGTGAGTGGAAAATGCCAATCTCAAATGCTTACTTTCTGTCTGATACCATTGACATAACATTCTTGACAAGAGGCAGGAAGAGGCAAGGACGAGATTCTCCCCCAAACGTCCTGGAGGGACTATGTCCCTGCCAACAACTTGATTTCTGGTTTCTGACCTCCAGAACTATGAGAAAAGAAATGTCCGTGGCTTTAAGCCACCACGTTTGTGGTAATTTGTTACAACAGCCACAGGAAACTTATACACCAGCCATATCAGCAGCCCCTGGGAACTTGCTGGGAATCCAGATTCTCGGGTCCTGGCCCAGGTGTAGTGAATCAGAATCAGCATTTAAACAACGTGCCAAGGTAACAAGAAGGCAATTAAAGTCTGAGATGCTGATATAAACTTCCACACAGTTCTCATTAATTTATCATAGCAATGACTTTGTGCCAACATGGACAGCATTTATGATAGCAACTTCTGTAAAATAAGTAGGGTCCACATTTGAAAATGCATACTGTTAGTGTGATTTTTATGTGCGTGCATTCAGGAAAGGTCTGGATGGAAATAAGCAAAACATAAGAATAGCTCTTTGGGGCTTGGGGGAATTGTGATTTGCTCTCCCCTCACACCCCTACTTTGTTTGCAATATTTCTTATAATTCTGCTCATTTGTTTTGCGATTTTTTTTTTTGCTGAGAAAGATTTGCCCTGAGCTAACATCCGTGCCAATCTTCCTCTGTTTTTCAGTATATGGGCCACCAGCACAGCACGGCCACTAACAGAGCAGTGAAAGTCCATGCCCAGGAATTGAACCCGGGCCGCCAAAGCAGAGCACACTGAACTTAACCAGTAGGCCACTGGGGCTGGCCCTGTTTTATAATAACTTTTAAGGCCAATATAGGCTTATATGGGGATTGACATTTGCCCTTTTTGCTTGCTGCTCTCCTAGGATCATGATGACCTGTTGGAATAAACTCCCACACAACAGGCTTACCCAGGATCATTAACAACCAGGCCTACAAGGGCCCTGGGTTTTAGCCAGTTCAAATACCTGCAAGGAGAACAAAACAAAATAGTGGTCCAGAGGATTCTCTTTTGAAGGAACACCCAAAGCAGCTCAAACACGCTCTGCAGTTAAGGTTCAAGCAGCCAATATAGTCACATTCCCTGTATGTCCAAAGTCCTTGGGTCTACAGTTGCTTTGGGATGCAAATCTGGCAGCGAGAGCCCCAGGAAACGCTCACTGCCCTGATTGTGATGGTGGTTAGCAGTACCCCTGAACACTGTGGGCTGTATATTTGTACAGTAAGCCCACTCTTCCAGCCACAGGGAATAAGCATCCACGAGTCAATGAAATTAATTGACTGCTCATCGGTGAGTCAACTTCTAAATTCTTTGCTTCCTTCTTTTTCCCATTACAGGCAGACATGCCTGGCATGCCATTCCTGCAAATGGTACCAAGAAAACACCACCAGATTTTGAGAGAATCAAAGAGATAATCTTTTGCACATATTTGAAAGCAACAATATGCTTTACTCGGCCTCAAAGTTAGCTTTTCAAATGATTTGAACTCAAAGCCAACTTCTCCCCCCATCTTAAAATGACTACATTTTAGGTAAACTTTGCAGCTCATCTTTAGAGAATGTACTGCTCCTGTTCAAACGTGTCGTGGGAATATTTATATGTAAACATCTAAAAACCTATCTTCTTTAACTATTACACTGAGGGGGGAAAAAAAGCACTTTAATTAAAGGGATAATGCTAGGTTGAATAAACAAAACAATAACTACTTCCAAACTTCAACAATTATTTATGTACATGCCATCCAAAATGAAAACTAAATGAGTTTTATTGTTTCTAGACTAGTCACACACATGCTATGAAGTCATTATTTAAATATTTTTAAACTCTGATTATCAAAGGGTAGATAAATAAACACTTCTAAGAAAAATTGTTTTCACTTCTAAATATGAAGTCGCTTGCTATTCTTTAAAAATTTCAAGAAGAAAGTAGGATTCGTAGTTATTCAAAGTGAGTAAAAAAGGGGAGAAAAAACACCTGCAAAAAATAAAATATTACTTTAATTCAGGGCTCTCAACTTTAGCACTGTTGACACATGGAGCCAGATAAGTCTTTGTTGTCAGGGGCTGTGCTGTCCGTTGTAGGATATTTAGCAGCAATCCTGGCCTCTACCCACTAGATGCCAGATGCCAGTACTCATTTCCCACCACCTGTGAAAACCAAAAACATCTCTAGATGTTGACAAATGTCTCCTGGGGAATAAACTGTCCTTAGCTGAGAACCAGTGCTTTAACTTCAGCAATAGGGCAGCCCAGTTGAATCCTCAGATGTAACTGAACTCTCTCTTGGCCTCTGTGGGTTTATTGGTTGCCAACCCAACAGAATGACTGTCACCATTCAGCATTCTATGACTACATTTTAGGAATCATCCAAGTATTAGTATATTTCATGCAATGCAAAGCCATAAAGAGGTCTTAGCTTTACAGTGACTGAAATAATGGTGGGGTTAAGTAGCCACTGGTTTTCTAGAGACTGAAGGTATAATCCTGAAGGCTGAAGCCAATGACCAAAGTTACTATGAGGCATACCTAAGATACTCACTATGCCCAAAAATGTGAGCAAGCAAGCTGTAGTCCTAGCCTAAGTTACCATCTAAAACTTGAACCTCTAGGGCCAGCCCTGTGGCCTAGTGGTTAAGTTCAGCATGCTCTGCTTCAGTGGCCCGGGTTCAATTCCTGGGCACAAACCTACACCTCTCGTCAGTGGCCATGCTGTGGCAGTGACCCACATACAAAATACAGGACGATTGGCATAGATGTTAGCTCAGGGTGAATCTTCAAGCAAAAAAAAAAAAAAAAAAATATATATATATATATATATATACACACACACACACACACACACACATATATGAACCTGTATTAGCCCAAACTGTGGGAGCCCAGGAAATACGAGTAGTCAAGAGAAGTCCACCAAGTAAGCTAACTCATCCAGCAATCATCCAGGAGTCATCTGTGGTTTCAAAATAATCTCAATTGGGGTAAGCAACCCTGTACGTTATTTTTAAGTTTCTTTCCCAATGGAAATCTGCATTAAACTCACAACTTGTGGAGGAGGAAAGAGCACCTTCTTGTACCTGGACGTCATCTTTGACTCCCTCCAACTTCCATATCCCTCACATCACATCAATTGCCCAGTTCTCCCAAGTCCAGCTCTTGTGTATGTCTTGAACAGGTCCACTTCTTCCCATCACACCTTTCGTGGCTGGACTCTTACAGAAGCCTCCTAACCAATCACCCAGCTTCCAGTTTTGGCCTCTTCCATGGGACAGAAAGCAATCTTTCAAAAGCACGAAACTGACTGCCTTTCTCCAGCTTGTATTCCTTCACGGGCTTCCCAACGTGTGTATATGAAATCCAAACACCTTTAAGCCTCTGTATTACCTGGACCATGATTTAACGTGAGGTGGGGGTGGGGAGGGACACAGAAAATACCATGTGCCACAGAATCACATCTTTTGCAGGACTTGGTACTAAAAGTGTTTAAGAAGCCAGAATCATTGATAACCCAAATTACATCTGAAAATCCCCCTAAACTGCCAGGACCTGGACCTTTGAAAACTCCAAGGCCAAGAATCAACCTTTCTAGTCTCTCTTTGAATTTCTATTCTGCCTTTCCTCCCTGAGACAGTGAGAGGGAGATAGGCCAAGGTTAGTTTAAATCTGGCAGGAGTGGAAGTTGAAAGTTACGTTAGTGGTAAACATTATTTATAACGTGACTTCAGTACATAAAACACAGTTCCAACTGTGTTCAAAATATACATACACATACGTGTTATATTCCCACGGGGTGAGAGGAGGAAGGGGGGCCGTTACCTAGAGAGTTATATGCAAGGCAAATGAACTAGAAAGAACTACAGCCATGTGTTCACAAGAGGATCTCTGGATGGTGAGATCAGAGATGATTAATTTGATTCTCAATGCTTTCCTGTAGTTTCTCAATAATGGAATAAATAAGCAAAAGTTCTAAAAGTTTATTTAAAAAGTCTTTTATATAGCACTAGATATAGAACAGGTGGCAAAGGTAGCATCAAATTGTTTAAAATGCAAAGTTTTATCGCTTGTCCTTATTCTTCTAAGCTGCAGATCTTTGTGCTCAGATAACGCAGCAAAGAATGGAAACTGAGGTCATTTGGTGCTTTCACAAGTTATACCAATCAATCATCTCTAAGGTTTTTAGCATACACACAGAAAGATACACAAAATTGAGGGCATAAAATTTCCAGTGAAATTGCTAAATGGCTGCAGTAGAATATGAGAGTATGTGTTAGAGGTGTGGAGGGCTGTGGAATGCTGACCATCTGGAACGTAAACAAAGGGAGAAGTCCAGTTTTGAAGTATGGCCACCTTATAATCATCAGTGAAAAGGTTCCCAGCCACTTTCAAACCACAGGTTCCATGAATATTAAAAGCTTCCAATTCACAGCTTCAGTCCACTCACACTACTGAGTCTCTGTGTGTGTGTGCCAGTGACACAAGTAGCGACTGTCTATTTTTTGCAGTGAAGAATATCTTTTTCATTATTGGTATGGTGATATGCCAATTTGCCAAAGTTTACCTACTCTTACCTCTAATTACCCAAAGGCCATAGTATGACTCTTGGTTAGGGCAGGAAATGAACATTTGTGTAGGGACCAACCACCGCTCTTCTTCTTTCTGCCTGCTGCACTGCTTTTCCTAAATTTCTGAGTGTCGGGCCTCAAGTTTAAGTATACAAGCTACACTGACTTTATCGCCCAGTTGCTTTAGAAGTGTAAAATCTTAAGAATAAATTGCATGTGGGGTGATTATATGTACTTTGCAATTGTCAAATAAATTTAAACATGAAAATGCCTGTTGCTATTACTTCATTTCTTACATATCAATTTCAAAAGGTGAAAATTGTCTCCTGCCTTGGAGCAGCAATTCCAGTTGCAATCATTACAAGAGCCTTTATAAGCTCCCTTTATTTTCCTACCAGTGTGAAGGCCAGTGGGGGGCGGGAGTGGTGCCTCACTCAACTCTGTCATTCTAACAGTATGATGACTGGGAGTACAGACACAGAAAGAAGAGAGGGGGGAAAAAACAGCATCTCACCACCTGTAGTCCCAGATGGCACTGGAAGACACTTCACTGAAAACCCATAAAGGCTTAAAAAAATATAAAGCAATGCACTAATTAAAAGGAAAAATCTACATCCAGCCATACAGAGTTATGGTACAGATTATTACATACACAGTCAACTGTGACTTCTGAAATAGAAGCAAGTCAAACTCCAGCAAAACACAGATGAGAAAATAAAGAGCTCTCTGTTCCTCCCACCACTGATGGCACAATGGAATTCATACAGATTTAGTAGTTCAAAGCGTTTTTCCATTTTGCTCATTTTGACATGTAGAGGAGAATGCTGAGTTGTCATCAACCATCACCACAAGGACTACAATTTATTACAGGACTTTGCTAAATGCTGACGTACATTATTCAATTCAACCTTCACCCTCTAAAATGGGAACTATCATTATCTCTGTTGTAGACGTGAGAAACTGAAGCACAGACACGTTGAGACAGTTGCCCAAGTTCACACAGCTTAGTAAGAGGTAGAAATTGGATTTGAACTTAGGCAGTTGAATTCCAGTGTTCACACTCTTTTAAACTCAGTGTGAAAAGTCATGTTATTTAACAAAGAAATAACCTTCCCAGGTTTGGGGGGGTTTTTTTGAGTGTCTTTTCAAAGCTTGGCTGTACTTTATCTAAAATGTTATGGAATATAAAAGAGGCTAACAGAATTAAGATAACCATCAAAGGTAAAAGGACATTGTAATCTTTTAGTATAAATTCTTATTCCAGGGGAAAATGAAGAAAGGCTATCTAACAAAAGATGGGAATAAATGAAAGAATATCTACTGAATTCCACACCAAACATAGGATACCTCAGGAGGTATCAAAAAAGAGACACAATAGCAAACATGATGATAATAAGAATAAGGGTAAAGACATCAGTTGTTAATATTTATGGAATGCTTACTAACTACCAAGTATCGGGCTAAGAATTGCAAATGCATCCCTACCTTCAAACCCCACAGCATCTACTGGAGGTAAGTACCAATATCTCCATTTTAAAGAGAAGGAAACAGAGGCAGAGGCAGACGAAGGCTCCAGCCCAAGGTGTACAGAAAGTGTGGAGCTGGGATTAAAACTCCGCAGCCTATGCTGACACTGCCTCCCAGGTAGGACAAATAGAAAACATGCCTTTGAATTAAGAGGGGTGGGGAAAAGTGTCCTCTGTATTGTATATACAAAAGGTGTATGCAGGTAGCTATTTAGGGAGCAAACTGTTCTTATTTCCCAAATGAACACCTCTGTTAAAGGGAACAATAATTTGGATCCCCAAGCAACTGAGGCATGGCAGTGCAGTAAAACCCGCCCTGCTTCAACAGCCTGGCTCAACTTTGGTTTCTATAAAAATCTCTACTTGGCTGCATCCTAATCAGCCTGAGCTTCGTGCAGCCAAAATCTGGTAGCAATGAAACTTGCTCCCAAGTCTGGAGCAAAGCCCAATAAAAATCAAACCGCTTTGCATAATCACCCCCAATAGAAGTGACAGCGCTAAGACCTTGGTTTACATCTGGAGTCTGCTACTGGGATGGGCACATATATTCTCTGAGTGTAATTTCCTCATCTATCAAATTAGCATAACAATACCTTCCTGAGAGGGTCATCATTAATCGAGATGACACGTGTAAAATGCTTGGCACCACGTATGGTATATTTATCCATGAATCACTAAGTATTCATATAGAAAATAACCTGGGGGTTAACATTAATTCAGCATGCTAGGACTTTCAAATGACATGGAAGCCACACTAAGGAAAATCACTGACTTTATCACATGTTCCCTGGGGAAAGAGATTTAATGCTGAAAAGAAGAAATTGTGTTAAGAAAGTGAAATGAGGGTTGGTTTGTTAAAATTAACTCATTCAGATTTTTGGCTCAAAATCACTTACAAAACCTTTCTCCTGGGCTCTAGAGAACTGTACAGTTCCCTTTATAAATACCACTGTTGACTTTTAAAATAAGGACATGAAGGACCAAATATTAATACATCAGTTCACGAACGAAAGCTCCAATTCGCTATTCAGTTAAAACCCAGTGGTCAGGTAAAACAGTACTATTTTAACAATCAAGTTTAATTTTAAAAAGATTTTTACCTTCTCTGTTCTCCGATACCATCAAAAGCATCAAGATTCCAGCTTGCTGGTAACCAAATTAAGGTACTGAACAAACGAACTCTGAAGGACAGCTCTTTTCAAAAGTAAACGTGCCTGCTTCTCCATCATGGAGGGATTTAGTTAAAAGGCTGATTCTGGTTCCCTAGGACTGAGGAGAGCCCTGAAAGTCTGCATTTCTAACAAGCTCCCAGGTGTTGCCAACGCTGCGGGTCCATGGACCACACTTTGAGTAGCAAGGCTGTGGGACACAAGTCATGGATCTCTCTCTCTCTTTCTCTTTTTTAAAATCCAGCTTTGATTTTTTATTTTTTTTATCAGCCCACAAGCCACTTTTCGTCCTCCTATCTCAGCAGAAGTTTCTGTACAATGTCAAAACCAAATAAAATACCTACAAAGCACAAACTTGTGCTGGTCTAAATCTGAGGATTTTCTTGCCCTGAACTTTGATGTAACTACCTCAAGATGAAGACACAGTCAATACTAGGAATCAACAGAACTTATATCCACACCTCCTTTCTTCAAGGATTAACGTAGCTGCTCCCTTTTTACTGCTTCACGCCAGTCATTTACATTCATCTAATCCCAACCACCACTAGCTAAGTCCTATTTTTATCCTTATTTTGTAGAAGAGGAAAGTGAGGCTCAGCCAGAAAAAATAACCTGCCTAATGGCACCCAGATAGGAAATACACAGTCTGACTCCCAAGTCCGTGCTCATAACCGCTATGTTATAATGTACAATAATCCCAGAACTTCCAACTCTGCTTCTGGAGAAAATGGCACCAAACCACTCCCTGCATCCTACTGATGTCGGCCCGGGGTTCAACGGTTCCCATCCCCTGAATCTCTGATGAGTGAATGGTGAAGGAAGTAGGTCCCTAGGGTTTGGCTGCAGTTTCCCCATGTGCTGGATCAAGCCCATCATTTACAGCCTGTCCACAGTGCTACTGAAAAATACAAATTATAAACTGGCCACACAGAAATCACTCATATATCCAATTTAACCAGTATTTACAAAATGACTCCTCTAAGCAGTGTTGTGGGGTAAATACAAGAGAGAGAAGGTGTAGTTTCAGCCTCCAAGGGAACCCAAAGGTGAGCTAAGACTTCATTGATTTCATTTATTCATTCCACAAATGTTCACTAAGTGACGGTCCCATGTCACCCACTCTGTAGGGTGCTAAGGCCATGAAGGTAAAGACATCAGACAAGGGCTTCAGCCTCTCTGAGTTCATGGTCAAGCAGTAGAGATAGACAGTAAATGTACGATTATACAAATAATCACAATTGTGGGGAGTGCTACAAGGGTCAAGTACAAGATGCTCCGGGAGACTTGGCCTTGTCTAGGGGCACAGACAATACATCCTAGAGAACTCAAGGTCAAGAGAAACACTCAAACACCCACATCTATTAACCTTTTTCTCTTTTGCTCTAGCTACACAAAGTGTCCCCTGACAACTCTGAAATCAACACATTCATGGAGAACAAAGAACACTATTGTCTTTTGAAAGTTTCCAGATCTCATTAGAGGAAAAAAGGCCAGATTTCTGCTCTTATCGTGTGATTACTTCAAACCATGATTAAAATCACAGAAAGCTAGAGTGTCAAAAAGTTTTCTGACATCTGTCTTCTAATGATTCTTTTCACTTTCAGATTAAACAAATCTTGCTGTAATGGAACAAGATGAACAGAGAACATCATCTCCATGGGAGGCCACAATGTCTAGTCTTCCTTAATAAGCTATTACAACATGATGGAATCATCCATACAATGCCGAAGAACCAATTACTACTAGAATTTAATTCTGGGAATAAGACTGGTAGGAAGAAAAGCATCAAGTTCAAACAAAAATACACTCATCACGCTGACACCTCATGGGCACATCAAATAAACACTAAACTACACCCCAGGACTCTAGCCTGAATACTCATTTCCTGAAGTAAATTAGGCACCCTTCAGGACACAGAACCATCTTTCCTGACATCAGTTTAGAGCTCTAGAAAATAAAAAATAAATTGAAAAGCCAAATGCATATTCTTATGAACATTTGCTCACCAGATGGTATGCAACCAAATTAACTGTGGGTAGATATCTCCCCAGGGGGTAGAACTAGCCTTTTCCATCCCTAGTTTAGAATCTAGAATGAGTGGGGAGAAAAGCAAATGTCAATGGATCCCTCCATTACCATATGTAAATTACAGAATAAATTATTTCCTGTCAACAAGATGAATTCTGCATGTTGTTTTGGAAGTGGCATCTTATTAAACACACAAGTCATTTTCATAATTAAAGAAGAGCAAATTCAGCAGAAAACAACCATTTAAAATAACGTCTTGGTTTTTCCAGGAAAAAAAAGGCTAATTAATATTCTAAAATATATGGTGCAACATAAACCACAGCAACACATCAATAATCAACAGACCCTGCTGGGTAAGGGTTAAAACTGGACTCGGGTCAAGACATTTGAGTCGGTATCCTCACTCCGCCCCTTCCAAGCTGGGAGACCTTGGGCAAGCGGCTTCTCATCTCTGAGCCTCAGCTTCCTCATTTGAAAATAGTGGATGATAGATTTGCTGCACCATGATGTATATAAAGTTCATAGCCTGGCACTTGGCACTAGTAATTGTAACCTGTTATTACTATTGTTTTACTCATTTTTGTTTTTACTTACTATTTACCAAGAAAGTAGGGCCACTGACATACTGAAAACAAACAACAGAATAATCAAGAACTCAACTACAAATTCAGGATGGAAGCTCAATCAGAACAAATTAAAAGGTGAATGAAAGGGGAGGGGGGGGAATCAGATTGGGTTCACTCCCCAACCTCCCCACCCCCATAACAAGTAGGACCTATTCAGTCCATGAAGAAGCCAAATTGTTTACATCTGACATTCAAATGAGCAGCCTAGCCTGGTTCTACAAGAAAAAGTACTTGTCTAAATTAGGGATCAACAAACTTTTTCTGTAAAGGGCCAGACAGTAATTCTTTTAGGCTTTGCAGACCATACGGACTCTGCAGCAACGACTCCATTCAGCTGTTTGGGGTGAAAGCAGCCATGGCCAATGTGTAGACGAATAGACACGGCTGTGTTCCAGTAAAACTTTACTGAAACAAGGGTAGTTTACCAATCCCTGATCTAAAGAGAAGTTTGAGATGTCAGTAGGGTAGGTATACTTTTGTTTGTTGTTTTTCTAGCTGTTGGTTCTGTGCATTTCCTGAGACGGGATCCATCACCAGTTGAAGGGTAGGGAATGAGTGGTGGAGCACAAGGTGGGGCACTGGGCAGAGCACTGAAGAATCTGCTCCAAAGAAGGGCACCTACCTGTCCCCAGCATATACTGGGAGTCAAATAAATATGTCCATGATGTTTTATTTCTTTAAAAAAGAGCAAAAAGGTAACAGAGTGAGACTGAAGCAGAGATACGAATATGAATTTAAGAGAGCAAAAGGCCAACATCTGTGAAATCTGGGAAGTGGGAATCTGAGTGTTGGTTATCTACGCTTCCTAAACTACCAAAGGGCAAGGACCAGGGTTTTAAATTTCCACACTGCTGCAGACGGATGCTTTTGTATATACAACAGAAACATCACAGCATTGGCCAATTACTATAAAAACAACTAAACTCTTACTCCTACTTGTTTTTACTGGCCTGCTTGTGGACTGATAACAGCTTGCAGACTGGCACTAGTCCACAGGCCACACTTTTCTATTTCCCTTATGTAGGAAATATGGCACAATTGGAATTTTTAAAATAATAAAATCAGAAGGGAAGAGAAAGTCAAAGACTGAATCTTAAAATTTGGAGGTCATGAAGCCAAACTGCAGACATGCCAAACCAAAGGGCTGAGTGCCATACAGCTTCCTTCATTCAACAGGTATCTATTGAGGGCCCACTGCGAAGCCAGGCCAGTGCCAGGGTTCAGGAGGGTGAGACGTCACAGTGCCTGCCCTCGGAGTTCTCAGCTTACTTCAGGGCTTTTCACCCTTGGCACTACTGACGTTTTGAGCTGGAGAGTTCTTTGCTGTGGGCAGCTGTCCTGTGCACTGCAGGATGCTTAGCAGCACCCTAGACTCTACTCACTTGATGCTAGTGCATGTCCCCCAGTTGTGACGATCAAAAATATCTCCAGAAATTGCCAAATGTCCTCTGAGGATCAAAATCATTCCCATCATGAACCGCTGGCACTAAAGCAAAGGAATGATAAGTATAGTTAACAGGAACCATAATATGCCAAGTGATGCAGAAGAGGCTTGAACCCCAAAATGTTAAATCCTCATGGAAAAATAATGTCCATTATAAAATGTAAATCTCAACTACGTGATAGTTATGATCATCAGGAAAATGGTAGATTGCATTAACATGGCTCCATGATATGGCAACAGTTCCTAACTGTATTGAGCTTCAGAACTGACCAAAGTCTGTCAACTATGGTATGTCATGGCATGCTCAAAACAGCCCTGCCAAGTAATTATCACAGTATGCATTGCCTGGAAGAGAAAACAGAAATCCAGAGAAATTAAGCCACTTGCATAAAGTGGCCCTAGTAGACACTGCGCCCAGGTTTACTGTCCCCAAGTCTAATATCATTATCACCACCAATAACCAAAAGGTAACATTTATAGAGTGAGCATGTATATACGTAAACTATTCTTCTAAGATAGTTAACTCATTTAATGCTCATTACGACCCTATGAGGTAGCATCTGATATTGCCACTTTTACAGACAAAAAACTGAGGCTAAGAGAAATTAAATACCTTGTCCAAGGCCACACCACTCTTAAGTTGCGGAAGAGGGATTTGAATTATACCACACCAGTGGTTCCCCAACCTAGCCTCACGTGGAGAAATACAATCAAGTCTAACTACTCATGAAGTACGTATTTGTGAATTCACCTACTCACTAAAATGTATTTCTTTTTTTTTAAATTTTTTTCCAGTTTTACTGAGATATAATTGCTATATAACATTGTATAAGTTTAAGGTGCACAATATAACGATTTAATATACCTAGTGATTGCAAAATGATTACCTCACTAAGTTTATTTAACATTGTCACCTCACATAGTTACAATTGTTTCACTAAAATGTATTTCTAACCCCCAAACCAACATTTGTGGCACTTTTGTGGTCATTCACAGACCCGCGCAGACTGGTGAGAGATTTTCGTTGACCTTAGAGCATGTTAGGAGCAGAGATCAAACAGGGCAACACTCTGCCTCTTGTTTCAGCTCTCAAAGTATAAACAAGCGTCCTTTTCATGGTCTATTTAGTGCCATGTTTTCGCATTTTTGTGCTTTTTTCCGGTGATTTCTCTATTTAAAGCGACCCCCATGTCTAGTGCTAAAGCATTGTCTAAGCTTCCTAAGTGCAAGAAGGCTGTGATGTGGCTTCTAGAGAAAATTCAAGTTAGATAAGCTTCATTCAGGCATGCATGATAGTGCCGTTGGCCCTGAGGTCAAGGTTAATGAATCAACAGTAAGGCACATCCAGAAAAGGGATGAGAAAATTCACCAACCTGTACATGAGGCTGCTCCAGAAAATGCTAAAAGCCACATCTTTAGTGTGTGATGAAGATATGGAAAAAATAGGAAGGTGGTGAAATTTGTGGACTCTTGAGACAACCACCGATTAAAAAAAAAGCATAGTGAATAGTGTTGTTGGGAAACTGAAAGCCAAAGAAATTGATGGTCACATTACCCAGGGTCAGGAACATGTTAAATCTGTCTCATCTATGGTTTTATTATAAAGAAATACCACATATATAATTTGCAAGAAATACATATTAAATAAAGTGCCTGAAACAGGAATACAACACAAGATTATGTATTGAGCATCTGATGAAAATGCTGTGACCAGAAGCTCGTAGGAACCTAACCCTTTCCCTCCCCTAGGAGAAAAGCCTCAGTATTTCCTAATTCAGCATGCATGGCAACTCCACAGAACATAACCACTGCGAATTACAAGCACTGACTGGACCTGGACCACTCAGAAATTACATATTCCTGGGCTTCACGCTGCAGCTCCTGAATTAAAATTTTCAGCAGTGGGGCCCAGAAATTTGAATGTTTTAAAGTCCTTCATCCACAGACCTGTGTCTATGAATCACTGTCACACAGGATGCTCTCTACCAAAATTTAACTGTTCACCCTAGCTTTTGGCATCACCTTGAATTTGATCTGTATGGCATAGAGAGTGGCCTATAGTCACACAGGGCTCATGCTGTGAAATTATATGGTTTATATCTTTGCTTGCAGGCAACAATTTCCCTAAACCATTAAGGAAAAAAAAAAATCAAACACGTTCCATAGGGTCATTCAAAAAGTAACCCCATTCAAAATTCTAGACAGAAGTCCACACGCTGAGGCAGAAGACTTTCTGTACCAACCATAGTTACACAGACTCCTGTTGATCAATACACAGCAGGTGCTCGTCGTTGGCTCCCTGTCACGCTCAGCAAATTTTAATTTCTCACCTCTTTAACAACTTTCCTTTTGTATGTGTTTACCATGTACTATTATATCAGTAACCAGAGCAATGTATGAATAGCATTGAAAGATAATCAGAGACACTGCCAAGATAATCAGAGACACCATAAACAGGGCCTTGGAAACATACTTTCTTAAGAGAATGATGACTGACTCCAGGTCAGATCTTAGGGTCATCCTCAAATGTCCAACAATTTTTATCTCTAATACAGAATTCCCCAGAGGCTGTTCTGCTGAACACAAGTCACATAAAACACTTTGAGAAGAAAGAATTCTATAGCAGGTGCATCTAGAAAATGCTGGATAAAACCTTGTAGACACTCAATCACATATTAGTGTAATAAAAGCTCTGAGAAGCCCTGAAGGGAAGATAGGAATGAAATATGTCTAAAATATGTTTCAATGAGCAGTTCCCAGACTTAGCTGACGATGGATTTCTTTCAAACATCTATAAATTCCAGGGAACAATGTTGAGAAATGTTATCTGAATATCTTGGTGGCAGAGGCCAGAGAGAAGGATAAAACAATCCACCACTAAGGGCCCCTTCAATGCTCCGATGGATCCTCTATCACTCCGCACTCTCCTTTCTTCAATATAAGGATTCACCACAGATCAATCTCTATACATCTTTGGACCCTTCAGAAACTCAACAGCTGCACATCTGCTGCATGACCACAGTTAAGGGCCACCATTAGGAAGACATGAGCACTGGGCTTCACTCCTTTTTTCTGCATGACAATATCCATCCCACACTAGATGATATGACCCAGGTTAAGCCTTTTAGAAATACCTACAATTATTCTATTGGGAGAGATGAGTGTGAGAAAAAAATGTTCTCATACAATAAAAATGGCAGTGTTCTGTTTATTCATAGTAAGTCAAAATGCCTTCCTTCTTCCTAGAATAAGAACAGAGGAGGGGCCAGCCCCGTGGCCGAGTGGTTAAATTCACACGCTCTGCTTCGGCAGCCCAGGGTTTCGCTAGTTCAGATCCTACGCGCGGACATGGCACTTCTCATCAGGCCACGCTGAGGTGGCAACCCACATGGCAAAACCAGAGGCACTCACAATTAGAATATACAATTATGTACTGGGTGGCTTTAGGGAGAATTAAAAAAAAAAAAAGATGGGCAACAGTTGTTAGCTCAGGTGCCAATCTTTCAAAAACAAACAAAAAAAAGAACAGAGGAGAAAAGTCTTCAAATTAAGACATTTTCATTTTCAAAAGGCCTTTATCTAAATTATTTGGTGACATTAGAGGGGGGTCCATGAAGAAGGGTGCAATGGGCTAGCCCTTGAGGGAAAATTAAAAAATGCACAAGTGAGACTAGAATATGTGGGTATTTGTGAGGGGGTGGGCTAGAGGGGGGAGAAGAAGGTTTCAATGTGGTTTAAATAGAATGATCAAATGTAATGCAGAGAAGAGTGTGGTTCATCAGAATTCCACGGTGGCCAATTCCTGTGAGAAAAGCAGCCAGAAGGTAAAACTTAATTATACTTTCTGAGGCCATCAGAGACATTCTTGCCTGAGGAGTGTGATGTGAGCTTGGCACTGACTGGGGAAGGAAGGATAGCACGTGTGGGAGAAAAGAATGAGCATCTTTTCAAAAGTAACTCCAAACTCTTGAGGAAAATTGTTTTCTGAGAGTATAATGGTGACGTGAAGAGTATGAACTCTGAACCCAGGCTGCCTGGGTTCCCCATCCCAACTCTGCCATCTACTGGCTGTCTGACCCCGTCAGGTTAGTTGCTTAAAATCTCTGTGCTCAGTTTTCACATCTGCAAAATGGGGGCGACAGTGGTACATCTACCTCCAAAGGGTTGACACAAGGTTTAAATGAACTGACACACTTAAAGCACGTAGCACAGCACCTGGCACACACAACTGTTACAGTTGTGTACTGAAGCTGGCTTGTACGGGCTCACAAGAGCCAAATCTTTTCCCAACTCTGTGTTCAGTGACATCAGTCATCCCCGCCAAAACTAGAGTCAGCTGTTAAACATTTACCAGCTCATCATATATTTATACATACACACACATACACGTGTATATTGGTACATACATACATGTGCATGCATATATATATATATATCTACACACATTAGTGTTTACCATCGTTGTTATTATCATTACTAAGATTTTTAAAATATGACTCAAGCAGAGATTGGGTCATTTTAGTTCTTGCCTTTTATACCGGTTACATGGAAATTTTGAGGTTGCCCCCAAATCCTCAACCCAACAACAAATACTTATGGAGTGCCAGCAACACGTCTGGCACAGCCGTAGTCATCATGGGCTATAGAAGAGGCATGACCAAGGTCTTTGCCCATCAGGAGTTCACAACCTAGCTTAAGATTTTTTGCAAAGATAAGGCCATGCGTAAAACCCAAACTCACAGCATTACCCCTACCTCACCACCCTTATTCACCTCTCACAGGATTAAAGGAAGAGTCAGCAGGAATCTGGCACCAAGGAGTCAGTGAGCCCCCTGGGATCCTTTCCAGCACTGAGCACTGCTGGAGCTTATCTGCTTTCACTCCTTCCCTTCCCAGCAACGCCAGTTATCACCACCGTTAATGTGATAAATACAGCCCCTGCCCTGAGGCCGTGCATAGTTGCTATTCATCACTCCTACTAGATATATATGGAAAAACAGCCCTGGTATACAGACACACACACACAGACACACACTCACACTTTTCAATTTAATAAAAATCAACAAGCCTGTATTAAACCCCTATAATGTGCCAAGGGGCTTTTTGTAACTTTCCACATTTGGAGGTTATTCATTCACTGTTTTAGCTGTCTTATGATGTATCAAAACTAAAAGTCACTCACTGTAATGATAGTTAATCATAAAACCTAATGTTTATTGAGAATTTACTATCATCCACGCATTCTCTTAAGCAGTTTACATTACTCCTCACAACCATGTGCACTATTCTGTTAATCTCCCCATTTTACAGATGGGAAAACTGAGCCTCCAGAGATTAAATAAACTGCCTAGGGTCCCAGAGCTGGTAAGAACTAAAATTCGATCTGGAGTTTGGCAGACTCTAGAGCCTGTGTTAGTAATCACTGTAAATCAGGTACTTCTCAAACTTGGCACTATCGGCATTTGGGGCTGGGTAATTCCTTTCTGTGCATTACTATGCATTGTAGGTGTTTAGCAGCCTCTCTTGCCTCCACCAACTAGATACCAGGAGCAATTCCCATTTCTGACAATTAAAAGTGTCTCCAGTAAGAACCAAACTCACCTAAAAGAGTGTGCCAAGTGTCCCCTGTGGGCCAAAATCAGTCTTCGTTGAGAACCACTGCTGTAAATTAAGAGAAATAGAGTAGAGGAATTCCTAAATCTGGCTACATATTAGAAATACATAGGGGATACTTCTGAAAATAAGATTAAAAATGAAGATAACAGACCCTACCACTGATTCAGAGAATCAGAATTTCTAGGGATCCAGCATAATAGTTCAGAAAAAATTTTAAGAGGAGACATCTGCCACCAATTAGTTATGTCATCCTGGGAAGCTACCTGCCCTCTCTGTGCCTCAAATCCCTATCTATAAATTGAGTGGACAGAGCTAGACTGTGTGTAAGAATCCATTCTGTGAACTCACCTGATACCCATCGCTTTACTCCTTGACAGGCTTCCATCCTACATTGCACATAGTTGGTCAAATCCCCAAAGGAAAAAAGTTTCTACAACTCCCATCTTCATATAACTATGACATAATCTGGCCAAAGACCAATTGCTTGAGAGAAATACAATCTATCTATTCATCATAAACACTAAGCCAGGGCAGAATCATTGCTTAAAAAAGGCTTGCTTCCACCTCACGTCTGAGGAAGGCAAAAATTTAACCCCAAATTAGAAATACATCTTTCCATGATGCCAAGTGTCTGCTGCATCCCTCAGGAAAATAATCCCCCAAACCAGTATTGCTATAAACCATATTCACCAGAAATCTTTGACTTAAAGTGACACTGGGAAATGTACTCAGGCTTTTGGATTCACAAAATGTGTTCATGTCATTTATATAACAAAATCCAAAAGAAAAAGTGGGGATCATCTACACTATAGATGTGTAGGCTTTAGTCTGAAAATCCAAGACCCTATGCCCAACCCAACAAAATTCATTCCATGACAAAAAAGTATTTTAGAGAATCCAACCATCAGAGCTACAGTATCTGTATATACCAATAAAGTCCAAAAGGAGAAAATTGCTAATGGACTATACCAACAGCTTAAAAAGAAGCCATTTTTTCTTTGCTTTTCCCCATTTGTCAATAATCTGCAGGTTATCTCAGTTTAGGTCACTTGTACTTATACACCCATGTGTAGAAATGGAATGAAAGTGGTTACATTTGAATGTGTCTGGGGTTTTAAAAGTAAAAACAACAAAACTATTCTTCAAGTAGGAGGGAAAAAAAGTCCCTTCAAGAATGTTGTATAGAAGGGAATCTGTAGGGGAGAGAGAGAAGGGGGCAGAGTTCCTGATTATAACACCATGATCCAGTCTTCTGCCCAGCAATTGCATGTTATCAATTAATTAAGAGATTATCAGATACCACTAAATCAATCTACTAGAAACTGATCTCACAGAAACAGATTTGTAGCTATACTTTCAAATGCATTCTTTCAAATATGTACCCGTAGTACACTCTATCAAAGGCAGGCCTTACTCAAGATGAAAGTGTTGAAATTATTCCATCTTTCTTGGCGAGTACGGAATTACAGAAGAAGCAAATCAATTTATCTTAACTGATATGCCACTAGGCCATGATCAAGTATGAAAAATTGCTTTCTTCTATCCCAGCTTCTCAGTTGATGTGTTAGACAGGTTCTGAAAAGATGAGTGTTAAAAAATACTTGTTCCCAAACCCACAAGGGCATCACCTAAGCAACCACTACCGCCATCTGTGGTGGTCGGCAGAGTTGCACTTTTGCTCTGGCTTGTATGTTTCTTTGTTAACAGGGATCAAGGCTCCTTAACTGAAGATTTACATACGGAGGAGCATCTTTATATTATTCTTAATGGTATAGTGCAGAAATTCTTAAACATTTCTCCTAGCGTACCCCTTACATGGCCAGACACCAAATGAATTCCCTGTAGTGACCTGGAAGTAAAGCCTAAAGGAACTCCCTCAAATTTCCTTACGTCTCATATTTTGTCTCAAAATTATATGCAAATTTTGTGCTGTACATCAGAGAAATCCATGTCTCCTTCTATGGAAAAATATTTAAGATTATTTACAGTTCGACTGCTTACGTTTTATCAACAAATATTCAGGTTAAATTCAGGATTCATTTGGGCTACCATATTTAGCCCCTGGTTATCTATACATAACCCTGGATATTTACAATCTCCAAAAATACTCTTGTTCCAATTTGGGAAGAACATGCATGAACTCAAGTTCAGCTCTCTGCCACAGCCTGCTGTGTGCTCATGCTGAGCCTCGGTTGCCTAATCTGTAAATGTAAGGCTCTTGGACAGGATCTCTACAGGTGCTGCCAGCTCTCAGAAACAGCGGCCATCAGCTCTCCGAACACAAGCCTCACTCCTCTCTCTCTACCAGTGAGCCCTAGAGCACATTCTTCTAAGATGTGGGCACAGGCAAATGTAATAGTTGTATTATTTTATGTAATATATAACTAAACTAATAAATGTTATAGACTGGCATTTTCTATTTCATCTATATTCCTAAAAGCTCATGTACTCAAACCAGCAAAATAAAAGCTTCCCCTCCCATTCTTCTCATTAGCAAAATGGGGAAATGCCTTACATGTGAGGTCACTCCATACCTAAACATACACTGTAACTCAGTGAGGCTAGGCCTAGAATTCAAGGCTGGGGCAAAAGGTGACACCAAAAACATAAGCAATGACCATGTCAAAAGGCATCTCAGAATGATGTTAAGATCCAAAACATACAAAGAACTCTTAAAACTCAATAATAGGAAAACAATCCAATTAAAAATGGCCAAAGACCTTAACACATGCCTTACCAAAGAAGATACACAGATGGAAAGTAAACATATGAAAAGATGCTCCATATCATATATTCTCAGGGAAATGTAAATTAAAACAAGATACTACTACACACCGATTAGAAGGACCAAAATCTGGAACATTGACAACACCAAATGCTGGTGAGGATATGGAGCAACAGGAACTCTCATTCATTGCTGGTGGGATTGAAAATTGGTACAGCGACTCTGGAAGACATTTTGGTGGTTTCTTTTAAAACTAAACATACCCTTACCTTACAATCCAGCAATCGTGCTCCTTGGTATTTACTGAAAGGAGTCAAAAACATATCCACACAAAAACCTGCACACGGATGTTTACAGTAGCTTTATTCATAACTGCCAAAATTTGGAAGTAACCAAGATGTCCTTCAGGAGGTGAATGGATAAAGAAACTGTGGAACATCCAGACAATGGGATATTCTTCAGCACTAAAAAGTGCTGAATCTACCAAGGCACGAAAAGACATGAAGGAACCTTAAATGCATATGATTAAGTAAAAGTGACCAATCTGAAAAAGCTGCATACTATATGATTCCAACTCTATGACATTCTGGAAAAGGCAAAAGTGTGAAAATAACAAAAAGATAAGTGGTTGCCAGGGGCTGGGGGAGGGGGAGGAATGAACAGGTGGAGCATAGAGGATTTTTAGGGCAGTAAAAATACTCTATTTGATACTGTAATGATGGATATATGACATTATACATTTGTCCAAACTCATTAATGTACAGTGCCAAGAACGAACCTTAATGTAAACTATGGACTTTAGGTGATCATGATGTGCCAATGTAGGCTCATCAATCATAACAAATGGACCACTCTGGTGGGAGATGTTGATGACAAATAAAAATGGCAAGCAGTAGGATATATTGGAGAATATGAGGAAGCCATTTGGTATAAACCTAATTCGGCTTGACTTTGTTTTTTCCAAAAGGGCCTGACTGTGGCCGTTGAGCACGCATTGCACATCTGCTTTAAAACATTTACTATGGCAAGAACAAATGGCCTTAAGATAAAGGTGCAACTTCCCCCCACATTGGCATTTCCTTAAGGATAAGCGTCTTTCCTTAGGCTAGTAACTGACTGCTGTGCTCACCTTTGACCACCCAGCTCACCTGTGACCACCCGGCTCCAGACAACAGACCTGCCACCCTGCTGTGTCCACTGAGACAGCAGACCTATCTGCTGTTTCCATCAATCGCTGTACCGGCAGAGCAGTCTTGCGACTACTGTAAAAGGGACATTTCAATCCTATGTGAAACATCCTCTCTGGGGGTATATAACCACTCTGTGCACCCCACTTCTTCGATGCCCTTTCTTCTTTCGGGAAGAAAGGCCCCGGGCATGGTCCTCAGATTTCAGCTCAGAATAAAGTCACCCAAATTTTCATTTATAGATTGCTTATGGATTATTTTCGTCGACATGATGATGGGTGAGGTTATACATGTGGGTGGGTGGAGGGAAACGGGAAATCTCTGTATCTTCCTCTCAATTTTGCTGTGAACCTAAAACTGTTCTAAAAAATTTAAGTCTTCAAAAATACATATAAATATATACTTTAAAAAAATGATTTTAAGTAGCTTAGATTTCCCCACTTGGTGGCCTGCGGATTTTTCACTCTGACATGCTCAACAGGATAAGGCACCAGCATAGAAAAGCTGATCACAGCCTAATCAACATGAGGCCTTCAGTTAAGATTCTTGCAAACACCAAAGAATGCAAGTCCGCAAATGTATTTTCAAGAAGAAAACCAGTCATTTTCATTCTTCCCTGTGATCACAGACATTCCCAATCCCTTGAGATGCCCGTGAGACTCCATAAATGGGAACTAGATTTTCAAGAAAAAGGCCAAAGTGTCGGAGGCTGTGTATCATAAGAATACCCCTTCTCTCCCTCTTTTACTGACGCAATTCAGCTTTCTCTAGTTTCTAGCAGCAGCTATTTCCAAGACTTTACAATCTCAGGCAAGTTTCAACACTGCCGTTCCCCTAGAGTCCCCCCCCCAAAAAAACACAAAAAAACCTTCCAGTGTGCCCTTCACCTTCTCAATATTCCCCCTCCAGCCCAGCTCCAGGTGTTCTCTGGTTTGAGGCTGCCCACCATGCAACCTGCTGTATAATTCAGAATCTGGTGCACTTCCCAGTCACATGAGTAGTCGACATCTGTACTAGAGCTAAAGCTTCAAGCGATTAATCAGTTGCAAATCAAATATTAAAAATGAGGATTAATCTCATTACTGTAGCCCGAAAGATGCTGCACTGTGTTAATACATAAACTTCAAACTTCCTGTAGACATTGTCAAGTTGAGTCCTCAATTTGCTTTTGTTCCCGGTTCCTCTTAGAAAGGAGGAGGAGGAGAGCTCCACTGATATTCTAAGGCTGCACTATGCAAGTATTCAAGCAGCCAGCTCTGCTGTATCTCATAAGACAAAAGAGTTAGAAATTAGAGGGGGAGATACATTCTGACCTGATGCTTTCTGCTCTCCCTAAAGAACCTTCAACCACACTGTCAGTCTCCACCACATTGTGTGGGCACTGAGATTCCTGAGGCCAAATAAGAATAAAATTATGATACTCATGGAATTGTGTGATGGAAGGGTAGATGAAAAGCTCCATATGTTTAGAGTTTTCAGTATAATTTAAAACAGCAATGTATTGGCCTTAAAAACAGAACCCCTGTGGCCTCTAAACCAAGGATAATGGAAGATGCGAGCTTAGAATAAATCAGTTGGGAAAGTGGAAGTCATCAGTGTCAAAGTAATTTCTGCCAAAGCATAAATGGTAATGTAAACACGGGGAAAAAATGCCAGAAAAATACTACTTTAAAGTTTACTAATAGTACATTATAGAAGACATATAAAAGCTACGTATTACAGAACTTGGAAAAAATATATAAAGATGAACTCATACAAAACTGTGAATTCAATGGTGTTATTAAAAACAAAAACAAACAAAAGGCAAACCTACCATGGACCAAGTAGGGCTTAATCCAAAAATTCAAGGAGAGTACAATAGAAAGATCTACTGAGGTCGTTCATTACAATGGCGGAACATCATGAATTTCAACTGTATAACTGAGCTCAAAACAAAACAAAAGAAATCAACAACAATAACAAATCCGAGAACAACTGCCTTTGATAAAAGATGATTCCGTTACAGAAGCCAACCATTTCATAAGGGTTCAATCAAAGAAACAATGATCTATCCCAATACTGTAGGAAAATCTGGCTGACCTGTTCTTGAAAAGACTAGAGCAGAAACGGGGACAATTTAATGGATTTTCAAAGGTAATTTGGCGGTATTCAATTTTCACCTTGTTTGATGACTTAAGCCCTCTACATATCAATAGATTGGAGGAGAAAAACCATATGGCTCCCTCCGCATACAGTGTAAAGAAAGCATTTGATAAAATTGAGCACATATTCTTGACATGCTTTTAGTAAAGCACAAGGATATTTGTTGCATTACATTTAATAGTAAATTTTGGAAAGAACCCAGATATGCACCTATCTGAGAGAAGTTACAAAATTATGGTATATCTATGCAAAGAAATTCTGCGTAACTATTAAAAAAGAATGAGACACATACACCCACACACAATAATGACAGGGAAGATGCAAACTAAAGGACAGAACGGAAACTATAATTGCATTTTTATAAAAGCTATACCATGTACACATATATGTTTCTATATCTAAAGTAAAAAGCATGAAAATACAAACATCAAATTATTAATAGTGGTTAGCCCAGGGGAAAGAAATTGGACCAGAGGTTTTCTTTTTTTACTTGATAAATTTCTGAAATCTTAGATTTTTTAACAAGCATATTTCTCTTGTAATTAAAAAATACATAAATCTGGAGGCTAAGGGAAAAAAAGATCTTGAATTAAAGACACAGAATTGGAACCAGCCCAGAGAGGTCATCTAGAAAAGGCTACGTCCACCATCTCCATCAAGGGAGACACTCTTTTTATGAAGACTCTAGGGAAAGAGATGGCAGAGCTCCTGAATAATCCAGTCAATTGTTATACAACCTGAACAGGGAAAAAATCCTTCCTTTTATCTACTCCCTTCTCCTCATTCTCAGCTCAGAGCCCAGTCTTTTTGTTCTTTCCTCAGGAGCTACAGAAAACAGATGGTCACACCCTCTTTTGAATTTGTCAATGAATCACACAAAACCAACAGTGTTTTTCTGGAGGGACAATATTGTGCTCGACAATGCAGAATGACATATCCCAGTTTGCTCCTCGCACAGAAACTTACCAGACTTCATTACTAATAAGCCAGTCAAAGGGATTTTACCAGATGTATTTAATTTAATTCAACAAGTATTAATTCAGTGTCTCCCATGCACTTGGTATCTTGTTATGAGCTGTGGAGGGCCCTTTAGAAATTTAAAATTTCATGGTGGGGAGGGAGATAAATGATAAGAAGGAGTACACAATTCAGGGTAGTTTAAGTAGGAGAATGCACTCATATATTATTATTATTATTATTATTATTATTATTATTATTATTATTATTAAAGCATAAACAAGATCTTTAGAGTTGAGACTAGACTAACCAGGGTGAGAAGAGAGAACTTTTATGACTTTTTAAAAGTTTACTATTTTATTTTCTCTTCCTTTCTAAAATTTTTTTGATATTTATTGTTTGCCAGCAAGGTCGGATAAGCCTAGGAAAGGAGAGCACTGAAGGTCAGGCCAGTACACACAGAAAGGTGGAGGCAGGAAGACTAAGAAAGAGGCTTCGGCAGTCATCAGGCATCCAGTGATGATTGCTAGGTTTGAAGGTAGTGACCTCGACATATTGAAAACTACGTGACCTGGCTTCATGACAGACTAGCAAGGTTTGGGCCTCAGTGACAAAAGGAGATGTTCCTGTAACTGACGGAAACAGTGAAAACAAATGTTGAATTTGAGAAGGATGCTTAAGGTAAGGTAGAAGAAACCATGACAGCACGTGGAAACAGGAAGGCAATTTTTAAAAGTCAAAATTGGACCCAGATTTATCACTTAGGAGAGAGCATCGCCACTTGGCTTTCCCTCTTCATTTCAACACCTTACAGCTTTCTGCAGTTAGCATGCAAGTTTGGCGGTAACTTCTCTACTTTCTCTTATTCTTTTGTATTCACAGCAAAAGTTACAACTCTTCAAATGCCAAGAGCCCCACCTCCGCCTAATTCAAATCCACAAAGGAATGCACTAAAGAACAGACATCAGGGCACATGCTGCATAGAAGGACAAAGATTCAACACCCTGTTCATCATTCGTAGGCTGTGTGTGTTTCCTTCAATTAAAAAATTAGCTACTCATTCTACAAAATGGTAGTATTTTTGCATATTCTTTAAGAATCCACCTTGCGGACCAAGAAATTAAATTAAACTTCTTTGTTAACAAAATAAAAGCGAATGTTATTTGAGATCAGGTAACAACATAATGGGACTAGGGAAACACACAAAAGTCCTCTGGTCCGAAGTGGAGGGAATGGACAATCGACACTTTTTCATGTACACTCTATGTTCTTGAACTTTATGAAGACTCGAGGAAGAGCAATCATATTTGGTTACACTGACTCTAACCCAGAGCTTGTCGTGCTAAATGCAGGAAGCTCAGTGCCATCTCTTTTCTTTCTGTTGCTCATCAGTGCTGTTCTTTTCAGATTTTCTCAGCCTGTTGTGCTAACACTATCTGAACAAGAAAACTGTCAGTTGGTGTAACATCTCTCTCCTAACCCTGAAACTCAATAGGCTTCTGAAAATCTGCAAAATTCCACACATACTTGCTCTTTGAATTTTCAGAATCTGTGACTCATTTCAACTTATCCTTTTTATTTCTAAGATAGTTGTTTTCTATCCTCACTGACACCTAAATGAATAATTAAGAACCATCCAATCTTCCAACGTGAATAATGACCTAAGTGGTGACAGAACTCTCTTTTATTTCCATGTTCCACTTGCTTAGCTTTTCCTCCTGAATGATGTTGTTTAATTTCTCGTCAGCTAAAGATATCTTCGGCCTAACAAAGCAATTTTCCCCTGGAGTGTGTCATTCCTTCAGGGAAGCTTTTCTGTTTACCTGCCTACATCCTTTAGCTCAAAGACATGAATGTGCTATACTCAACCGTCTCAAATAGTTTGCAGTGGCATCGTGTTTGATACACGAATTACAGAGAGTGAGCCCGGCCTTACAATCTAATGCACAGCGATTACTTCATCTTAGGATCGTCCCTGAACAAGGATCCATGGTGAGAAGATCTGTAGTGGATGCTTCCCTGGGGATTCTTTGTTAAATCTAACCATTTCCTTACCAGCATTCTCATGCCTAATGAAAGCGCCCCCTGAGCCAATCAGAAAACTCATCAAAAAGAAGGGAGAACAAGTCCAAAGCCTAGGACCACAAAGAGGGAATTTCCTTCAGAAGGAAATGTTACCTGTACAGGTGACTCAAGGCCCACAACTGAGTGATGTCTCCACTCTTGGTGAGCAGTTCCCAAACCCCACTGTCTTCCCACAAAGGTGGGAAGAACATCACAAGAAACTGTTAATAATCAAGTGTTCAGGCTTTTTTCTATTTTTCAAGTTATTTTCTATTTTTTCTAGAAACTAGAATGAATTGGGGGCATGTTTATAAAAAACATACTCTCAAGTCTGCATTCTAATATGTCTTCTTGAGTATATCAGAAATGTGTGAATTTATAACTAAAATGTCAAATGTTGCAGACGGTCCTTATTTATGTAAGAATGAAGAGTAACAAACCCTTCCTAACTAAGATCTCAACTTAATTTTTTTTCCTTCTAAAATGACACTTTTTGAGATATATAAACTGCTGGTATCATTACTTAAATGCTTAAAATACTGCTAAAAATTCTATACCATAAAAGGGTAGAGACAATGATGCTGCCCTAATCTGGTTTTGCCCTGGGAATGTATCATCGTGTCACACGTTCCTTAGAGGCAGAAGAGACAGGAGGCAAGCGTGGCTTTTAAGAAAACCCTTCATTTTTCCCATCTTCACACAACTCTCCAGAAAGAAGAGTATTGCAATGGTTGGAGAGAGCAAAGGATGTTTTAGTGGTCTCCAAGACTGGGTGGGGTTTCATTCTGTTCATCAGAAGTTGAGTGCATGGGCTGTGGAATCTTGCCTATCTCCCTGGTTTCCATGAGGCTCTTGGGCAGTGGCAGGGTGAAGGCTGCTATAGGACAAGGCATGCCCAGATGATTCTAATATTCTGGGCTTCCTTCTTCTCTCGATGAAGTGGGATGTAGGCAGCCAGAGCCTAGCTCCCTACTTGATCCCAAAGCTTTCTCCCTTCCCCATATAGGAAAGAAAGCAATGGCATCCTCTGCGAAAAGGCTTTACATCTCACACCATTTTTCTTTGTACACTTTCTAATTTTTCCATGAAATTAGCTAGAATAGGTCTGCAGGTGGATCCCCATGCCTTATCCCAAACTCACCTCAGCTAAGACGTACCAGTGGACAGCAGGGCAACTCTCCACCAAGCATTAAGGCACAGTCTCACGTTGTCATTCCTTCCTTCCTTTTAATTTGTCTCTGATTTGAGTGTGCTAAGACTATAGTGACCATATGATTTATCATCCAAACAGGAACACTCTTGAGAGTGAAAGGGAGTACTTAAAATAACTATACTGAAAGAACCAGGGATATATGCTAGGAACGTGGCAGGCAAACCAGGAAATTACGGTATGAGTTTTTCTCACAAAGGAGTGGAAAAATTGAATGTTCAAGTTTGGGCTTTGGGAAGGATGAAGGATTGGTTTTGGTCTACGCTTGCTTTTAAACCATTCTGTCTTATTGACAGGGCTCAGGAAAGGAGTTCTCCACAAGTCCATAGGTCCAGATCTGCAGGGGGGCCTGGGGACAAAGCACCTGTTTTCTTGTACTTTGATTCATCATCTGTGCATAAGCGTTTCAGGGACTTTGAGAACAGAGCTTAGGTACTCCTTGGTCTACTGGCTAAAACACTATCATAGACACTTACAAGCATCCAATCCATTATTTACGACACTAAGGATAATTCTAAATCATTTTTCCCCTGAATTTATTTCTTCTCTCTTCCAAGGCCTGGGTCTTACTCAGAGACCAAAATCTAGAAAGATCTGCCCCAAACAAACTATTCCCTCAGAAGCCCTGAAAAGTAACAAAGGACCTATATGACTCTGATAGGTAAAGTCATTATTTTATCCTGCCATCATTTTTGAATGTGAGTTATATCTTTTTCACTCTAAAGGAACAACCCAAACATTGTTAAGAAAAAGACTTTTCTTATGTTTATACATCCAACTGGGACAGACATTACAATTTACACTATCATTTTGCTGTCACACGGTTTAGAAACATTCTCCAAAGAAGATAACCCCAAAAAAACTTTCTGTTTAAATAAACACTGGCAGACCCTCTGCGTTTATATTTATGCTCAAGAGCACTGAGACTCCAACACAAAGTCATCTTGCCTTTGAACAGAACACTCTTAGATGGCTAGTGGGTAATTTCCGTCTCTTCATCCCCAATCCCAAACCTGAACAAAACAAAAAGAACTACAGAACTAAATGCCCAAGTGAGCAGGTGATGCAGAAGAAGAACAAGTCCATGGCAAGGTGGCTAAGAGTGTGGCAGGTTTGAGTGAACATGAATAAAATCTTCACATCCACAATTTTAATTTATAGGGCATTCAGAGAAAAAAAGAAAGACAAGATTTCCCTGGGAAAGGGAAAATGCTCCCTTAGTAAAACAAAATATTCTCTGGAGGGAAAACTGGAAAATGAGTCCAGGGGTGAAAATGAGCATCATGGACAGGCATCAAAACCAGAAAGGAGGACCAGTCACTGCAAACAGTCCAACTCCAGACTAGCTAAAGCAATCCCGACAAAGAAGAATAAAGTGGGAGAATCGCTCTACCCAATATTAAGGTTTATTATATAGCTAAAATAATCAAGACAGTGTGGCATTGGCAGAGGGATGGACATACAAATCAATGGAATGTAATATGGAACCCAGAAATAGACCTACACAAGTATGCCTCACTGATTTTTGACAAAGGTGCAAAAAATATTCATTGGAGGAAGGATAGTCTTTTCAACAAATGATGCTAGAACAAGTAGACATCCATAAGCAAAAAGTGAATATTGACCTAAACCTCATATCTCCTACAAAAATCTACTCAAGATGGATCATGGACTTAAATGTAAAATGTAAAACTATAAATTTTAGAAAAAAATGTAGGAAAAATCTTTTGGATCTAGGGCTAGTGTTATTGGAGTCACTAGGCTTTGACACCAAAGGCATGGTATGTAAAAGGCAAACTCATAATTTGAACCTCTCAAAATTAAAAACTTTTACTCTGTGAAAGCCCATATAAAGAGAATAGAAAAGATAACCTACAGACTGGGAAGAAATATTTACAAATCACATACATGACAAAGGACTAGAGTCTAGAACATATAAAGGAACTCTCAAATTTCTAATTAAAAATAATACAACTAGGGGCTGGCCTGGTGCCATAGTAGTTAAGTTTGTGTGCTCTGCTTTGTTAGCCCGGGGTTCACAGGTTCGGATCCCAGGCATGGGCGTAACACCACTCATCACGCCATGCTGTGGTGGTGTCCCACATAAAACAGAGCAAGATTGGCACAGATGTTAGCTCAGCAACAATCTTCCTCAAGCAAAAAGAGGAGGATTGGCAACAGATGTTAGCTCAGGGCCAATCTTGCTCAGACACACAAAAAAAATCCAATTAGAAAATGGGCAAAAGACCTGAACAGACATCTGACTGAAGAGGACATGTAGATGGTAAGCACAGGAAAAGATGTGCAATGTTATTAGGCATTTGGGAAATGCAAATTCAAACTACAATGAAATCACTTCACACCTAGTAGAATAGATAAAATGAAAATTGTGACAACATCCTATACTGGTAAGAATGTGAAAAAACTGGATTACGCTCATACTGCTGGTGAGAATGTAAAATGATACAGCCACTCTGGAAAATAGCTTGTCAGTTTCTTGTAAAACTAAACAGTTGACCAGCAATTGCACTATTGTTCATTTATTACAGAAAAAAAGGAAAACTTTTATTCAAAAAGAAAAAAAAAAAAAAAAACAAAGAAATCTGTACGCAAGTGTTCACAGCAGCTTTATTTGTCAAAAACTGGACTCAGCCAAGATGTCTTTCAACAGGTGAGTGGTTAAGCAAATGGTGTTTTATATATATCACGATATACTTCTCAGCAATTAAAAAAGGACAGACCATTGATACTTGCAACAAGTTGGATGAATCTGCATAGAATTATGCTGAGTGAAAAAAGCCAATCCCAAAAGATTAATATGCATTAACTCTATTAACATAAGATTTTTGAAATAACAAAATCTTAGAAACTTGAGGAGTGGTGGTGGTTAGGGGTTAGAAGTGGAGGCAGGATGGAGGTGGGCATGGCTGTAAAGTGGCAACGGGAGTGATCCTTGTGATGCTGGAACTCTTCAGTATCTTAACCGTGGAAGTGAACACACAAACCTATACAAGTGATAAAATTGTATAAAACTAAATAATTCCACACAAATGAGCGCAAGTAAAACTGGAGAAATCTGAATCAGATCAGTAAATTGTATCAATGTCAATACCTTGGATGCTAATTTATACCACAGTTTTGCAAAATGTTACATTGGGGGAGACTGGGCAAAGTACACAAGGGATCTCGCCGTATTATTTCATGAAATGGCATGTGAGTCCACAATTATCTCAAAAATTTCTATTAATGAAAATAAGTGCTAAAAAGCGAAGCATCCTTAAGTTGCATACTTCATAAGATTAAGTGAAAATACTACCATAACAAACTAGTGGAATTATTCTAATTTTGTTAAAATGTGAGCACATGCTTGAATATTTCTGCATCAAAACAAGCTTAGAGGCTGGTCCGGTGGTACAGTAGTTAAGTTCATGTACTCTGCTTTGGCAGCCTGGAGCTTGCGGGTTCGGATCCCAGGCACAGATCTACACGCAGCTCGTTAAGATACACTGTGGTGGCATCCCACATACAAAATAGCGGAAGATTGGCACAGATGTTAGCTCAGGGACGATCTTCCTCAAGCAAAAGGAGTAAGACTGGCAACAGATGTTAGCTCTGGGCCAACCTTCCTCACCAAAAAAAAAGATTAGGAGGAATTACTTGTCAGTGGTTGTTATTTCTGGGTGGTGGGATTATGCATACTGTTTGTTTTTTAATTTTTTCTCAAATTTTTAATTTATATTTCAAATAGTCCACAATGAATATTTTGTTCTTACATTCCAGTGCCTTTAAAAACTCAATAACAAAAGGAGAAGAAAATCCTTATCATACATATTTTTCATCAAGCACAATATCAAAGAATGTAGCTTGTCTGAGGGTTAAAATATTTTAAGTTTGGGGCCGAGTGGTTAAGTTCGCACACTCCACTTCAGCAGCCCAGGGTTTCGCTGGTTCAGATCCTGAGCGCGGACACGGCACCACTTGTCAGGCCATGCTGAGGCGGCATTCCACGTACCACAACTAGCAGGACCCACAGCTAAAAATATACAACTGTGTACTGGGGGGCTTTGGGGAGAAAAAGGAAAAATAAAATATCTGAAATATTTTAAGTTAACAAGCTATTTGAGGCAGTAATGTTGAATTTAGAAATGATAATCCTTTGAATATAAATGCCCCTTGTGATGCAACTAATAAAACCCACTATATATTCGAACTTTGATTCAGTCAATCTCATCTTTCCTACTGTAGAACTAGGCTTTCTGTAGATCTGTAAGGTGCCAATGTAGATCTTCAGAGGATCATGCTGTCCTGAATCAGTGCTCTCCAGCCTTTCTGGTGTCAGGAGAATAGTAACGGGCTCTGACACTGGAAACACAGGGCCTCTGGGAGAGGTAGAAACCAAGCTGGAAAAACAGAACTCAGTCTGTGGTTACCAGGAAGTTACGCTTGCTTATTTTTTTTTCCCCCAAAATTATCCTCATTTGTTTCAGATTCTTCACAGGCCTCCATTTAACACCCTCTCGCAACACAGTGCAAAACAAATCTGTCAGCTGCAAATATGGCCATGGCAACTTTTTCCCCAATTACTAGGGTAACAAAATGAACAGCAGAGAAAACACCTCCGAAAAGAATGTACCACTGCCTGTCATGTGCTGTGCGATGACTGCGACTCTCGACTTTCTCTGCGCCGGGGCTTGTGGGACAATTTCCCTAAATAACCAATAGGCAGTCACATCACCCCTATGAAACTCCCTATGGCCTATTTCCACTTATTGGTCTTTGGGTTCAGAGGTTCTCAACAGATGGTGCCTCCTCCTATGAGGCATCTTGGAAATCTGTGGGGGTGTTTTCTGAATACAGAGAGCAAGGAAGCTGTCACAGCAATTGGGAGGCAAAACTGGATTTGGTGGGCAGGGCGTCTCAAAGAACTGTGCAATGGCACGCAGCCTTAGGACTGCCCCACTGGGCAGTAAATGCAATGCCAAGTATCTGAGCCTAGAACCCTCCTCCAGTTCACATAAATGCAAAGCATGACTGTTACAGTGTTAATATACACTGAATGCAGAATTATGTAAAATGAGAAGAAATTGCTACTTTGCTTTGTTTGGAACTTCCTAAGGGTTGTTTACCATTTCAGAAAATTGCACCATCAACAGCACCGTTGCTTCTAGTTTTCAGTAGTCCCTTCAACGTATCTGCTGCAGTGGATTTTACAGCTGAGCATTCAAAGTGAGTCTGTGTATAGGTGCAAGCATCTGATACTTCATTACGTCCTCTCAATGTAGAGTCCACGGTGGTACGGGCATCACCTGGGAGTTTTTTAGAAATGCAGAATCTCAGGCCCCACACCCGAGCTGCTGAACCAGGACCTGCATTTTTAACAAGATTCCCAAGGGATGCACTGCTCTAGAGAAATCGTGCCGAAGCATATATCACATATACGGCAATATGCACCATTTACTATAAATAACTTCCCTTTTATTTTTATCTTCTATAGTTAGTTAGGTCACTATATGACTTTTAAGATTTAGGTCTATTAAGGGACGCATTATCTACTAATTCATTTTAGGATAATAAAGGGAACACTAAAAATATTTATTATAAAACAGGGAGTCACTGAGTTGAAAACTCCTGAATAAGAAACTACCCATTGCCAGCGCTGTTTGGAGTTTTGTTTTCCTACATTATCCTTACCTCTGGAAAAAGAGTTGAAGTGCAGCTGACTACAAGACAGACAAAGGTGAATTTTCCTCAACTATGATTTTTGTGCCCCAAATTGTCCTCATTGAGGCAATGTGATTCTACGTCACTAAAATGTGGCATCTAATGCAATTCGCCACTCACAGACAGAAACATTTGAAAACACACAATCCCCCTGAGACCCAGACATCAACCACTTTAAGACAAAATAAATGCTCCATAGACACTTCCTTCCAACAGTCTGATTACTCGATAAACCCTTCCACCCACTGCTTCTCACGAGGAAGTACGCCTTCACTTTGATCACAGAAAGTTTTGTTTAGAACTGAAGTAAAGATGAGATTGGATTTCCCCAGGATACAACAAAATGGACCTGGGTTCCAGTTTCCCAACTGCCAAATTGTCCTATCAGCAGATCCAATGCATTTCATCTTCAAATTCACACTCAGCACCTTCTCTCCTCACTCTTCTTTTCCCTCTTTGCTCCCTTATTTCAGTTAATGACCACCCCTCCCCAGCCCCCAAAAAACCATGCCAATCTCCTAATTCTAAAACAACTAAAAAAATCATTGCTAATTAACTATGCACCAGGCCATGGTGACACCAAGACAAGAGAGACATAGTCCCCTTGGTGGAGAAGCTCACAGACAAGGAAGCCTCATAGTCTAGTCACATCATCTGGAATATTTAAATTCATCCTTGGATCCTCCCTCACTCGCTTCCCTCACTGAATCAGTTGTCAAGACCTGTTGATTTTATTTTTGTGATATCTCTTCCATTTGTTTACATTATCTAACAAACTTAATTAGCTGCAGCCTCACTAACTAGAAGCTCAATTAACTGAAATCTTTATCATTCGACTTATGGGAAAAGAGGTTTTCACAAGCAAACAAACTAAAGACAGGCATGTGGGATACCTGCCATATTTTTATTTTTACCTGCTAGGCATACATTTCTGCTTCTTTGGGCCACAGCACCTTCATTTTCTTCTGGGGGTCCATATCCCATTTTCCTTCCCTGGCTCAGGGCATGGGGGTTCAATGGGGTTGATCCTACCACTCGGTGTAAGCGATGACATACAATCCAGCTCTGCCTATCACAGGGTTGGGAGCGGGTGCGAAGAAGGGAGTCACAGGACCCAAACCAGGCCAACGAGATTTAAATCTGCGACTCAAATGGCAAAGTAAGTTCAATGTCCCCTGCAAATGGTAAGTGAGTAGACATCCTGCAGTCCATGCGCTCACACAGGCAAAGCTCTTTGAGAATCAAATGGTTAGACAGGAAGAGAAAATCCAGCAGACGGGGTGAGGATGAAGCCTGATGACACGCTCTTAGTTGATAAACCCCTCTCCTGATACCTTCACACTATCTTTTGCTAATGCCAGTTGGACTAAGCTTTCTGACACTTACAACAAAAAATACAGATGCTTTGAATTGTTTTTTTTTTAAATTCTTGAGTTTAGTAAAAAACTTACAGTCAGATCTATAAAACTTTAACCATTATAATGGTCTATGTTAAAAATTGATATTTGGAATGATGTCTATGAAATACCAAGATATAATACTATGATATCCTGAAGGGCAAAAGACAAAATTCTGATAAATATACCCCACTTAGCAAAGCAGCAAAATATGTGAACTAATTTTAGACTGTCCAGAGAGATCATTCTCAGAGTGTTTCTCAGGACACTAGTCCCTTAAGAAAAAAAGAGTTTTGGGGGCAAATGGATATGAAAGTCTGCATAGTATATTCCCCACTTGGAAAATCACAAGGTATATTAGCATATTAAGAGCTCTGTGAAGTTCTGTATTTAAGACACTTGTTTTCCAGCATTCTCTGACCACATAAGTTTCTTTTATTATTATAATTTTATTTATTCATTTCTAGCAAAACCCAGTAACATTACACCAGGGAAACACTGCACTCAAGAGCCTACCAGCTCCAGCTGAAGCACACCCTTATGTTTGTTCTCCCAGTTTGCTGCTGTATTGATAAAAATGTAACAACCTTGATTTTTAAAATCTAACAGAATTTAAATCCCACTATCACAGCATTTCCCAAGACGATACTCTTCCAGAAGTTATGCTGTCAGCATCACCTTACATTTCTCAATTTTGTTTTTGAGACTACTGTGGTTACGTGTACTTATAAGTGAGCAAAAAGAAAAAGGTTTGGGTAACTGGACCGAAACCATCCCAGAAAAGAGGTGCCTAAACCAATTCCAATCTAATTAGTTTCTCATAGAAGCTAAAACTCTCCTTTATACAACCAAATAGCTATTATTAAATCAAAGTGCTGCATTTAGCACAGAATAAAATTCAGGTTGTAGCTAATCACTCCAGTGTCAAAATTGAAATCTTCTGTATTTGTGATTTAATTACATGACTCTAACACCATTGGAGCTGAATCAAGCAGACAAGTATAGGCAAATGAGATTTTTTTTTTTTTAAACGTGACCTGAACATTCCTAAATGAGACATACTAACTTAGGGACAGGGAAACATGGAACTCCAGGAATAAGGTGAATGTTAGAACATGCAATACAAATGCATGTTTTAAGTGTTGTTGTTTTTTTGAGGAAGATCAGCCCTGAGCTAACATCTACTGCCAATCCTCCTGTTTTTGCTGAGGAAGACTGGCCCTGAGCTAACATCCATGCCCATCTTCCTCTACTTTATATGTGGGATGCCTGCCACAGCATAGCTTGCCAAGTGGTGCCACGTCGACACCTGGGATCCGAACTGGCGAACCCCGGGCTGCCAAAGTGGAACATGTGAACTTAACCACTGTACCACTGGGCCAGCCCCCATTTTAAGTGTTTCAATGGTCAACAAAGTATGGTATCATTTATTCATACCTGTATGCATACTCATTCATTTAACATATATTTATTGATGGCCTACTCTGAGCTAAGTGCTATGCTAGATGATGTGGATAGAGTTGTGAGCAAAATCAGACTTCTTCCCTTCCCTCATGGGGGCTGAAGTGTGCCCCCAGCCCCAATCCTGCCAAATTTATATGTTGAAGTCCTAACCCCCAGTATCTCAGAATGTGCCCATATTTGGAGATAGGGTCTTCAAAGGAGTAACTATGTTAAAATGAGGTCATCAGTATGGGCCCAAATCCAATATGACTGATGTCCTTCTAAGAAGAGGAAATTAGAACACAGACACGCGCAGAGGCAAGACCATGTGAAGACACAGAAAAAACATGGCCATCTAAAAACCAAGTAATGCAGCCTCAGAAGAAACCAACCCTGTTGACACCTTGATCTTGGACTTCCAGCCTCTAGGATTGTGAGAAAATAAATTTCTGTGGTTTAAGCCACTCAGTCTGTGATGCTTTGTTACGTCAGCTCTAGCAAACTAATACACTCATACAGCTTAAACTCTATTTGGAGAGACAGTCCTTGATCAAGTAATCACACAAAGAAAACCAGACCTGTAGCTCTGACTTGGTGCACTGAGATCCAAGAAGAGGTGCTGTAACAGAGGACAGTGATCTGGTAGGGGAGATGAAGGAGGTCATCTCGGCGAAAGTGACACGAACTGAAATGGGAAGGAGAGGAGTCAACAAAGTGATAAGGGATGGGATGTGCATTCTAGGCGGAGGAACCGCCATGCACAAAGGACCTGTGGAAAAGAAGATGAGGGACCAAAGGTAAGCACTGTAGTTGGGGAGCAGAAAGCAAGGAGGTGTGGTAGGAGATACATGGCTGACAAGACAATCAGAGGCCAAGCTGTAGTGTTTAAGACAAGGAAGGAGGTATTATTAAGACCATATTCCAAGGGTCTGAGAACTTGGGTGGAAAAAATTACATTCTTATTTTCACTAACCTGTAATTAAAAGTCAGCACCTCCTTCAATTGTGAATGTAGGCTACAAACTGTGATAGTACTATATCAATATCAGCAATGTCTTCAGCAATAGAAATTAGAAATATTTTCATACCATGTTACGGTTCTTACAGACACCTTGAAATTCATTTGTGTCCATCACTACTTTGAAATTATGGAGTTGTTATGCCTGGCTCTAGATCTAGTTATTTAATGCATTTAAAGAAGCTCATACATTATTTCCATGATCCATATACTACAAAGTTATTAAAAATATTTTGCTAACAGTATTTAAATATAATTATTTCCTTTGTAATATAATGTTATTTTATTCAGTTAAAAATAGTATTCTGAGATGGTTTCCATAGGTTTTACCAGATTGCCAGAAGGGTCCAGGCACAAAAAGTTTAGAAACGCTTAAGAACCTCATTTTGTCTTTATTGTAACATTAATTATCAGCTGTATCACTTGGGCAAGTTTTTTAACATCTCTGAGCCTCGGTTCCCTCATCTGTAAAATGGGGATTTATAACACTGTCTGTGCAATACAGAGGATCAAATGAGTTAATACCCATACAATTCTTATAACAGTGCCAGGATTTAGTAATGCTTAATGAAGGGCAGATATTGTTTTTATTATTGATAAGAATCCACTGTGGTGTTTTAAGTAGAGGGAGTAACACGATGGTCAGATTTATACTTTGAAAGAGCATTCTGGCTCCAATGTAGAGAATGCCTGAAAGGGGTCAGAGAGGAGACCAAAATAGGAGAGGACTAGAGCAGTGCTGCATTTGAAGACTTTTCTAATCTAATATGAAACTTTTTAGTAGAGGACACCATTCTTTAAATCAGATCTTAAGTAGAAACCAGTACATAAGTCAGATAAAATCAGAGCCACTCTGAGTAAGTTGGGTGTGGGAGCCCGTCACATCAGCTCAGCATTTCTCTTATTTTCTGGAAAGTCAAGTCCAATACATTTATAAGAAACTCCTGTATCTACAATTTCATTCATTCATTCATTCATTCATTCATTCAACGTGAGGAAGACTGGCCCTGAACTAACATCATTGCCAATCTTCCTCTGTCTACTTGAGGAAGACTGTCCCCGAGCTAACATCTATGGCAATCTTCCTTTATTTTGTATGTGGGACGCCACCACAGCATGGCTTGATGAGCAGTGTGTAGGGCAGTACCCAGGATCCAAACCTTGTGAACCCCGAGTTGCCGAAGTGGAGCATGCGAACTTAAGCGCTACACCACCAGGCTGGCCCTACAATGACCATAATTTGAAAACTGTTCATAGTTATCTTCTAATAGGACATGCTGAAACTGCCAAAACTGTTAAGTAATCCCAGGTTCTTATAAACTGTAGGATCAGCTATTTCTCAGTTTGCCTGCATGTTAAGTTTCAGTAGAGATTCATTCATTTATTCAAAAGTATGTGTTGAGTGCTACTCTGTGCCAGGCACTATTCTAGACACTGGGATACAGTTGCACTTACAGCATTAAGTGAAAAATCTGAGGGCAGGTAAGATAGAAAATAAACAAAATAAGAGAAACATATAGGTAGATGATATATATGTTTATATATCTTCATGATATAGATTAACATCCACATGGCCATGAAATTGTAAATGATGACAAGCATATCTTACTTCTTGGCAACATGGCCTAATATTAATGACAGTCTAGACCAGTGCCCTGAATTTCATGCACCTGATACTCTTCTCTTCTGTCATAACACTCACTGCTTTTTATTTCCTCAATGCACATCCCTATTTGCTTATCCTATCTTTATTTTAGATGCCCTCCAACAGTGATATCTAATCTTTATTTCTTCTATTTTCCCTCTTCTCCTAATATTTTTTGTGTGCTTGGTATTCTTTGGACAAACTCCACCTCTCTTTTCAACTTCCTGGCCAAGCAATGAGCTCAGCATCTCCTGCTGAAGTGGCATAGCAGATAGCTCCACCTTCAATCCAGCTGCAGTGTTCTTTTTGGAAGACCATCCGATGGGTCATCATTTCCCCAAACTCTGATCCCCAGCCTAGAGGATGAAAATCTTATTTAAATTACTAGGTACAAGGGGATCACGTGGGAAAGGAAGTACGCTCTATGAAAGGAGGGACTCCATCTGTGTTGTTCACTGTTGCATGCCCAGGATTCAAAAGGGCATTTGGTAAAAGTGGTACTCAAGGTTGAAGAGAAGGATAGATGGAAAAACAGACAAATGGACAGACGGAAGGATGGATGGATGGAAGGATGGCTGGATGGAAGGATGGCTGGATGGCTGGATTGGTGGGTGGATGGACTGTTGGATGGATGGAAGGAAGGAAAAAATGGAAGAAGAGGGAAGTAGGAAGGAACATTCTGAGAAAAACCAGATATTGAGGGAAAAGTAGAACACAGAAAATGAAGTTTATTATTTGAGAGGAGGAATAAAAGCCTACTGTGGCTTTGACTTACCCTACGTAGTTGTTTTTTGTTTTTTAAGATTTTATTTTTTTCCTTTTTCTCCCCAAAGCCCCCCGGTACATAGTTGTATATTCTTCGTTATGGGTCCTTCTAGTTGTGGCATGTGGGACGCTGCCTCAGTGTGGTTTGATGAGCAGTGCCATGTCCACGCCCAGGATTCGAACCGACGAAACACTGGGCCGCCAGCAGCCCTATCTAGTTTTATATAACCCACATAAACTCTATGAGATTACTTGAGAGAATGAGATCCATATAACCCTATGATACCCAAGTACCATCATCAAGATCATCTTCACACCATCCCCATTTTATAGACATGGGCGCTGAGACTCTAAAATGTTAAGAGACTTTCCTAAGATCAGGCAACCTTTAAATACAGAGTGAAGACTTGGAGCTTTGTCTTCACTGACCCACACTACTAGGTTCCAAGGCACCTGGAGCACAAAAAATAACACAAATTAGCCATGTTTTCAAGAAAGCCAAGTGAAATTCTGAAAACACTGAAAATGAGAAGTGGAGGGAATGCCCATAAACATAATTTCCTGGAGGATCTTTTTTCAACTCATTTGAAATGTCTACTTCCCTATCACCAAAGGGGAATCAAGTGAGTCTTCCTGGAGGGACCAAAGAAGGCCTGATCCAACAGGACTAGCAAATGCTCATATTCATTGAATGGGATGCCCATATTCAGAGCACTTACAGGAGGAAAATAATGGGTAAAAAAAAATAAAACGAGACTTTTTTTATCAGCAGAAAAACAATAAAGATGAAAATTAGTTCCGTGAAATGGAGCCAGATAACTAAACAAACAGAAAAGAAGAGGCATTAAAGATCTGACATCCTATACTCTATAATATCTTCAAATTTCCTTTTTTTTTAAAGTTAAATCTAAAGAGTAGCAACTGTAATTACTTCCTTTATATAAACACTTACTGTGTGCCATGTATTGACCTAAGCAGTGTGTCCTTAAGTGACTCACTGAACCTTTCCACGGCTTGGTTTCCTTAATGGGAATGTGGGGAACTACTGTCTATGTCACCAGGCTATCATGAGGATTAACTGAAATGGTGTACATAAAGTGCTTTGGAAAATGCCTGGTAGGTAGTAAGTGCTCAAAACATGAACTGTTCTCATCATCGCTACCCTAGTTCATCCTCTCAGCAACCCAATATGGTGGATTCAATCAACTCCACTTTACAGAAGAGTAAACCAAAGCTTGGTGAGCCATCCTCAGGGGCTGGGGAGAAAAAGGGCTCACCGTAAAGTCCTTTAGTCAAGACCATTGCTGACAACATTGACAATTGACTCTGGCTAACCTTCTGCTCTTGCCCAACCACACCTGGAAACTTTTATGCTGCAAATAGCAGGTGCCCTGAGACATTTCTTTTGTACACAAGGATGCTTGTGCTCAAGGGGAAATTCAGTAAATTAGATGGGCATTTATTACAAAAAAAAATTATGAAGAGGGAAGAAGATCCTCAAACTAATAAGCTTCTTAATACATAAATGCCATGTGAAATCCATTCTCATATATTCCCCCAGACAATACTCTTCAATGTAAGTATCTGGTAAGATGAAAAAAAGAGGATAAGAGACAACTACATTAGAGAAAGGAAGATGAAATGGAAATGAGTGCAGGAGAAGAGAGGTATCTTGGGTGGGGGAGTGTTAAAAGAAAGCCCAGAACTGAGTCAGGCATCACTTCCATCAAATGATGCAGGGACTTGCCAGGCATGTCACAGGGAGAGTGCTGCAGAGCTCACACTCTGCATGGACCATAAGGATACTTGTGAACTAAGAGAAAACAGGAAAAGCGCCCCAGACACACTCCCCTTCAGTTCATCCTGCTGCGAGTACCTTGTACCTACTGTTCCCCTGCTTCAAACACCCTTCCCTTGTTATTTAAATGATCGACTCTTCATTTCTCAGGTCTCAATCATGTCATGTTTCTTCACAGCACTTATAATCTGAAATTATCAAGTTTATTCCCTCATGAACTTTTTATTGTCTGCCTCACAACCTCACAATGCTCTATACTGTTGATGAATGAATGAATCTGCGGCAGATGCCTAGACCTCTTCTAAGGATAGATAAGGCATTGGAAAGCCATTTGATATATGAACTGTTGGGACAGATATAAAGAGATCTCATTTCATGTGCAGACTCCAAGAGCTCAGTTCTAGCTGCACGCTGTGTGGGGAAGTCATCCCAATCAATATCCCACCACTGGGAAAGGGCTCTGTGATTGATTTGTGATATCTGCCATGAGTGTGGCAACAAGTACATCAGTGTTTTACTCCTCCTACATCACCTAGGATGCTTTCTGTGTTTCCACTTTCTACAAGCAGCTAGACTGCTTCTCCTTCCAAAGCTAAGGCAGATTCCATCACTGCACTTCTCAAATCCCTCCAATGACACTCCTTCTCAGTCAGAATAAAATCCAATGGCCATTCATCATCTATCTCCTCTCACACCCAATGGGTTCCAACTGCACTGGCCTCCTTGCTGTTCTTCAAACACAGCAAGGACACTTCTGCCTCCCTGTCGTGGAAGCATTTTTCTCCATCAGAAACACCCTCCTCCCCCAAATATCCACAGGCACAGACCCCTTACTTCCTACAGGTTCAACTATCACATTATCCAGGCAGACTCCTTTGCTTGCCTGATATAAAATAGCCCTCCCTCACAATCACGTTCTATAATTTCACCACTTTCTATAATTTCATCCATTTTGTTATTCTTTATGACATTTTCTACTTGACACGGATTTATTTATTGTCTGTTTCCTCCCTCCACCCCTGCCTGAGCCCTATCCAATACGTAACCCCCATTAAGAAAGGAATTTATGCTCTTTATTCACGGAGTATCCCCAACACTTAGAATAATACTTGGTACATAAGGAGTCCCCAGTAAATATCTGTTGAATGAATGAATAAATGAATTTCTACTGATAATTAGAATGACTAAAGCCTATTCTCATCTAAAGAACAGCTTATCTACCCATTAAAACATGTCTATATAAGCCTCATCTTACTATCCTCCTGCCAAATACTATAAGCCCAATTTCTCAATTTGAAGCAACTGTGGTGAAAAGCCAACTAGAAATACACATTTGGAATCTCAGCAAAAAGCAATGTATCTCATAATGAAACACATGTAGTAAAAAAACAAGACAGGGACAAGCTCTTCCGTGTAACCCCTTATAAATTTCCCCTAAAGCAGTGGTTCTCATAATGTGGTCCCTGGACTCAGCATCAGAACCCCTGGGTACTTGTTAGAAATGCAGATTCTTGGGCCCTACCCCAGACACTTTGAATCAAAAACTTTGAAGGCAGGGACCCAGAAATCTGTGTTTTTACAAGCCCTGCAAAGGATTCTGATGCAACTCAAGTTTGAGGATTACTGCCCTGAAGGAAGAGGTGAGATTTTAGAAATTTATTTTAACTAGGCACAATTTTACTTATTTGGCTTGTAAATGAAAAACACGATTCCTCATAAGGTAAGTGAGCTAGCCCTTAAATAATAAACAGCACATTTTATCCTATCATCTTAATGGAACTGTCATTTTGGCTGGCAGTTGTACACAAATAGATCTAATGTTTTAAATATTTTTTTAAACCAAGGTTTGCATTCCACAGCCGCCCTCGATCTACTTATCAATAAACCCAAACCACCACATCTAATTTCATCCTAATGTTGAGATCGTTTCCGGTAGCAGTTCTGATAATTAGCAGGAATCAGAAAATTAAAAAATTACTCTAAAACGTCATATAAGAAATCCTCGAAGGATAGAAAACGTGACTATCTAACAGGTCCATGTCCAGAAATTTCACAAAATGTCTTTACCCGAAGCTGTTTCTTTAATTGCTTCTAATGAAGGCAATGCATGTGTTAATTAAATATTAAGTGCAAATGTGAGTTGTTAGAAGATGCAGCACACCTCTCAAGATCACCACTGTGCTCTCCTCACTCCCCAAGCCCAGAGAACATGGAGGGTGGGGTCCCCCAATCACTTCATCAAGACCCCAATCACTTAATCAACAGCCTCTTCTTAACGCACTGGAGCCACCACCAAGGCGCTCATTACCAAATTTTGGAGGCAAAAATTATGCCCACAATACAGCTCGAGGACGGTTGACATAAACAAGTTAGCAATACTAATTGCTGGCCCTGTGCTAAGCACTATTTACGTACCTACATGCTGTTTAATTTTCATAACAGTTCTATGAAGTTTATACTTCTCCCCAGTTACAAATGAAGAAACGGAGGTCCCAATAGACAAAGTAACTTATCTAAAATTGCACAATTCATAAGAATAAAGCCTGAACTTGAAGTAGCTTTCAACACACGACTCACTTTTTATTTTTATTTTTTTATCACATATATGGCTCCCTTGAGCTTCTGAGACAGGCCCCAAATAAAGGCACTTTTACTCTAAGACTGAGAAAGATGTCACTAGCAAGGGCTTGAATACAAACTTCGTTTGCCAAGAAATGGTCTCTGGTGAGCCCAGGTTTTTTCCCCTTTTTTCTTTATTGATGCTCTGAATCACAGCTGTAAATTTCTAACAAGAAGATATATGAATCACAGTCAATATGAGCAAAAGAATAAAAGAGAGGGGAGAATATTAAGAAATGGCTGCACTGGTAGCTCTGATAAAATTTTAATTTGAACATTTTCTGAAACCAGATTTCAGTTTATCAAGCGCTATGCAAATTATATGCAAATCCCACACAATGCCTGCATATATTCCCCATGCATGCCTGTCATTTTTTTGCCCTCCCAAGGATGTGGCCCTTGGGAAATCCGAGTAGAAACAACGGAGCTCTGATCGCCCTCTTGGCTCAGTGCTCTAGATGGAACATTTGCTGCAGTGGAGATGACAAATCTGAGGGAGGTTTCTGATCGGTATTCGGTACATATGTTCACGAGCGAGCCCACTGCTCTCCTACAATAGCAGCATTAAATCCAAATGTCAAGAAGAATTTGTATACAAATATTTTTTAAGTGTCAGTTTCAAAGGGTTCAGCCCAGTTACAGGCAGACTTTCACCACCCTGCTTCTTTAAAAATCAACACACGCATGAGACAAACCACTTCTTGGGCGTACTCATCAGGCAAAAAGGGTTTTCACAGTTGAACTCAATGCCTTTGCAATGAGAACTACAACGGAAACCAAGGAAAGTCCAATGCCACCATAGCCTTTCAGGTGACTGTTGTAATTTATCATAGGGCAATCTGCAGGGGACCCCAGGAGACATCTCACACATGGCATGCTCCTCCCACTCGCTAGAATTACCAAGGCCTCTCCTGTTCGGCCTTTCATTGGTCTTTAACTGTTCTTGATTCTCCTACGTCTTCCGCTTTGCATCCTTCAGGGCTTAACTTAAATGTCCCCTCCTCTAAGAGGCCTTCCATAGCTAAGGAGAACTACTCAATTATTTTCTATCAGAGTACTTCAACCACCTGTAATTATTTTATTTATTTTATCTATATATCTCTTCCAGATCTGAACTCCTTGAAGGCAGGGACTTTGTCTGTCTTGGCAACCAGGCTATCTCTAAAGCTTTGGTCTTTAACGCATGCTTGTCAAATAAAGGAATAAATTAGCTGCTCCCTGTTTTTTTTAAACTTCCATTCCTAAAAGCTGGGGCTTAACATATGGAGGTGAAAAACTTTCTTCCTTAGATCTCTGAGATGCAGGGCTGCCCCCCCGCTAAGAATGATGGAAGGTACTTGCCTTCATCAAATACTTTCAAGCAGAATCTGGAGCAGGGACACTGAGAGGAGGGGTCCAGGAGAGACAGCCCACCCTCCAAGTTCAGGAGCTCCACGCTGCATTTGACAATCTGCCTTATTCAGCTTCAAGGCATGATGTGCTTCTCCCTACTGTTTCCGCAGAGGGTGGCTGGCATTCAGTCTTTGCTGCTGTATGTGCTGCACGACTACTGAACCAGAAGATGAGCAAATCTGACAGCTGCTCCAATGCTGAGTGAGTTTAACTAGAGTAATGCACACCAGCAGGGCATTCGCTCAACCCAAGAGTGGGGTATAAGTGAGGACTCACGACTGTTGAGTCAATTATCTATTCAAATGCTAGCAAGACTGCCCTGGACAACTTTTCCCACTGATTAAAATAAAGACCCAATGAAAACTTATCTAAGAAAATTTAAATACACTCCTGGTGCCCTTTCTCATTTCATTAGATGCACTGCCCTTAGGCGATTCTATCCAAACCCAAGGCTTCAATTACTATCTCTATGCTGATGAGTCTTCCAGGCTGGACCTTCCTCCTGAGCTCCTCCCATATAGCCAACTGCACTTGGACAGTGCTACCTGGATATCTTGCAGGTATCTCAAACTCAAAATACGCAAAACTTGCCTAAGGTCATAGTAATAGAAAGTGGCGGGTTAATTTCAGGTTTAGATGATACCAAAGATTATACACAGTCTTTCCCCCTTGTTGATGGAGATGCCTGTAGGAGAGTGGGACAGAGGGTGTGACTGTACTGATTTGCTTGGGTAAATGAACCTCAGGGAAATGAGTTCTAGATGGGTATTGGCAATGAACACTGCCAATAAAATGCTACCTAGCCTCCCACTGACCCAGGAATTGTTAACTTCAGTGTTAGCTGGGGATTTCTTAGATGTTGATGGGCTTAGAGAAATTCTCTTGCCCAGAATTCAGTGAGTTTTCTGGGAAGCTAGTACAATCTGAACAGCCCTTTATTGCTTACTTTAAGAGTCTCAGTTAATGAAGTACTTCCCAGTACAGGTGGTGAGGAGGGGTGGAAGAAGGAAGGGGGTCACCAATCCACTGTTCTCTAATAATCCTCATAGGAAAATCCCATTTCTTGAACAACATTCTATGAGTCCAGCTGGCTAAGTGTTCTGCCTCATTTCTTTTATGTTTTAGTTCACCAACACGAGTAGGCTTAGTTAGTCCCACCCCTGAATGGAACTCTATCGTCCTTAGGAGACACAGTTCACTTGCAGTTTGTTTCCAAGCTTCAACTCTTTCCAATTTTCTTAGACACAGTTGTCACCAGTCGAGCACCAGCCCCAGGTATCAGCTCAGCTGACTTGCCCAGGGACAGCCAACCATCCTTCCCAGCGGGAGGCTCAAATCAGACTGGCGGTCCTACATTGCCTCCTTTCCACACACTTCCTTGGGATTTTTTGAACATTACCACTTGCCAGGCTTCTCCTGACCTTCAACTTCTCTGTTTCCAATTATCTTTGTCCAGACAGATTATTTTTAATTGGATTTTCTTCTCATCTGACTTGGCACCAAGAACTTGTATCAATAGAGTCAATGGGGCTTATGCGGTTTTTAAATTTAGGAATGCTATTGTAGATCACTTTTGTTTTTTCCACAGTTATTTTAATCAGTTCCTGAGAATTTCTGTGCATCTGAATGCATGACCGTGTAAAGACTCATTTTTTAGATTTTTTTTTAATGGCACAAGTAGCATGACAGTGTTAACACTTTGTAGAGATGCACCTGTAAGGTGAGCTAAGTATTTCTCCTCCATTTTACTCATGCACTAGATCCCATCTCATTCCATTCTGCAAAAGATGTGCACTGCAAGCTATTTCTCATAATTACCTACCCATCCCAATAATCTCTATTTTCCCTCTAGACTCAAAACATAGCTTTCTACTGCTGTACAAACTCCTCAGCGGCTTTCCCAACTCCCTGATCAATTAAAAATGGCTCTGCCTGGCTGAATTTTTGGAGACCTTTGCTGAAGTTAAGGATCAGTCACAATGCATCTCAAATTACTTTCACACATATTCTGGGTAGGACACTGACGTGCAGAATTTCAGGAGATTTTATAAAAACTCTCATTCTTGCGGTGTTAAGTCAAGCTATGTTCTTATCAAGGTCTATTTGAAGTAAGAGAAAATGATTTCTAGGCTTACATTTGGATAATAAAGTGTTATTTTAAGTAATTTAATTTTTTAGAATGTGTTAGCTTAACTGAATATTTTTTCTGCTCTATGAAATTTCGCAAAATAGTTAGCATTCAGGGGCATACCAAGGCCAGCTCTGAGGTACTTTAGGAATTTACCAAAATTCTAATTAAAGAGAGAGAATGTCTTGGTAAACCCCTAAAAGGAACAAAACCAACTATGCACCTAATCCCTTACAAAGTAATTGTGTGCATACACTGAATTCTACACTTTCTAATGGTTAATTTTATGTTATGTGAATTTTAGCTCAATTTAAAAAAAAGAAATCAAGGTGCAAAGTCAGTCTAAACAACCTCTAATGTCGATGCTTCTTAATTCACATGGGGATCAGCCTATAATTATCATATTCAATCACAGAACCTCTAATTTATGGCTTTGAGTAATTCTCCAAAGCTAAGTCATAATAGATCTTGGACATCTTCGCATCTTCCTAGATGATTAGACTTTAACTTGTCTCATTCCAAAGATTACTTGAGTGTGAAAAAGGAATTTCAAAATCAGATGACTACTGACCTTAGAGCTCACTGATATGAAACAAAATTTCAGTTTCTTGTTCCGACAGGGCTAATGTATAGGTTTGGAACTGTGTGTCCTCTCAATACGGAATGTAATGGGATGTTAGCACTGATATTCTTACTGATTAGCAAAGGAAGATTCTTATGATGGAGACATTATTTCCTTACGTGCAGTATATTTCTGTGGAAATTGTCGTTTTTGCATAAATTATCCTGAGTCCACAATTAGCAAATTACTCCCTAAAAACACAAACTCTGATTGTGTTTGTAAGGATATACCTTTCAATACGTTCTATTCAATAGTTCAGTAGGTCCAAACTAAGTTCTCCAATTTATTTTTTTTCTAATAGATGAAACAAAAATATTAGCACTTTTTTACATTTCGTCAAGAAAACCATTAGCAGATGGTACATAGGCAAGTTTAAATTTCACCTTGCTTTGCAGGTGAGTTTTAAAACAAAATGATATGAACTTTACCAAACTGATGCCTCTGTCTGAAAGGATCAAAATTTATATTTTCCAAAAAAATGTTCTGAAATTGCAAACCATGGTAACTGTCAAGATGAATGAGCTAATTCTAAGTAGGATTTTTAAAAGCCTCATGGGAATATTTAGTGACTGTTCCAGAAAGAATAAGGAGCCATACCAAAGCCTCTCTCTTCCCTGAAATCACCCAGGCTCCACGCACTGATTCAACGGATGTGCACTGAGCACTTCCCAGGTGCCAAGCACAGTGCCAGAAATGGAGAAAGTGTCAAAAATGAGCCAAGGTCCCCTCTTTCAATGAACTTGGAAACAGAGAGCATTTTAACAGAATCTGCCAAAGGGTAAGGGCAGAGGAAGGCTGGGATGTTAGGAGGGTACCCGGTACAGCTTGAGCAGAGTGAAAGATGATGAGGATCCAGGCATACGAGGAGAAGGGAAAGATTCAGGAAGAGGAAAATGGAAATGCAAAGATCCTAAGACAAAGTCAGTCTGACAGCACCATGGCCTTTCTGCTGACGACAGTATAACGGATGGGCAGGTTGGGGGAGCAACCAGAGATGGAACTGAAAAAGCAGGAAGAGGCCAGATAGCACAGGGCCCTGTTGGCCACGGTAATATGTTTCTGTATTTTATTTAAATTTCAACAGAAGACACTGAAGGCCTTTACTCAGGATGCTCAATTTGCTTTAAATCCAGTCTTATAATTCCATCCTCATGAGGCATAAACAAAAAATTTCCATACCAAAACCACCTGTGAGTTTCATTCATCATTTCAAGTGAATCGCTGTCTCAGCGTGGCAGTAGGATAAACTGAAGACTTGGCAAAGGATTTGGGGAGATGACAGCTCATTGATCAAACATGAATGTTTTTGCCGCAGTTACTGTAGATGGTGTAGGAACTTCTATCCCCAAAGCGTGACCAAACCTTAGATGTAGGAAACTTTTCTTCAGTGCTGATTGGCAGGGCTCCTAAGGTGTAACTTTCAAGCTAAACCTGCCATTACACTCTTCCAAATTAAATATTTCACTACTCAAATGCTTCAGGGGTGATGCTATGCCACATGGAAGCACTTTGTAAATAATCAAAATATGCAGTCAAGATGGCAAAGCATCCCTGGAGAGGAGAGAGTTATTAAGCCACAAAGATAAAAGACATTTCACCAGCTATGGGTTTCAAATTTCCCTCTCAAGTTTCTTTCTCAGTAAAGCCTTTAAGCTACATCAATAGCTGAAACAGAAGAAAGCAAGTCAATAAAATATTGACAATTAGAAGGCCTGTATAAACCCAAAGTTATGGCCATGCCAACCTGGGGCTGTGACTGTGTGTGAAGAATATAAAACCAAATAGAGGGGCCCACTCTGTAGTGTAGTGGTTAAGTTCGGCGCGCTCCGCTTCAGCAGCCCAGGTTTGCAGGTTCGGATCCCAGGCACGGACCTAAACCACTTGTCAGCCATGCTGTGGCAGCAATCCACATACAAAATAGAGGGAGATGGGGACAGATGTTAGCTCAGGGCTAATCTTCAAGCAAAAAAAAAAAAAAAAAAAAAAAAGAGGCAGATTGGCAACAGATGTTCGCTCAGGGTGAATCTTCTTCAGCAAAAAGAAAAAAAAAACAGAGCATCAATGTATACATATAAACAGAGCATTTTGTCATCAAAGACTATGAAATTGGACATAGTTCTACATATGTCTTATTTATCAAAATAATCAATCCTATAAATGTAACCTATTTCTGTAAGTTGAAAAATAATCTTTAGAACCAGCCTGACAAAATCAATATCTCTCCCACAACTAAACTTTCTCCAGCGTGAGGCTCAAGATTGCTCCAACCACACTTACAGAGGAGATTCAACCTGGCTTGTCCCCCCTTTAAAAAAAATCAATCCTATTTAAGTATGGAAATGGTTAAAAAAAAAAAAAAAAAGCAATAAGGTGAACAAAGCCTATACAGAGAAGCTAGTGAGGGCCAGAAGAGGAGGAGGGCCAGCTTTCATTGGGTAAGTATCCTCTGGCAATTAAAAGTGAGGAGTCTGGGCAGAGCTCTCTGTCCTGTGGAAAGAGAATGAATTCAGAAAGGTGGTCGTGGTTGTTCACTGATGGAGGTAAGAGCCCTAACACAGATGGGAGTAAAGAGAGACTGGCGAGAGATGCCACTTTCTCCTTAATCCAGAAAAGCTTTATTTTCTTAAAAATGAATTTGGGAACAAGTACTCAATCACTTCCTCTAATTAGGGCTTAAGTAAACAATGAGGTTGGCAAGTGGGTTATTGGTAGTGGGAAGAAGAGAAAAAAAAGGAAGATAAATTGAGGAAGAAGGAAGGGAGGAGAGAAGAGTAGAAGGATGTGAGCAGAAGAGAAGGCAAAAGAAGAAAGGAGAGAGAGGAAGAAAGAAAGGATAGACAGAAGACAGCATTCCATTTCTTTTGGCAGCTTCCAAAGAGACCTTGCCGTCCATCTCAAGGAGCTCTTCCCTTGTTTTCTCTACTTCCCCATCAAATGCCAAGGTATCTGAAGGATATGAGGAGTAAAGAAGGGGGGTAAATCCAGCCAAGCAGGGAACAATAATTTCCAGCTTCCTCACCCTCTCTCTTTCTCAATGCCGTACAGGTTCCGTTGGCCTTAGAGGGGGAAATCTGAGGTTTCATAAGAGCTAATAAATTGTTCTAATTTAACTAGACCCCAGAAGATGGGACAGTCTCACACACTCCAGCTTTGGCATGAGAAAAATTAAGTTGAAAACTAGTCAGTCACTTTCAAATCAAGCTGGATGGATATATATATTACATACACATGTTATATATATAATAGATCTCTCCTCCCTTTTGTGGACAGAAATGTGCTCTGCATTCACATCACTATCTCTCAGTTTTTTCCAAGTATGAAAAAGGATGGGGAAAAAAATGTGCAGCCCGACACATTTCTTAAACCAATCTCCAAGGCAGAGGCGGTTAGCGACATACCAGAAATGAAAACCTTCTAACTCTTTGTTTCCAGTCCCATGCATAGCATACTAGAGTACAGAGTCCTCAGAAATTTTCAGAAAACTTCTCTCTGAAGCTGTGTCTTTTGCCAAGTCTCTGTCTTTAAAACTGAATTGATTCATCCTCACTGAACACTTCTGAGGGCTCTCTCCATCTTGAAGAATTACTGAAAGAACCAGATTGGAGGACAAAATATTTAAACCTCTTTTAGAAACATCATAGATGAGTTTTGGGAAAAAGAAGATGCAACATTACACACAAAGGAAAAACACCAGCAGTCTTCCTGCATTTCTTTGCCAACATGAGCTTTTAGCAAGACCAGATGTATGTAATACCTTCCTTTCCGTATCATATCTGTTAGAGATGTGTTTAAGCATGCTGACACCCAGTTTTGCCACCTCAGTCAGCATAGAAGAAGAATGCTCATTTCACGTGTTGCATGAAACCGGGTAAAAATTCAAGATACGTTTTTGTCCAGCGATTTGAAAAGAATCTGAATAGGCTCTAATGTACTTATGGCACTAGCCTCTATATGAATTGAAACACGAACTATAACTGGTGTAAATCAGGCCTTGCTTAATACACTCTTGCCTGGAAGGATCTGGTGTGCTGTAAGTTACGAGGAATAACTGTGTCCAAAACCAGTGACCTTATGATCAAAGCTCCCCGAAAAGCCTACTTGATGAGAAAATAGTGAACTGTGGCACATAAAAGCCTAAGTTTTTAGCTTCTAAAAGCTCTCTTTTATAGATCACCTCGTCATTAAAGAAAGTGTGTTAAGAAGTTATTCCCTGAAATTTCACAGGCCCTTGAGGCTTCGTTTAGAAAAGCAAAATACTGCAGGAGGGAGACACAGAAGGCATAATTTAAAAGACATAGGCTTACACGGGGTAAGTTTAGAAGACTCCTGATTCTGACTATCATTTTTCCCCTTACATTTCTAGAGCTCTTAGTAGTTTCTAGATTTTTCTCAACACTATTACCTCTTTTGAAGCCCCACATCCTATGAAGCAGACAATGCAGACAAATATGATTACTCTCATTTCACATATGAAGAAACTGACTTTTAGACAGACTAGTTTGCCCAGGGATCACATAACTAACCAAGGATAGAAGCAAAACTTGAACCAGTGTCTTCTAATTTCCAACCATGCACTTCTTTCAACCAAGCACTTCTTAACTAACAGCTCCATCTAGAAACCACCTTGAATAAGGACACGTTCCAAGACCCCCAGTGGATGCCTGAAACCATGGATAGTACCGAACACCTATATGTACTATGTTTTTTCCCATACACACATACCTATAATAAAGTTTAACTTATAAATTAGTCACAGTAAGAGATTAACAATAACTAACAATAAAATAGAACAATTATAACAATATACTGTAATAAAAGTTACCACAGATCTTAGCGACCTCGGCGTATGTTTTTTCTTCTTCTTTATTAACTTGAGAACTTTCACCTTTTCTCTTAAAGGAAGCATTTTTTGGCTTCTCTTTGGCATATCCAGATTACCAGCATCCCTACTCTTGGGCTTTCGGGCCGTTATTAAGTAAAATAAGGGTTACTTGAACACAAGCAACTGTGATACCGTGAAAGTCAATGTGATAACCAAGACGGCTACTAAGTGACTAATGAGTATGTAGCATATACAGCGTGGATGCACTGGACAAAGGGATGATTCACGTCCCTGGTGGGACGGAGCAGGATGGCTCGAGGTTTCATCATGCTACTCAGAACGGCACCCAATTTAAAACTTAGGAATTATTTATTTCTGGAATTTTCCATTTAATATTTTTGGACCACAGTTGAACACAGGTAACTAAAACCATGGAAAGCAAAACCATGGATAAGGGGCGACTACTGTATGTTCTCCCTAGACGTCCAGGGACACAGACTTTCTTGAGTCCTACCTCCCTACCATCACTCTAACTGTTGCTTTTTCTCTTTGCTCATTCTCATTACTCTATCACCTAAATATGGTGTGATGGTTAATTTTATGTGTCAACTTGACTGGACTAAGGGATGCCGAGGTAGCTGATAAAACATTATTTCTGGGTGTGTCTATGAGGGTGTTTCTGGAAGAGATTAGCATTTGACTCTGTAGACTGAGTAAAGAGATCTGCCCTCACCAAGGTGGGCAGGCATCATCCAATTCACTGAGGGTCTGACTAGAAAAAAAGGCAGAGGAAGGGCGAATTCCCTCTCTCTTTCCTGAGCCGGGATGTCCATCCTCTCCTGCCCTTGGGCATCCACGCTCCTGGTTCTTGGGCCTTTGGACTCTGGGACTTACACCAGTGGCCTCCAGGTTCTCAGGCCTTTGGCCTCAGACTGGGAGTTATGCCAAGAGCTCCCCTAGTTCTCAGATCCTTGGGTTCAAACTGAGTACCACCACCAAGCTTTCCTGGTTCTCCAGCTTGCAGACAGCAGACCGTGGAACTTCTCAGCCTCCATAACCACATGAGCCAACTCCTGTAATAAATCTCCTCATATATATACAGTCGTGCATCACTTAACGACAGGGAAACATTCTGAGAAATGCATCATTAGGCGATTTTGTCATTATGCAAACATCATAGAGTATACTTCGAGGCTATATGGCATAGTGATTGCTCCTAGGCTAGCAAACCTGTATAGCATGTTACTGTACTGTAGGCAATTATAATACAATGGTAAGTATTTGTGTATCTAAACATATCTAAGCATAGAAAAGGTACAGTAAAAATACGGTGGAAAAGATAAAATATGATACACCTGTATGGGGTACTACCATGAATGGAGCCTGCAGGACTGGAAGTTGCTCTGCGTCAGTGAGTGAGTGAGTGGTGAGCGAATGTGATAGTCTAGGACATTACCGTACACTGCTGTAGACTCTAAATACTGTACACTTAGGCTATGCCAAATTTATAAAAAATATTTTTCTTCAATAAATTAACCTTAGCTTGCTCTAACTCTTTCACTTTATAAACTTTTTAGTTTGTTTTACTTTTTTTTTTTATTAATGTTATGATAGATTACAACTTGTGAGATTTCAGTTGTACATTATTGTTAGTCATGTTGTGGGTACACCTCTTCCCCCTTTGTGCCCTCCCCCCACCCCCCCCTTTTCCCTGGTAACCACCGATCAGATCTCCTTGTCAATATATTAACTTCCACCTATGAGTGGATTCATATAGAGTTCGTCTTTCTCTGACTGGCTTATTTTGCTTAACACAATACCCTCGAGGTCCATCCACGTTGCTGCGAATGGGCCAATTTTGTCTTTTTTTATGGCGGAGTAGTATTCCATTGTGTATATATACCATATCTTCTTTACCCAATCATCAGTTTCTGGGCATGTAGGTTGGTTCCACGTCTTGGCTATTGTAAATAATGCTGCGATGAACATAGGGGTGCAAGGGACTCTTGGGATTTCTGATTTCAGGTTCTTAGGATAGATAGCCAGTAATGGGATGGCTGGGTCATAGGGTATTTCTATTTTTAACTTTTTGAGAAATCTCCATACTGTTTTCCATAGTGGCTGTACCAGTTTGCATTCCCACCAACAGTGTATGAGGGTTCCTTTTTCTCCACAACCTCTCCAACATTTGTCGCTCTTGGTTTGGGATGTTTTTGCCAATCTAACAGGTGTAAGGTGATATCTTAGTGTAGTTTTGATTTGCATTTCCCTGATGATTAGCGATGATGAACATCTTTTCATGTGTCTATTGGCCATATTCATATCTTCTTTTGAGAAATGTCTGTTCATGTCCTCTGCCCATTTTTTTGATCGGGTTGTTTGTTTTTTTGTTGTTAAGCCGTGTGAGTTCTTTGTATATTATGGAGATTAACCCTTTGTCAGATAAGTGGCTTGTAAATATTTTTTCCCAATTAGTGAGCTGTTTTTTTCTTAGTTTGTTTTACTTTTTGACTCTTGTAATAACACATAGCTTAAAACACAAACACATTTGCAGTTGTACAAAAGTATTTTCTTTATATCCTTATCATATAAGCTTTCTTCTACTTTTAAATTTTTTTTATTTTTATTTTTTTACATTTTAAACTTTTTTCTTAAAAACTAAGACACAAACACACATATTAGCCAAGGACTACACAGGGTCAAGATCATCAATATCCCTGTCTTTCACGTGTTTTCAAACTTTTAAAGGGGCTTGTTGAGGTCTACAAAAGCTTCTGCTGAACTCTTGACTGTGAATTTTCTCGGGAGGTTTTTCTTCTTTTTCTTCTCCTGCATCAGTTTCCTTTTCTCTCACCTCTTCTTCAGTGACGTGTTCCTGTTCCAGTTCCAACAACTCCTCATTGGTCAATTCCTCAGGAACACTTCTGGGAGCTCTTCAATGTCATTCTCATCCATCCCCACGTTAAAGCTGTTTGCTGTCTCAACCACAGCCTTGTGGATTTCTGCAACCTCTGCATCCTTGGCAAATCCTTTGAAGTCATGGGTGAACCTCTTGAGTGTCTTCTTCCAGATGCCATTCATATACTCCTTGGCGACATCACCCTAACCCCAAGCAAGATTCTTGATGCAGTCACAGATGTTGTTATCCTCCCAAAATTGCATCATTGTCTTCTCAGTGTCTTCCTCAGTTGCAGTAATAGCCTTGGCAAAGTCCTCCTCAGGTAATAGGCCTTAAAAGCTGCTAAAATTCCTTGATCCATTGGTTGGATCAAAGAGGTGGTGTTTGGAGGGAGAAACACCACTTTGATGTTGGGATGAAGATCACCAATAAAGGGAGGATGTCCAGAGCATTATCAACAATAAGCAAAGTCTTGAAAGGTCTGTCATTCTCCAAACAATACTTCTCCATTTCACTGGCACAGTAATTCAGAAGGATATCTTGGAAGAGGAGCTGTGTCATCCATCCATGCCTTCTTATTGCTCCTGTAGTACACTGGCAGTGTGTACTTACTGAAGTGCTTGAAGGCCCTGGGGTTCTCACTGTGCCAGATCACAAAGGGTTTCAATTTGTAGCCTGCAACATTGCCCCCAAGCAAGACTGTTATCTTGTCCTTAAAAGCCTTGAAACTTGGCATTGCCTTGACCTCCTTAAGGATGAAAGTCCTTTCAGGGATCCATTTCCAGAACAGGGAGTTTCACCCATATTGAATATTTGCTCTGGCAAGTAATTTCCCTCCACAATCAGCTTATCTAGAGTTTCCAAAAATTCTTCAGCTGCCCTCACATCAGCACTCACAGACTCACCGCTCACTTTCACATTATGTAATGAATAATGATTCTTGAATCATTTAAACTACCCAGAGCTAGCAGTAAATTCAACATCGTAGTTGAGTCCAGCCTTTCCTTTCAACATCACGAACAAACTTTTTGCTTTGGCCGTGATCATCATGGGCCGAGAGGGATACACTTCTGTGTCTGGTCTTCAATCCAGGTCATTAGAAGTTTCTCCATGGGGCCGGCCCCGTGGCCCAGTGGTTAAGTTCACGTGCTCTACTTCAGCGGCCCAGGGTTTTGCTGGTTTGGATCCTGGGCTCGGACATGGCACCGCTCGTCAGGCCACATTGAGGTGGCGTCCCACATGCCACAACTAGAAGGACCCACAACTAAAATACACAACTACGTATTGGGGGATTTGGGGAGAAAAAGCAGAGAAAAAAAAAAAAAGATTGGCAACAGTTGTTAGCTCAGGTCCCAATTTTCAAAACAAAAACAAAAACAGCCCTTCTGAAAAAAAGAAGTTTTCCATGTCTGATATAGGCCCTTCTCGAATTTTTGTTAGTCTTGTGGCCTTCAATAAAGCAGATCCTTTAAATAGCTTCCTCACTTTATTCTTGCTCTTCAGTATTGCAGCTATGGTGGGGTGGGACATGCCTGACTGGCGAGCAATGACCATCAGTGGTTTTCCATTTTCATAGTCCTTAATCACTGTTAATTTGGTTTCCCAGTCAATCACTCAATGTGGCCACTTACTGGCAACACTAACAGTGGATTTTGTACTCTTAGGGGTCATGATAAACAAAACAATGAAAGATTAAATCAAGCTCAAGAGAAAGTGATGCAATCAAGAAATGCATTAAACACAAGATCTATGAGGCTGCTGCTAGCATAAGATGGTATACTGTTTTACAGTAAACTTTTGTTTATAAGTAGAAAGAGTACACTCTAAAATAACAATAAGAAGTATAGTATAGTGACATAGTAACCAGTAACAGTAATTTGTTATCATTATTAAGTATTACCTGCTGTGCATAATTGTATTGCTATACTTTTATACAACTGGCTGTGCAGTAGGTCTGTTTACACCAGCATCACCACAAACACATGAGTAAAGCCTTGCGCTTGATGTTACAATGGATACGGCATCATCTTACGGGACCATCATCATATACACGGTCCATCAGTGACGGAAATGTCATTATGCAGCCTGTGACTGTCTATCTGTACATCCTACGGATTCTGTTTCTCTGGAGAACCCGGACTAATATATATGGACCTTTTCTCTTTTGCTCTTTCTTTTTATACTCATTCCACCTGATGTTCTCATCATTTTCATGCCCTCTATGTAGATGATTTTTAAATCTATTGGTTCCAATCTATACTTTGAAGTCCAGTACCAAACATTCATTCACCAAACACCAACTATATTCTTCATACAGTGTTAGGTTTCAGGGATGATACTATGAATGAGAGAATAAAAGTTCCTGCCCTCATGGAGCTTCCAATCTACCAGTGGAGAAACAATTATTAGTGAGAAACAATTACTATAAACTCCATAATGTCACTACCATTGGACATAACAGATTCTTTATGAGTGTACTGCCAGGATCAATCTGATAATGGCTTCCAGAGGAAGTGAGGTTGAAGTCTGGCAGCCAGACTTCTTTGAGTATACTTTACTTTGTAGACTCTCCTTTGAAACCATGTAAACATTTTATTTAAATATAAGACACAATTAAATTAAACAGCAGCCGCTAAAGACAGAGACTATCCCAAATAATTGAAAACTTGGTCATTTGAAGTTTATATCCATAGCAAGATATATCTACAGACAAAAAGACCTGCAAAAACACTTTAAATAGTCAAATCCCTATTAGGAGCTTAACTTTGTCCCCCTAAAATTCCTTTGTTGAAGTTCTAACCCCCCGTACCTCAGAATGTGACTGTATCTGGAGACAGGGCCTTTAAAGAGGTAATTAAGGTAAAATGAGGTCATGTCAGCGGCCCATAATCCAAGATGACTGGTGTTCCTTATAAAAAGAAAAGATTAGGACACACGTGTGTGCACAGAGGACAGACCACGTGAGGACACAGCAAGAAAGCAGCCTTCTACAAGACAAGGAGAGGCTTCAGAAGAAACCAAACCTGCTGCCCGATTTGGACTTGATCTTAGACTGCTACCCTCCAGAACTGTGAGAAAATAAATTTGGGCTGTTTAAGCCCCCTAGTCTAAGGTATTTGGTTACGGCAGCCGGAGCAAACTAATACAATCCCCCTACTGAAGACTCTCAGAATATGTCCCCTTCGTGGCCCTTACCACACTGCAATTCACCTTCTATGTCTGTGATTTTAGATTGAAGTCTGTCTCCCAGGATATAAATTCCATGAGGACAGAAGGAGGTCATGTTGCTCCAAAGTGCCCAGCACATAGTTGGCACTTGTAGCAGTTTAAAAACACCACCTAAAAATTCTTTGACACTCCTTCCATTTAAAGATAGGGTCTGTCCCCTCCCCTTTAACATGGGCTCTTGGACAACATGACCACCCGAACATGGCAGAAGCAATGCTGTGCCAGTTTTGAGGCTGAGAGCTTAACAGACTTCCAGTTCCTCTCTCCCGAAAACCCAATCTTGGACCCCAGACAGAATGCTGTGAGGAAACCAGGCTGTGTAGAGAGACCATGAGCATGTGTTATGGCTGACAGTCCCAGCTGAGGTCCCAACTAACAGCCAGCATCAACTGCCAAACGTGGGAGTTAGGAACTGCTCAAGATGAATCCACTGGCAGCTCCCATCTGAAATGCAACCACATGAGAGACTACGAGCAAGAACAACCCCCCAAACCATGAGAGAGAATAAAAAGTTGTTGTTTTAAGCCACTATGTTTTGAGATGGTTTGTTATGTAGCAAAAGATTACTTGAACAGCACTCTATAAATATTTGCTCAATGAAATTCTTTCTAGGATATCTCCACAAATTTTGTCCATAAGTGCTTTGGGATGTCTCTGGGAACCTTAGCAGGTGGGCATCACCCTACCTTTATTCTCTCATTAGCAGATTTGCCATCTAAATATGCATTCAGGAAAATCATAGTCAGAGAAGTAATCTTTACCCTTAACTTTTGACCCCTAATACAGGCAAATCTCTCAAAAATGGAATAAGGAGAGAAAGTTTCACAGCTTTTCAGGGACCCATTCCTTCTACTCATAGCCAGTCTCTGTCCATGTCATTGGCTGCGGACACTGCTGTTTGTGGTCATAAAAGATTCTGGTGACTTCCCACTGCAGCATCAGCCTCCTTCTGTTTCTTCTCCCTGCCACACCAGCCCTATCAAAGCTGCAACCATCACCATGGAAACTAGCCGGGGAAGAAACTCCACATTCTTGGTCAAACCCTCTATGCTGTCAGCCACAGGGAGTTCTGGAAAGAGAGGCTTGTATTTAAGTAAAAATGGTTATCTCTGCTTCTGAGAGGCACCCATTGCTTTCTCCCACTGTTTTCTCCCTATCAAGCTGCAAAACTGATTTAAAAAAATAAAAATAAATGAAACTCTTTCATTGCTAACTGACTTCCAAAATAATATTGACTGTCTACCTTGTGGGAACTATTAAAACAAGCCAGATAGAAGCCAAAGCCCCAAGGATTTTTGAGCATTGGGCTGATTCCACCGCTAATTGAGAAGAGCAGAGATTAATAATACTTAAGTAGAAGGCTTCAGAGCCAGACAAACTTCACTTTGAGTCCTGACTCCATTACTAAGCAGCTGGGCAAGTCTTTCACTCTTTTGTATATTCACTCAACAAATAGTTTTTGTACACTTACTAGGTCATGGGCACTTTGCTAAATATTGAGAAAACCTTTAGGATACAACAGACACAGTGCTGAAATGTTCACCCCGAGCCCATCACACAGCCCAGACACTAATCTAGCTGCTGGGAAAACAAACGTGGACAAAATAAAGTCTTTGACTTTAAAGAGCTTTCACTCTAGTGGTGGAGACAGAGAAAAAGATAAATAAAATGACATATTGTCATAAAAGCCATAAAAGAGACATACAAGGGGCTAATAATAGAGTCTCACTTGGGGCCTGCCCTGTGGCCAAGTGGTTAAGTTCACACGCTCTGCTTCAGCAGCCCAGGGTTTCACGGGTTCAGATCCTGGGCACGGACCTGGTACTGGTCATCAAATCATGCTGAGGCGGCATCCCACAAAGCCAGGACTTACAACTAAAATATACAACTATGTACTTGGGGGCTTTGGGGAGAAGAAGAAGGAAAAAGATTGGCAACAGTTGTTAGCTCAGGTGCCAATCTTTAAAAAAAAACAAAAAAACAGTCTCACTTTAGGGCAGTGGTCAGAGCAGGCAACATTGTTTAAACTCTGCCAGTCCTAGCTTGCCTATCTGTAAACAGGCATACTACCACACTGGGTTGTTGCAAGGATTCAAATTAACCCACGTGAAAGCATGTGCACCGTGCTTGGAGTGCAGCAATGTTCAATAAATGGCAGCTAGTATTATCATTAATATGACATACAAAAATACCTTGGGTGACTCTTAGGAATGGCAGTACACCATGGGCCCTGAGCCATGAGTGTTCACGCAAAGAATGCTAAACCCTGTCTGCTCTTTGCCTGAGCCATCGCTCAGGGCTGTGTTTGCAGTGAGCAATCTTGAGGGATAAGGTCATGTCTCCCTCCAGGGCAAAAAGCAGGTTTGCCATAAAAGAGGCGGATTCCCCAAGCTCAGGGTTTCTCGGCTGCAGCTGCAGAGCAAACTCAGTATGCACAGTAACCACCTAGGCCCCTTGACGTCACTCCCTTGGGATTTGGGGAGCTTGGAAAGCCAACACAAACATGATGCTCACATTGCCTCTGTGCTCTATGTGACTAACTCCTTTATCTCTGATCCAAGGATCTCATGTTTTCTGACACCATGCATGAAACTGTAATATGCGAACTTACTAGGTTGTGTGTCAGGTAAAATCCCAGATTCTGACAGCGTGCTTCAAGAATCACCAGTGAGGGGCCGGCCCCGTGGCCGAGCGGTTAAGTTTGCGCGCTCTGCTTCAGCAGCCCAGGGTTTCACTGGTTCGAATCCTGGGCATGGACATGGCACCGCTCATCAAGCCATGCTGAGGCTGCGTCCCACGTACCACAACTGGAAGGACTCACAACTAAAAATACACAACTATGTACTGGGGGGCTTTGGGGAGAAAAAGGAAAAAAATAAAATCTTTAAAAAAAAAGAATCACCACTGATCCTTAACTTAGTTTCCTACAGATAAGTCCTCAGTCACTTCCTCTCTGCCATAGCAATCTCTTTTAATGACATTTCTTAGGTACTATCAACATGAACTACACATACACTACACCAATCTACATCATCCCATATTCCTGTATACCACCACCACCCCACTGAGCCTGGCATCTCCTTTTGTTCCTCACCACTGGAGAACATTACAGGTATTAATGATGGTGTTTTGTTCTTCCAGAAAGTCAAGAAAGAGGAGGGGCCACAGACACAGTTTGGATTCAGCCCACAGGATGGTGACAAAGATATAAGATGACAGAAAGAGAGAGAGAGATGCCCAAAGAATCATAAAAGCTAAGACAGAGGAAAATTTGCAAATATGGTATAGCAGATAGATCTGCTTTCAAAATGGAGACCTATCTAGGAGGAAAAATGATCTCAGACAAGTAAATTTTAATCAGCAAAGCCTTGCAAAAAGGCATTTTTGTCAAGGGCATAAGACTTTTATCAGACGATAAAAATGGTGTATAACAATCTTCTGTAACCCAAGTAAAAGTAAAAAATGCACAGGCAGCAATTATAATTTGTGCAGGGTCATAAAGGTTTTCTTGGTCCCCCTCTAACATTTTCTTCCTGCTTTCCAGGCCAATTTTTTTTTTTTAAGAGCAAAGGTGTAAGTTGAATTTGCTAACTCTTGTTATATATGGCAAAGGCTTAGAATTTGAAATGCATTTTTAATTAAGTATCCTGCTAGGAAGCTTGGAAATTCCAATTGGACCAGCATTTGTCTATTTCACCTCAACTGCAAAAAGCAACACAGCTTTCCTCTCTCATTACCACTTACTCCTAGGAGTCATGTGCACATTCCAGGGAATGAAATAGCAGGTACACAGAGACACGTACATACATGAACCACAATTTCAGACACACATTTTGTGTGTCTAAAAAAGAAACCAGTTGGAGAAAGGAAGTAGATTTATCACTTCTCCCAGGCACTAGCCATGTTGTGGAATTATTTCACATCAAAGATAATTACATCAATGAAATATTTAGTGCACTCGTTATAAGAAAACACTCCATTTCATAACCAAGATTTCATGCTGCTTAAGTGAAAAAGCAGGAAGAGGTTAGGTTGCAGAATCCATTCGTTTTGGATTTGTAAATTTAGTAAACTAAAGCCAGGGTAGCCCCTATATCAGCTCACGTGTCCTTTGGACCATCAGAGATGCTGGAAGTGGTTGCGAAGGTAGAGCTTTGAAAAATTCCATATTACAATTAAAGGTATGTGAGAGTCAGGTCTCTCTGTTCTCTACGGCCTTTTAAAAAAGATCGGATTCCAAGAGAGCATTTGCTAAACTCAACCTTTGAGTTTAATTAAAGGCATCCTCTGGTACTCACCTTTGGGGCTGATGTATCAGACGCCATCTACCCAGGAGTGAGGTACTACATCAGAAGCAGCACCAGCCTGAGAATCTGGGCGAGTTTTCTGATGATGCAGAGGCATCACAGGGACTGCTGGATATGCTACGGGCCAGTGAATTGTAATCTCAAAGGGATTTGTGTAATCTCCCTGTCAGAAAACTCCACAGACTCCAGAACACGCAAGGCTGGGAATATAAAAATATTTCATCTTGGGGCCAGCCTGGTGATGCAGCCTGGTGATGCAGAACGTTGTGCTTCGGTCGCCCGGGTTTCACTGGGTCAGATCCCAGGTGCAGACGTGGTAGCGCTCAGCAAGCCATGCTGTGCCAGGCATCCCACATATAAAGTAGTGGAAGATAGGCAAGGATGTTAGCTCAGGGCCAGTCTTCCTCAGCAAAAAGAGGACAATTGGCAGCAGATTAAGCTCAGGGCTAATCTCCCTCAAAAAAAAAAATTTCATCTTGAGAAACTGCTCTGAGAAGGAAAATAAAAATAATAAATTCTTCTCCCAGGGCTGATTTATCGGTCACTTACCTCAATGGGCAATGAACAAAAAACAAAGGGAAGGGAGGGCAGCAATTAGGCCAACAAAAGACAGACTATCTTATTTCGCAGAGTGGTAGGAACAGTGGGGAAGTGCCACCTGACTCTGAAATCCCCAGCTCTTTAAAATCACTTAATTGCTTCTCTTTGCAAGGAATGTTCACTTCCTTTCTCTGCATTCTCTCTCCCAGAGCCCTGCCTAACAATTCATGCGGTAGAGTTTCTAAGAACTCTTCTCACAGAACCCAAGACAAATGGAAAGAATAAACCCACATTCAAAGAGTCCGCATGCAGGGACCACTGTGTACCAGGCTTTGAGTTAGGTGTTGGGGTTAAAAAAAAAACCTGATTCTATAAATTGGTGCATGATTTAGAAAGGTTTTTGCACACTAGGTCTAAAACATTCTACTGTTAACTCTTGGTTGCAGTAACTGAAAGTCATGTCAAACTAGTTCAAGCAAAACAGAAATTTATCAGTGCATGTGGCAGGCAGAATAATGGCCCTCCAAAGATGTCCATGTCCTACTCTCTGAAATTGTGAATACGTTACCTTACACGGTGAAAGGGACTTTGCAGATTTGATTAAGTGAAGGACGTCAAGATGGGGAGGCTATTCTGGATTATCTATATGGGCCAATCTAATCACATGAATTCTTAAAAGATGAGAACCTTTTCTGGCTTAAGCCAAAGACATGCGATAGAAGAAGGGTCATATAGATGGCTGCAATAGAAAACTAATACAGCGCAAACTAAAAAGTCTAAGAGTTGTCTTCACACCCTGTCAGACCCAGTTGCTTCAATCAGTAGTTCTCAACTGGAGACAATTCTGTCCCTCAAAGGACATTTGGCAATGCCTGGAAACATGTCTGATTATCACAACTGAGGCTATATGGATGGAGCTATCGGCCGCTAGTGGGTAGAGGCCAGGGATGCTGTTAAATATCCTACGGTGCATACGGTGCATGAGACAGCCCCCTATAGCAAAGAATTATCCAGCCCAAAACATCAATTGTGCTCTGTCTTAAGCAATGTAATACTGACACCCTTTCTCTATATGTCTCAGCTCTGCTTGGCTTTATTCTCAGGTAAGATCTCCCCACGTGGTAGCGATGTGGCTGCACACAGCTTCAAGCCCACAACTTTCAATCTCAGAAATTCCTTCTTTGATAGGTCTGGCAAAAGTCCTTGGGTTGATTCTGACTGGTCCAGCTTGGATCACTCCCTAAGTCCTGAACTAATCACAGTGGCTATGAGGATGCAGCACTATGTTCATCGGCCAAGCTGGGTCACAAGCCCTCCCCTAGGGCCAAAAGGGATGAGTCAGCTCCACAGTAGGTTGTGTCAGCCAAGCGGACAAAGAGTTATTTTGGAGAGTCTTATGAACACTGTATAAAAGCATCTCCCATGCACAGGTATCTACTTCCACACCTCTACTTGGGACTCCAAAATCATCGGTCTATGACTCTAACTTCTCATCAAGGTGTTCTTCAAGAGGTTACAATGACATACAACTGATAAGCTGTGTCATCTGATGTTAATGTGACATGACTTTGGTCAACACAGAATATCTTTTTAAGAATTCTGTGCTCAGGTACTTTAACAATAGAAGGAAGCTCTACAGTATTGCCGGAAGCATTGTGGCTGGATCTAAAAGATAGCTTTCTAAAATGACGAAAAAAGGATCACTGTGAGAACTTGATGCAATTCTCTTCACGATACATGTTTCTAGAACAAGAGGGAGATGAACCAGTCTTTGATCAGGAGACAGGAGACAGTATCGATAGATGACAGAAACAGAAATGAATTCAGTGCCTCAATCCAAACCCTATAATGTTGAGTCTTTATCTTTTCTTTTCTTTTCTTTTTGGTGAGGAAGAGTGGCTCTGAGCTAACATCCGTGCCAATCTTCCTCTATTTTGTATGTGGGACACTGCCACAGCACAGTTTGACGAGCGGTGTACAGGTCCACACCTGAGATCCGAACCTGTGAACCCCAGCTGCCAAAGCAGAGCACATGAACTAAACACTACACCAGTGGGCGACCCTGCTTTATCTTTTCAAATCACTTCTCCTATCACTCTTCTTTTCTCTGCAAAGCATAGGCAGTTCACTTTAGTTAAGTACTAGTAAGCCGCCCTGACTTTAAATTCCTTCACATTTCATAACTCTGGTATAAATAGTGGCCTGTGATCAAGAATGATGTAGATTTCTGAGGTCAAATTATTACAAGATTTGCATACAAACACGGTAGAGGAACCTAGAAATTGATATAGCACTATGGAGGACAACATAAACAGTGAAATAAATAAAATCCTCTTTTTTTCATATGAATCTCCCAGAAACAATATATTGGTCATGTTTGGATTCACATTTCCCAAGTCGGGTATCACTAGGTATGCTTTATAAGTTTCTATCTGTTCTTTCAAACAGGGCCACAGTATTTTTCCTTCCTTTGTTTGTTTCTCCTTCCTTCCAAAAACCACTAAGAGAAATGTCAACCCCTTCTCCCTGCCCTCTCTCTGCTCCTCATCCCATCCTCTATGCTGCCTTTCAGAATCTCCACCCAGCAGCACAGAGCCCCACAAAGAAAACGACACAAAGCAAATGCCCTAAACCGCTGAACTCTAAACATGGTTTTCAAAAATCCTTTGAAAAATAACTTTAAACCAAAACATTATATATTCATAAGAGAAACATCAGAAAACACAGATAGATACAGAGATCCACAAAGAGTAGTATAGCATACATAAAGATAACCAATATAAACATATTGTTATACATTTGATCAAACTGTGCATATACGCATGTGTGTATGTACATATACATACATATATATAAAATACATACAATCATATACATACATTTGGGCCTACTGTATATAATCCCATTTTTGTAAAACAGATATTATACTATATTTAATATATATTAAATAGTTTTAATGAACAATGAAATGTTAGGTACTGCTTTATAACTTATTTTTTATAATGTACACTACACATTGCGAACACTGTTCGCAATATTCATCTATGACTCACTAATATATATTATTTCATTAGAGTCACCAAAATTTAACTACTTAAGCACTTATTCTAATATATTTAGGTTTTTGCTAATTTTATGACAGTAGCGTCAAATTTTAAAATGTTACTACTCAGATAGGCAAAACTAAATGCAGCCCCCTAACTTTCTATAGTTTACTTAGCTTTCCTTAAGAGTTGTCACCCCCACCCGTGGGTGAGTAGCAGTAATTTATTGTTCACAGTCTTCCAATTTCTTCCAGTCTAAATGAGGTTCTTGGGTAAAGCGATCAGAATATAAGTTCCACGAAGGCAGGGATTTTGCCAGCTTCATTTACTGCTGTATCACCAGCATGTAGAGCAGTGCCTGGCACAGGTAAGTGCTTAATAAATAGGTTTTCAATGAAAGAATCCATGTCCTCCGTGAGAAGGCCACCTCTGGCCCCCTCGTTTCCTCCTATGGCTGCTAATCCCCAAGAGGACATCCAGATGCACGGGAGGCTTATGCAGTCTTGAGGCAGTGGGGAGCGGCGCCCTGGGCAGGTCCCTGGGTCCTCTGCTCCCTGCTGGAAAGCACCTTATCTACCAGGTTCCCCATGTTCTACAGGCAGTGGACACTGAAGTCAGCCCCTGGTGACTTAGCTCAGCTCTCCAAGCTCACACTGCGCCCTGCATCCCCTTTCCCATGTCCATTCTACCACAACTCTCAAATTCTGATGAACCACTTCTTTGGGCCTTGGTCCTATCCTCTAACCAACCCCTGACAGCCTATCTAGCCTGTACCCTCTAGGATGTCACCTCACGGTCACTAACGCATCCCCTATGGCAAATCCACTGGTTCTCTCCTCAGGACCTTCTAACATCCCCCAAGGAATACACCAAAACTTCCCTTTCACACCAGGTGGGAGCCCAGACAGCTCAGGACTGACAGGATCTCGCAGGCCTTCTCTCTGCCTAAGCCCGGTGTGCTGCTATTCTTGTTATGCTGCTGCCAACCTGTCTTGGCATAGGGTGACCTTGCACTGTGGCCTTCCTAGGGTTCCAGGGACAGTGAGGCCAAAAATCTTACTGCTTTTAGCTAAGATGTCCACCAGTACCCCAAACACTCAATCAGCAGATTTCTGACTTTGGAGGTAGGATAACACACATATACATATTGATGGCCCGCCCCTTCCATCTTTCTTCTCCTTTCCCACACTCTACTGGGCCTGTTGGGTTGAGCTCCATCTCACTCCACCTCTTCTGTGGCAGGGATTTCCCTTACTTACAATTAACCATCCAAACTGGAATGCATTTGAGAGTGAAAGGGGTGGTATTGATAATTAGGCCAGGACAAGGAGCATGAACTGGAGCTGTCGGAGGCTAGCTGGTAAGTGTGTTCACTCTAGTCACACTGAACCTGACACTCAAGCGGGCGGGGCCTAGCTCTGGATATGGTAATGGAGGCTTAAGGGACTTAGAAAGCACACAAAAATTGCCTTTCTGCTTTAATGAGGAGGAAGGGGGTCACATACACAGAAATAGAAAAGAGAAAAGCATATTAATATACTTAAAATGATTAGCCCACTTATTTCTGCTATTCTAAACAATGTAGCAATGAACACATGCAATTAAATCATTGCATACTTGTTCAGTGATTTTCTTATGCTTTTCTTTCTATTTTTGGTGCTATCCATCTTGCACCTACCTTTTTTTTTGGAGAGGAAGACTGGCCCTGAGCTAACATCTGTTGCCAATCATCTTCTTCTTTTTTTTTCCTCCCCAAAGCCCCAGTGTATATGCTAGCTGTAGGTCATTCTAGTTCTTCTATGTGGGATGCCGCCACAGCATGGCCTGATGAATGGTGTGTAGGTCCATGCCCAAGATCCGAACCAGCGAACCCCAGGCCACCACAGTGGAGCACACAAACTTAACCACTAGGTCATGGGGCCAGCCCCCTGCTTTTCTTTTAAATGAAGTGGGCTTACAAAGAATTGAAGATTACTAGAGAGGATGATTGCAAAAAGAAAAAGAAAACAACCATGTTGAAAGTCTGCTAAACAACCTGTAATTTCCTACTTGCCACAGAATCTCTCAGCTATGGGCTTTTGCCCATGCTGTTTCTTCTTCCTGGAATGCCCTCTGGCCATCTCCCTCCACTGTGAAGCCTTTGGAGACTCTCCTCCACCAATCTTCCTACTCATGATCAGTTGCTCCCTCCACAGTATTCTCCCGTGTTCCCACATAATCAGCGTCCTTTCCACCGGTTAAGAACTGAGTCAATCAACTTGTGCAATGATCTTGAGAGGCAGGGAGCGAATCCCCATTTTGCAGATGAGGAAGCTGAACTTAGTAAGTGGTGGCACACATATTCTAAGTACAAGGCTTACTCATCATCTACCTTACCTAGCCTTTTTGTTGTTGCTCTTGCTTGTTTTTGATTTTTAAGGATTAAATGATGCATTGAATGTAAAAGCTCTTGGAAACAGTTGAGGAGCCAGATAACAACGAATTCTTTCTACCAGGATGTTAAACTCTTTGATAATAAAGACTAGATGTCACTTAAATTCCAAAATGTTAGCATGATACGAAAAGCCTCAAGAAATTCTTAATAAACGTTAGCAGAAGTCTCACTGAGCAAACACAATTCAGTCCTCCATATGCCCACATTTGTGGAAAGGAACAAGAGCGTCACCACGTAAGTTTCCAGCCATTCTGTTTCTAGAATTGGATACTTGCGGGGAAAAAACACTTGAGTGGTATCTTTGAATTTTACAGATATAGGAAGTAGGTATCCATTGTTCTAAAGGAAGGTTCTAACTGAGAATTTGGAGCTCAAAGACCCCTGAGCGGGAATAACGATATTAGGACATCCCTGAAGGACTGAGGCTGTCTACACTGTGGTCACAGGTCAGAAAACGCTATCAGGGAGACCCAAGGGAAAACCTACCTTAGAGTCTGGACAAGCGACCAGTGCTCAACTCAACAAAACCTTGATGGACTGAGAGGAGGGACAGTATAGGATAGAGTATGGCTGGTAGTGCAACCCCTGTGGCCTTGTGAATATACCGTGGGGAGGAAATGTGTCAGTGTGTGCACTGTGTGCATGTGTGTGTGTAACAAAGAGCTACATCACCAAAAACTTTAATACTGGACCTATATAAAGAACATCCAGCATCTGGTATTCCCCAAAGTGGCTCAAAAAGAAAGCTGAGGGGTGGGCCAGTGGCACAGTGATTAAGTTCGCACGCTCTGCTTCAGCGGCTCGGGGTTCGCTGGTTTGGATCCCAGGCACGGATCTACACACCACTCCTCAAGCCATGCTGTGGCAGGCGTCCCACATATAAAATAGAGGAAGATGGGCACAGATATTAGCTCAGGGCCAGTCTTCCTCAGCAAAAAGAGGAGGATTGGCGGCAGATGTTAGCTCAGGGCTAATCTTCCTCAAAAAAAACAAAAACAAAAACAGAAAGCTGAGAATCTCCAGAAGGCAGAAACAACAGCAGGGGACATATCTTGGCACCTCAGTCTGTGGAAACTCCTCAAGCAGCAATTCTGAAAGTTTGAGGACCCCTTTACACTCCTCAAATTTATTCTACTAGACCCTTTTGCCCGCTCACAGCATTTCTCATGAGGGAGACTGGATTCTACAGGTGTTAGGTTTAGTAGCATACCCAGTAATTTCAGCCATGATACGTAAACAAACTGGGATCTATGCCTCTTCAACACACACCTCCTCTTTAAACAGTGATTTCTCATTAATGTTAGGAAGTTAACAACAACAACAAAAGATAACCAAATTAGTAATTGTGACATGTAAAATTCACATCACAACCACAGTTTTGGTGGAGAACTTACGCTAAAGTGAGAGTAATGAAATCTTAATCACATAGGAGGGCCTCATTAGAGCCTCGAGTATTTCATCTCTAGTGAGATGCAGTGTGAGCATCAGAGAACTTTGTGTGAAAATTAGCATGTTTTTGGATTAGAAAAAGTGAGAATTTGCTAGGTGTACCTGTAAACATACATATACTAAAAATCCCATCACTTGCAGACACACCATTATTTCAAACAAAGCAATTTGATACTCCAAGCAAAGCACCAACAATTATAAACCTGCACAAATAGGTTCAGTTAGCCTGAACACTGTGTTTCTTTAAAAAGACAATACACGTTTTAGAGCTTTCTTCCACAGCAACCAGACTTTCTAAAAGCACATGTGTTTGTACATAAACTCACTCACACTGTCCTGTCAAAATCATGATGTAGCAGTGGAGAGGGATGCTAAGAGAAGTGGTTACCATAGGAACAGAAAAATCGCCACCACACTGGAGACATCTAAGTGATTCTGTCTCATCGCTCAGGTTCCTGCCAGAATGACTTGCTTCAGTATCCTTCAGCTGCCCAGAGAAAAGTCTTTTAGGCACAGGACTCTGATTGTTCTGAATCACCTAAGTATGGCCACAACTACAGAGTCTTTGGGTAGGAAATTTACTGCATATCTGGCTCAGAAGATCAATCGGTGCCGCCCACTAGAGTGTAGGCTACCTGAAAGGAGGGATGTTGTCCTGTTCTGTTCTTTGCTGAATCTCTGTTATCAAGAATAATGCCTGGCTCACACTGGAGGCTCAATAAATATTTGTTAAAGAAACTGAATGAATGAATGATCACTATGAAAAACACAGCACTAATGAAAACCACAGCGCAAATCTCCATACTTTATTTTAAAATCACAAGGCCCAGGATTTGGATCGAAAGAATTCAGTTTTTCAATCTGCTCAGAAGAACTCCAAATAAGATTCCTGTGCAACCTAGTTCAACTCTTTATACCTTCCAGTTATCAAGAAGTCATTCGACTGAGACTGGATAGTACAACGATTAAGTGCATGGACTCTGGAACCATAATGCCTGGGTTTGAATCCGGGCTCTACCACTGCGTGACTTGAAGGGATCACTTAATCCAATGTCTTAACCCAGTGCTCCAATCCAGTGTCTCCAACCAAAAAAAGATGGTCATAAGACCACATCTCAAATCTTAGATATTATAATTGAGCACACATTACAGATAAAAAGATGAATAAAAACATCCTAAGTTCTTGTTACAGCACCACCCGCGTGGCATTATATATCTTGTTATATGTCTAACTCCTCCCACCTGAAGGCAGAAGAACATTCACCAGAGAGCTCTTCTATTGTCTCAACTCTGCAGAAGCTGGTATACATTTTCCCACAGTTGGGAAGTGGATTTAGAAACTCCACCAAATCTTTGCAGATCATACCACAATGAATAGATTTAAACATCCATCAGCTATTCAGAAACGAACGCTGAAAAGCAAATACGTGTGCTAACTTTATGATCCTCTCTGGCACAGCACAGAAAAGAAGGAAGCAAGAGACTTCAGTGAGACCAAGCTAGAGGGGCTGAAAGACAAAAATGAGTGACTCTCCTCCTTTACTCTCTGGCCAGACCCTGGAATGAGTGGCAACACATTTCATTCCAGCCAAGTGAAAACTGGAAGCAGCACAGCGTTGGCCAATGGTCATAGTCAAAAGATCTGGAGGTTAGGGGGCTGGCCAGGTGGCACAGTGGTTAAGTTGGCATGCTCTGCTTTGGCAGCCTGGGGTTCACTGGTTTGGATCCCAGGCACAGACCTACGCATCACTCCTCAAGCCATGCTATGGCAGGTGTCTCACATATAAAGTAGAGGAAGAATGGGTACAGATGTTAGCTCAAGGCCAATTTTCCTCAGCACAAAGAGGAGGATTGGTGGCAAATGTTAGCTCAGGGCTAATCTTCTTCAGGGGGAGGAAAAAAAAAGATCTGGAGGTTAGGATTTGGAGACTCTCCAAGCTAGTTGCTGCAAAATTAGAAAAGTCTGTGCATAATGGGAAAAATGTGGGAACTCAACCTCTCAAAAAACTTGATTCCAGGTAACTTAATTAGTCATAAAAGTAAAGGAAAGAAAAAAAAAAGAAACTATTATTTAAAAGGTTAATAGTCTAGTTGCTTTTCAAATATTTTCTGAAGCCAGCTGAGCAGGGGAAAAGTGATTTATATGAACATATTCTTGGCAAAGAGAGTATAGTAGAGAAATATAAAATAATGCAAAGACTTGTTGAGATTAAATGAATTACTGCTACATATGAATCTGTCTTTTTTAAAGAAGCTATCCAGTATAAAGTAGACATAGTCTTGTGGTTGGTTAGATTTACACTTCCATCTTACTTAAACTATGCCACCTGGAGAATAAAATAATTCAATGCTTTTCATATAAAACACCTCGGCTTAATATTTCACAATGAGAAACCTTGCTTTTGAATTAAATTACACCAAAATGGGAGCGTAGGAGAACAGAATATTGAGAGTATGGGATGCTAACCATCCAATCTGGTAAAGACATTGAGTCTCTGACACTGGATAACTACTGCAATGTACATTTTCCTGCAACTGGAAAGCGGATTTAGAAATGCTACCAAATCTTCGATAATCATACCACATGGCAGGCTCTGTCAGGCACCGAGTTTCTGCAGCATTCACAAAGCCTAGATAACTCTGAACATGCCATTCTTAGTTCACAGATGTTATTTTGAAAACAGCCAGAAAGAACTATGGTCTTCTATAAACACCGAGCTGAAAGATGGCCATAAATACTCCAGGCCACCATCCATAAGGGTGCTATTGAGCACAGTTTTCAAGCAGGGTTCCTGGAAATACTGACGCCCTCAGTCTTCAAGGGGCCTGGACAGGGACTTGGGCAGCTGAGGGCCCCAGAATGGTCTCATCCTATATGCATATTGTTAGGGCTCTAAATTCCCTGCAAAAGTTCACGCAACGTCACCACTGCCTATTTCAGCCATGACATGCAAAAGGTGGGAGGCAGATGGAGAGGACGTGTTTCCACACAACGTTGCAGGAGTTTGGAAGAAACCAAAGTACACAAGAATCGAGAAGATTCTAGCCAAATAATTATAGTAAATAGTGAGACAAAGTAATAGAAATTTCTTCACTGCAGGACCTTGAAAAATTCTTTAATATGCTAAAGGAATGATACTGCTGTATTTCACTAACTTATTTGACATCATACTCATTTTAATGGAGCTTCTTCAGGATTAAGAATACATAGAATGCAGTTCAGGAATCACTGCTTTAAGCATTTAACTTGTGTTACCTGATGAAGGGGCTTCAACAAGCATTTGAGTTACATCTGAATTATTTTTTAAAAAACAAATTTTAAAACTGGGGGGGGGGGGGGGTTATTCCAGATGGAATTCCCAATAAGGTAGATGATTTATGATAAAAAGGACTGAATATGATCTGGGAGAAGTGAATGATAATATATTTGGATAGCCTAAATTAATTCTGCCATTTTACTTCTAAAATATTCCAGGTATATTGGTAGATCATTTGTTTCTTTTCCCTTCTTTCATTCAAAGAGTATTTCTGACTGCCTACTATGTGCTCTAAGCATTGGGGAATCCAGACTCCCTTATGGAGACAGATAAGATGAATAAACAAGGTAGGAGAAGTGGAAATTCCATTTTCACAGAAGGAGGACAGCCAATAGAAATGTTGATATATAAAATAAATTCAGAAGTGAAATTATGTTATGCTTTTAAGTGTGACGTATCAACCTGGGTAATGGGATAGAGAAAGACTGGGGGTGGGGGAAGGCAGCGCCACATTAGACTGGATGAGTGTAGAAGGCTACTACTCTAAGGAGGTGACTTAGGAGCCGAGTCCAGGACTATGAGAAGAAGCCAGCCAAAGATCCTGGAAAAGAGACTTCCTTACCAGGCAAACAACAGATAGAAATGCTTTGAGACAGAAATGAGCTCAGAGGAGATGAGGAACAGAATAATTGCAGCTAAAGCACAGGAGAGGGAGAAGCTGGTAAAAGATGAGTGGAGACCAGGGCGGAAACAGATCATGTGGGACCCCAGAGCCCTTGGTAAGGAATCTGGATATTCCTCTAAGGGAAGCTACTCGGCAGTTTTAAGCAGGAAAATGCGATGACATGATTTCTGTTGTCAAAAAACGGGTGCTGCCGTGTAGGAAACAGCAGGGTGAAAGGCTAAAAGCAACGAAGTGGAGTAATTCACACCTACACGTGGTAGGTTACCTCCTCCAACCTCAGGGCCTAATATTCCAGATCCTGGAGGAATGAGTCAAACTTGATATTCACCCAGCTAAGGGATGAACAGACATTCTGTCACACAGCTGCGATTCACCCTCCAAACAGTATTGTCAGAGGAGACACAGTCATCCCCAAGAAACGATGCAAAGGAAAAAATGCATTTGCTCTAATATCATTTTGTCTAGGGCACCATTACTCCTAACAATCCTCTTCTGAAGTTTAGCTTAAAGAAAAAAAGAACTCAAGGATAAAACTTTCTAGCTACGTAAGCATTATTCCTCTAGCAGAACTCAAGTGTGTATCGAAGCCAATTATTTTTTAAAATAGTAAGGCTTTACCTTGATTCTTAATCAATACCCATGTGACATCTTCTCACAAAATGATAATTTAGCATATTTAGTAACTCTAGAGATTTAAAAAAATGACATACACTAAAACCTGATTAATTCTGACCCTTTTAAATCAAATTTTGTAAAAACTTGGACCTGGGTAATCTAAATCTATATTCTGTTTTATCCAATAAAAAAAATTCTGTTCTAGAAGTTAGCAATTAACAAACAAGGGGGGGGGGGCAGCAGTATTCACTGAAAACATCGAACTATATAGAAATATATTTTTATAGAAGCAACATACTAATTACAAAGTGCTTATCTACTCTTTATAGCAGGCCAGCTAAAAATCTCTATTACATTGTATAGCCTACTTTGAGGTCACTTACACCTATATATTAGCAAACAAATGTATTCATTTAAAAATATCTCCTAGTTGAAAGTTTTCAGTAATTCTAGCTAGCCTTGTAATATAGCTAGTACAAAAGTTTGAGGTTGGTTTGAACCACATGAAATCAGTGTGTTTCAACATTCTGGGTATAACATCATAATAGATAAATAATATAAAACAGACATATTTTATCCAGTCCCTTGTAGCTTTGGTTTTATCTGAATTTCTAAGTGGATGAAGCTCCAGCCATGCAGGTTTAGAAATGATGCTGAATCTAACCCAGAGAGGAGCCATTGCTAACTTTGTTTTATCGAAACATTACAGTAACTGCCCAGCAAGGTCAAATTCCTTGAGCAAACCTGTGCTTGCCCTCTCTGGAACCCATCTTTGAGGCTCCCATCCCTACTGAAAGTAAACTCTACCCCCTGACCTTTCCCGCTGCTCTGGGAAACCAGCCATAACCAGAGTCTCCTGAGAAAACCTCTGAATCAGTCTACTGTAAACACAGTACTGCAGTCTAAGCAGCAGACTGAACAAGATTTTCAAATAAGCGGTTAGCAACAAAAGACAGCAACACCAAAATCACCATGTAATGCAATCCTGCTAGCTCTGATCTTCAGTTATACAGTAGTACAGGATGATTCAATTAAATAAGAAATGCCGGATTATTTTCTTTCTGTTGCCAAACACTTTGGGGCCTCATGTTCAATTACAAATTAGAACTTGGCCACATATACCAAGAGTCTAATTGCGTTTCTCAACATCTGTCTTTCATTCTAGGCCAAAAGAAAATAATATTTACAGAATAGCAGATTGAGACAAAATATACTGCTATCTTTTCATCTAGTTGAATTGGTGAACATTTCCATTACATAATTTGCCTTTCTGGTGGTATATTAGTTAGGAATGCTTTTGGCTGCAAATAAGAGAATCCCTGAATAACAGTGGCTTAAGTAACTAGTGGTTTATTTTTCTCATAGAAATCTTGAGGGAAGTGGTCTCTGAGGTTGATTCAGCTATTCAACGATGCTGTCAAAGACACTTTTCTTCTTCTGTATTTCCAAGCAACATATCCATATTCAAAACAAGAAGCAAGAGAGGCAAAAGGATTTATCTTCATGGATGTGTGTCATTTTTATTCAGGAAGGGAATTTCTCCCCCTTCCCCTTATGCCTCATTGGCCAGCGATGGGTCACATGTACAACTCTAGACCAGCCACTGTTGAAGCAGGATGGGCTGATCAGACTGGCTTAGATCAATCATAAGTCATCAAGTATGACTGAGGTCAGGCCTCCTTTGCCTGAGACCAAGTAATTGTGCTGACTAAACACAACATCAGGGTACTGCTGGTAGGAACAAGGAGGAGATAGCTGCTGGGTAAGCCAGGGCAGTAGCCTATCCCACAAGTGTTTCATAGAGTGGAAGTATCTATGAATAAACAAACAAACGGCCGTGAAAGGAGAAAACTAACAGCACATCTTCTGTTTCCTCTAAAGCCTGAGTATTGTGGGAAGCTGAAGCGTCGTCAGAGCTGTAGAAGAAAAGGAGTTATTGTCTAACTCTCCTCCTTGGAATTTTTGGGTTTTGTTTTTAATAAGAGAGATGGTCATCTTTCACTGGAAAGAAACAGGATGAATCAAGTCACCTCTGGAAATACCTTCCAACCTCAAAATTCAGTGACTGGGTAACTCAAAGGGTAACCAAAGTGCAATAGGCTATTTCATCCACTGGAAGGCGATTTGAATGTCCATTTTAAATGTACAACACATACCCCAATGATAGAATGGCTGGTATATCAAGAAAAGGTAGAACTTACAAATACGTTCATGAAGGAAGTCTGTCCTGAGAGTATTATAGCTCCAAAGGCAATAGGAGGATGTTTGTTTGCCACGTCAGACACACAGACAAGTAATTTCCACGTTATAGCTAAAAACACCATCACACAGCCAAACTTAACATTTGGCTGCAGTCCGGCTAAAATTGAATTCCAGCAGTATATAAAGAAATTTATATTATCATGCATAAATTAGCAATCTTTAGTGCTTTAAATAGTAAATGGTACTTTTAAAGACTCAGTCAATAAGCAAACTGCGCATATTTATCCCCAGGAATCAAGGATTGATACTAAGATGAACATTAAATGTTGTTAGCAGACAAAACGGGAATGTAAGGTGTAATCTGCATTCTTGCTAAATTTACAAGGACAGGGCAGAATGAGTCTCCAAATTTTAGAAACTGCCAAATCTAATATTATTGGCAGCGATTATTTGGGGTTCAGGTATAATATTCAGATGATAATAAAATGTCACAAACAATTTTAAGTCTTGTGAAAATTTTTTTCCTTTAGACTGCTTCTTGCTAGAAAATAACCCTGTGAATCAATTACGCAAATTAGCTCTTGCTAACCTGTTCAGGAATAAAATGAACTCAGTCTTGGCCTAAAGACAAGGCCACAAACCCAAGAGAGAATAGAGAATCCAGAGAGGAAAAGCTCCCACCTCTATTTTCAGTGTTCCTATGCTGAGATTATAGTCCAGTTATTCGGCACTTGCCAGCCACACAAAACACATCTGCAGGCCGTATTTGGCTACTCTGATTGATTTAAAAGACACAAAAACTTGCACAGACTTTGTACACACACAGTTCTTATTTGATTGATTCCTAGGGACAATAATAAACAATAACTGGCAGAGAAAACAACTTTTATCCCGCTTCCCACATCTTCCAAGAACTCCCTGTACTCCCAGGATTTGCCATGCGGGGAAGACAGGGGGAAGAAAAGGTTTCTGAATTACTGCAAACCAGTACCCCTGCCCCAGACTGGAACATCAAGCTGCTCTTTATTGCCCTCTGGAGGATGTCAATATTACAGCAGGAAAAGAAGAAACCAGACTGCTGAAGCGTTCACATCATCGCACACTCATTACTCATTTATTTCTGATGACTTAGAAAACAAGAATGTGAAATTGATTTAAAATAAGGATTTCTTGCATACAACATTAAGAACTCTTTTGAGACTTGGGTTTTTACATTTCGACTATCCTGCCACAGATTGTACATCTCAATTAAGCATAATTAGCCCATTACCCCATCCCCCTGGGTCTGGTCCAGTACCTGGAATTTACCCATCCAGTAACAGAAGGTGCTTGACTATATACTCTCTAAAAAGTTTCTCTAAGTTCTAAAAAACTAGGACTCAGTGATTCTTGAATTCATTGATTAGAAACTCAAATGAGAGAAATAAGCTAGGTATAGAAAACATTAGGGAATGGTGAGGACTGTGGCAAATGGGAGCTCTCATGCCCCGTGAGGATGTCTACTTAGTTCTTGCTGATTATGTGAGCCCAGGGTTGCAAGATCAACTGATTTTAAAAACAAAAAAAGCCAAAAAAATTTTTATGTAAAATCTCCATATTTCAGATGTTTAAATTACTCCAAAACACTGGGAAAAATAAATCATGACAACAGATTGGATTTAGTCTACCAGAGTAGACATCTCTGCTATAAGATCATCTGTCAATGGCAACTGCAAACCAAGAGAAAAATAAGAGAAAGAAAACTCATTCATCTCTCCCACAATGAGATTCATCCTATCAAAAAACCATCTGGTTTATAGGGACAGATGTAGCAGACGTGGTAATTTGAAGACTGCTTAAATCTTCAGCCAGTCCCTTCGCTGGGTGTTTCATCTTAATTTTGAAACAAAGTAGCTTTCTATGGCATATTAAGGCAAAAATAAATCACTCCAATAGTCTGGGCTATTTCTTCCCCTGCTGGCTCAGTCCAAAAGCACAGAAGACAAAGAGTCAGATGGACACTGCCAAGGAGGAAATGGAGGCAACGGAACAGCCTGCACGTCACCACTGCTGTTATTAACCCTCTGCCGGGGAAGAGCAAGGCAGGTCTGTTTGAACAAAGAAGTTCCAGCCTTAATTCCTACTGTTACTTTTCCCCATCTTGAGTCAGATTAAAACTCCAATCTACTCTTCCTATCGGCATAATGGCCCTTCCTGACATTCATTTATCTTTTTCAAAAATAAGTACAATACTCTCAGTCTATTTTCTCTAAAGCTGACAGATCGGGGAATATAGAACAGATTCAGCAAATGAGGACCAGTTGGCAAGATGCCCATTCATTTTCATTTTCGGGTTAAATACATTGTCTTATCTATATAACCTTTACTATTATTAGTCAAATCTCTATATCAGCAGCATTAAAAACTCCTTAGTGACAGTTCCCAACTCAAATATATGACATTTGAAGATTTTTGAAGGAAGGAGAGTTTCTAAAATCTAATAAGACCCAATCCCTTTGGATATATTTATGCATTTATTAGAAATTCGGGGGGGGGTGCACTAAATCCAGTATCATATCTAGATTAACAGTTCTGGAAAAGAGAGTGACAGAGCAAGAGAGAGGAGAGAGAGGGAACAATTCCTAAAATTATCCTACGGATCATTAGAATTCAATTAGAGTTCCTCTCTACATATTAAAGAATGTACGTACCTGTACATAGAATTTACGTGAAAATGTGGCCAAATCTTTGTTGATCATTTAATAAATTATTCCTGAAGAAGATACAAAGTTAAATTTAACGACCTATGGATGTCATTTAACCCCCAAAGATTTCTTCAGATCCCTATTGGAATTGTGATATATTCCAAGTATTTGATTTTTTTGCTTGAAAATGAATAAATAAGAGCCATGCAGACTCCTTTGTTTAAAATTTCACTGTATCGATTGCTGTCTGCAAGTGTGCTAATAATAGGCAAGTGGAAGCAGAATTTATGTTTTGTTTTGGTCCCTCATTTTAAAAGTGGATAAAGCCTATTTTTAATTCTGTTAAAGGACAGGAGGTAGATAGAAAATATAAATATTGGAAGTGACGCCTAAGGTTATGTAACACAGAGCAGCACAGGGGCCAATAAGAAGTGTTGGATGGGTGGGATTACACGGACTTGCTGTATGGTGTGGACCTTATAAATCAGAGTGGTCAGTAATGCTGTCAAAGGGTCAAGGACGCTCTGAAGACTCCACTGATGCTCAGACAGCACAGAATGTGGTATCCACAGTTCTTGCTAGGGACCATTCCAACCCAGTGAAAACTCTCAGAGCTGGTGTAAAAACGAAACCCCCAGGCCCCAGAGCAGCAAATCAATGGTAATTATCATCAATAGCATACGAAAGACAAAAAAATGCAACACATGGTGACCAAGGAGGCCCCACAATTAAAGATCTCTCCTCTGCTAATTCTCATTTACAACAAAACAAATTAGATATTTCAACACAAGTAGTTTAACAATGATGGCTGCCACCATCCATTAAATGTTTAGAATGTGCCAGGCCCTGTGCCAAGCACTTTAGAGCCACTGTGCCCTCAGAGTGTCTTTATGAGGCTTCATAGTCAGATTTCATGAGGCCCATGGAGAAAAGATGGTCCAATCAAGGTCACACCACCAGTAAGTACTTAAGCTGCAAACAGAACCCACATCTTTACCTCCAAAGCCACTATTCTTATCTAAGATGCTCTAACAATTAAAATTCCTAAACAAAGAATTTTCAGGAATAATTCTGATATTTTTAAAAGTAAATTCAGAGAGAAAATGCTTGGTTATCCACCTCTCATTTTCTGTTCCCATCATTCAACCTTCTTATGGTTTTATATGGGTCTCACCACAAGAGGACTTTCATTTCTATCATTCTATCTCAAACCCTTAAGAAAAGTTCCCAGAAACAGCAGCAGCCTCTCCCATCTGGAATTTGCCAGTGGTGATTTTTAGATCAATAGACCTCCAGGTGACAAGAATAGAGCTCCTATTTAATAGAACACTATTAATTTCAAACACAATGTCATTCACCAAATATTACGAACACTTGTGGTTCCCTAGTGACCATTTCCCAGATTCCCAGCCAGAAGTGATTGTCAATATTATTGACTTCAAGCCTTTTAAAATGGATCCATGGATGGATGGGTGGATGGATGAATAGATGGATGAACAGATAGACAGATCAGCACCAAAATTAATAATAAAAGCAACTTCTTCAGGTAAGAGACAAGTCAATCTTTGAAATGAATTCATTTATTCACCAAGTATGCCTTAAGTTAGAATGCAGCAATGTGCTAGTCACCAGGGATCCAACAGGACACAAGACAATTGTGTAATATGGCTCCAATTGTATAATTGCTCCAGAAAGAGTAAGCAGAGAGTGTTGTGGGAGCGTAGCAAGAGGGAGCTACAACCCTGCCCTGAGGACACCACGGGCACCTTCCTTCACAGGGGGCAAATGTCTATAGTGCCAGGTAAGTAACATCAATGAGCTGTGGGATTTGAATGCCTGGTGTATGGGCTTCGGCCACTCACTCCTCACTCCTGACCAACTGCTACCACATATTGCCAGCCCTTCCGACTCTTCTGAAGGCAGGAAAAGAAGATTTTAGATGAATAGGTGGCTGAGGTCAGATCATAAAGGCCCGGGTCAGTCATGTCAAATTAGAACCAATGAAAAGTTTCCAACAAGAAGTGAGGTCATCCGATTCCACTTTATCACATCACTCAGGCTACATGTGGCACATGAGTCGGAAGGAGGTGAAGGTGGAAGTCTGAAGTTTCACTTAACCGATTATTGAAAACACACACCCCTGCTCACATCCGATTAGCCCATGAAACCAGCCTCAATAGGCCTCCTAAAAAGATTTTGCATTCCTTTACAATTTTCTAACTTAAAAAGGAAAAACTTATTGTAAGCAATCGGGCTTTCAAAAGCTCTCCAGTTTTCTTTCCTCTTTGTCCCAATGGCTTTAGGCCACCTTTCTCACTACAGTACTAAAGTGTCCAAATCACAGGTTTACACTGAAATTAGCACTCATCCTATCGATATCCTCTGAGAAGACTTGTAATGGTCTTTGTGCGCTAGTCTATCCAAAGCCTCTGATAGGAAGGTACACTCAGTGCACACAGGTACTCCCATCTTCACACACACACAACCAAACATACACACACAAAACCAGCAACCCATATTCCTATTTCTGCCAGGGAACACCATGGATGAGCTTCCACTGGGGGTGCCTTTTAGGTTTTTATGACAATCAAATGATAACGACACTAACGACTGATAATGACATTAATAATATTTTCTGAGTGCCAGACATTGTGCCAAGTACATTAAGTACATTACCCTAATATTTCATTTAATCCTCACATGAATCCTAGGAGGTTAGTACAATTACGATGCCCATTGTACAGGTAGAGAGAAATGCTTAGAGGTTCATGAGCTTGCCAAAGGTCACGCACTCAGTAAATTAAGATACTGAGATCTGAACCTGGAGAGCCTGATGCCAACCCCTGTGTTTCTAAATGCCACGCCCACTATATCCAATGTAAGAACAAGAAAGGCCGTTCTTCAAAGGCGTCTGTTATGATGTATCAATAACAAAATAATAGCAGCATCGGTCATTATATATGGAGCATTTATGATGCATCAGGTACCACATCAAATATTTGACATCATCTCAATTAATTTTACAAGATGATTCTCAGAATCTCTGTGCCTATGTTTTGAGACAATGGATGCATTTTTTTCCTTTGACAAAAATCCAGCACACTCCAGAAGATGCTTCTCATTCAGTAAATCTGTTTTTATAGAGAGAAAGTAAGGGCTGCAGAGCCTGACACATCAGGGTGTGACTTGTGGCTGCACTGAGAATTTGTCAAGCAGACTTCGGTACGTTCTGTGGTCTCTGAGCCTCTCTGTCCTCAACCATGAAATGAAGATTCCAGTCTCCTTTCCCAGAACTCTTCAGAGGATTACATAAAATACCATGTGTGAGTGAACGAGTGTGTGCTCTGCCCAGTACATGGCATGGTGAGTGCACAACAGCTGACCATTATCTTCTTCAAGAGAAGACCTACCACCAAACCATTTCATGTGCTCTCGTGCTCTTAATGAATTCCACTCTATACGAACTGTCTAAGATTCATTACCTGATCTCCACTGGATTCTGCTGAGCTGGTAAACTCTGTCCTCGCATCTACCAAACCTATAGCATTTGTCATACAGTCAGAATGCAGAAAACAGGCTTAAGAAGCTGCTGTTCATTGAAGAAACCTGCTGATCGACAAGATGTCTGGGAAATGTTTGTAAACAAACTCTGAAACATCTGCCCACATAAAAGTCTGCAGACAGACATGAAAATTAGCTTTTGAAGAAAGAGGGTAAATGGGAGGTGGAGTAAAATAAGCTTTATTTCATCAATTGCTGAAAAAACAAATCCTATGTGCCTTCTATATACAAAGATATCTGAACATATTCCTGGATGCTAAATACACATAGGCATACACACATGATTCATACCATCCTATTATTACTGCTCCAATCTTCTTGAGGTCACATGTTAAAATAAACAATACATCTTTATTCCCGTATGATAATATTCGTATCCTAGTGTAAAAAGTTCTATCCTTTCAAAATTCATTCATTCATTCAACTGCATATCAAGTTTCTACTATGTGCCTGGTACTATACAATGAGGAGATAATCTAGAAGATTCCTAAGAGTTTGTCCATCTCGTTCTTCAAATTCCACCATCCCCCTTCTAAATCAACCATGAAAAATGTTTCTAAAGTAGTCCTAGTCTCTGCCAGTATTAGAAAAAAGTCTAAAAAACATTCCCACCAGTCTCATTAAGGCTCTTGTTAAAATAAGTATTTTTTCTGAACCTAGGGCACCTTTAGTACACATTTATTTTCTTGCATTGGTTCTCAAATCTTGAGTGGGATATATTTTAATATGAGAAAAGAAAGTCTGGGGAAAACTAATTTACACGTAAGAAGGACACACATTCACCAAGACACTGTTATTGTCTGCGCGCTTTGTCTTTCTACTTCTTAAAAAATGAGACTTCGCACTCCTTCATCAGAATTCTAGTAAGGGGATGAACTTGGGTTTTTTTTAACAACTCTTTCAAATTGTTCATTATATTACAAATCAGTTTTTAGGAGAGGTCAAAAGCATCTTGAGCATCCACTGACAAAGAAAAGAAGGAGAGCTGACTTTGGAAAATGATTACAACAGTTTGTTCAAGGCCAGCTTACTTTCAGACAGTTTTCGAGTATCAGAATTAAATGCCCTGTAACAGAGTATTTTAGGAGCAGAGGAACGGTGCAGAATCACAGATCATCCAGCCCAGTGTCTCCCAAAATACAACGCGCAGAACTAGTTTGTGTGAGTCTGATGAGGTGACTCCACTCCCCCATTCTGGCTTCCCCTCTTCCAGACGGCCCAGAGAGTGACGGACACACAGTGAGTGCTCAAGAACTATCTGCCGAATGGATGAAATGGAGAAGCCAGCATAAACAGGAACAGGCTAAGCAGGATCATGGTAGCACCTGGGCTTTAATGAATGTGTCTGATTAGAATGAAATCTTATGCAGCTGACAGTATTGATGCAAAGGTTCCAACGGTATGGAAAAAGGACTTCTAAAAGAAGGCTCAATTAAAGAAAGTAAGATGTAGAATTTCTTGTACTATATGACCTTAACTTCCGTGATAAGAAAGACTCTTAGGAAATATGTTAAAAATTTTTAAAGTAAGGAAAATGTGCCCAAGTGTTAACAGTGAAATCTCTGAGGGGTGGGATTATGGCTAATTTCTTAATTTTTAAAAATTGTGGTAAAATATACATAACATAAAATTAGCCATATTTAAGTAGATAATTGGGTGACATTAATTACATTCACAATGTTGTGCAACCATCACCACTATCTATTTATAAAACTTTTTCAATTATATCTCAATAAAACTGAAGAAAAAACCCCTTTTCCTCACCTCAAACAGAAATTCTGTAACTATTAAACAACAATTCCACATCCCCTCTCTCCTCCCAACTCCTGGTAACCTGTAGTCTACTTTCAGTATCTATGAATTTGTGCATTCTAGAGATTTCATATAAGTAGAATCATATATTATTGGTCTTGTTGTATCTGCATCCTTTCAGTTAGCATTACATTTTCAAGGTTTATCTACAACTGATATTTTTTAAAAATATATTTTTGTATATGTCAGGTTTTTTTTTTTTTACAATGGAAATGTTGTATATAGGAAATCATTAGGCTTTGTGTTTTAAATAATGAGGGAGATAGAGTGACGCAGAAGAGAAAGGGAAGTCATTCCAAGCAGAAAGAATAGGGCTGGCAAGAAAGATGCAGAGGGCAGATGGTGCACAGAACAGAGTCTCCACAATGATGTGGGGAGGGGTGCTAATGATCAGCGGTCAGTAAGTCAGACTGCTACTCTGAAATCAGCCTAACAGTGAATAATGTAACCCAGAGTATCTTGCAAAGCTCTTACCTCAAGATCCGCTCCACTGACAGGAGCACAGAGCATACTACTTACAACGGAAGCCCTAATTTTGCAGGTGAGCATATTTTGCATGATTAGGCAGGTTACAACCAAATACAAGAAGACAGCATCTGTCACGTTCCTTAGGAAACCAGGCAGAACCAAATGTAATTCCTTACCTGAAAAACATAAACACATAACACGTATTAAAATTCAATTGGCATAACGTTACGTCTTTCTTAGTAGTTTAAGCCACATGTTTAATCAATTATTTCTTCTTCTCACGGAAGGCTGGCAATGGCAAGTGGATATTGAATTTGTAATTCAATGCACCTTTTTTTCCTGATTCTAGACTACTTTGAGGTTTTGGTAAATACTCCTAATGGAAGTATATGAAATCACGATCAAACATAAGTCAGAGTTGACAGCAATTGTTAACAGTATAGTTAGTTATTTCCAGGACAAATCATCACATAATCAAACGGACCCTCAACACCCGCTTGAAATCCCATCCAACTCTGAATCCACCCATTCACCCAGCACAACATCTACTGAACACGAACTATGCTTGTTGATGATACACAGAGAAAAAGCATGATTCTCGCCGTCAAGGACTTTACAACCTGATGTAGAAATAAATTATGTTCAAGCCTCTCCCTCTTGACTAGTAAATTGTTGGAAAATAACTATATTATTTTCCACTTCTTCAGATTCCTGAGAATTCCTAAGACCCTTTCAGAGGACCTACAAGTTCAAAACCACTTCCTAACAATATTAACACCTATATGCCCTTTCCACTCTCATTTTCTCATACATATACAGTGGTGTTTTCCAGAGGCTATGTGACTAGCGACATCACAACAGACTGAAGGCAGAAACAATCACAAGAATCTAGCTGCCTTGTATTACACCTGACCATAAAGAGACTGGCAAAAATGTAAACAAATGCTATTGATATATTTTTTTAATTTCTGTTTTAATTACTAAAAAGGTAAATATACAAGAAACAAAAGCTCTTCTGTGCGCTCAAATATATTTATGAGTTGAAAGGAGTAAACTGTGGACTTGAGTTAAATAATATATTGATATGGGTTCATCAATGGTAACAAAAGTAGACACTAACACAAGATGTTAATGAGAGAAACAGTGGGGTGAAAGAAGAAAGATATATGGGAAATCTATGTACTTTGTGCACTTTTTCTGTAAACTTAAAACTGCTCTTAAAACTAAAGTCTATTTTTAAAAAGAGAGAAAATACAAAAGAATGCGGAGATCAAAAAGTTTGAGAACCAATGACCTATAGAAAAGCAGAAATGAAGCTACTGAGGGAGGTGGGCAGAGAAACCAGTGGGCAGAACGTTGGGTAACCGCAACGAGGACTAAGGTGTGGCTCCAAAGCCAGCTTTTAAAAAGATGATGCTTCACAGCATTACCGCCAGAAACAGGACTTTTCTCTCAGAAAATGCTGACAACTAAGAAAGACTAAGAAGAGAATGTAAGTCTCAGAGACAAGCTACAAGCAAGGGCTGCATGTACCTCTGTAGTAGAATTTAGACCTCAAGACTTTTTAGGTTTGCTCTTATCCAGATTAGGAGAATCAAGATTTTCTTGTTGTTTTAATATATACCACGTTACTCTAAAATTGTCCTCAAACAGTAAGGGAGAGGAGTGGAACTTAGCCAGCCCACGTCCACTAAAGTTACCTTCTCTTGTGGCAAAGGGAAGGAGACTAAAACTGTGAGTACAGGGACATTTTGATACTCAAGTTCAAGTCTTCTGGAGATGATTCACACAAAGCCCAGAGCAGAGTATGAGCCTTTAGATCTTCTAACCCTCTCCTGATTAGAGTTTTTAAAAACTGACCAGTAACCCCTAGAGAGTGTAGGATACAAGGGAAATGCAATTAGGTATCTTTTCAGACAGAGGATGATATAAATTTGTAGCTGCTACTGTGTACTGCTACACAGTACATTCTTTCTTTCAACTGATATTAATTAAACACCTACTATGTGCCAGACCTGACATCAAGGACCTGGTGATCGACTGGAGGAACTGATTAAGAAAGAAAAAGACCACAATTATAGAGTTTGATACACGTTAGGAGAAAGATAAAGAAAGGATGCTATGGGTGCCCAGAGGACGGACACAAGGAACATGTCTTTCTAGAGGACATGCTGTCAAAATAGAGGCCTAGTAGGCAAGGAATATGTGGCCAGGTTGGGAATAAAAGATGGCATGCACATCAATGTTGAGAGTGGGATGCCACATGTGCAAAGGGGCAGAAGCAACACAAGATCCCAAAGCAGCCCTGGGAAGAAGGACAAACCAGAGGCAGAGGAGTAGATAGGGGTGACGATGGCAGTCCAGATGGTATCCTCATCTAGGCCAGTAGCAGCGGGCTGAGAGAAGTAGATGGGTTCAGAGATATTTTGGAATAGTATAGATGGGGCTGTAGGAATAACTGGATGCGTAGAATGAAAGAGAGGAACACACCATAAACAGCCAATACTCTACAGTGGGAGAGTTGATAGGCTTCTAAGACATGGTCACGTAAGAGTGGAAGGTGCTCAACAGCAGCCAGCAAACCTTACTGAAGGTGGCAGTGAAGATTAAATGAAAGAATACCCAATGCCTGTAAGTGCCTAATAAATACAATTAATAATAGCTGTTGTTACTACCATTATCATAGCTATCCTTAAAACTGAGCATCAAACTAATAACTAAGATGAATTTGATTCTGTTCTATGTAAAACATGACCAAAACCAGCTGTAAAACTGATTTCCTGTTGACCAGTCATCTGTTATGAGAGTGAAGTTGAAGGTTATATCCAGTAAGAGGTGAGGTTACTGAATCAAATGTTGGCCAAGCAGACAAAGGCCTCAAGTTATATTCTGGAATCCTTACTGTAAAATATAAGTTCTGTTCTAAGCCTCCTCAGGCAAGGTCCAGGTGATACAGACAGAGCATACTCTTTCCACCTGCTCCATAACCTTGGAGGGAATAGTTAAACTCAAAATGATGATGCAATGGGAGACGGGGTCAGGAAGGATGCAGCACAAATGAAGAAAATCCAGCCTCCTGGAGGCCAAGGCAGGCAGAACAGGAAGGGGTCCAGAGGTTGCTGAAGCTGGGACACCCGCCACAAATTAAAATCAGAAAGTTGAAGCCCGCAAGCAAATGCCACAACAAGAAGAATGGGTAATCGGCAAAATGATGGTCAGGGACCACAAAACAACCATCTTGTAATTCTGCTCAGTGTGCTGATGGAAGTAGGGACAGAAATCTGGAGAGCCTGAAAGGAGCTCAAGAGGGAGGTACACATAGAACAAGGGGGCTGGGAAAATGGGCTGTTAAAAAGGGGCTGAGGAACTAGGATTTATAAATAGCTGTTAGAAAGGGATCCTTGATACTGCTTCTCACGTAAGAGATGCGTCTCCCGCTAAGAGAAAATCTGACATTAACAATCAAATTAACAAACTAGATGAATAAGAGAATGACTTCATCAAGTTTATAAAAGACCTCACAACACAGGTCCTCTAAATTGAGATTTATTTGACAAATACTGGTTTATACACATTTCAGAAACCTCTGCAATGTAATTAGTGACTTTGAGAACCAGAATTAGTTTAAGATCTGCGACGCAAATCTGAATTTCTCCAAATGTGGTCAATGAACAGCCTGCATCTCTCTCACTTGAAGTACATGTGAAAAATGCATATTTTAGGACCCAAATTCAGATCCGTTCCATGAGAATCTTTGGATCTCAGGAATGCGAATTTTTCACAAGCTCCCCTAAGATATTTTACATACACTGAAATTTGAAAGTCACCAGAGAAAAACAAGATCTTGAAGGAAGGGGTCTTACATACCCAACTTTTCTCAATCAACACAAGAAATAAAGTACTACTTGGAATTTTTGTAGCCAAAGAAAGAATTTACAACAGAACATGTCATCAGACATTGAAATGAGTTACCAAAGAAGCTTGTAACAACCTCTGAAGCTTCCTTTATATAAGATGTGGTAGGCAAGTTATTTACCTGAGCCTCAGTTTCCTCATCTTTAAAATGAGATTAAAAACAAGGTCATAAATCTGTTATGAGGATTGACCCAGCTAATACAATTACTATGTGCCTAGTGCCTGGCACAGAGAAAGTGCCCAATGGGTACCAGCTATGATTATTTGGATAAAACACCTGATTAAAATAGTGTAGCTAGTCTTGCATTGAAAAGAGAAGAGTGTCAGTTCCATTGCTGCCTGCCCTAATTAGTTCAGAGACTCTGAAACAAGAGGAGAATCCTTCAGTCGGTGGCTTCTCAAGACGAAAGAAAGAAACTGTCCTGCCCCCTGCTGGGCAATGGAGTATTAACAGAGAGAGAAAGAAGAGAAATGTTGGTAGCATCAGAGCCAGGCCACAGTGTTTTCATTGTGTGGCAGGGTCAGCTTCAAAGAGCAAACAGTGTCTCTCTTTGTCTACTTTGATGTCTCTTTTCAATCTAAGATTATGATGCCGCACTGACCTTCGGAGAAAAGGGCACTGTTTTACACGGTTCTGATAAGCTGCTTTCTAAAAAAAACAGCTTCTAGACACTGGCAGTACCTCTAACCAAGAGGACGAGACGATGATCGTGTCATTTAAGAGCGGCCTCAGGAAAGAGAGACAGATGACAAAGGCAGTTTCCAAATGTCACTAAAAAGTGGTCTTTGCAAATATCACCACGTCAAATGTGGGTAGTATACGTGTAAGGATATATGTACGTGTGTGTGCTTTTGTATATGCGTGTGCATCTTACACGTACTTTTTCATCCAACTGAAATACATGAAAATTCTACGCTTAAGTTCATGTAACACTTTCATAGTTTATAATATACATAATATTTAGAGGCACAAGACTTGATCGTTAACCAATTTTTAAAAATTTCCTTCTTTATTCTGTTCAATCTTTTACAAGTACAGAATTCCTTACGGAAGAATTTTTAAAAGGTATTTATCTTTAAAGGGTATTTATCTAATTTTTAAAAGGTATAATCCTCTAAAAGGTATATAACTTTAAATATTCTTAAAGGTATTTATCTTTAAGGCACTTAAAAGTATCTTTAAGACTCAAAACTCAGGTTTTGGGGCTGGCCCAGTGGTGCAGCGGTTAAGTTCGCATGTTCTGCTTCTCAGCAGCCCGGGGTTCGCAGGTTTGGATCCCGCGTGTGGACATGGCACCGCTTAGCAAAAGCCATGCTGTGGTAGGCAGCCCACATATAAAGTACAGGACGATGGGCATGGTGTTAGCTCAGGGCCAGTCTTCCTCAGCAAAAAGAGGAGGATTGGCAGATGTTAGCTCAGGGCTAATCTTCCTCAAAACAAATAAACAAAACCCTCAGATTTTGTCATTTACTTTAATGCAATGTTAGGCAAGTCTCTTAACCTCTTTAAGCTTCAATTTTCTTTTGTAAGATGGAGACACGCCTGCTCAGGTTTCTTGCGAGGAGTAAATGAAATAATGTCTGGGAAAGAGCTTCACAAAGGATAACCAATCACATAAACGTACTTTACAGTCAAAATGAATCACGTAATTAATCCAAAACGGTTGCTCTCCACAAAATTTAGAAATAGTCTTGCAAAGTTGCAACCACAACACCAAAGCCTTGATTCTTAAGGTACTAAGACCCAAGCTACTCAGGGGATGGCGCCATGCACGCATCTATCTTTGGTTGCGGACACAGCCTTGATGTATCCCGCTGTGATGACAAAGACTCTCTCCCTGACCAAACTTCAGCTGGGCTCCCCGAAGCCCCCTCCTTGATTAGGCCTCGATCATGGTCCCCATCTTGTCTTTGGCCTGCCGAGCCCCATTTTAGCAAAGAATCCTACTAACTCATCCCCCCAACCTTGATATTTGATCACCTTGACCCGCCTTCAGTCAGAGTAACGTTAAGTCAGTTTAGCAAGAACTAAAAACGAGTGTTTGCGAGCTATAGGGAAGTGTTTGCAAACGCGCACACACTCAGCGGAGTCTGTGGGGCCTACACTGTCCAGACTCACTGGAATCTGTGGCAGCCCAGACACAGGGCCATCATTGCCTGGGGAGAAAAACCAAGGGAAGGTACTAATGTGAAGCACTCGTGTGTGTATTACCCATTGAACCTTCACAGAAAACCTTTGAACTAGGTGTTAAAATAATTAAACAAGGAGCCTATTAGACTGAGGTGGCTTGAAAGCCTTTGCCTATGTAAGCTATCCAAAACCAAAGGCTGCAATGCCTCAAGGTTAAGAAATCGAAACCAAAGACCAACCAATCACAAACAGCGCATGAGGCTTTCCTAAATAAGGTAACTGCTTAATTAAGCTACAGTCAACCAAGTAATTTCCTTGCTTTGCTTCCACCTCTTCTCTGTGAAAGTCTCTCCCCTAGCTCCTGTTGGTGGAGCACTCCTAACCAGTTCCAGATTGGCTAGGCCCAAATTGAATTGATTTGGGCTCAAATAAAATTTTAACTTTTTTTTTTGGTGAGGAAGAGTGGCCCTGAGCTACTCTGTGCCAATCTTCCTCTATTTTTTGTATACGGGACACCACCACAGCATGGCTTGATGAGCGGGGTGTAGGTCCACGCTGGGGATCCGAAGCTGTGAACCCCAGGCCACCGAAGCACAGAGTGCAAACTCAACCACTATACCACTGGGCCGGCCCCAAAATCTTAACATTTTTAATACACCTCAGTCTATCTTTTAACATAGGTATGACTATTATCCCCATTTTATTTGTGAAATAACTAATACCTAGAAAAGTCAAGTAATTTCTACCAAGTATACAGCTAGCAAGTGGGAGAGCCTGGAATCAAACCAAGGCAGGTGGATTCTGAAGCTCATTCTTTTCACAATGATACAAAATTGACTCCCTGGGAGCAATATTTGGGAGAAAGGAGGAAAAGGAAAATTAAAATTCCAGAAAAAGCAAAGGGGCCCAGAACTAGAGAACCACCCAACCCCAACCTCATAGGCATAGAAACTGGTCACACGGATATGGGCACTATTTGAATGGACATTTAAAGTCTAAAAGAAACTAATAAGTTAGTTACATTGTAATGTTACGTTGTAATGTTAGTTACAATCACACAAAGTCTTTCTCCCTGTTCTTTGAATATTTCTCCCAGAGAACTTTCTTTTCCTCCCTACTCCATTTGCTGTTCACAAGAAATCTATCCAATGATAGCTACTGCTATAACACAGCAACTTTTACCAATTATTTTAAAGCATAAAAGCTAAACTTGTATTTCCTCCTTATCATTGAGAGACAGAATTTTGATCATCACCACAAAGAGGGAATCAAGCAACTATGCCAGGATCTGATGTAAAAACAATGGCGCATTAAAAATTAATTTCCATCCTCATTCAAGTGACAGTTGCAAGAAGGAAAAAAAATTAAGAGCTAATTAGCGATGAAATGAAAAAAACTAACTATTTAAAGCTTATATCAAAGACATTAATATTCAGGGCACACAAAAACAAATTCGCCCAATTTTATGCTCACTCGTTTTGGTCCTCAGATTTTTTACCCTCATCATCATTTTTCAAGAGCATGAAAGCTACTTCACAAGCTTCCAAAACAAGCATTTTACTAGATGTGTTTCATGATGCACTTTTTGATGCTGTTGTCTACTTTTAGATCAATGCCATTGTGAAAGGCAATGCCTCAAGGAAAACAGTTTTGTGTAAACCAGTGTTTTTCTTCCCAAAGGCAGTGTTAGTTCCAGGCAGCTGAAAGAAGTGAAACTTTGGAGAAGCCCCACCGGGCTTCAAATTCTTTATTCTCATTCTCTGAAACCAAACATGCCAAGTTACAGATAAACATATGGCAAATTCCTCGTCAACCAATTTCTATAGTATCTTGGAGGCTAAATCTAAGTGGAGTATATATTATCAGTTGATCATGGTTTTGCATGTTTAAAAAAAGAGGATCAACCATATAAAGAAAGGAGAGAGGGCCGGCCTGGTGGCGCAGCGGTTAAGTGCGCACGTTCCGCTTCTCAGCGGCCCGGGGTTCACAGGTTCAGATCCCAGGTGCGGACATGGCACCACTTGGCAAAAGCCATGCTGTGGTACGCATCCCATGTATAAAGTAGAGAAAGATGGGCACGGATGTTAGCTCAGGGCCAGTCTTCCTCAGAAAAAAGAAGAGGATTGGCAGTAGTTAGCTCAGGGCTAATCTTCCTCAAAAAAAAAAATAAGAAAGAAAGAAAGAAAGAGGAAAAGGGACCAGTTAAGTACCTATTACACTCCAAAACAAGTGTATTTACATTCTCTCAATTTTTTTTCAAACACTTCCCCCACTCCCAGCTTCTGGGAACCACCAATTTATACTATGTTTCCATAAGTTCAGTTTTTTTGGTCCCACATATAATATTTGTCTTTGTCTGACTTATTTCACTTAGCACAATGCCCTCAAGGTCCATCCATGTTGTCACAAATGGTGGGATTTCCTTCTTTTTTTTATTGCTGAATAGTATTCCATTGTATATATACCTATACCACATTTTCTTTATCCTTTCATCCATCAATGGACACTTAGGTTGTTTCTGTGTCTTGGCTGTTGTAAATAATGCTGCAATGAACACAGGGGTGCAGATATCAAGATTATGATTTTGTTTCCTTCAGATATATACCCAGAACTGGGATTGCTAGATCATATGTTAACTATTTTGAATTTTTTGAAGAACCTCCACACTGTTTTCCACAGTGGCTGCACCAATGTGCACATTATCTCAATTAATGCTTACAACAATTCACACAAGGAGGTAGTTATCTCCTTTTGACAATTAAAGAGAAAGAGCTTAGAAAAATTAAGTAACTCTGGCCAGGTTCATGGTCATTTCTGCCCAGGTCCAGCCCATACTCTTTGCCCTAAACCTATGGTCTCTGAAATTGGCATGTCTGCACAAGCACGTGGGAGTTTGTTTGAAATAAAAATCACCATTTTGTGTAGAGTCATAGAAGAGGCACGGAAAGAGTGTGGGTGGTATTAAATTAATTTCTTCCAGACAGTCTGTGATGGGATTCAGTGTGAGGTGGTAGGAATTTACATATAGGCATATAAAATGAACGTCTTCTAAGAAAATTTAAATGAGACCCAAGGATACAATTATATATATTTATGGCCTACAGGAAGGTTAGTGTAATGCTTTAATATTTCCTCGTATGAATAATGAAGTTAACTTACCACAATCAAGTAAGTCTAAAAAAAATATTAAGGCAACAGCTATTCTGCAAAGTTACCATAATTATTAAAATAAAACCTCATTAACCCCGTGCCAACTTATTTCAGATAGTACCAATTCAAGAAAATTGTTACCCCGGAGGCAACTTTACGCATTATTATGCTGTAATACAAATAATGAATCATTTGAACATGGATAATTCAAAACCTGTCATTTCTGATCTCTTACATTTTAAATTCATATAGTTTTACCATTATCACTTCTCCACTTGTGAATAAGCTCTCCCTTTAAATCTTTCCCCATTTGCTGAAAAGAAAATGGACAATCTGATGTAGTTTTCTACTATTGAACCCTTGAGAAAAAAAGGAGTTACAGTGGAGGCTGCATCCCACTGGGAGAACTTGATCTGTTGGGAAGAAATTGTGTACCTTTTTGTGCAGCATAACGAAGAAACTGAAATGATGCTGGCTTGATGGTGTGAATGAGACCAAAGGTCTCATTTGAGAGGAGAGAGCTCTGAGAAACTAGAGAAAATCGAAGCCGGAAGATTGCAGTGAGAGTTGTCACATAGTCAGTAACTCTGGACCACCTTCAATATCTCATACAAACATGAGTAAAGGTCCATATTCTTGTTGGGACCATGTTTCTTTAAATGCAACACTACCATAGGGCTGGACAGCATGAGCAGGACCTTATGAACATTACACGTTCATCCAGCCTCCAGCATCTGCTGTCAGCAGAGGCCTCTTCGACAGCAACCCTTTCATGAGCACCTCTGGACATCCTGAGATATGTCCTTTGCCCACTGTACACACTCCAAAGTGAATTATGATGGCATAGTGTCTTGCTGCAAACTACATTTGTGAAAAATTATAGTCATATTCCCAAGTGACACATTCTAGGCCATTGGTAGAAGTTCTTATCTTCAATACAGAGTACTCAGAAAACAGTGCTAAAATGAAAACTATACACACTGTCTACACTTCAGCCTTAACTAAAACAAAATAACACCCACATACACAAACACACCATCACACAAATAGGACACTTAACTCTATTATCTACGCTTGATGAAAAACAGAATTCCTTTGGTAATAAGGAACTTACATCTGAACCGATACATGGAAGGCCAAATTTGAAAGCATTTCAGTTCAAGCCAAAAAACTCTTAAACCATAATGAAATAATTCTATTTCAGACACTTAAGAAGATATACTTCAGAATCTCATAATGTGTCATAGCTTGGGGTTGTTACCTTTTTTGAATGCAAAGTTTATAAAATCATTTAAAAGCCCTTCTCAAATTATGTAGATTTCCACTTGCTATTTTTTACCAGTAACTTGGAGAGAAAAATATATTTGATTGTCTATGTTGATTCTTTTAATCTTCACTGAGTCTGAATTCACAATAAGTATTGATTTATAATCATTTGAGAAGACCCAAGCTGGGGGTGAGGCAGAGGGCATTTACAGAAAAGAGATTTTCTGAAACATGAAAACAAAGAGACTCTACTGTAGCTATTTAACCAGTTGTTGTTGTTTTTTTAAATGTAGCGTAAATTAAATTTCTATAAATAAAACCATATTCTCCTAGTGACTGAAACCATCTTCTCAAAAGTGTTTCACATTATGCAGGGGCAAATAACTACTTCATTTTAGGTTTCTCTGCCACCTGATCCATAAAAAGGAACTCTAAAATGAATTATTATAGAAATTAAAAACAGGGAAGAAAAGAAAAAAATACTCATTTCTGCTTTCTCTGGTTTACAAGTTGAGACTTTCATCTTTTGGTATAGAAAGCAAGACACATTTGAATTTTAACTAAATGAATCACCTAATTTCCTTTGAAAAATAAAGATAGACATTCTGCTCCAGGGAGGTACTTAAGAGCATTTCCTCTCTTACCAGAAACTTCTCTCAGAAAGAGCTAACGTGAGAGGCCCATTTCTGTGCTGTCTCAGCAGCTTACACACACAGAGCTTGAAGGCACCTGAAATCCTAGAGCCTAATTAAGTGGGTTCTAACCCAAAAAAAGGCACTTGCTGACTTCAAGAGTGTACTCACTCTCGAGGAGCTAAATCTCCTAGTCCTAGCTGAGTCTCTCAGAGAGGCACAGAAAAGGCTGCCTAAAAACTGGAATTGCTGGGCCGGCCCAGTGACACAGTGGTTAAGTTCGCACGTTCCGCTTCGGCGGCCTGGGGTTCACTGGTTCGGATCCCGGGTGCAGACAGGGCACCGCTTGGCAAGCCACGCTGTGGGAGGTGTCCCACATACGAAGTAGAGGAAAATGGGCATGGATCTTAGCTCAGGGCCGGTCTTCCTCAGCATAAGAGGAGGATTGGCAGATGTTAGCTCAGGGCTAATCTTCCTCAAAAAAAAAAGGAATTGCTGAACCAGTCACCTTCCCATGTTAAGAAAATAAAGTAGAGCATGGAAGGGGGGGGGGGAGGGGAGGGGGGAGGGGGGAGGGGGAGGGGAGGCAGAATAAGACATAAACCAAACTAAGAGAAGGGAGAGAAAGAAGGCTTATTTGATGCTTCCTGCTATTGATTTTATCATATTCAAAAGTTTCCAAATATTAGCCAGACTCTTACTGCTTTTTCCTTTTAATCACATGGAGCTCATACCTAAGAAAGGCATTCTTGAAATACCTGGGGAAAAAAATCCTCTTTGGTCAGCAGTGGGTCAGATTTTGTAAATGGTCCACGTGGATCCATTATCACATCGTACCCAGCCTGTAGACTATTTATTTTTAAGTGAATTATTTGCCAATATATAATCTCAGAGCAATGGTTCTCAACTGGCAGTGATATTGCCCCCCAACAAGGGACATCTGGCAATGTATGGAGACATTTGTGGTTGTCACAACCAGAGGGATGTCGATGGTGTCTAAGGAGTGGAGGCCAAGGATATTGCCACACATCCAACAACGCACAGACTCCCCCCAACAGGAAGTATCCAGCCTAAAACGTCTACAGTGTCAAGGTCGAGAAACCCTGTCCCGGAGAAACCAACCACAGCATTTCTATTGCCTTCATTCTTGAGAGCAAGTGTTTCTCAAAAGGGTAAACTTTCTGACTCCAAGCTCTTCATTGACTCCAACGAATCCCTCCAAGAAGTCCAAAAATAGGCAAATATTTACTTACTTCCCACATTTAAAAAATAAGACATTCAATGAACATAGATGCTTGTGAATGTCAGCAGAATTCACATTTTAAATCTAACACTTGCGAGCTTTCTTACACATTACCTCAAACATATATACCCCTTACCACGGCCCCAAAAGAAGTGCGATGCCCATTGTGAAAAAAAGGACACTGAGCTTGAGAGAAGTAAAGCAATATGTCTGGATTTTCCCACTGGGTGCACAGGAGAGCAGGGAATTGAATCTCGTCCCTAATTTTGGTGTACTTCCTCCTACTACAATGATGCTCCCCTCCAGGATAGTTTTGTAAATATGAAACTGAGCTGCTAAAATTGTAACCATCCTCATGAACACCAAACATTCACAGATGTTATAAACCTGTGCAAGTCTCAGTTTCCTGCCCTGGAAAATGGCACTACCCTGTGAGGAGTCAGTGAGATAATGCTCCTTCGTCTTTACGTAGCACAAATGAGCTCTCAAGAAGAATGAGCAGCTGCTGTTGAAATTCTTGTTAGTGGGATCCCAGGCCAATGTGTGTAATTATAGCAGAATAATATTTGAGCAAGCAACCAAACTGTTAGGAGAGGAAAGCCAACACAAGAAGCATCTATTGTAAAATACCATCAGAGCAAGGAGCAGAAAGCGAGGGGCGGGGGGCTGCTGTCAGGTTATATGGCCACAGAGTAGAACAAACAGAAGTCTTCAGCATTCGCCTCTATTTCCTTTTCAGCTATAGAAGGCACAAAAGAAAGGTCCTGGTTTCAAAGTCATGGGACAAAGCTATGGTTAACAAATGGATGGAGCTCTTCGTCCAGTAAAACTGATTGATCCTACATCTCCTTGATAAAAGGGACAGCGAACAGGTGAAACAGACTCAAATTAGAGCTCATTTTTATGTGACTGGGGTGGCACTGAAAGTAAAACTCAAGGTCCTAGAATTAGACAGCCTGGATTCAAATCTCATTTCTACCGCTTACTAGCTCTGGCCAGTAGAAAGTTACATAACGGTTCCAAATTTCAGTTTCCTTGGCAAAACCGGAGATTATAACAGTACCTCCTCCATAGGATAGTTTTGAGATTCAAATGGTACAATGCATGTAAAACTCTTAACACAGGGTCTGGCATACTGTACATGGAGAATAAATGTTAACTATCACTATTGTTGTCTCTTCTGTTACCATCAACATCATCCATAATGCCCAGCTCTAAGCCTAGCTCCCAGCAGGCTCCCAGAGAATGCCTTCTGATTAATAATTGTTAACATTTAATAATTGTTTACTATGTGCCAGACACTGTTCTACGAACAAGTTACTATTATTATCCCCTTTCAAAAAGGAAGAAACTGGGCACCAGAGAGGTTAGGAAACCTGCCCAAGATCACACAGGAAGGAGCAGAGCCGAAATTTGAGCCCAGGCTGTCAGGCTGCAGAGCCTATGTCCTCAGCTTGCAAACAACACTGTCTTATAATGGAAGAAAAGGGAAAGAGAAGAAGGTCGAGAAATTTCTCATGAAGGTAAATCTCAACATATGAAATCCATCTCGAAACTAGGGAAAGAAACCTCATGCTTGAGCTGGTCTGTCAAAGAGAAGCTTCTTGGAAACAGTTCTTTGAAATAAGAGGTAGAGGGAGGTAGGAAATGTCTTTGAGCGCAGTGAGCTTGTGTGCCATTTAAACCTATTGAGTGGATAGACAGACGCCCTCAAGACAGACTCAGGGTTCCTGATCCCTGAAACAGGCATGTGTCAGACGGAGCCTTTCCACATGACAGGGGTGCAAAATAATGGATGTGATTTGAAACCCTGGACTCATCTCGACTCGCACCGGGCAAGTCCAATTCCCAGAGTGTCCCTCTGATGTAGAAGGTAGAAGACGGTATGTTTGCAGGAAAACAGCATGCAGACATCGCTTCACAGCCATACAGCTTCACCATCTGATCTCAACCTCAATTCAGAGAATAATTATTCAACGCGAGATGGTAACGGGAGACTCCTGTAAGCGGAGTCTACTTAAGAACAGTTAGATATTTCTATGAAGAAAAAGCATATTTCCAATAGACCTAGGAGTAGTCTTGTCAAGTAAGACTCTATAGAGCGACAGCAAAATACCAAATTCCAACATTGTTAAGCCATTTCCTTTAGTAATTACACGAGATTTCACTTCTAACCTCTCAAAAGGCTTTTATGTCTGTCTCTTTTCTAGTGGCAAAGGCAGAGAGGTTAAGAGGAGAGAGCCATTTTGTTTCAAACGAGTGGCAAACTGAATGCACAATGCCGCAAAAGCAGCCTTTATGCTGTCCACCAGCCCGCTCCTCATTAAGCAGCAGGGAATGAGCCCGGAATGCACAATTTCATGGTAATCACGGAAAACAGATGCGCATGATGGCTGCAGGTAAAGCTGATTGTTCCTGCCTCTCAGTACCACTTGGTAGGGGATGCGATCTGTTTCATCTCCACTCCCTTCTTCAAGGATTGCTGAGCTTCCAAGTGTTTGTGAAAACAAGTCAGGTGTGGGGGATGGTGCTGCCAGACATGAAAAATGGTCTTGACATGACGAAGAGCTGCATTTTCCATCTTATTCTTAAATGGGCCTAGATAGACACAACACGAGGACTGCTTAACCCCTTAGGATCTGTGCCTCAATAGAGTAGACTGGGATAGGAGCCCCGAGTGTTTCACGAGGCCAACAGGGCAGTGCTGGGAACCGTGCCCTTTTTCTTACAGTAACTCACTATCGTTTATCCAGTGCTCATCAAACCCCAGAACAATTGCATTTCAACAGGTAAAAACCACTTCAAATACCCAGGTCCCTTCAGGCAGGCAATCCCTGAACAATCACAGCTCAAGTGGTTCCACTTTTCCCGCTCCAACAAGAACCACGAATGTGTCCTGGGAGACGGCTCCGACTGGCAGCTCCTTGAGCATCCATTTCTCCCTTCTCTCAATCGGAAATTCTGTACAGTAGGTGCAGACCTCTGACGATGGAAAAGAGACACATGCAGCAGAGGCGACTCCCGAGACACCTATTCATTCTACAAAAACTAGCCTCTTTTAGGAAAGTCTCATTACTCTATGGCAGATGGACAGGAGAGTTACGGAGAGTGGGAGGGGAAAAACCAGGAAGCAAAAATGCACAGCTCTCAGAAGGAGGCCGTCATTATTTGACTTTACAATAATCCCAAGAAAAGAGTGAATCACTCATTGCTCATTTATTCATTCACTGGAGAATCATGAGCAGGGCTCTGGGGAACCCAGAATGTTATCAGTAACAATAATGACTTTGTTTCCATTTGTTCCTTTGGTTACATCATGTCTGATGTGTTTGTCGTGGACCAGGCCCTGTGCTAAGTGCTTTACACATTTTTCTCATTTAATCCTTACAACCACTCATTGAAATAGGCACTACTCTTTCCTCCCATTTTACAGAAGAGGAAACTGAGGTCCTGAAAGGCTAAATATCTCACCCAAGGTCACATAGCTGGTAAGTAGCTTGAGATAGGATTTAACCTCTCATCTGGACTGAGAAACACAGCAGCACTCTCTGTATGGTATTAACGTATGCATCACTGCGCCACCTCCAGAACGTGGTCTAAATGCAGGCATAATTGTTCGCATAAGGAGATTCACTGCAGCACAATTTGGAATCAGAAAAATAGAAACACATACTCCCCAAAGGAAGGGTGATTCAACAAATGATGGTAGAGCCACACAATGGAATATATGCAGTCACCACAAAGGAAAACACAGAGCTAAGTGAGGTGATGACCACAACAACAACATTTATATAGTACTCTCTACTTGTCAAATCCTCACAACAAGATTTCACCACTGAGCCAAGAATGCGGCAGAAAAATGGACACCTAACCATCAAAGAAATTATAGGAACTAAATTAAGTCAACCAAAGAGTGAGGTTGGGTTTCATAAAGGGGCTGTGTCCCTAGGTACACAATGCATACTTTTCATCATGGAGGTCAACGGATGGCCCTCCAAATGGGTCCTCAGACCTACAGAACTTAGAACTAACATTACCTGACTTCTCTGTTCCACTTAAAAAGTATAATATACGAGATCAACGCCCACAGAGTAAAAATATTCGGCAAATACGATGAATCCCATTTATAGACTTCGTGTTAGGGAATGGACTGATACCAAAAGGAAAGGCTATCCAACCCCAAGCAGGACTGCCATTAGGCGGCTTGATTTTTATTGGAGATAGTGCCAAATATTTGACTCTGTCTCAACAACTGGTGCTGATGGTGACAACTATAAATTTACAAATATTTGAGTGCTCATTAGACACAAGAGTCTCATTAGTGCTGTTAATCTTAAAAAGTGTATATTTTAACTTTATTTGATATAATAAAGAAAATGGAATTTTAAAATATTTAAGTAATTTACCCAAAGTCATTCAGCTAAAGAGTTGAAAGAGTCAAGATTCGAGCCCAGGGCCTCCTAACACCAAATCCATTAAGCTGGAGTGTCTTTCCTCCATCTTTAAGTTGCCTTGACAAGTTGCCTGGAGAAGTTTTGAGACTTGGTCTTTAGAAATACTCAGTCAGAGGCTAGATAGCCTTTTGGAATTAATTTTGTAGAGAATTTAATCACTGGCTGAGGAATCTCGGTGATTCCTTACCTTTGAAATTAATTCATTTTTTCCATATGCAAGTCAATGGACAATCTTCAAGATGGGCTGACATTTTCAGATTTTCTGTCTTTCTCAACCTTGTTTCTAATAAGTGAGGCAACAATTCTTCCCATACAATATTCACATTTCTGCAAAATCTGCCTAAATTGTCAATGTGTACATGACCCTTCTAATATAACCAAAATATTTGCTGCCCTTAACTGAATAATTTGATTTGACCACCCTAACCCTCACTCCCATCTGTGGTTGTATTCTTGCTACTTATTACGTTGAGATAATAGGTAGGGCTGAACTACGCCTAACATTTTCCTTCTTGTTTAATTAACAACTATCGATATTTGCATTTGCCTTCCTAACATATTTAGTACTAATTAAACCTCACAGATTTAGCACGGCTCTTTCCACAAGGCACAGCACAAGTCAACAAATTAATCCTCAGAAAACTTCATTTGGGTAAGTGGGGGCTACCTGCTTCCGCTCAGAAGTAGGGATTTTAATAAGCTTTGGTTGCATTCAATGTAGTATATTATCTAGAAGAAGGGAGAAGTCTGGTGTGCAATATTTAAATTACACTCAAGGTATTGTGATCCATTCTGGGCCCACATTTTAAGAGGGACACACACTGAACTGTGTCCAGAGAAGATGTGCATGAAACAGTTTTGAAATCAGGTTGAAAGAGATTCTCTGGTTGCCTCAAGCAGTAGAGTGTTAAGTACATTTCTAAAACAATGTTCTTTAAGTTAGCTCAAAACATGAGTTTAACGGGATACACCAAAAAAAAAAGGTGAGGGGAGTCTTATAGTCAAATAGTTGGAAATCATGTTACGCATCATATCTTTCTCTTGGAGTTTAAAAAATACTAATACTCTAATGAATATGTTTAGGGACTAAATACTAAAGTGGTTTTTTTTGCTGGCTGACATCTGTGATCTAATCCCAGTTACACCAGCGTTGGCAACTACTGATCACCAGCAAGAGCTTCAAGACACCAGAAAATGACAGAGTGGAGAGCTCTTGATAAAATGGAAAGCATGGGGAATGTGGCCAGCTGAAGTCAAAGAAAAATCTTCATCACAGCCATTACTGTGATGGAGGCACAGAAAACACTCTTGCCTGGAGGTGGAGATGCCCAGGTTCTAGGCCTATCTTGGCTGGTAACAGACCACCATCTTGGACAAGTCACATCTCCCTCTGTGAGTTTCAGTTTCTCTCTTTTCTCTTCTATGAGCGTTTGGTCTAGATCATCCAGCAGGGATGGCAGAATCATGGCAGGCAAAATCAATGGGTGCAAATGATCTGTTCGGCCAGCACGAACTCTTCAGATCTCCACAGTTCCTACCTCTCCATCTTATCAATAATCACCTATTCACACATCTAACTTTCTTATCTGATGCTTGGGTGATCCCTAAGCTCTATAATATTTCTTCCTGATGCAAAAATATATATGCTTTCCCTTTCTGAATCACCCATAGTTTTGTTTGTTTTCTAATAAAGACTTTCTTCAAAGCATTTTCAAAATTCTTGTCATCCTAAATTGGAGGATATTTTTACAAAATGTGGGAAGCACAAGGTCATCCACTTCTACCAAGGAAACTACAGCCTGGAATGTAGCTCTGACAAGAGAATTAGGCGAGCATCCTTTTCCTACTGGAAATCTTTTAAACAAACTGCAGAAAAAAAAATTAAGGACATTGGTTCCACCAGATCAAACTCAAGAACTGGTAAAATAAAGGTCACTTGCCTCAATCAAATTTTTTAATCTTTTTTTTTTTTTTTTTTTGCTTTACTAAAGTGCGTGCACACACACACACATATACCAAACTACTGAAATAACAGCAGAAAGTTAAACGCTTCCTGAAAAACTAATCACTCCTGTAGAGTTCACATAATAAAGAAGGCTGTGGGGTAGAATGACTTTATTTACATCTATTAAATAAATGATGAAGATGAAATGCAGCCATACAGGCCCATCTTTTCCAGTTAAGGTAGAGCACCGGAGTGCGCGTTTGAACCCTCCTCGAGTTTAATTTTTAACATCTCTGCTTTAGACAACTCTACAGTGGCATTACTTTAAAGAAATCATTAATGTTTTAAAAAGATAAAAACTGTGCCTCATAGAGAATAATATTTTCCCCCCTTAACTCCAGGGACAAGGCAGATTTTCCAGTGCCATCTTACTGTAGCCCACTGGGATTCTGAGAAAGCATATTTATCCAAACTTAGCGCTAAGAACTCCTTGAAACTCAAAACCAGCAAATAGCCTCTTGATAATTTGAATCGATGTATGCCAGTTTTAAAGCCAACGACTCCTTAAAAAGAAGCAGTGCCTTGGAAAAAAAATTTGCAAAACTTGAATTCACTATTTGTTTCATCACGGAAGAAAAGAAATAGGAAAATACTCGCTAAAGGCTGTCAATCTTTTTTCTGATCACAAAAGTAATATTAGTAAGCAAGGCCAAATGATGATTCTAGGCGTATATAATCCTAAGATACGGTGTATAGAGAGGTCTTCATTTATTTCCTTTAGATCTTTTTACAAAAATGGGCTCACATTGTAGATGCTCTTGGTTTTGCTGCTCAAAGCACACTAGCATCCCAGGGAGCTTATTCAAAACACACAATTGCAGCCCCCACCCCAGGTGCAAGCTGCATTTTAAGAATATTCCAAGGGGATTCATATGCAAATGAAAGTGGAAGGAGCCCTGGGTAGTGAACAAGATGTGGTCTACACAGAAGTTGAAAAATAATGATGTATGCCTGAAATTTACATCATGTTATAAACCAACGTTACCTCCAAATTTAATTGAATAAAAAAAATCCTCATTGGTGAAATGAGGCATAATTATTGTTCCTACATCCAAGGGTTAAAAAAAAAAAAGAAAGAAAGTTGAAGAAGCCCTGGGCTGTAGCATGATTCTTAAAGCACCACTCCCTATTATTCTTTGGTGAGAAGATACAGACCGGATGTTGATAAGACATATCTCTGGACACCAAGGAAATAAGGATGCGCCTTGTTTTAAATGTGCAGTTACCATCTCTAGATATCAGTGCATTTTAAAAAACAGCATGCTCCGCTTTTTTTTAGAGCACATCCACAGAGCACCTCCACATTTTTTAGAGCACATCCAGTATCCATGCATTGTTGTAAAAACAAAGCACAATGAGAAGACTGAGTACCAAACCGCTGGAAGCAATTACCTAAGCTCATTATCCATCTCATTTCATCTTAGTGCAGTAGGTTTCATATCCCTGTTTGACATGTGAGGAAACTGAGGCAGAATGAGGTTAAAAGGCCCCTTCAAGTTCAGGTTTTGGGAGTTGGAGGGCGTTTGGGAACAGCTTCCCCACGTCACATCGCTTCTCCAATAAAGTAGCTTGAACATCACCAATGAGATGGCCACTCCTGTCACAACCTCTAACCAAAGTCACTGTATCCAACAGGGTCCTTGGGCAAAGATGTTGATGTCCGAAATTCACCGTGAAAGTCTCAACTTGCAGATTTATGTGCCACCTGGGAGACTGCTGTCGTGGGCCCATGACACTACTACAGCTCCCATGCACCTTATTACACAGGACACAAGGCAGGGGAAGGAGGCAGAAGAAAATACATCACGGAGCAAACTGCTCTCTGTGCTGACCACGGGTTCATTCTAATCTCCTGCCTACAGAAATGCAACCCCCGGGACCAGACCTTTGAAGCCATTCAACTTGTCCTAGGGACTCTGTACCTGCTCCAGTTCCAAAGACTGCATCCTGGGAAACTGTAATCAGGATTCCCAATCCTCGTATCAAACTTGGCCAAGCACCATTAGAAGTATGTCAAATGCTAACATGCACTCATCTCTGCCCTTTTAGTTACTATAGGACGTCACTTGGTAAATTTAACCTCTGATCCATCGTGTCAGGTGTAAAAAAAAACCATAAAGCTGGGAGAAAACCTGCTGATTAGTTCTTGTCCTGATCCATCAGCTCTTGACAGGGGCAAGCCACTCCATGTGCCTCAGTTTGCTCTTGGGTAAAAGATACCCATTTAGCTGAAGTGTTTCTCAGAATGTGGTTCACTTCCCTTGGAGGCCTGGAGAAGGGAGTATGAAAGATGCTTTTAATAGGTAATAAACATTAGAAAAATATCAGTGGTTTGTATAGAGATGTATTTTCTTTTTATAGTAAATTGTTTTATCTTTAAGGAAGTAAATTTAAGGAATATTATTAAGCAAATAGCAGCTCAGACGGTATGTGAAAGAGGGGGAAAAAAAACCGAAAGGTGGTTCTCAATCTTTTCAGATGGCAAAGCACTTGGAGGTGAGCATTTCTTCACAGAACATGGGGAACTATTGAGATATTCTAGTTCATCAAAAATACAAGGAAAAATTTTATAACTATGAATACAAAATCAGGACTATCAGATTACATATCTGCAATTTAACAAACAACACTGGCTATCAAAATAAGGTATAACTAGCCTTCTTCAACTGTGTTGGTTGACGGTTATTTGCTGTTCGCTTATATTGTTTTATTTTCTGTTAGCATTCAAAAGTAAATCAGCTAGAGTAAGCACCAAAAATTTAAAAAACTTTGGTGAAAGAAAAAGCTTAATGGTTTTTTATTCAATAAGACTGTTATTATTTTACTGTACGTTAGCCAAAATCATGAATGCCCAGCACTGCTTGCAGCACGCTATGAGAATCAGTGGCCAGATGGTGTCTCAGGTCCACTTTATGATTCTGTATCATGCAAGATCTTAATTTATGGCTGTCAATATTTTAAAAGAATGCAACCTACTAAGCCAAATTCCTTCTCTGTAGGGGTCAATTTCCTCTTTCCTTACCAAAATAAAGACTTCATGATTTTACTTTTTAATTCTATATTCAAAGGTCTACCCATTAGTATTGTCAGACTTTCAGGAAAACCCTTTTCTTCCTTGTCTCTTCTGCCCAGACTCCATGGGACTTGGGTATAGGTGTCCATCATGGGAACCCTGCCATTCCTGCCACAGGCCTGGGCACGGGACTCAGGGTGGCCAATCAACCCTGGTGTAAGCCTGGGACCCGACTGAGCCAACTGAGTTCTATTCAGAGAAGGATAATGACGCTAGAAGGGAGGGGAGCCTCCTTCCTTCTGATCACTAGGTATGAGAATGAGGTAAGCCAGGAGCAGTCTTGTGGAGAACACCATTCTGAAATTGACGCGAATCTCAGAGGAAGCAAATAGGGAGCAGAGAAAAGAATGCTGAGGAGTCCTGGATAAAGCCTCACAGACCAGGAGCCAGCAAACTTCAGAGGAACGAGCGGTGGCATTTGTAAATCACTCTTCGGGACAAGACATGTTTTTAGGGACCTGAGTTTGTGACCCAGCTCCTCATTACTGAACAGGCTGCTGAGGATTTCCTGCCTTCAAGGATGACAGAAAAGATGCATAGAAAGCAAGTGACAACATGAGAATTTAGGGATGGCAAACAGTGTGAGGACATGGGAACTGGAAAGTCATGGAGTCTGCAGAACTGGGTTAAGATATAGACTCTGCCTCATACCAGCCATGGCCTCCCTACTTGGAAACAGTTATTGGATCTTTCAGGGCCTAGTTTCCTCATCTGTTAAATGGGGAAACTCTACCATCCTGGCAGGGCTGTTGTAAGAAATAAATGAAACCATATGTATGCGGTTTTCAGAAAAGTACCTGGCACAGGGTAGTTCTCCATAAATATTTTACCCCTATAAAATGTGAAGTTAAAGAAAAAATATGAACTCCCAAGTTCTCGCCAACCCTGAATCACTGTGACCCAGGAATAAAATATTAAAACAACAACCAGCACCTCCAAAAGATTAATGACCTAAGTGGGGGGGGGGGGGGGGGGTGGAATCATTGGCAGATAAATGCAGAATATTCTGGCACCAGGTCTAGCAACATCATTGTGATTGTTTAAAGTCAGCCACTGACTTGGAAAGTTCCACTGGCTGTGGCGCTGGTAGACAGTCCCTGGAATTCTAAGTAATAATCACCTCGGAATTTGCTCTCTGATCTAGAAGTTCACAAGGCTGCCTTCCGGAGAATACGGTGAATTCAGAAGGAAAATATAACTGTATTCTAATTTGCCTTTCTCAGGTCTCAGATTGCTTGACTAGGCTGGTTAGGCCTTAATTATACTTAAGTCATTAATTTTAATGACATTTTTGTAATTAGATACAAAGATTAGAATTTCTATATCCCATTGTACTTTCCTTTTAATACAAATTACTTGTGGTTGCTGAATGAGTTACCAATTAGAATAATTTCTTCCAAAGAGCAAAGAGGAAGAAGAACGCACAGGAAGAGAGAAAATTCCAAAGAATAAATAGCTCTGTTGCAGAAATTACACTCTACAGAATCCCATAATGTAACCAACCCAATAATTAAGTGGCATATGGACATTTGTTTTCATAGCCCCAGATTCTCTAGCTAGTAAACAAAAGTAAAAAATTGATATGCAACAACATTTTATTCTAAAGTTGGATGAAATGTATAATCCTGGCTGAACCACAATTCTGGTTTTGACAATCACATAGCAGTGCTGAGCAGGGTGAAATGTTGGTTATCATCTTTGACGTTGCTTTCAAAGGCACAGAAGATGCTAATCACAATATCACTGTTGCCTCTATGATCGGTCATTTTTTTTCACCCATGAATTTATTGAAAATGTATTTGAAATGAGCACAATTTTTGTCCTGCAATGCTTCTGGGATAATTAGTTTCTGAAGTCCAAATCTGTTCTATATTTAAAGTCTTCTTGAGACAAAAGGTTCCTTCTTATTTTTGAATACCCAAGTTTTGGTGGGAAAGGACTCATAATAAGTACTCACATACTTTCACTCAGAACCCCATTGGCATGTGTCCCCTAAAAATTCAGAGTCCACCAAGCTACTTTTTATTTACATGGTCTCTGGGTGCACTGTGCATCCTTCTTTACCTTGACATTCGTCTGCTCCGCTAAGAGACATAGCATTTGGTGATGAATAACTACATGGAACTTAAAGATCACAAGTGGTTTTAGGTAAGAGACAGTCAAGAAATCCAACCAAAGAATTAACTAGTACTGAGAAGATACTCTGTGCCTGACAAAGGTTCCCGAGATACACTGCTCGCCTAGGGCAGCAGGAAGACAATACTAAGAATTCAGCCTTTGGAACAAGACAGGTCTGGGTTTGATTTCTGCCTCCACTATTGATGAGCTCTATAAGTCAATTACTTCATCCCTCTAAGCTTTAGTTTGCTCATCTATAAAATCACGATAAAAATATTACCATCAGCACAGGATTGCAGTGAAAACTTAATAAAGAAGTAGATGAAGTTCATAGTGCCCGGCATATAGTAAGAGATCAATAATATTAGCTATAATTTTATCATTATCATTCTTATCATCCAAAAGAGCCATATTAACATAACATAAATATAGACTTATTAATCTCAAATGCATTTTTTTCATTCTAAGTTTTCTGAAATCTTGGGATAAAATAAACTTTCTCCTTTTCTCCTCTACCCTGTAAAAATGCTGCTGCTTACTTTGGTGAACAGTGATAAATGTTAAAATAGAGAGCATCTTAGAATAAAGAAAACAGTCTACATGGAATGGACATGCAGAGAAAACACCTGCAATAATCTACACCGAAGTATTCACTGTGGCTATAAGGAGTGCTAAGACTACAGGTCTTTTCAACAGCACTTTCTAATTGTTGTTTGATGAATATACATTACTTCTGAAATAAAGAAATTAGGGGCTGGCCCCCTGCCCAAGTGGTTAAGTTTGCGCGCTCCGCTTCGGCAGCCCAGGTTTTCGTCGGTTCGAATCCTGGGCGCAGACATGGCACCGCTCATCAAGCCATGCTGAGGCAGCGTCCCACATGCCACAGCTAGAAGGATCCACAACTAGAATATACAACTACGTACCAGGGGCCTTTGGGGAGAAAAAGGAAACATAAAATCTTTTAAAAAAAGAAATTAAAATGTGTTTCCATAAAAGAAATAAAACATAAACTATCGACTTACAGTGTGTTCAAAATCTAGTCAAATATACTATGTGAATGCATATTTTCTGTTACCCTTACTATCCAGTTTGCAATTTTTACCAGTTCCTTGAAATATACTCATTACTCTCTCTTCTCCACAGGTGGTACAGAAGGAATAAAAGAAATCAATGCAGCCTTCTTCCCTACTTGCTGCATGAAACACTACTGGCATTAGACAGCTGGGTTTTTATGGCTTCTGAATGTTTTACCTTCCATTAATTAAACCCTACTTTCTGTTTTTTTAAAAAGCCACTCAAACATTAACGTCAAAAAAAAGTGATGAGGTAAAAGAATGGAAGATCTCTTTCCAAAAATTGTTTCAAGGTCTCTTAGTTCCAGAAAACACAATTTTTAAAACGTTAACCCTTCTTTAACATTTAACATTCTTTAACACACTAAAAAAGGTCTCCTTGTCAAATATATTAGATCATCAGTTGGACATTAGTTTTGTAAAGGCTGATTCCTAAATTATAATAGAACACATCTGGGGTGATTTTCTGACTCTCCTCGAATATTTGGTTTTCTTGGCAGCTGCAGGAAATCTCTGGGCAGACACACCACTACAATAATTAATGCCAGCTTTCAGGCATCATAATGAAAAAAAAAAATTCATGACAGCAACAAGAAACGGTACCCTCCCCCAGCCAAATAACCACGGATTTAATGTAAAACATGAATCCACAGGGCCTCTAGCCTAGAGCAGCTGAAAGACATTTGTGTGATTCCTGAACAAAGAGTAATTTGATCTCTTCCATCAGACCTTTTCTGCATCTCAGCCACTTTTGTTTCTGCCCATCATTGGCTGCTTCATTCATACTCTGGTTACGTCTGTGCTGAACAGTGCTCCTGATTTCTACCACTGGTTCCAGCAAGGCCTTTACTTTCCCCTTGCTCTTAATCTTCCCACAGTCCCTGAAGGGCATCATGGTCTAGCATAGTGTCTGGAACATCCTAGATGCTCCAGAAAAAGGCTGTGGGTATATGGACTGGGCAGCGAAGCAGTGGGAAAGGATCACGAACGTATGAACAAAAAGCAAACGTCAAAAACTAAAAGACTTCCCTCACTCTAAAATCACTTCATTTATAAAAGCAAATATTCTACTTTTTAGAAGCAAACATAAAGATAATATGCTCACTAGCTGTGGGACATTAGGGAAATTCCCTAGCCTTGGTGCTTCGGTTTCCTTTCTGCAAAATGGAGATAGTAACAGTCCCCGCTTAGGGGGTTGTCATGAGGATTAAATTAGTGACCGTTATGTAACGTACTTAGCAGAGTGACTGGAAGAGAATAAATGCTACAAGTCAAGAGAAAATAAACATCAAGACCATTATCACTATTTTATTAAAACACAGGGGCCATGGTTGACATAAATACCAAATGGACTTGAAAAATATGTTCAGCCTCCTGAAAGATGAGGAACAAATGCACAAATCCTGCTTGTTTGATTGCAGTGTTATATAATCTCTTGGCCTCTGTGTAAACAATTTTTTTTTTGAGGAAGATTAGCCCTATGCCAACTGCTGCCAATCCTCCTCTTTTTGCTGAGGAAGACTGGCCCTGAGCTAACATCCATGCCCATCTTCCTCTACTTTATATGTGGGACGCCTACCACAGCATGGCTTGCCAAGCAGTGCCATGTCAGCACCCGACATCAGAACTGGCGAACCCCGGGCCGCCGAAGCAGAATGTGCGTACTTAACCACTGTGCCACTGGGCCGGCCCCTGTAAACAATTTTTAAATGGAGATGATGACAACATTTCCCCTCTCGTGGGTTTTTTTGTGAACGCTAAATAATACATACAAAGAACTTAGCAAGATGCCTGGTGCATAGTAAACAATACACTTTAGCCAATACTATTATAGTGCTATTTGAGAATCTGCTAACATCATGATTAAATAGGTATACGCAATAATTTATAGGTTGTGTATCATTTATTCATGCATCTAATACCCATTGAGCATATACATATTAAGCAATTTTAGATATACCATATCCTATGAAGTCTCACAATAGCCATCTGAGACGCAGTTTATAGCACTAAATTCATTAAAACACACATACATGTTAATCTAAAAAGAAAAACCTTTTGAGAACTGTAGGAAGGGATAAAAGAAAGATGACATTTGTTGAACGCCCAGCACATTCCAGGCCCCCACATAGGGTCCTTTACATAAACGAGCAAATTTACTCCTCACTGCTCACCAAGAAGAGCGATACCGTTGCCTCACCTGCACAGGTGAGGAAAGAGAGCAGTTAAACCACTTGCCCAAACCACTCAAATTCACAGTTAGAATTCAAACTCAGATCTACTCAACCTTATGCCCATCTCATTAAAATATGCTACATAGAAAACTACAAAGATGAATACAGCCAAGCGGTCAAAATTTACCTTCACTTTTAAACAGTCAAAATTTATTTTTAACTTTTAAAAAGACAACTCTCATCTCAGTTCAAGTTGCTATTAAGTTCCCAAAGATTCCAAAAATATTCCAAAGGGAGGAGGGGTGCCCCCAGGACACACTGTCAATGTCCAGAGACATGAATGGTTGTCACAACCAGGAAGGTGCTACTGGCATCTAGTGGGTAGAGGACAGGGATGCTGCTAAACATCCTATGATGCACAGAACAGTTCCCACGGCAATGGATTATCCAGTAGAAAATGTCAATGGGCGGAGGTTTAAAGAAAACCCTGTATTAATGAATGAAATGAAAATTTTTGACTTTCCAAAAACTTGTACTTGCTCGGTCATGCTCTAGAATTCCACGGGAATAACCGCTTGGCACGCTCATTTTTTCTCCACTATTAAGTTGATGCTTCAGCACACATTACTGCCAATATGACCTCTTCCATCACACCCTGGGCGCAGCCAGCATTCACGCTGGCAGCCCTCTTCTCCACGCAAATGTGAACAAATGGACTGATGCTGGTTTCAAGTTGACACAGAGGTCCCCAGTTAGCTTCTGGAAGGGCTCAATTCAAGGTAAGGAGAGTCAGAGAGTGGGTTCTTTCAGATGCCATACATTGTCCACTCAACTTTTTCCAAATATAATACATCTTCAATCCAGCAACGCGGTCCTCTTTGCCTGTGTTTTCTGGCATACAGAACTGTGAAATGATTTAAAGTTAAACTTTGGAAAGGTAAAGTTGAATCTGCTTTCTTAGGCAGGAATTGCACAGTCACTTGATAGATTTACCCCCTAATTTGATAGCCTCTGCCCCTTCCCAGAAAAATTCAACTTAAGATTTATGAGTCTACTTGGCTGAATAGTTCTCCTGTGGGAATACAAGCCTTTTTCTAAGTCACAGTCTAATGAATTTTATTCACACCAAAGAGGAAAAGATCTTTATTCCTTAAGGTCTCCAAAAAAGATCTACCTTTTGAAAATGACAAGTATGTTGTTAAGCCAAGGCAGTAGCAAGTAACTATAACCATTTTCTTACTAGCTAGATCTGTTATCGATTACATGTGAAGAGAGCGTGAATTGTCATGCAAATCACAGCGTTTAAAAAGGGGGGGAGATGACAGCTGGAACACATTTGACAGACTTGAAAAAGGGATGGCGCTGCTTGAGACAATGCTGTCATCTTCATGTGTAATGAGGAAGAAGGAAGGCAGTTTACTCAAGGCTATCACCACCAACCAGGCCAGCAGGAAGGCAAAATACTTCCCCTATCAAACACACACAGATTCATTTAAATCAACAGTTAATTCTAAAGTTACTACCTTGCCCTCAAGACTTGCAAAAGTACTGAAGAAGATTGAAAGTCGAATTCTACAACCACAATGCTAAGGAGACTCAGAGGATGAATCACCAGATCCGAAACTAGTGAAAGAAGAGTGGGGAGGGCTCATTTGCACATTTCTTCACGGAAAGTTTTAATACTCACACTCAAGATTACACAGGGTCAGAAAGTGCTTATAGCTGAATTAAAGTTTCCTCTTTGAGGGAAGAATCCAGTTTTGAAAAAGATTCTCACATTTAAAATAAACCATTACTTTCATCAATTGGAGGAGTAAACCCATTGTCTATTTTAAGAGTAAGAGTGGATTTGTTTGTAAAAACTTAGAAAAATTACGGAAGGATGGGCAACAAATTATCAACAGTGGTTCACAGAAGAGGGCTGACAAGAGAGGAGGAGAAGAATCCAGGCCTCATGGTGCAGAAGGAGGAATGAGCACTGTCTATTTTATACCTGCCAAGGGCTATGACTACAGGTGATTTTTTACTTTTTCAGTATTTTTCAATTTTTTATGTTTCAGTACTTCCACATTGTCTTTTAAAAAGTTCGGGAAAAAACCAGAATAGTGGCTACAAACAGCATCCTGAAACGCAAATATTGGTACCTCATAAGATATGGCACAGCATTCACTGAGCACTTTTATGTGCAAGGCACTACGGTAGGGGCTTCCTCTGATCATCTGAGTTTGATTGCTTCATCTTCACAACTGCCTTTTCTACCCCGATCAGGGAATGGAGGAGGTTTTTTTTTTAACTAACTAGTTTGTTTCACAGAAATAGGTTCATTGAAAGAATTATTCTATAAATTATCTAGCAATTGCAGCTTTTCAAAGACCAAGGATATACTGAAATTGACTGGACATTAGACTCCTATTATAGATAATTCAATTTCATCTCATGACTGACAAGCTGTTACAGGATCATAGCAGCTTCAGGGCCAATATTGACAATGTCTATAGTAAAAATAAGTATCACGAAAGGTCTTGCTAACAGTTTTAGCTCAATTCTGATGAATCTCCATCACCCTGCCCCTCTGGAGCTACAAAAACACAGGTTACATAGCTTTCCTGAAGTCACAGGGACAGGAGGAGGCTGAACCATCTGACTGGAGAGCCCCTCACTGCAAACACGAGACCATTCTGTAAAAACAGAGACACATGAAAAGAGCACTCTCCTGGGCAGCCTGGTAGATCACACGGTCACGTAGTTTGGGATGGGGTGCATTTCATGTGAGATCATCACACATCTTAAGTCAAGATCCCCTGACTATCAAAGGGAAGTACTCTGCAATCCTAGCTGGCAGAAGCAATCATTAGGAAGGGTGGGAGGCAGAATAATGGCCCCCAAGCATATGCACCTCCTAACACCCAAAACCTGTGGATGTGTTACAAGGCAAAGGAGAATAAATAAAGGTGCTAATCATTGTGGCCTAAAAATAGGGAGATGAGCCTAGGTTATCCAGGTGGGCCTAATCTAGTCACCAGGGACGGGAGAAGCACAAAAGAAGAATCAGAGGGAGCTGCGACTATGGAAGAAAGACACAGAAAGATGCAACGTTGCTGGCTCTGAAGTTGGAAGAGGAAAGGACCCTCTGGAAGTTGGAAAAGTCAAGGAAACTGATTCTCCCTTCATGCCTTCAAGAAGGAACGCAGCTCCACTGACACCTTGATTTCAGCCCAGTGGGACCCGTGTCCAACCTCTGACTGCTGCAGAACTGTAATAAATAATAAACTGCTATGTTTTAAGACACTAAGTTTGTGGTAATTTGTTACAGCTGTAAAAAGGAAACTAATACAGGGAGTAACTAGTGAGTCTTTTTCTAACCCTCTTGGAATAAGGAAGAATACAAACTATTTAAAAAAGAATTACATGAGGGGTTTTTTTTTCTTTTAGAAACAAAAACCCACAAGTTAGATGAAATGTTCGTTTTATTATGATTGTTTTCCTCAAAATATCTGCCTTCCAAAGTAATTGATATTTACTATAGTAGTTTGGGGTATAACCTCAATAGTCTGAGGGGCTTTATTTCAGTAGAGTTGATCGGTTTTCAGGTTCAATAACCATAACAACTAACATTTATGAGGGTTTGCCATGTTCCAGGTATAAATATTATCTCGTTAAGTCTTCACAACAACCTATAAGGCAGATACTATGGCTACTGCGCCACTGGTAAAAAGTGATTTAATGGATCATAAGCCTTAATGTAAGAGCCAAAACTATAAAACTCTTAAAAGAAGCCATAGAAGTAAATTTCATGACCTTGAGTTAAGCAATGGTTTCTTGGATTCAACCAAAAGCATAAGCAACTAAAGAAAAGAACAGATAGACTGGACTACATCAAAATTAAAAACTTTTGGTTTATAAACAACACAATCAAGAAAGTGAAAAGACAACCCACAGAATGGGAAAAGTATTTGTTAATCATGTATCTGATAAGGATCCATTATCCAGAATATATTAAAAAAAACTCTTAGAGCTCAACAATAAAAAAACAGCCAATTAAAAAAATGGGTCAAGAATTTTGATAGACATTTCTTCAAAGGAGATACACAAGTGGCTAATAAGCACATAAGATGCTCAACATCATTACACATTAGGGAAATGTGAATCAAAAACACAATGAGATACCACTTCACACCCACTAGCATGAATGAAATCAAAAAAGCACAAAAACAAGTAGTGGTGAAGATGTGGAGAAAGTGGAACCCTCTTGGGTCAGCCACTTTGAAAAACAGTGCAGTAGTTCTTTAAAAAGTTAAACATAGACTTACCACATGACCTAGCAATTCCACTCCTGGGTATATACATAAAAGGATTGATAACATACGCACACACAGAAACTTATATACGAACACTCATAGCAGCCTTATTCATAATAGAAAAAACTGAAGAGGCCAGCCTGGTGGCGTAGTGGTTAACTTCATAGACTTTGCTTCAGTGGCCGGGGTTCAGGGGTTTGGATCCTGAGCGTGGACCTACACAGTACTCATTAAGCCATGCTGTGGCAGTGTCCCACCTACAAAATAGAGGAAGACTGGCACAGATGTTAGCTCAGCAAAAACCTTCCTCAAGCAAAAAGAGGAAGATTGGCAAGAGATGTTCACTCAGGGCCAATCTTCCTCACCAAAAAAAAAAAGGGGGGGGGGGTGGAAACAACTCAGAAGTCCATCAACTGATGAATGGATAAATAAAATGTGGTATATCCATACAATGGAATATTATTTGGCAATAAAAAGTAATAAAGTACTGATACATGTTAAAACATGGATGAACCTGAAAACAAGATAAGTGAAAGTAGCCAGTCACCACATATTGTAAGATTCTATTTACATGAAATGTCCCAAATAGGCAAACTGAAACAAACAGAAAGCAGACTTGTAGTTCCCTGAGACTTGGGGTTTGGGGGTGGATTGAGCAGGGAGTGACTACAAATGGGTACAAGATTCCTTTTGAAGAGGACAAAAATGTTCTAATATGAGACTGTGGCAATGGTTGCACAATCCCGTGAATCTATTAAAAACACTGAATTATAAATGTTACATGGATGAATTGTATGGTATATTAATTGCATCTCAATAAAGCTGTTTACAATGTGATTTAACTTCTGACTCCATAGGTACACGTGAATACTATATAGTTTTTACATAAAGAAGCAGATATTTGAGAAATGATTGTAAAACAGCCATGTCCACCACAAGAGGGCGCTTTCTTCATAGCTACAGAAGGAGGAGATTCTAAATGACCTGGTAATATTTACCACTTTGATCTCATTCTTCTCTTTGTGGGGGTTGGGAGTAGGGTAATATATGCTTCATCCAATACATTTAAGCCAGCAGTGTAATCAAAGTTGGTGACAGGTTGAGAAAATCATGGCTTAAAACACAGATTAAAAAGCCAGTGTTTAAACTTCTTAATAATAGAGAAATCATGGATGACAGTGCATTGAACTCATTTCTATCCCATCTAGTCATACAACAGATTATACAAAGTTATTTATTTAGCATAGAATTCATTGAGAGAATAGAAATCATTACAAGAAATGAAACATGTTATAAATAACTTGGTCTCTGGTTATTTGCTGTTTCCAGCCCCCAAAACAATTCCTGGTATAAGTGGAACTCAATTAATATTTATTAAATGAACCACATAAATGAATAAATGGGTGAAATCCACACTTCTTAAATTTCAGAAAAAAATTTCATCTACCATACCTTAGAACCAGAACAAAATAGTACCCTTAACTCATACCACAAATAAATAAGACATTAGTCATTTCACTGAATAAATCTCTCTGAAACAAGTTCAGAGACATTCTGTGGTGTTAAATATAGTACTTTTGGCCAAGAAGTCCTTTAATATTGACTGACCCACCTCTCTCAATGTGTCATCTTTGATCTTCCTATTTAAAGTTCTTCAATCAATGCACCTCTTAATAAACCACAAGCACAGAACATTTCATTAGTAGAAACCACATTCCTCTCCGTCCATCTCATATTTCAGATGGTCTAACATCAGAATAGTGTCTGGAGCAATCATAATACCTGCCCTATTTCCTCCCCAGAAGCCACGTTCAGTTGCAAAAATTCTATTTCACTAAGCTCAGCCGCAATAAAAATTAGGCATGATTTTAGATAGATTTTTCACTGGGGTTTAACAAATAGATGAAGAATAAGCTGTTGCAGACACAGGCCCCAGTCACCTTTAAGGCACCTTGAGTTCATCAGACACTGGAGTATTTTCATAGCAACACATTCTACAAGAAAGCAGATCACCAAATGATAAACTCAACTTGAAAAGTCTTCCTCTGCCATTTTTTAGTGAACAGTCTAGTGTCAAAACAAAGATGTTATGTTTAGCTGGTTCTAGGCAGCCCAGAAACTTTGAATAGAATGCCAAAACACATTGTACTTCAGCAACAAGGGAATAACTCTCACACATCATTCATTTATATACCTAAATATTACTCCCTGTAACTAGGGACTGTATCAGGTACATGGTGATATGACAGCAAATAGGGCACCTGCCCTGCCCTCTGGGAGCACACAGCTGGGTAGACCAGATGGACAAATATAAATGAGCAACAACAAGAGAGTGTGGAACGTCAGCGTCGGCACATGGTGTTATGGGACACAGAGGTTGTACTCCTAATTTAACCCAGAGTGGTTAGTAGTAACTATAAATGGATGTGATAATACAGCTAAAAGTTATGAACATGGAGCTAGCCATTGAAATAAGTAGTAAAAGCACCTCAGGCAGAAAGAAAAGCCCGTGCAAAAGCCTGGAAGCAGGATAGCTGAGCAAATTCAAGAAATAAGAGAGAGTTCAGCATGGTTGAAACCAAGTACGCAACAAAGACTAACAGGGGTTGAGGAGGTAAGCACAGGCCAATCATGAAAAGAGTTTATTTAGTCTTGATCCTCAGGGAGCCATCCCTGCAATGGCCTGCAAATCTAGGACTGTATTTTTCCTTTCTCCCACATTTTCTAGACCTGTCTAAATTTCCTTGAGGTCACAGTAGAAATCTTATAAAGTAATTAACACATGTTATCACTCAACTGTACCCACATAAGTTCACAGGAAACAACTGCACGAACTTCTCCAAAAGCCCATTTGGGCAGGATTCATAAGCTCATGTATGTTAAAAACACGTTAAAGTTTTACAAAGAGTTTTCAAATGCAGTTTGTCTTAGAAATCACACAACCATCCCATGAAGTAAGTGTTCTCAACCCAATCTTACAAATAATATTACTGAGGTTCAGAAAAGAGAACGGACTAGCCAAGGTCGTGAACTCAGTAACAGGACTTGGACCCCAGCTCTGATCTGTCTTATTCCAAAGATCATTTATCTGCTACTGTAACAGCTGCTTCCCTCTGGAAGCAAGTTGCTAGTATGTACATAAGTTATGACTACTTTTCCCTATGCATTTTAGACGAGTCATGTCAAACTCTTTTAGGGAGCTGCTTTTCCAGTTTCCTCTGCCTAAGTTCACTTCTGACAGGCCCTATTGCCAGCTGCATCCCAGAGGTCTATGGACTGCTAAGACAGACTTACAAGTCTGGTTTGCACTTAAGACCCTCTGCAACAATAAAATCAACTCTATAGTAGCTCTCGCTAAATTACTTCCAGTTTGCATTTTTCTTTGTATTGCTACCCAGGCCATATGAAGCATCTCGAAGCAAATTAATAAAAGCCAGTAGGTGGACTACTGAGGTACATCAGTCCTATAGTCTTCTTCCCTCCCCTCCATTCCCAAAGGATGCTTAACCTTCCTCAGCCAGGAGCTCCTGCAAGCTGCAACAAAAGCCCTTGAAAGTCATATCAGGGCGGCCAAGAGATTGGCACAGATGCTGAAATTCCCTCCCATTTTGTAGAGTCACAAGTCACAGAACATTTGGCTTAGCTATAAGACCCCTCAATTTCGCAAATTATTGACTATCATTTAATCCTTCAACCAATCCTGAGAGGTTTAATTAAGTAATTCCCATTTGACACTTGAGGCAGACGATTATCAGAAAGACTGGTTAACTTAAAGTCAACTAGCCAGTGTGAGGAAAATTCAGAAATCAACCCCAAATCTGTGTGTCCAAACTTACCGAGCCACTTCTGTCAATTTGTATTAAAGGGGGCTCCGCGCTCAAATCTCTCAGGCCACTACGGAAAACCTTTTTCTTATGTGGCCCAAGAAAGTACCCTCTGGGCCCATGAAACATTAAGTGATGGGAGGGAAACACCTCAAGAGGCTGCTTCAGCCAGGGCCTCACTCCTCCCAGGGTCCTATTGCCACACTTAGGGAGCCAAAATTGGTGAGAACTATGTGGAACTTATGGAGGACTTTCCAAATGAAAAAAAAAAAAATCACAAATCTTGCTTTGAAAAAGTTCTTGAACAATATACAACCTCAATAATTTGGACAAATTTTCCAGTTTTTGTGCTATTTTCCACAAAAAGGAAGCATCTTGCACACAAACAAAAATTTTCAAGTCCTTGAGATGATGTTCTCACCCCAAGCATTCAGAATAAGAAACATTATTATAAGAACAATCATATGTAATCTTTGTTAATGTAACAAATATATTGCATGTCTTTCTGAACTTGCAGGCCTAAAGATGACCAACGGAAAGATTCTTCTTCTTAAAAAGCAAACAAGTATTTGGGAAGAAAACCAGTTCTATTATTTCCGAAGAGCCAAAGCAAGCTTATGCTTACCCTAATTTCACCAAACAAATCCAACATTTAAAAATCAGGATACTATATTCAAAATGAAGAACAACTATGAGACCACTGGACCACCATAAAGAAAAAGGAAAAAAAGGTAACATAATTGTTATCTTACTGTCTTCTTAATTACAGCAAATCACATAATTGGGGAGGTGGGGGGGAAGGAAAAGGACAAGGAAGCTTACTGAGGCCTCCTTGCAAAATATTTGCCCAGCACAGCTCTGCCTAAGTCATTTACTAACTCAGACTCATTGAGTTTTTTATCCAACCCCTTTGAAGTCTAGTAATGGGTCCATTCTTTTAACAAAAAGCCAAGTTGGGTGGCCATTTTAAGGGTTAATGCTCTAGAATGGTTAGGCAGAAGACAAGACCGTCAGACAAAATATATGGCCTACTTTTCCCAAAACACAGAGTTAGATCTTGATAGGAAAACATTTTACTATTAAAACAAATCTCGATAGGATAACATTTTACTATTTACTACCAAATCAACTATAGGATAAAAAATGTTAAGCTTAAGCTAATAAAGTGGGGAGATGGTAGCCTAGACTCAAAGCATCATGACACTTGAACCTAACAATCTCAGCCTCCTGGGGAACACAGTAGAGCCTTTCAAGTCTACAGCGGTAAGAGATTGGTGTAGTAACAGAATGTTCAGATCAACACACTTTATACACGCAATCCTTTTGCAGTGGACACCCCTCACACTGCCTGCCATCCATTCCTCCATTGCTATCAACTTCTCCTCACTCCAAAGCTGCTGATGATTGACGTAGACCCAGCCTCCATGTGAGGAGCACATGATCTCCCCCATCAAAGCTGAATAACCCAAGCTGGACTCATCAGAGACTCTCTCCAGGTATTTAGAATTGAGACACAAATTCTAGGTATCAGTTGTGGCCCTGTTGCTGAAATGTCCTATTTAGCCAGGGCTGCCATGGCCATTTTTCCACCATGTACACGTGAAAACAGAGAAAGTGGGATTGTAGAGGAAGGAAGAAGAAGAAAGGAAATAAGAAAATCAAGGAAAGACAAAGTAGGATGCTGGTTACTGAATTTCTACCAACCAGGTCAAGTCCCCCTGAAGCCCAGCTCTATTCTTTGCTCTTGGGTTCTAGGGGCTATCCTTGTGTCCTTCAATAATTTTCTTTTTGGGCTTCAGCTCATTTGAATAGGTTTATTTTCTCATTGTAACACCCTTTGGTTTGATACTTCCACTTCACTTCAAGGAATTCCACCTTGATGTATCATTTTCTCAAGAAAAGGCTAAAATACTAATACATATACGTATCAAGTACGTTCACTGGGGTGTTACAATAACAAAAGTTAGGCAGCAACGTAAATGACAAGCTGCACAGGATTGGATAAATAAACTATGATTCACATATTCAGATACTTTTCCATCTCCTGTGGGCATTGCTGCAGACATTGGGCTCAGCTGTGAACAAAGTCAGGCCTCTACCTTCAGGAAGCCTTTATCCTAGTGATGCTTCACTACATCCTAGTGATTCATGACAGCAGTTCAAAAGCACATTGTTGAAATATATTAAAATTAGAAAATATTTAAAGGTCATTAAGCAGAAGAAGCTTACAAATGAGAATTTCTGAAAATTATCACTGGATATATAATTACATATTTTAAACAGAGAAGGGAGAGGAGGGAGGGAGGAGACCAACAGGAGGAAGAAGGAAATTGGAAAGGAGAGGGGAAGAGATGGAGGATTTGCCATCCTTCCTCCCAAATTAAATTAACAACAATGTAAAAGATTTTATGGGTGGGGGCTGGCCCCATGGCCGAGTGGTTAAGTTCGCGCGCTCTGATGCAGGCAGCCCAGTGTTTCGTTGGTTCGAATCCTGGGCGCGGACATGGCACTGCTCGTCAGACCACGCTGAGGCAGCGTCCCACATGCCACAACTAGAAGAACCCACAACGAAGAATATACAACTATGTATCGGGGGGCTTTGGGGAGAAAAAGGAAATAATAAAATCTTTAAAAAAAAAAAAAAAAGATTTTATGGGTGGCTTATGAGTAATGTTTGCTCTCTCTTTCGTGCTTTTCCACCTGTCATGTTTTCTACATTGAAAATATATTACTTTCATAGTAGGAAAGCAAATCCTATAAGAATATATGAATTACCTTTCTTTAAGGCCTTGGTAACAGTGCAGTTTGAGCAGAACCACAAGCAACACAACTGCCAATGGATGCCTTTCCAAAACAGTGTTCTCAGCTTCACTCCAATCCTCTTAAATCAGAACCTCTGCGGTGAGGCCCTAGAATCTGCATTTTCAGTCTCTCTCAGAGAATTCCCAAGCACATCAAAAGAAGAGAACTATAGCATTTGAGTTTGAAAAACTGGTTAATATAAGGGTAAATCCTGACCTTAATGATTTGTTTAGGTAACCAGCTAAGTTGAATAGTTTCTTTTCTTGCTAGGAAACCCCTTGAACACTGTGTCTGGGGAAACCAAGCTTAGAGAGAAGGGACTTCGGAAGGAGGATCAGGGACTCAAAGCGACAATTGCTGGCAGGGCTTGATCTCCTTCAGTTGGATGGGGACCATTAGGCACTCTGGGGCTCAGCTGAAGGAAAAAGCCAGTGTAGCTAGGATAGGTGGAATATGGCATGAATCTATCTGTGACCATCTTTAATGAAATTACTCAGGCCCTGGCAAGGGGTAAATGATTAATTTATAAATTGGTTAATTGTGCATAATGGTAGCTAATGAAAAGTGCTCTCACCCACAGAGCCTGAGGGAACTGAACCAATTGCCTTCAACTGTGAATCCCAGAATCTCAGAATGCTAGAGGTGGGACAATCTTAGAAATTATCCAAACCCCTACCTTTGACTGATAAGAAAAGCAATATTACTGAGGCATGGGCTGTGAGCTCCACTGTTCAAAGTATTTTTCCACCATGAAAAGAGACTGCAGATAAGTGAGGGAATTAGACTAACCACTTAGCTAACTTCAAGGGGTTAGACTATGAATCTGGGGTGGTATCTAGAGGAGATCATGATGAAAACGTTCGAAGAAACTACCAGACCAACTGCCCGCTGGGTGAAGCAGCTAGAGACCTGACTGTGTGGGAGGACCACCTTTCCAGGGCAGTCAGCCCCGGGGTTCCTCCCCTCAGTTGGTCTTCTCTACACTCTAAAGGAGAATCTAGTTACGGGAAAGATAAAGAAAATATATTACACAGACATATTTCTCTACTGATACCACGTACACAAAAGCAATTCCATTTTCTGCCATTTGAAGCTGGTACTTCGTGAACACAGCTGATGCTTAAAGTTTCTCTTGGCTGAAAAGTTATTCAACCTTCTCCTCAGATGGATGATGTGGTCCCGTGAACTTGCAGACTCTAGTCAAACCTCTTCCCTTCTCCTTGAAGCGAGATGGCCACAGTACCTGGGATTTATGGCACTCCCAATAATACGAAACATGACTTGAGTCCCAAGTCCTTATCCTCCTGAACCACACCCTAAAGCTAGAAGATAACAGTAACAGTAAAAGATGAGATGAAAGCCACGGCCAGAATATCTGAAATGGCCAAAAGCACCATCCACAGAAGAAAAAAAACTGATAAATTGGACCTAACAAAATTAAAAACTTTTGCTCTGTGGAAAGAGGATAAAAAGACAAGCAACCAGGGCCAGCCCGGTGGCACAGTGGTTAAGTTCGCACGTTCCGCTTCTCCGCAGCCTGGGCTTCGCCGGTTTGGATCCCGGGTGCAGACACAGCACCGCTTGGCAAAAGCCATGATGTGGTAGGCGTCCCACATATAAAGTAGAGGAAGATGGGCATGGATGTTAGCTCAGAGCCAGTCTTCCTCAGCAAAAAGAGGAGGATTGGCATTAGTTAGCTCAGGGCTGATCATCCTCAAAAAAAAAAAAAAATGCAGCAGCAGCTACCGACTAGGAGGAAATATTTGCAAATCACGTTCTGACAAAGGACTAGGATCTAGAATATATAAGGAACACTCAAAACTCAGAGACTCCTTTTCCTCAGCTGGGGTCATGGTACTTAGTCCTCTGAGGAAGCTAAGGCCACCTTGAGGTGAGGCCCTCACTTCATAATCTCCCTACAGCAAACATCTCCGAGCTCACCTGCGTCAACCTGGCCCTCACGATGCACTTTTCTGTTAGATGTTTGGTCACTGAACAAAGAATATGGAGGGAGAAGGGGCACACGGCCTCCCATAGGGGTTGGTCTCTGACCTCACTGAAATCTATGTGGAGCAAGACAACTATTAGTAAGTTAAGCTTTGCCATGAAATAGAATTCAGGTATTTTTATTCATTCAATTTAAATCTTTTATAATGTCTAAACCATACGACTAATAGTTACACTGATTCTGATGCTTTAACCAGGAGATTGGCACCTTATCTGTAATAAAGTGCCAGATAGTAAATATTTTAGGCACTGTGGGCTATGTACTCTCTACCCTAACCCCTCAATTCTGCTGTTGCACTGAGAAAGCAGCGTTGGATTATACATAAACAAATGAGAATGCCTGTCTTCCAATAAAATTTTATTTATAAAACAGGCTGTGGGGCAGATTTGGCCTGAGGGCCATAGTTTGAGGGCCCCTCCTCTAGTTGTTGCCAACAAAATTTCGGGCATTTTTCATTCTTCCTTCCACCTTTTCAGGGCGTCATCTTGGAGTAAACCTAATGTCTTTAAAAAAAAAAAAAAGGCAAAACGTCACTTGCTGTTCATCTGGAAAATTCTGGCTATGCCTTGGGAGTTATGATTATTTGTTACTCACCGAAGCTTACGTGATTCTTTGCTGGTAATTTTTGAAATTAAAACCCTGAGTCTCTGAGATACAAGCCAAACCTAATCAGTTTGGACAAAACAAGCCATTACCCAGCTTCAATGGTCTCTCAAGTTTTCAAAAAAAAAGAGGGAGACAGATAAACACGGTGGTGCAGTCAACACTAAGGAAGCCTCTGAGGAAGTTTTAACAGGAACAATGCATCTTGACAGAATCTAGAAATAACTGCCTTATTCCAGAAAAGTGTTTTAATTACTCCCATATATGTATGGCGATTGCTGCTTCTGAGTAAACAGATTTAAAATGAAAAACAAAGAAAACAGAAACTCAGTGTCTGTAAATATTAACATTTTAACCAATACTAACATTCAGGATTTTTGAAGAGTCCAGAACAGAGACAGAGAACATAATAGGTGTTTACTGGAATTTATTCAGCACGTTGGGAAATCATGTCACAACTGCAGTGCTATGACCAAGGGCATCCTTGGATTGGATGAACCCATAATGCTTATTTACGGGCAGCATAGTTCTTGAGCTACAGCTCTTGAAAGGGATATAACACGCCTGCACACACCTTCAATTCTCTCTCTTAAAATCATAGCCACAGAAGCTTTAAACAATGACCTTCATCACCCATCCCTGTCCTTCTACCTCACAGGAAACAAGTCATCAGAACCCATGGAGCAGACGTCATTCTGAAACGTACATCAAAATGCCACTCTGGAGTTCCAAAGACAGACTTCAGTGCAGGACTCAGGTCAAGATGGGCGTAGAGCTGCTGCTGCTCTTGCCTCTTTACCATGGCGTCACAAGAATGCCTTAGGTTTCTTTAAACTCTATAGACTCATGCTAACAGCAGCCAAGATGAATATTCCCAAGATCCACGGCAACCCTCCCTGTGAACTAAAGCTTCCTTGAATCAAAAGAATTTCCAGAAATGCTGCAGACATACTAAAAGTGTGGTTCACGAATCAGTTAACTGTAGTTTTAAATGGATATCGAAACCCATATTTTAAAGCATATCTTTTGACCAGTGTTTCAAGAATCTTTGGAAACACTGCAGAGTATTGTCCATTTTCCTCCCAGATTAAGAACTGTACCCAATGCTTTACATTTAAATGTTCTTCAGTTGAAAAGATGTCTTGTAGTTAAAAAAAAAAGTGAGCATATTATTTGAATGTACAACTAACATACTGTTCAAAAATAATTTTATACTATGTTTCCCGATTTTTTTTGACACCTTGAACGAAGATTCGGGCTGCCTAATTCCAGGTCTACCACTTACTCAGTTGAGTGATCTCAGATGTGTTACCCGATCTCCCAGTACTTCAATTTCCTCATCTGTAAATGGAGACCGTCCCATCTAGGGTTCTAGGGGGGAAGAGATGACAATGCATGGAAGGCATTTAGAGTAATGCCTGGCAGATAATCTGTTCTTTTGTTTGGCCCTGTAAGCTTCATCAAGTACACAATGCCTGGCATATAACCAACCCTCACTTAAGTAATGCCTGGCAGAAACCCCTTAGTAAGTGCTAGCCATCATCATCATCTTTTTCTCCTTCATCGTTAATTTTCAGTCCTCCCATTTAAAGGTGCCATGACAGTTTAATGCACGAGTAGGTAAAATTTGGGGGGTAAAGCATTAAATATTAAATATAATCAACTCTTCATTACCTCACAGTATTTTATTTAAAACTAAAGGCTGCCCTTTAGTAATTCTGAATGTATTTCTTATCCCCAGAGGAAATAGAGGAAAACTTGAGAAAAGGCTAGACCTGGGGTGTGAGCTAGCCCAATTCACCACTATCACAGTCTCCTCCGGATCACCCAGAGAATACCCCAGCAAACAGGAGCTCAGCGGGAAAACTATGAACCACTTCAAATGATTTGAAATGCATCCATTGAGATATGCACTCCCACCAAGGGAAATTTGTTTTTTAATTAGGGGAAAATTTGTCATACAAGAAACTGGCAAAATTGTTATCTCTGGGAAGGAGAAATAATAAAAAATAAAAAATAAAAAGTAAAAATGTATCCATTCCTATGGTTTCCAAATGTTTCAATGTTCTTAGATTCTACCAGGAATTCTCGGCATTTTACTCAGGTATTTACTTCCTTTGTCTTAGAATGAATCTATTTGTGACATAGTTTTTTTGTTTTCTCTTGGACGTGAGAGGTTGGATGAATTAGATGACCCCAGGCAAATCTCTCCGGAAGTTCTTACTTAGCTCTTCTTCTCAGTCACCCTACATGTATTAGCAAACTGCCAAGCAAAAGCGGTTTCTATTTTAGATGTTTATGAAAATGAAAGATAAGGAACAACTCTGGGTAAAGTTCTTCTGGGCTAACACCATGGATCTGAAGTTTCCAATGGAATATTCATTTTTGAAATGGCAAGGAACCATCACAGAAAGTCAGGGGGGAAAAAAGAGATTTCAAAAACAGCAGGTGTTTAATGTCCAGTTACACAGAAACACTGATGCAGATAATACCAATGGCTTGAGTGTTTCCAGATCTAATATTGTATATTCAAAGGACTGATTAAAAAGAAAGACATTTTTAAAAACCAAACATCCAAAGCTTTGAACTGCTAAAAGTAGCTAGGTCTTGAGATCAGATGCAAAGTCATAACATTCTAGAAAAACACCAGGTCGTTTAGATCTTAGATTCCATTAAGATGACTACCAAATTAGGAGAAAAATCTTTGCACTCGGATCGCTTAGCCGAAGTAGCATCTTAAGCAAACTTGGCTGGAGAAAGCTCCACATTATCAAGGTCTGAGGAAGATCTCTACATATCTAGGTATCCATCTGGTTGGCAGCCCGCCTCCCTTTCCAAACACTCTCCCACCCACCACTTATCCTCCACTCTAGCCTGGTGGCTCCCAACTTTTCCAAATATGCAGACAGGTCTTAAAGATTAGCAAAACCTAACATGACAGTCATTATATTTTTAATATCTTTTGGTTAAGAAAATAAAAACAATCAAGAAATTCACTAAAAGAGTTCCTATTTTATTAACACCAAAAACATCTGCATTCATTTAAAAATAGAGTCATTCAATTAAAATTTATGTGAGCTCCAACGATGTGCCAGGCATTGTTCGCAGAGCTGGAGATACAAATTCTGGCTCTGGAAAACTCTCTTTCCTCCTCCCTTCTTCCCCATCCTTCCCTTCTCCTCCCCTGCCTCTCAGCAGAGGTCTGAACAAAATGATTACTTCCGATAGGGGAATTCTAAATTCTATCTGGTTCAGGGAGGGAAGAGAAGGAGATGAAGGCAATTTCTTCTTTGTCTTTGGGGTCTTAATTTTTGACTACATGTATGCATTCATGAATTACTCATGTAACTAAAAATAAAGGGAGGGAGTAAAGCATTTGTGTAAGAGATGTCTAGAAAAATTTAAAAGTTCTTTGCAATTACTTTAAGGCCCCATAAGAATATGAGATACTACCCAACTCCACCCTGCATGCTGGGATTAGAAACCAATGGCTCTACCCAATTGTTCATATCAATGTCAATTAGTAAACTGGCGGCAACTCTCAGCAAAGACCATCTTTCTTTTGTTTATCCCTGTAACCTCCATCAAGTACACAATGCCTGGCATACAACCAACCCTCGCTTAAGTAGTTATTCAGTGGCTGATTGGAAGAATGGAGAACTGAAGAAAACTTAGTCTCATGCCTCAAGTATTGAATAAATAATTTTATTTACATGTTTATGGGCTATAAATAAAAGATACACTAAGGAAATATTCAGATGTGACAGAATGTGATCCTCGAAATTCTCATCTTAAAATTGTTCCCTTTAAGAAACCTTGTGCAATCCATCACTTGAGAATGTCAGACGGCAAAATAATTTGCTAAGGAGATTTTACAAAGGATGAATACCTCACACCTTCTCTTACACAGGAATGATAACCTGAGTGTTTCGAAAAAATTTCTAACTAAGGTCCATAAAGACTACTTAAACCTTTACGAGAATAATGATAAATTAACAAGAATTTAGCACAAACTGTTTGAAGCATCTCTAAAATCCACACTCCATCTCTCCCTGGGACAACTCCAAGAACATTCAAGTCCCATTTATAACATTCAAGAAGTTCAAAAAACAAACATCTGTCTTAGTGACGTAGAAGCCCAGAGAAGTATCACACCATTAGCTCCTCAACACAGCCTGGCACAGACTCTGCCTGGCACAGGACACAAATAAGAAAGGCAGCAAGTTCTAAAGAATTCATCATTTTGCAAAACAGAGCATTTTTCAGATGGCTTAGTAAAGGGGACACAATTATGCTAGAACATCAAAATGGAGCAAAGGGTTCCAGATGATGTCACTGACTGGTGTGGACAATTTATGCACATCAGGGTTTCTCAACCTTGACACTATTAACACTTGGGACCAGATCATTCTTTTCAATGGGGGGCTGTTCTGGGCATTCTAGGATATTTAACAGCTCCCTGGTCTCTGCCCACTAGATGCCAGCAGCTCAGCCCTCAAGTAGTGACAACCAAAACACATCTCCAGACATTCCCAATGTTCCCTGGGGAGTGAAACAGTCCCTGGCTGAGAATCACTGATTTATAATAATGACACAGATGATGATGATGATGACAGTAACAACAGCAACAATAATAAGAAAACAATTTCCACCTATTCTGTATTCTACATTAGATGTGGTACTGAGGACTTTACATACACTTTATTCTGTAAAGCAACCCTGAGATAAGTACTATAATTTTCCACATTTTAGAGATACAGAAACTGAGGCTCAGAAAAGTTGAATGTCCTGTTCAAGGACACACAGTTAGTAAGAGGCTGACCAGGGGTTAACATCTAGGTCTAACTTTTAAATTTATAATTTTAACCACCATGCTATCCAGTGCCATCTCCACACAGAGAATCATGAGAGTGGTCTTTGAACACAGCACCAGGCTATTCCAAACAGAGGTAAACAAAGAACATGGTACCCTAAGGATACAACGGATGACGTCTAGTGGCAGTTGAAGCACACCACCACTGGACAGGGAACTCTCACCGTAGTCTCTATTAACAACATATGCTTTACATATGATCGCAATAATCCTCAGAGCAACCTCTCAAGATAGATACCAGTATTCTCATGTTACAGGTAAGAAAACTGAGTCTAGAGAGATTGAATAAATTATCCAAGGTCATAGAGTTGGCTTTCCCAATGGAGCCAAGATTTAAAATGAGATGGGTCTGACAACTGAGCCTCAGTTGTTTGGAATACAATCATTTTATGGGTTGAGGAACAAAAATAATGTAAACAGGCAGTAACTGACATAGGTTAAATACCCTTGGTCCCACTGTGTATTGAGACCTTCCAAAGACCAGCCGAACTCTAGCCTCATGTACCAACCACCTCACAAATTGGGGACTGTTCCAGTCTCCTGTCACTCTGGACTTATTCAGGTCCTATATGGGTCTTGGCTTTTTATATCTCATTTTAAGTAGAACCAGATTTTTTTTGTAAGTGAATTCTTCCTTTACAAGAATATTAACTTCACAGCTGAAGGAACATGAACAATATGTCTCCTGGATAATCCAAAGGGGGACAGAAAGAAACAAAGGGAGATTTATGGTGGGAAAATGAGAGCAATACCCAGGGTGGGAATAATCTAAAGTACAGATAGTTAATCTGAGAGAAATATTTGGATATTGGGAATTCCAAAGGAGTAGTGAGCCCATTATTATGGTCCAGAAGGGCCCATGGGCTGTTATTAAGAAACGCATTTACATTGAAATACTATGCTACACACACATACACACACCAGAGCAGTGTAAAAATACTGTTTGAGGTTTCACATAGCACTCCCATCACAGACAGCGATGATATGCTCTCATAGCTGGGATAATTGACCACGCTGGGACCCTAAGCTTGTTTCCGGACACTTCAGCAGCTCAAATGTAGAAAATAAATTCGAATTTAAGGCCATTAGGATACAGTAACAATGTCACCATTTCCAAGGGGAGGTTAAATAAGTAGGTGAGAGAATTTTATATAAACCTTTGCCAGCATCCCAGAAACTCTGTTCTCAGATGTCATCCATTTTAAGTTCCCTCGCAATATGGAAATAATAGAGCTGACGCAAGTCAGACAACTGGAGGCAATAAAGGTGGAAGAGAGGAGACATCAACAGGGTGGGAAAGAGCAATTTGAATTAGGGGTCTTTCAGAAGCACTTTGCACTGAGCTGTTCACTTTATTCTGCTCAGTCCCACCATGCTGCAGAAATCTTGATCAAAAGAACCCTTTCAGCTGTGACATAAAACCCAATCCAAACTGAAGATCAGACACTCATCTGCTGGCCTAGTCACATGCCCAGCGCTGGAGTCCAGAAGCCAGGAAAAGAGGGAGGAAAAGTGGTGCCTAGTTACCAAAGTAAAAGGGAATGGATGTTATGCAGACAAAAATAGATATACTGCACATTCAGGTCAGTTGTCATGTACATGTAATAGTGAATACTGCACAGTTCCTCTTTCTAGAAGGGCTCACAGTCAGTCTTCAAAACTCACCTAGGCTCCTTTCCTTTCTACTGTCTTAATACACAGCCCCATTTTGAATGCCTCTCCCACAACCCTCTCATACTTCTCCTGTGTGCAAATTCATGTTCTCTCTCTCCACCCCCCATTCCTCCCTCTTTCATGCATGCACACACACACACACACACACACACACACACACAAACACACACCTCTCTATCACCTATCATTTTCCTTCATTTCTGGATCTCCTCTTTCCCCAGGTAGCTTATGATTTCATCCACGGCAAAACATGAGCCAGCACATGAATTCATTCATCAAAAGCTGCCAACAACATCCTTGTCTGTAACGTCCCATGTCAGTAAAGTTACTTCAACTTGAAGGCATGCATGCTAATGGTAGGATGTCAGATACTGTGGCACTTCTGGGAAGACCAAGAGGACCTTCCTTCTCAACGGCCTACACATCATGCCACGGAGACAGACTGCCTCTGAAGTATACCCAGTAGGTGGCCCCTCTCTTCTAGCCAACCTCCACCCAATACACCTAAAAGGCTGAGAAGTGTGCCAGTAATGCCTCTACCCGGAAAAGTAATACTTCCAAAAGGTTATTTCAAGACAGACTGTTAAATGAAACATGAGTAATTCCATTAGAGTGTTGATTAGGAACACAAGTCAGAAACCGCTCCAGACAAGAAACTAGCAACCACAACAACAAATGGAAAATGAACTCCAACTTGGCTCCCCAGAGAGAATCGAATGAACTAATGGGTATTTTCCTTCTCTAATTTCTGAGGATCCAGCAGAGGCTCCATCCCTGTCAGTGCTGTTAGGGAGCTGGTCTCGAGGAAGATGACGGCAGCCCTCTGTTGCAGCTCTGACATCCCTCTACCAGCCAAAGGGGGAGAGCCCAATATCTACATAAGGCAAGGAGGAGATGTCTCCACTATCACGAAACATAGGCAATGCAAATTCAAATCCTGCTCCTCTGATCCTTAAACGACGCATACACATACACCAATACGTACAATGACACACAACAATGTGGTTAATCAAACTGAAGAATAACTCACAAATCACGTTACCACTTGAAGGATATATTTGCCTTCTTAATAACTTCACTAAATATTTGCTAACGTTATTTTCTTATGTATACAGATTTTTTTTAAACGTCAACCTCGAGATCTGCCCTCCACTTTCAACAGTATCCCCCTGTGCACTGACTTTCTCAACTCATGCCTCCAAATGCGGTCACAAGACAGCCCATACGCCCAGAGCTTTATATGAAACTCAAATCTCTGGCATGGAGACCTTCTACTGACACACACCTCGGCCAGCCTGACAGTCATAAGTCTCCTCACTTTCTTTCCTCCCTCCAGAGAAAGTGAGATGCTGCCTTTGCTGTGATCCCACCGTCCCTTGTACCTCTCATTCCCATATGTCTTTGCTTGTTGCCATTATCTGTCTTCTATCCCAAAAGTGGACTATGAATCACACAGACTAGTTAAAAAATAAAATTCACCATCTACCAGGCTCTCATGACCCAGGCTCATTTGTATCACAATCTGTCTTGCTCATTATGACCCAGTAATGAGACTGCCCTTCCCCACCTGGAACGGTCTTTGCCCAACTCTTTCCACTCTTCCAGTCTCAATCCCAAGAGTTACCTCATCAGAGAAGGCTTTTTCATGACCTGAAAATAGTTGTATGGAAAACAGCCCTGTTGCCTCCGCAGGTCCCCTGACTCTCAATTTCCACATCCTATTTATGTCCCTAATGGCACGATACACCTTGAAATTGCATTTGCTTTGTTACTCATGTATCTCTTCAGTCTCCCTCCGCTGCCACAAGACTATACTATATTTCCGCAAGGCTCCAGGCAGTATCCTCACTACTTTGCAAGTACCTGGCAGAGAGTAGGCACTTAATACATATTTCTTGAGGTAATTAATCCATTGGTCTAAACAAAGGATTGATGAATAATTTAACAATAGCCACATATTGTCTTAGTCAGCTGTAGTTGTCATAACAAAATACCATAGACTGGGTGGCTTAAACAACAGAAATTTATGTCTCACGGTTCTGAAGACTGGGGAGTCTAAGATCAAGGTGCCGACTGATCTGATTCCTGGTGAGGGCTCCCTTCCTGGCTTAGAGATGGCCACTTCTCGCTCTGTCCTCACATGGTGGAGAGAGAGAGAGCTCTGATCTCTCTCTTCTGATAAGGACACTAACCCCATCAAGTGGACCCCAGCTCATGACTTCATCTACATCTAATTAGCTCTCAAAGGTTCCACCTCCAAATACCATCACGTTGGGGGTTAAGGCTTCACATATGAAGTTGGAAGCGACACAGACATTCAATCCAGAATGCATATGGACAAAGGAAAGAAAGCTTTTCTTTTCAATGGATAATCAATTTTTAGCTTCTGGAAACTAACTGTATAAAATGTTCTACAATATTACAGTATGTGTACAAGAAAGCAAAAGGTTGCCATACATACTTTATTATGTATCTCCACGCAGTTTTACAAAACAACCTTTGCATCTTGGCCTCTCAGTATTTATTGAGCATCTATTCTATTGTTATGATAACTTGTTCCCTCAGTCTTATCATTCAGCCCCTACTGACATGAACAATGCAGATTACATTTGCTAACATTGCCTGGTTAGAGACTAGGACATTAGTGCTTAGATCCTGAGTTGCTTTTTTCTTATTATATTGGACATCTTTCGGACTGTCTGCCAAGCCCAGAAGCCATCCCTCTTCTGGGGAAGCTTCCTGCCAGATCTCCATGGGGAGCCCTACGCAGCCATATTTGGCCTGGGGATCCAAGTTCCACTCATTGGCCAAGAGCAGTCATCTGACCCAATCTTGGCAAAGCAGAATGTCTTTCCAGGGAATGTGGAACTGTGACAGAGAGCCAGCTAGTCAGTCTCTGTGGGTGGCTGAAACTGTAGAAGTTGCTAAGGGTTATTCATGTTTTCTTCCACATGAAAGTTGCTCTGCAGAGAAAGAGAATGTAGCAAAAACAAAAAAAAAAAGCAGAGACAAGAGGGAGAGATAAAGTCCTGACTGCTTTTCAAGTCCAGAATCCAGCCCATTCCCAAATACCAACTCATTCTTGACCTGAGTGGCATGAGACCCTCCCGTATAATAAAGACTCCCTCTTTTTCTTCTTTTATTTAAGCTGGCTTCATTGCTGGGTAGTTCATTGATTTTATGTTCTAATTTCCTGAGAATATGAATATCTTTTGTATATTTACATACACATGCATATATACACACATACACGGCTATAAACACAAAAGTAGTTCTTTTTGTGCAAATTTCCACAGAAACTCTGAGGGAGGGGAAGTAATTTCATGATCTCTGAATTAATCCAGCTTGAAACTAATCTGTGTATCTCTGTAACTTAAAGCCAAGCTATCTAAAGAGCTTTCAGGAAACATATTTTCCTAGACAAATGATATTTGTTATGTGTGAGGGAAAATAATAATGTCCGACCAAGCTGGCCATTATCATCACATTTCTGACTTAGCATAGGTGCAAGATAAAAAAAAGTTAGCACAAAGCGGGTGTTCTAGAAATGTTAAGTTCTGTCATTGCTGCTATTATTATTATTATAATTATTATTATTATTTACCTGCCTCTGACCCCATGCTCTCCAGCAGGGCTGGCAAAGTGCAGGCACACATTGCTGTGACTCTAAATTCATAAAAACATCTTCTCTGAGCAAGGATTGAATAAAATTACAGGATAATTATAAGAATTAGCAATGACACTTGGCATTTCAAAGGAATTCCAGGTGATATGAAATTAATGACACAAAATAACTGGTTAAAATTGGTTTACATTTTTTAAAAGAAAGAAATGTGAATTTATATTTATTTATTAAAGAGAAACAATGCCAAAGATACATAGTCACAATGGCATTTGAGAAAATGAAAGCATCTTCATCCTTCTGCAATAATTCAGAAGGAGTGAGAGGTCAGCACGGCATTTATGCATATGGCGGACTGCTTTCTAAGCTATCCTCTCTCCAGCTCACCAAGCCTCACACCCCTGTTCCTCTCAGCAACTTCAAGGACCTAGCATGAGCTGGGCAAGAACTGTAACAGCTGAAGGTCCTTTTATTGCTCACTATCCACCTGCTGCAAGAAGTCCTCCAGGGAAGCATGACTATTCCTAGGCAAAAGCTGAGGGAAAGCAATTTGGGGAGAAAGAAGGGAAAAGGGAAATAGGAAGGTGACGAGAATTCATGATCACCTTCACTAACAATCAAACAAATCAAATGGAAACAGTGAGATTCTATGTAAGGCCTATCAAACTGGAAATGAGTCAGAAAAAATATATACATATAGTGATAGTGGGCATATAGAGAAAGAGCAGACTCAGACTTGACCGTTTCAATCTTTCTGGAGGGAGTCTTGGCAAGGTGCATGTCTTTAAAATATGCATCTTTTTGACCCAGCAGTTCCACTTCTAGAAACATATCCTAAAGAAATAATCAGAAAGATGCAGAGTGCTTAGGGTACACAGGTATTCAATGGTCTTATAATAGGGAGAAATGGCACCAATCTAAAGGTCCCATAATAGTGCAGTGCTTCCTTGAAATACAGCACATATATTTAAGACCAGGGTTCTTCAAACTTTGTTCTGAAATGCTCAAGGAGTTGCTGATGTATCTAAAGGCCCCCTGCAGCAGTGACCAGGGAATTCGTGGGGGGGGGGGGGGGGGCTCTTCCCCATTCATCTCAGACCGAACCTGCATTATATGTTAGCCATCCTCCTAAAATTATGTGTAATAAAGGATTCTACTACATAAGAAACAAAGAATGGTTAGATACTAAGGACTATTATGCAAATGTTATAAATCACATTATATAAAGAGATATACACACTAAAAAGAGAGGTTAGCTCCCCAAATATCCTGTAGGTTTCAGTGAACGGTGTCTTTAGTACTTACTAGTTAAAGGCACAGATTTTCCTGCAATACATCAGCTTAATAAATTCTTAATGACAGTGTAACCTTCTTTTAATTTCATCTGCAATAAGACAATAATGATAAAATCTCGCTCTGAAGATAGTGATGAAACTTAATTAGGATGATGCATGTAAAAGTTTTTACCTCAATGTCTGGTACACAATACTCCATAATGGAAGATTTTTGATATATATTAAGCTAAAGTTTAGAACTTCACATTTCACCAGTATTTATCCCTTACTTCCCATTGATGTAGCAATGAAACCATCATGAGCTCACTCATCCAAGAAGGCATCCATGAAACCAAGGCTTTCATACGGTCAAAAATTACTTCTCTTGCACAAAGGACTCAAATCTTGAACTGTACAGGTAATGTTTTCAGCTACAGAAGCAAGCACTTTGTTTCTTAAGAAAATGCATATCCTCACTAACAACCCCAACAGGTCACTTTCTGCCATAAGCACAGGACTACTCAAAGAACTCTCAGAGCATCACAGAATGTTACAGAAGCCTTTTATGGAGAAAAGCATGGCCGTTGTGCTTTTACATCTTTGAGAAACGGTGATAATTCAGGCTTCACTTCTATAGTAATTTGATTTGATCATTTTAAAACACAGACATAAAATGGTTCATTTATATAACCAGTCGCTAAGAGTCTTGGCATTTTAATAGGCAGCTTATGAAAACATACCTTTTGAAAGAAAATACTAATGTCTACAGAGAGGAAAAGGATGGATGAAGCTCATAAAATTTAAGTGCATTTGAGTTTTGACTTGGGAAAGCTGCAAGATCATCCACTTGGCAAACTCAACCCACAGGTCCACTCATATATGACTAAAGCCTACCTAGTGCAGTTCCCAGCCAGTTGTCACCATGAGAGCCCCCGTCTAAAGGGTGCCAGGAGCCAGCAGCGAACAGTAGAGTAGATATCTGCCCTTCTGTCATAACCTCTCGTCCAACCTCATGGAAGTCTCAATGATTCAAGGAACTAGAAAGAAGTTTTTCTCCTCAAAGTCTGACAAATCTGGGCCTGGTGGTCTGGGATTAAGATGCTCTAGCCTAATCCAAGCCAGGGCCAACAACTGGTTGTTGACTACCCTAAGAATGGAGGTACTACCAGCCGCAGTCTTTTCTCAAGAAAGGACACCTGCCAAGGGCATTCAGATTCAACCCTGCTTAATAATTCTACAGTGTTAACCAAGAAAGCAGAGCAAGAAACTTCTGGTAGATACAGCAGACTCTATAGAAGCTTTCTTGCCCCCAAATGTTTCCCCACTCACTTGACAAGGGTGCCTAAATCCCCACCTTGATTTGCCATTGGGTAAGAGTAAGGAGAATATTTAAAAGTTCCCTGACAGGGAAGGGCAAAATCCATGAAGACAAATCATACGGTACTATTTTTATAAGACTTTTATATTATAAAATATGCTTTATAATATACTTTTAAATATTTTAAAATTATAAAATATATTACATTATAAAATATATTAATATTTATTAAGGGCTTATGTGCCAGGGACTGTCACAGTATTTCATATAGCTTATCTTAATTAATCCTCACATGCTTCAAGGCAAGTACTATTATTATCTACATTTTACTCATGAAGTAACAAAAGCTTACATTAATTAAGTAATTGGCCAAAAGTCACTCAAGCTAGGCAGGGGTAGAACCCAGGTTCACTTGAGTCTCAATGCTGAACATTGTATTCTACTGTCTCTCTATAAGCAGGTTCCAAGGGGCATTTGGTCAAAGAAAGAGAGGGGCACCAAGTTCAAGGGGCACTGATTTGTACATTAAAAGACAAAACGTTATTGCCTAGAATAGTGGTGCTAAATGTTAGCTGCTGACTGGAATCAGGGATGGAATTTTTTTAAATGCTGGTGCCTGGGCCCCATCCTCACCCCTATTCTGACTCTAATTGGTTGATTCTATTCTATTCTGATTCTTAAAAAGTGGAATTTTTAAACACTCCCCAAGTGATTTTTACGTACAGTCAACATTAGAAACCATCATCTGGAAGGATTTGGGGTAGAAGTTAAACATTAATAGAAGAAGCTAAGTGATCAAATGAGGTTTCAGAAATCTCGAGAGCAGGCTGTCCAGTAAAACTCCCTTCAGTGATGGAATGTTCTATAATCTATGCTGTCCAACATGGTAGCCATTAGCTACAATGGCAAGTGTGACCAAGGAACTGAATTTTAAATTTTATCTAATTTCAATTAATTTAAACTTAAGTAGCCACATGAGGATAGTGGCTACTGTATTGGACAGCACAGCTCCAGGGGTCTATCAATATACCTCAACGTGCTAATTGGTTTGAAACGGGTAGAAGGATAATGACTGTAAGCAAAGAGGCAAAGCAAATGAGCTCTTACTGTCCATATCAGTTATTTAACAGGACTGATTTTCCAAAAGGGAGTTTTGTTAACGATTCAGATGCTCTGAGTAGCTAGTAGGAAAAACACAATGAATGCCATTGAAAATATGTCAAATATGCTCAGCCAAACATGCTTTGAGGACACAACTCTTCAAGATCGTTCTCAATTTGCTCTGTATAAAGCAAGTACCAACTGCTAGCCATGGCCATTATAAACACCATATCATAACGATAATGCACTGAAATGAAGAGAATTTAGGAGATGAACAATGGTGCATATTCCTATCTTTGGTACCTTCTCCAAGGCTTTAAATATATAGTCAAAGGGCTAATTAATGATTTAATGATAGAGTAATCACAAATACATTTCTCTAATATCTTGCATATTGTAGCTAATCATATATGAGGAATATACGGGCTTAGGCATAAGTTATAGTCTACAAAAATTAACAATACATATCACTTTTATTCTAATAAGAATTTTTAATATTAAGTATATAGCACGCCTGCATGTCGGCTATTAAATATTCCTTAATTTGAACTACAAGACTACATGTCAGTGGACTAATTCCAGAGATATGTATATTCCCCTTAATTTTGCCATTAAAGACATGCTATTTAAACAGCCTCAGATTATTTGTATTTTGCATATCAGATGTTGACATAATTTATATCTGAATTAAATTTAATTTAGACATGCTTTGCAGTAAATTATACTTAGCTAATGGTATGTGTGAATGCCTCCATAGTTTAAAATGATTTATTACATCCTGAATGGCGCTTATAAAAAGGAAATGTCATCTATGGTTCTACATGTACCTTTACAATGCAGTAATACTAAAACTTGGGCATGGTACCAATCGAGAAGAAAACAAGAGCTTCAACTGGTAAACTAAATTGTTTGGAGATAAAACCCAAAAACCTTATTGATAACATCTCATTAACTCAGTAATATATTGGAATTTCCTCCCACTCTCTGAAATGGAGCCAGGGTAACAACTGAGTGGCTATTAGAAAAGAGAGGAGGAGGAGGATCAATGACACCGAAAATGTGCCAAATGTGCTCAGTTTGTCAGTTGCTTTGAGGACACAGCTCTTTTGGACCATTCCTATTCCACTTTATATCATCTAAGTAACAACTACTGCTCTGGCCTTGGTAAATGCCATTTTTATGACAGTAATGAAAAGGAAGAGTTTGCCTATGTTTTTAAGCTAATGACATAGCGAATGTAATAGAACAAGACACAATGGTCTAATAAAAAAGAAAAGCAAATCCTAAAAGAAATTTCGACTATGATAATGGCCTAAAACAGTCATTTCCGATGCAAGAGACCATGATATCTCCTAATTGTTCCTTTCTAGCTACATAGTGAAAGCCGAAAGACGTCACACGTTAACTACAGTCAATGAACAACTCAGTGAAATGATGAGTCTCTCTCTCTTAACTTTGCTTTTCAAATAAATTTTTTTTTAACTGTAGCCTTTTTTTTTTAACACAATATTCTCTATTATTCAAACACTGCCTTGGTCTAGAAAACATTTGTTAATTAATCCTCCGTGGGTTATATTAGATATTTTTCTACCAAAGCATTCACTGCACTACTTTGTCGTTAGTCTGTACATCTATCTCCAATATTTAACTCAACAAACATTCATTGAGGCTCCCTTTGGAAGCACCATACCAGATGCTGGAGATCTGATAATAAACACGATAAGTTTTGCAGTCTGATTGAACAATATGTAGATTTACAGCTGAATAAGAGCTGATAAGTGTCATAAGGGGAGTTAGCACAGGGTGTTGTCAGAACATACATGTAGAAAGGGGGTTCCAGTCCAGACATGGGAGTGAGAAAAGGCTTTCCAGAAGATATGACCCAAAATGCGAATCTAAGCTGGCCAGCAGAAGCAGCAAAGGGGCAGAGGGTAAGGAAAGTTACAAGCATCGCTGGTCCAAGAATTAGCATGTACAACAGCTCGGTGGTGGGCAAAGCAATGCATGAAGAGGAAGTCAATGTTCAGTATGCTCAAGGGGAGGGGAGTAAGTTCAAGATGAGGCCAGGGAATGAGCAGGATATCTTGTTAAGCAGTTTTGAGTTTTATCCTGAGAGCATGGTGGAGCCAGATTTTAGATTTATTGGACAACTGTTCTGGCAGCCTTGGAGAGAGGAGACTGGAATGTGGAGGAAGCCAGAATGCAGAAGACTCCTGCAGACTGCCTCCCAGAACGCAGTTTAACGGGGCTCAAAGCAAGATCAATAATGTTGATTCAATTTAATTCATGCTGGAAGACATATCCATTTACCTGTTCACTCAGAAAAAATATATAGCTCTATCACTCTTTACTAACAATGCATATACTTCCTCAACAATAGAATATGGAATTTGAGCTGTTTTATAATTACTGAATTCGTTTGCCCTAAATTTTATGCACTCTACCTCCTTCCCACCACCTTCACACTGGTCATCCTAGTCATCAGTGGAAATGTTGCATAGTGACAGGTCACAGTTAGAGATAGAGAAATCTTCCCCTGAACGGAGTTAACTCATTTTTTTTACAACGTTGATTCCATCAATGTGATAGAGTCCACCCCAGCATTAAAAAAAGCAAAGTTGAAGAATAAAGGCTATTTGGGTAACCATTCAGAAATTGTTGAGCATTATTATGGATCAGAACATTAAGCAAATACATTGCATTCACACAGGTATATATCTCAAGAAGTATCCCACTGGACCACCCTGGGCATCATCCCAGCCATTTATTAATCAGCTGACTGACCTTTAAACGGACTTACTAGAATATCCGAAAATTAGCATCCAAACAGAAACAAATCTTTACTGCTGCACAAGCAAGTGTTTCTAAGTGAGAAAAAAAACCACCACACTTGAAGCTAGTGTTATTTACGGCAGCCATTTTTTCCCTGCCTTTCAGCTTGTACTGCATAAAATTACCATTTTCTGAGATCCTCAGAGATGAGTCCCTGGTGCTTAAAGCCACAAATGGGAACAGTTTTAGAAGCCTGCTCATTAACATTTGAGATTTCTCCGGGACTTTTTTGCTGTTTACAGCCAATCTGTGGTGATCACATCCCATTTCCAGTTACAGCAGTGACGTCATTCTCCATGTCAAGGGGCCAATGTAGAAAGGCACTGATGGGGTAGAGATCTCCTTTGTTTAAGTCAAGGAGTACAGCTTCCACTCTAATTCAGAAACATCTTCATCAGGGGTCCTTAATCTTTGGGTTCATGAGCCTATAGTGTCATGCCTCCATAGAATCACAAAATCCTGAATGCAATTTCTGAAGCCCATTCCTGGACCCCTAAATGCAACTAGATCACTTAGGATTCTTTGGGTTCCAAGAAACAGGAAATCTAAGTCAAACTAACCCAAGTCACCCCACACCCAAGAACTCTATTGTCTTACATAAATAACACGACTAACGTTATTTAATAACATGGCACCACTTGAGTCGGAAGGTACAGTTTGCATCATCAAGACTGATTCTCAAGATCCATGTGGTAGTAACATAGCGGCCAGCTGCTCCAGGCCAACACCATCCCATGTTCAAGTCTGAAGGAAAGAAGACAGTATCTGTTTTCCCATTGCACCAAAAAACCTCACAGTATTAGCTCTTATTGTTTCTGATTAGGTCACAGGCCCATCTCTGAATCAATCACTATAGCCAAGGGGACGTGACTCTCTGTTTGCCCAAATCTTGTGCCACATGCCCACCCCAGGAGCTGGCAGTCAAATCAGCAGAGGAAGGGGTAGCGGTGGTTCAAAGCAAATCTAAGAGGCTTTAGCTGGAAGACAGGGAAGTGAGTGCTGGTTATGAACTTCTATCTACACACTGAATCTAGCAGATGAAACTGTTGCATCAGAATCTTAGAATCACAGAATCTCAGAACTCAAGGAAACAAACATAGTAATCTAGACCAGTGGTTCTCAAAGTGTGGACCAGGCCCTTGGGGGATCCTGAGACCTTCCGTAGACTTGCCAGGACTGGGTCATTCCCCTGCACTGTTTCAGGCACTGAGGAGTCCTATACTTTAGTCACAGTGCATACATTTATGATTGGTGTCCCCAACCCAAACTATAAGCTCCATGTGGACAACACCCATGTCAGGACCACTCTCCACTGTTTACCTTACACGTGGTATGCTTCCTGGAAGTCAACCAGTGTTTATTTATTTATTTTTTTTTTTAAGATTGGCACCTGAGCTAATAACTGTTGCCAATCTTCTTTTTTTTTCTTTCTGCTTTTTCTCCCCAAATCTCCCCAGTACATAGTTGTATATTTTAGTTGTAGGTCCTTCTAGTTGTGGCATGTGGGATGCCACCTCAGCATGGCCTGATGAGTGGTGCCATGTCTGCACCCAGGATCCAAACCCGTGAAGCCCTGGGCCACCGCAGCGGAGCACACGAACTTAACCACTCGGCCACAGGGTGGGCCCCTAACCAGTGTTTCTTGAATGAAAAATGGAATAAATTACAACACTACTGTAACACTTAGATATTTCCTTGGATCTTTATTTGCAAATGCTCTTTCTTATCAAGTTAACCAAGGATTTTCTCAATCCAAGCTTCTTGGAGGCCAAAGATGTAATGTAATAAGTAAAGAGGCCTGATTCTTATCCACCAACATGGAGCTCGAACAGATATCATTACAGGGAATGGAAATCATTCAGAATCTACAGTAAAGGCAAAACCAAAAGAAGCAACATAATCATATTATAATCAGTCATTAATTTACTTGGGCAAAGGGCTTTCTTGGTGCCCCTGTGACTTAACATATGCAGATTGGGGCAAAATTTAAGACAAGCAGCTAAGACCCAAGAGAGGGCAAAGAGTTAGATGGTGCATGATGGTGAGGAGACTCAAACCCTAACAAGGCATGCTCCAGGGTAATGACGGCTTAGATAAGCTAATAAACCCTGAGACAAATATTCTTTCTTAGAATTTCTTTTCTACATTGCAAGGTGACCAGCCCCACCTGACCAAAGCACTCCATTTCTCATTCACACAAAGAAGGAAAATAGTAAGTGTCTATACGCACCCACCAACTAAAGGGAAATACAGAGAGCAGAGGAACATATAAACGGACACCACAGGGAAGGGATCAGCTAATCCACACCATGGGAAACTATAGGACAAATGACCCAGTTTCTTCAAAACTAAATTGCAGAGAGGGGGAGACGGGGAGGAGGAGGGAAGGGAACTTAGATGAAAAGAAACATAAAAGACCAATCAAACACTTGTAATACATGAACTTTATTTAGGTCTTTATTCAAACAAAGAGAAATAAATATTTTAGGGCATTTCACAATTAGTCATTTGAACACCCACTGGATATTTGATGACTAAGGTATTATAGTTAACTTTTTTAACTTTAAGATTTTTAAATTACTTAAAAAAATCCTTTTCTCTTAGAAGCACATATTGAAATATATATGAAGTGGTATAATATCTACAAATTGCTTCAAAATAAAAATAGGAAAGAGGATAGAATTAAGGAGAGCTCTTGGGGGTGAATGGTGGCACTCTAGGATTCATTATATTATTCTACATACTCTTTCTATGTTTCATTTTATTTTCTGGAGACAAGAAGGAACATAGGTTCCACAAAGGCAGGGGTCTTAGCTATCTTGTTCTCTGTTATATTCCTAGGCCCCAGCACAGTTCCTGATAGAGAAGGGGCTCAGTAAATATTTGTCAAATGAAGAAGAGGGCATTCCCACTGGTGCATATTATTCATTTAGTTCATATTATTCATTCCACTAGTCCAAGGCTAGTGGCAGCACTGTTAAGCGTAATATAAGCTCAATAAAACCTTTCCCAGCAGTTGCTACTGACATACACACTGCATACACTGCTGTTGTCAGCAGCATCTCTTTATTCTCCTCCTGTCACTACTGTTATGCCTAGGTGGCCTCTCCTGCAGTACTGATAGCTTAGTCCATGATCTCCATTTTTATGGCAATGAAAGAATAGTGAGAAAAATTCTAAAAGCACCTCCCGCTTTTTTTTTTTTTTTGAACAATGGCTATTTACTGAGCCTGTACTATGTGCCAGAACTAATCTACATACGGCGGATGCTTCCTGGCGTTTACATTTTTAATGATGAACACAAGCCTGGCACACCCCTTCTCCAATTTCACCATGAGAGACAGCAGTGCATGCTGGGCTCTAGAATTTGGAAGATGAGGTATGAATCCTGGTTTTGCAACGTACAAGATGGTGGGAGTTAGATGAATTATTTAAACTCTCTTCCACTCTGTGCCCTCATGGGTAAATGAAGAACATTTAAAACTACTTCCTAGAGTCAGCATTAGAGGAAAACATAAAGTGCTTATCACAATGCCTAGTACAAAACAGTGAATAAAGTTACTTTTTTCCCTCGGAAAATTTAAAGAATTTGTTTTAATTAAAAGACAATTAAAAGTTATTCGGCCAAGCCATCCATGTCTAGCCACCACCCCTACATATTTGGAACTTGATTGATGATTTTGGGAATCTCTGCCCTGCCCAACCCTTAGAGGAGAGATGTAACCAACTGCCAGAGCTGCAGATGTGCAAATAGTGGGGCTTGTTTGCACATCACATCTGGACTCCTTTCGAACTCGTTGGTGGCCAAGGATGCTTGCTGCATGTGGTAAATGACCATATCCCACTGCACGGATGGAAGAAAACAAGGGGCCCAGAAAATCTAGATGCCCTCGGTTAATTCCCAAACTTCAAGCTGTTAAAAAACATGACCAGGGATGGAGACCTCAAGAAAGCTGCATGAACAATCCAAATGGGTGTTGAAAGGGTTTTGCGTAGGTTCACTATCTTCAAAAATAAATCCATCCCTTAGCTGACCCAACCTCCTTCCACCACTAATGGATTCATGCACAAAGAAATGGACATAGTAGCCGTCATTTCCTCCTGAAAGTGGCTTCTTAAATACTCTTCACTTCTAACATAGCATTTAGAGCTTGGGGTTTTTATTCAGAAAGGCAATATTACTAGAAGCCATGGTCTTTCTCTTGCCTATCAATAATTTAACCTCTTACTAAGTTATAGGAAACAGCTGCTTGCTAGAAAATGCCATATTACTTTCCATCTTAACTTCTTTTGCTCCCACATACCAATGAATCCAGGAGAATATTCAAACATATTTTAAGATTAATTGGATACTATTTACAGATGCTCCCTGAGAGAAGTATGATCTGTACTTCCTACTTCAAACCATCAAACATACACCCACACACATCCTAAGGTAAGCTATTTATGAAGTAAAGAAGAGGAGAAAGTAATATCTTCAAAAAGCACAAAGACACAGAAAGAGAATTAACCACTCTTAAAGGGCAAATTGGTTCAAGATGTTTTAAAAGATCATCTTTGAAAAACCTAAGCCTGAGGTTAGTTTTGGGAAAACTAAGAGAAATAGTGAAAAGAAAAGAGCTTATAGCTTATCAATTAACATTTTAGCCAATGGTACCTCCCTTTTTTTCCCCCTAGCTGACAAGGGCTCTTATCAGGTTTAAAATCAGTCTAGCATTTAACCAAATGAAGAACTCTCTTCTTTAAAAATCAATTGTTCAAAACTTTAACCTTAGCAGTGGGGTGCTGAGGCTGGCTTCTATTGGCTCACAAGAGTAGCAACTCTTCCCAACTTCATGTTCAGTGACTTCATATTGGTAGCATGAAATCAGCCATGATGGATATATTTACACCATGGAAATCAGCAAGTGCTACAAATCAGGGCTCTTTTTCCCCCAGAGAACTAGTTGTTAAACACTTACCAGCACACTATTGAAGCTAACTGTCCACCAAAAAGGGACTAGTGAAACAAATTACTGCACAATTACACAATGGACTTCGAAAACATCTTGAAAGGTAATATATGATTAAATATTTATTAATGAAGAAAGATGTCCACAATATTTTTAAGTTAAAATTACATACAATTTTAAAATTATAAACATATATACACACATATATATTTTAATATGTATGATCCCATTTTAGTAAGATAAACACACACACACATATAGGAAAAAAATCAGAAAAGTATACACCAAAATGATTTAAAAAATTATCAGTGGATGGAAAGATTATGAGTAAGTCCTAATTTCTTCATCTACTTTTCTGAATTTTCCAAAGTTTTTGGAACGAAGAGCTATGATTTCATAATGGGTAGGGGACCACAATAAAACTTAAATAAAAAGAAATTAACATTATTATACTAGCACAGGCATATGCATTTCAGTGCTAGCATCATGACCTACTTATATCTGAAGGTGACTAGGATAAGTAGAGGGGAGCATTATTTTTAAAACATGTGCTGAAATAGATTAGGTATCAGAGTTCTGTGTAAATTCTCAAAACCTGTTTTTGCCTAAATGAGCCTTTATCTGCTTCTGGGCTAATTAAGTATGGTTACTCAGTCTAATAATTGAGAAGAAGATTTTTCTTAGTGACCTTTCCTATCATTACATACACTGGTCTACGTCATTTGATACTTGGTACATTTTGTGCTCAACTCAGAAGACCAGACCAACCTGACATTTATCAGTGTGGATTTTTTTTTGAATTCTCTCCCTGTCTAATTACCCTAAGCATACTGTATTGCGATGTCAACAGTTTTGCCATTAAGATGTTCTAACAATCTCAGATCCTCGAGAAACTCTTTGCAGTAAGTTTTGAAGATATAAAACATGGCCAACTTCACATTTCAAACATCAGTTTGTTCCAAACACCTTTTAAACACATTATCATTGATAACATTAGTGAATGGAATAAGAGTCTTTAAAAATGAATAAGAGGAAATTAATCAATTCTATTAGCACTGCCCTTAGCAACATTCTTCAATTTCTCCTTACATTACCTGACTCGCTCTTATCTGATAGAAATTCGTGCTGCCACCATCCTCTCCCCACATCCTACTCCCTAACGAGGCTTCCTACTTTTCGAGGTTCAGCATCTCCCTTGGGGGTTCACTTTCCATATTCCAGGGTAAGTGCCTGATTAAAAGGCTTATAAAATGGAGATTTGATTATTCTTTTTTTTTTTTAAGATTTTTATTTCCCCTTTTTCTCTCCAAAGCCCCCCTATTACATAGCTGTGTATTTTTAGTTGTGGGTCCTTCTGGTTGTGCTATGTGGGACATCACCTCAGCGTGGCTAGATGAGCTGTGCCACGTCCGCACCCAGGATTCAAACCGGCAAAACCCTGGGCTGCCAAAGCGGAGCGCGCGAACTTAGGCACTCGGCCACGGGGCTGGCCCCAGATTTGATTATTCTTACGCAAGTTTCTCAGACTTGTCTTGTTTTTCATGACTTTGACAGTTTTGAAGAGTATTGGTCAGGTATTTTGCAGAATCCTCAATTTGGGTTTGTTTGATGTTTTCCTCATGATTAGCCTAGGGTTGCAAGTTTTTGGAAAGAATATCAAAGGGTGAGATGCCCATCTCATCACACCATATTAGGGGTACATGATGTCAACACGGCTTAACACTGGTGATGTTGACCTTGATCAATTAGTTAAGGCTGCATCTGGCAGGTTTCTATATTGTACAGTCACTATTTTTCATTCCCCATGTTCCATTCTTTGGAGGCGAGTCACTAAATCCATGCCACACTTCAGGAGGCAAATTAAGCCACCCCTTCTGGAGGTGAAAATATCAACCAAGAGTATTTGGAATTCTTCTGTAAGAAAGATTTCTTTCTTCTTCCCAGTTATTTATCTAACCCATCATTTATTGCTATCATTGTGGATTCACAGATATTCATTTTATTCTTTGGGCTATCACCCAGCACTATGTTTATTTTCTTGCTATTTATGTTTTCAGCCTGCACAAGTTTTTGGAGAAATTGAGATCAAGGATTTTCTCATCAGCTATGTTAGATAGAAATATTTATCTTAAAGTTGTGTTTTCCCAGCTTCAATGGTTGCTTCACAGTTCTAAGATTCTGAGATTTGCTGTACAAATGTATGCCATGTCAGGGCCACCACATTGCATAGCCCCAGGGGGTAGTGACAACCAAAAAATAAATAAATAAAAATTAAGGATTTCTTTTATTCAGTCCCAAGAAATCGGGGCTGGTTATAAATCTAAATCTTCACCACTAACTACTGGGTAACTCTCCTTTTTTGTTCCTTCCTGTATTCCATTCTTCTCCCAGATCCAAGGGCAAAACAATAATATTCCTGACAAAGAGCCTAAGAGATGTGTCAGACTTTAGAAAGTTAATGTTGAATTGGGAGTTGGGACAGTGGGCAGGGAAGAGAATGACTACTTCCATTTACTGATCACTTCACTATATGCCAGACAAAATGCAAAGATATTATTTTTTTTAAAAATCTCTCAATCCTCAAAAATCCCTTTAGGAGACAATATTATCATCTGGAACTTACTCAGCAAAATGAGATAATGCCAAAGTCACACACAGCAAGTTAGTTAACTATGGAGTCAAAGCACCCTTGCTCCAAAGCCCTTTCTCTTAAGCACCATACTCCTCTCCCACCAAGCAGGCCAGGGTCCAAACCTGAAAATGCCTTTGACCTAGGATGGCTGAGTCAAGGGGGTCAAACACAGACGTGTCAGGTGCATCTTTACTTCAAGCCCTATTTATCTACATTCCCTCCACCACACACTAAATTTCTAATTCTCAAGCTATGCACTCTTGGCATGGAGGAAGTTACATAAGATTGCTGAGATAATTATTACACAGACAGATAAGCTTTCTCGTGTCTCACTTCAGTCCTCAGAAGTATAGTTCTACTTGCATTTATGTAACATTTAAGTTATTTTCCCATCAAATCTTTCCCAATTGCCTGCAGTCAATTAAAAAAAAGGGTTATATGTAAAAATATAACAGGACTTTACATCTATCATGACAATGGTGAGTCTTAAATCCATCCAAAAAATTCCCTGAGCACTTCCATCCAGATAAGCCACTCATTCATACAAAGTGCATATTCAACTAGAGTTGGTTTCATAATATATTAATTAACACAGCTTCATTCTGCAGTGACAAGAGCCCATCTGCTTTCTTGGCAGTGGAGAAGAGACTGATTTCAAGGCAGCTTAAGGGAGACCTGAGCCTGCAATGTTTCTATCTCCACATTAAACTGAAAGTTCTCATCTAGCTCTGCTTTTCACTGTTAACTCAGCACATCTTAACAGATTTCTTCAACAGGCCAGAGGAGGGCCATTTAGTCAACAAGTTCCATCCCAAGATGGGTGAACACCCAGCACCAGCATCACAGGCTAACTCTGAAGCTGAACTTCCCAGGAGGGAGAAGGCCCATCCCACAATGATAAGATTTCTCACCACCAAAACTAAAAGTAAACACTTCTCTACAGCTAACCCCAGTTTCTGGATTGTTGTTCTCTGGGATACTGTAATCTCAAATCTATGGGTGGATTTCTTTAAACGGCTCTTTTTAAGTTAGTACTAAGACGGGGCACTAGAAGAACGGGGGCAAGCACTACAGATGTGGCTGGGTGGTTAATGACTAATGCTCTGCCCTCCAAATCCCAAGGGCAGAAATCTAAGCAAATTAACATAGTTTCAAGTTTTAAAGTCAAGATAGGCTGTGGTAGGCAGAATAATGGCCCCCTAAAGATGTCTACATCCTAAACCCCAGTGACCATGATACCTCACATTGTGAAAGGACTTTGCAGATATGATAAAGGCTATGGACCTTGAGATGGGGAGATTATGCTGGATTATCGAGTGGGTCCAATCTAACCACATGAGTCCTTAAAAGCTGAGAACCTTTCCTGGTCAGAGAGATGGGACAGAAGGAGGAGGAGAGATTCCAAGAGCAAAAGGAACTCAATCTGCTGTTGTTGGCTTCAAAGACAGAAGATGATGGCCACTAGCTAAGGAAGATGGGTGGCCTCTAGAAGCTGACAATGGTTCTTAGTTGGCAGTCAGCAAGAAAATGGGGGATCTCATCACTACAATCACAGTGAATTGAATTTTGCCAACAACCCAAATAAGCAAGGAAACAGATCTCCCCCTATGGCCTCCAGAAGGGAATGCAGCCCTGCTGACACCCTGATTTTAGCCCAGTGAGACCGTGTCAGACTTCTGACCTGCAGAAATATAAAATAAACTTGTGTTGTTGTAAGACACTAAGTTTGTGTAGTCTCAATGTTATGTCAGCAATACATAACTAATGTATAGGCTCAGGCAGAATGAATCCAATTTCTGAACATCTTCTTAGGCTCTCAGCCTTTAAAATTAAAAGAAACCAGTTACATGATATATTGTTTACAAATGTTCTTCAGTTAGTGAGAATTGCTGCAGAAGCACATTTGCAACATCCAAGACTGTTGCTGGTGTTAGGCAACGTCTCTGAGAGATTTTTACTACTGAGATAGTAAATCATCGCAGACCATTCGGAAAGGCAAAGATAATTAACTCTGATCAGTAATTTCAAGTTTTTTCAAGTATGAGGAGCTTTATATGATGGCAAAAAATGGCATGGACCCCACATGAACAGTTATGCTTTCCGGAGTGTGGACTGATAAAATACATAATCCCCCAAATCTACTCTGGATTCATCAATGCCCATAAATGAATCGGTGTCTTATTAATCGGTATCTTACAAATCATCTACATATAGGTGAAAAACTGTATTCTAAACACACGTGAGACAATTATTTATGCAGACAAAGCCTGGTACACACATGGATGCAAAGATCCTTCTGGGTCCTGACCACCAGCACTGCCCAAACCCAGAATACCAAAACCAGTATGATGAACTAAATATCACCATTAGGGTCTTGGCACATACGGCATCAGGGCGTACCTGTGTTTGGGGCATCACAATTTTTCTAATTTCTATCTTAAGGATGAGTCTGATTTTTTTTAATAATCACAAACCCACCTCAGGCTATTCACATACTGCTAAAGCCACACAAGGAAAAAATATTATAAAAGGAATGATTAAAAAAAAAAAAAGAGTTCACTTCCAAATAAAGACCTGAGGTGTAGTTGGCATGTTTCAGTTTATCACTAACCCATGATTGGTTCGATCATGGTGCTGGTGAAAGCTCTCTTGGAAAACATAAGCTTTAAAAAAGGAAAGGGATTCAGTTATTTTTCCAGATATTAAACCACAGATAAGCAGTACTTGGAGAACATGCTGCCACACACGTTTTCTCTCAGCAAACACTACTTCCGTCCAGACTTTGTATCAGACACCTTACCAATAACAGGCTCCTGGCAGCCACCACCAAATGATTAAGCAACGCTGACTTACATTTGTGATCAATTTCCAATATGGTTTATGGTTAACAGTATTATACTATGAAATCTATTAAAAATAATCCATGTGATTAAACAGTGGAATATTTGCCCAAAGCTTGTCAAGTTTGCAATACCCTCAACTCAATATTATGGGTAAGTGAAATATAAAGAGATGGCAATACCTCCATTGTTTATCATTATTCCTAATTGTGTCATCTGGTGATAACAAATGAAGAGGTTTACAGTATTAAATTGAAACAAAAAAGCATGTAAAACTGGACAGGATGGTATTGGATGGTTTTAGGAAGGTTATATATGGTATACACTAGCGTGGCATTTAGACTGTGCTAATAATCAACTGTGCATCTTTAGGCAAGTAATTGGACCTCTCTGAGCTTAAGTGATCCTCCCCCTCATTAGTGAAACAAAGAGCGGCTCTGCATTTGATTCTGCACTCTAGACTCATGGATGCTATTGGACTAGCAGTGTCCCTAACCATGACCTTTGGTTCCTAATGATACTCCTCCTGTGTAACATCAAGCTAGAAGTCAATCCGCTGCTCTGAACGCTGCCCCTGATTTAATGGACAACCTTGAGCAAGTGTGGCTTCCCCAGCAAGCCTCAGCTTCTCCTCTGTTAAAAGCCTGCTTCTTCTAATTATGAGGAAGAATAGGGCAACCTAGGGAGAAATTTCTATATAATCCAAGTAGAATTACTGTTTACAAAAACTAAAACAAGCACGGGCTAAAACTCAAACCTAGTGAGTTCAATTTCCTTTATACTTTTAAGAATGGGGTGTGTGGAGGGGAAAAGTATAGAGATAAAGCATTTCATTGTAACCAAGTACTGTTGGACTTGACCATTCTTTTTCCAAAGTACACAAAATAGAACACTTAATCCATAAAATAGATTTGAAGATTGGCCTGCAACCCTTGACAGCTGGCATGAAACCACAATAAAGAATGCCAAGTTTTTGAACAAAAAAAAGCACAGAACTAAATGACTCCTGGTCTTAAGATTCGGGTAGGAAAGCCAAAGCAAAACAAAGCAAAATTCCACAAAGATTTTTGGCAAGAGAGAATTTGAAAAGCACCTACTGGAGAAAACCTACTTGCATGAATAAGAGTTTTGATAAAATGTCCACATTGACTTCAAAAAAAGAAAGAAAAGAAAGATGGAAGATATTCAAGGTCTTTACTGCAATTTGAAATCGAAAAAGGCAAATCTGAAACTTGCCACCACATACGTGGGACACAAGGTTACAGTGAAGAGAATATCATCAGAATTCTAATTGACATGCTTTATGTACTCCTCAACTTAGTGATGGTAAGTAATAATTGTGGGGACCTTGCTTTTAATATTGCACCAATACTCTCTTGAGAGTCTTCACATTGTAATTTATTAAGAAGTCTTTAACATTTTGTTATCATCACTCTGGGGGGCCTTTTGGTCTCTGATGTTCCCAACCATCCCTCTTTCTGAGAGCACTTCTCTGTTGTCTGCCCATAGACAAATGTTTAATAGTGGCTGGAAACGGAACAACAGCACAGCCATCAGAATAAATCACACTGCAGATCCACTAACCACTACATTTAATTGGCAGAATTGATGTCTCCCCAATAACTGCCTGCAAATGCAGCTGGTTCTATACAGGCCTCATGTCTTATAATTCGGCTAAGCCCTTTAAAAATTATGCCAAGGGAGGTGCTAAGAGAGATTACTCAAAACAATGAGACTTTCAGTGTGCTTCTAGCATATATAATAAAACTAAACACATCGAGAATGAAACTCCTAGGGATGGGGAAAATACATAAAAATAAAAAGCTTACAGGCAATTCTTCATAATCAAACTGCTAGCACTTCTCTGAACGGGTGTTTTTCCATGCCTATCTGCTTTGCAAGTATACCCTGCCTGCTGGCTCCACCTTTATCAGGTGAACAGTCACTCATTCTCTGAGGCTCCTGGGTGAAGCTGGGTGCCCCCTCTCTCTGCCCCAAAAGCACCCAGCCCAGAACTACTATTCCAGCAATTACCATGTATTTTGTAGCTGTTAATTTTTCTGACCATCTCTTTCAGAAGATCAGAGCTTCTTGTTGATTTCTACATCTCCACAGTCCAACCCTACCCCAGACACACGAGACACAATTAACATTTACATGCAATGACTATCAATCAGGCAAAGCATTTGCCTTAAATCTAACCATCGAGGTCTCCATCTACTTTGATGGAAATGGCACACCACTACGGATACTGTTGAGTTTTCAAGTCTGATTATTATTATTATGCACTGTGGGGGAGGCCTGAACCCTACTCAGTGCTGTCACTCAGTATATGATTGTGTCAAGGGAACAGATTAAACGTGTATTATAACTATTTTTTGTTAAAATCTTCACAATAACTCTAAAGTGGTACTTTTGTCATTCCCACCCTTATGGGTGAGGTAACTAGGATTTTGGAGGGTTAATTAATTTTCCAGTATCTCCCAACAAAATATCAGTCATAGAGCAAAGACTGGAAACTAGATCAAATTTCCAACACTCTATGCTTTTCGACCTCTCCCACTTACCCACCAGCATATGGACAACTCCAATTTAAAACAGAAAGACTAAAAAAGTTGAGGATAACCTTTCACTCAATGTACATGTGTATGTTCAAATATCTATTTAACAAGGTAACCACTATTTGGTGTTCATTAACTTATTCGCAAGTTTTTGCTATCCTATATAAAAGGCAATATTCATTTTTAAATTTCAGACTTAGTCAGATTTTTATTTCATTATTACAACCATCTTTAGGGAACTACAAGCCTTTTTCCATGAGTTAAGTTTTCAGGCTTCTGAATGCTTCTAAGCATATTCAATCTATTTCAACCCAAGCTCCCATAAGAGTTTCCTTAGTTGGGTAAACAAACATATGAAACTAAAGGTTAGCTAAACAGAGAGAAGCTAGTTCTCTTTGTTTCATTTGCATGCAGAAAAGAGTTTATTTCCTGATTTTCGCAAGATCCCTAGTGGCTTTCTGTAGTAATGAGAATATCTTTAGATAGCTAGTGTACATGGCTACCTGGGTGATAGAAATCTACAGTTCATTCAACAAATTCTTCCTCAGCACCTACTGCCCTAGGGGCCAGGGAAACCACGGTGAACACAACACACCTAATTCCTACTTTTCTGGAGCTGATATTCTTGTACATAACACTGGCTGCTAAGTAAATAAACAAAAAAGGTAACTTGAGGGGGCCTGCCTCGTGGACGAGTGGTTAAGTTCACATGCTCTGCTTTGGCAGCCCAGGGTTCACCAGTTCAGATCCCAGGCACGGACCTAGCACTGCTCATCAGGCCATGCTAGGGCGGCATCCCACATGCCACAACCAGAGGCACTCAAAACTAGAGCATACAACTATGTACTGGGGGACTCTGGGAAGAAGGAAAAAAAAAAAAAAAGATTGGCAACAGATGTCAGCTCAGGTGCCAATCTTTAAAAAAAAATGGGTAACTTGAGATAATAAACGCTAAGAAGAAAACAACACTGATACACAAGTTGGAAGGGAGGGCTGGAGACAAGAAGATGGTAGAGATAAAGGGCCTGTGCAGAGGTTACTTTAGATAGGGTAATTATAGAAGTTTCTAAGATGGTGTTGAATTTAGAGCTCAGAATGAATAAAGCAGCAGAAAATCTGAGGGAAGAACATTCTAGACAGAAATCTGAAATGGTATGAATGGGCTTAATATGTTCAAGGAACAATACAGGAAGCCCAAGCAGGTGAAGCTTTCTTTCTCTTACTGATTTCCACTTTGATTCCACTGTGGTAGAAGAACATACTCTATATGATTTCAATTGTCTTAAATTTAGTGAGGTTTCATGTGAGGGGATGGACTATAATTAGTTTTTGGGTGGTGAACATGATGTAATCTACACAGAAGTCGAAATATATTACAATGTACATCTGAAAGCTATATAATGTTATAATCCAAAGTTACTGCAATAAAAAAACTAAATTAAAAAAAAGTTTAGTGAGGCTTGTTTTATGGCTCAGATATGCTATCTCTTGATATGATCTGTGGGTGCTTGAAAAGAAGGTACATTCTACTTTTGTTGGATGGAGTAACATAAATGCCCATTAGATCCTGATGGTTCATAGTGTGGAGTTCTTCAATATCTTTGCTGATATTCTCTCAATTGTTGAGATAGAGGTGTTGAAGTTTCCAACTATAATTATAGATGTGTCTATTTCTCCTTTCATCTCTATCAGTTTTTGCTTCACACAGTTTGCAGCTCTGTTGTTTGGTGCATAGACCTGTAAAAGTGCTATATCAACTTGGTAGAATGACCCTTTTATCATTATAAAATGTCCCTCACTGTCTCTGACTATTGTATTTGCTCTAAAGTCTGCTTTATCTGATATTAATATAGCCACCTTTGCTTTCTTTTGATAAATCTTTCCACAATACATCTTTTTCCATCCTTTTACATTGAACCTGCCTATGTCATTTTATTTGAAGTGAGTTTATGAAGATAGCATATAGTTGGGTCATGTTTTCAGTCCACTTTGCCAGTCTTTAAACTGGTGTACTTAGACCATCTACATTTAATGCAATTATTGATGTGGTATAGGCTTAATTCTACCATTTAATTTTTGGTTTCTATTTGTTCTCTGTTTTCTTTTCTCTCGTCTTTTTCCTCCCTTGCTGTGGGTTACTTGAACATTTTTCTAGAGTTTCATTTTGATTCATCTATAGTATTTTTGAGTGTCTCTCTTTGGTACAATATTGACTTTTTTTTTTTTTTGGCCAGTGATGTATTATGTGCTAGATGTTATATAGTTGCTTTACTCACATCAAGGAAACAAGTGACCACAGTTCTATCATAAGGATTTAAATTCATAGGTTCAGATGTGTCTAGCAAGAAGAGAATATAGTGTCAGAAAGGCCTCTTAATAGCAATGACAAACGTACCAGCAAGTTAATTTATATCAAGCAATTGATAAAGACTCACTTTTCAACCCAAAGCCAATGCATTTTCTAATTCCATCAATCTACATTTCCTGAATTTCTGATTCTTACCACTTTAATAAACAGAACTAATAAGTATGATGAAGGCCATTCTTGGCAAGCCAATATTTGAAAATAGATAATTGTGTACAAGAAATTAATAACTCTGGTGTATTTACTTTCATTGCCAAATAATATTTGTATTAACATTCCATTTTTATCGTGAAATCCAAGAAATCTGAACTATTTAAATGTAAATGAGAACATTCTCATTTTACACTAAGTATTTACAGGCCATTATTTGGCTGATTTAATGATTTATATTTATAACTTTAGCATCCACTGCACCATATATAGACTCTCCTGCTCCGTGGTTGAAACCAGAATGGAGCCCTTCTGTTCAACTGCCCCGTCTCTCCCTTGCAGATTACATTAAGCTTCTTGTTTATTCCTGCTATAATTATAAAACTGGTATCACGGCGAAATGATGAGGGTAAAAGAAGTCTACATCACTGCAAACAATCCGGGTGCTGCCTGCTCAACCTGAGAACCCAGTATCAGGACACTTAGTTTAGTAGCTTCTGCCATGTCACCCACATCACCTCAAGCACATATTGCTGTGGTCTACCAGTTCAAAGCTGCCTTAAAAAGGATGTGCAACCCAGGATAGCAGCGAGGCACGCCTAGTCTCAAGTAACAGGCAAAAGGTATCACATATAACATCACAAAGTCAAAGAAAGATGATATTTTCGTCGGAAAATCTGAAAACTTTGCTCCATACATACAGGAGAGATTACAACCAGGAGAGTGAACAGCTCTACCCACTGATAGGCTGGATGGTAACAAAGAAACTAACCTAATTCTACAGGCAGAGTGCAATGCTCGGGCAGTTTTTCTGGTTTCTGAAAGGATCTCTAAAACACAGAGATATTGAAGACCATTGGCTTAGTGACAGGGATGGCAAAGAAAGGACAAAGATAAGGAAGTTCAAGACGAAGAGGGAATCAGATAGGTTTCCTCACGAAGCCCTAAGATATCTCAGCTCCATGGAGACAGGTGGGATACAGGAGCCAATTCCCGCTAGAAATAAGCCTAGGCAAAATGTAGTTTCCAAGGCAGATGTGTGCCTCCCTGGCCCTGCCACCTCCATCCTGGGCCCTGTCTGTTGTCTCTGTAGCAGCTGGCTGAACAGTCCCTCAGGCCAACACCAGCTGTTGCTGCCGTGCCTGCTAAGGGAAGATAGGGCACAATATTGAAACAGGAAGAGCGGGGTAAAATGCAACAACCTCTCAGAGGGAGGAAGGGCTCCTGGATTTCTTCCAGCCACATTCTCCAATGGCCACACACCTGCAAAGTCAGACCCCCAGTATATCTGTGCCTCCAGCTCACGACAAGGGAACACCACAACCTTCATCCTCCGCGTGTACAAAATATGCAGCCACTGCAACCAGCTGCTCACCCAAGATGCACCCAAGCTCCAGCCAAGTTCCTGCTGCTTGGTAACTGTGATCATTTTCCCTATGGGATAAAAACCACATATAAATGTAAAGCACAGAGTAACTCAAACCTATCATTCTCTTTCCCTTCTGCTATACTTTTTTCTCCTTTAGATTCACAGGAAGGGTTTTTTATCAGCATTCTAATCTACAGTTGAGCTGCTCTGCTCATCTATCATGTCCTGTCTCATTTTACTATCTAGTTCCTTAAAGGCATACCCCCAAATCTCACACTTCCTTAGGGTTTCTCAAACTCAGACTACTGCCATTTGGGCTGGATCACTTTTTACTGTGGCGGCTATGCAGTGCACTATAGGATGGTTAGCAGCATCCCTGGCCTCTACCAGTAGCCCCTCACTCCCCCTCACCAGCTGTGACAATCAAAAATTTCTGCAGACAATACAAAACATGCCTGGGGGAGCGGGGGAACAGGGTCCTTACATTTGGGGAACAAATGATCCATATTACAACTGGCCCAAAATGAGCCAACTCAAAACGCCTGAGGGACATTGGGGGCTCATTTCAAAACAGAATCATTATCTAGTTTGAAAATACAGAGACAAAGGAAGTCACTCTCAGTAAGGAAATATTTAAATAATTAAATATTGAAACATTTAAATATCAGTGTGAGCATCTGTATCATTCCACCTTTCCACTCCCTGCTCCAGACCTCCCCCCACAGAAATGTTTCACCTCAATCAAATTTTATTGCCATTTCTCTAACATCAAAACAGATGTCACAGCCCTGAGTTACGGAGCTGTTTCCTAGAGAGCAGGAAGCAGTTGATTTTTCCCTCCTGGGTGTCTTAAGAGACAGCAAATAAACAATACCACCTTTTGCCACACCACAATTTACACTCTAATAAGAGAGGAAATATAAAAGGTTATGTAATCAAGTGAACAAATTCACACCTGTTTTCTCCTCTTTATTTAGTTCTGTCTCCCTTGAACTTTATAACGTAGAGTTTTAACCTGATATTGTTTCCTGCTGAGAAATATTTGGACTATGGCAAAGTGCTTCTCTGTAATTCCTTCTTTCCTTCCTTCTAGCAAGCTTCAGAGCCCACGGGCTTCCTGGGGGCAAAATCATGGTGACCAACTGTTACTGATTGAGCTCCATACACAGCTTACTTTTCTCTGCTTACTCTCGGACCATGAAGTATGGGACTCACAATGGGAGATAGTGCCTTCTTTGTTAAACTGTTCTCTGTCTCCTCATCACGAATGAAGATTGAAACACGTCTCCTCTAGCAAGGAAACCCTTGACACTTCTGTGGCAGGTAGCCACGACAATGGCTCTCAATGATCATCACCTCCTCTTGGTATTCATGTCCTTGAATAATCCTCTCCTCACTAGTGTGGGATAGACTTACTGACTCACTTCTAACCAAGAGAATAGGGAAGAAGTGATGAGATGTCATTTCCAAGATAAGGTTATAAAAAGGCTGTCTCTTCTGTCTTAGGTTTTCTTTCTCTCTCATTCTCTCAGGGATCCTTCTCTCTGGGAGAACTCAGGTGGCATATTATGCAGCCGCTGTGTGGAGAGGTCCATGTGATAAGGGACCAAGGCCTGCCAACACGAGACTGATCTTGAAAGAAGAGTCCCCTACCACCCCAACCAAGCTTTAGATGACACTACAGCCCCAGCTGACAGTTTGACTGCAAGCTCATCAGAAACCTTGAGCCCAAGATACCAAGTTAAGCCATGCTCAGATTACTGACCCATAGAAGCTGTCAAATATGAAATGCTTACTATTGTGAGCTGATAAATTTGGGGATAATTTGTTACAGAGCAGTAGATAACTAATACACCTTCCCAGCTAGAGACTTCTACCGCTGAGATAAGAATTAGTCACTTGCCATTTAACTCATTTGTTTTCAAAGAATCTCTGATTCCAGAGGACCCCCTCACTCCAGCTCCCCTCATTAGGTTGCTTAGGGAAATAAGTCATCACCATGACTTCAACCATGTGGAATGTTTTTCATGCTGAAGCAACCAAAATACAATGGGAGTAAGAGAAAGTAAGGCTCAAATTTTTGGTCTGTTTTGAACCCTTTTCTCAGAGGAGCTCAAAGAAAAGAGAGTTTCAGGGTCAAAAATGTTTGGGGTGGGGGCCAGCCCGGTGGCACAGCAGTTAAGTGTGCACGTTCTGCTTCGGTGGGCCAGGGTTCGCCAGTTCGGATCCCAGGTGAGGACATGGCATGGCTTGGCACGCCATGCTGTGGTAGGCATCCCACATATAAAGTAGAGGAATATGGGCAGGGATGTGCGCTCAGGGCCAGTCTTCCTCAGCAAAAAGAGGAGGATTGGCAGCAGTTAGCTCAGGGCTAATCTTCCTCACAAAAAAAATAGTTTGGGGGACACAAGCTATGCCCTCTTCTTAGAGAACCCTAAGGTTTCTTAGTATATTAAATGCTCTGAGAAATCCTGCAAAGGAACTCTGCTTGACTTTAATACACTCTCCACACACACAAGTATCTCCTGTTAAGATCCTGCCAAACTAACATTCTGAATGACATACTTTGAGGAACAGGGTCCAGAGCAACAGTTGTCAAAGTGCAGTTTGAAAAGTAAGTGAAAACCTCATTTCCACAAGTCTTGGGTCTTATTTCATACAGTGTTTCCCAATACAGATCAGATCCTACTCCAAAAGCATGAAAATCAAATTTTGATTGAAAGATACTGATTATCTTTTACCAATCTTTCTCTAAAGGACAGGTCAGGGGGCCATGAGCCCACTCTCACTTCAGATTCAAGGTTAGGGAGACATTAGCCTTCCATGTGACCATGCATAAATTTGCTCAACTCTTTTTCTTTCTTCTGCCAAATGAAATCCTTGGGAACACATAGTGCAGTAGTTAAGATGATGGGCCTTGGAGTAACGTTGAACTTGATTGCTGGCTCCATCACTTACTATACGTGTCAATTGACTTTGTTGAGCTTTACCATCTTTATCTGTAAAATAGGGATAATAATACCTACCTCAGTGGATTAGATAATTGATCTTTCATTTTGGCACAGTGTCTGGCACAGAGTAGGCACTCAGTAAATGCCACCTACTGCTACTGTTATCCTCCAATGCATCAGATCTTAAATTAGTCAATTTACATTTCTAACAGAAGCCCAACATCTCAACATGTTTCAACCACATCATTCACAACTGCATAGCTTTCTTCTTGCTAAGCCTCTGCACTTCTCAATATCATTCAAGATTCCACCCAATTCCACCGGCCTTATGGTGTAGCAGACAGACTAACATGAAGAGCCTATCAGATTATTTTGTCCTTCTTACCTAGTTCGCAGATGAAAAGTAGGTAGATGGCTGGGCTAAAAAAGCTTAATTCTTCCTTCATAAAATTTGGGGATTGGAGCTACAAGCCAACAGTAACATTGTCACACTTAGCACTTCATTTGGCCAGTTCAGAACCCATGGAAACTGACTTGGTGCGTGGGCACACACACAGCGCAAAGGAATGGGAGATGAGGCAGCTATAAATGCAGCATCCGCCAGCCCCATGCTAACACTGACAGAAGGCAGTGGTTATGTAAAAGTGTTATTTTCAAGACGCTCACTAGAATCTTTAAAGTTGACTAGGGGCTGTCTGAAAACTAGTGTCATTCTGGGACGTAAGCCCTGATGTAATGTGGTCTCAAGAGAACAACCGCTGGAAAGGGAAATTTCACCCCAGAATCTACAACAGGGCAAATCTGGAGCAAGGTTGAGACACCAGATGCAGCTTGGCCTTTAAGTGACCTCAGTAAGTTACTTAAGCCCTCTAAGCAACATTTCCTCATTTGTCAAATGGGGTCATGGTCTGGATCTTCTACGTTGTTAGAATTAAAGGATGCTCCGCCACCAACGGCACAGTAGAGCAGGGAATATGAGATGGGGCCTCTGGCTCCATGAGGGTCCTTATATTAATCCCAAGTAGCAACTGGCTCAAAGTACCAACATTCACAGCCACCAATATGTTTTGCGCATTTATTCCACAAAAACACACGTTTCATGTTTTTAGCCTCATAACGACCCTGAAGTAGGTTCTATTATTATCCTCACGACAGATGGGGTAACTGTAGGCTTGGGAGGTGAGCAACTTTATCCAAGGCAGCTAGGAAATGGTGGAGCTAGGATTCAAATCCAGGCAGTTTGACTGCAGGGCCTGAGGTCCTAGCCATTATACCACATTGCCTCCCTGAGGAAGCATTTAATACATATTTGTGAAAGGATGGATGGGTTGACAAATACAATTATCTAGTCTTTTCATCCTCTAGGGCTTTTTCTTTTTCAAATAAAAGGAGAAAACGCTGATTTGTTCTCCCTGCAGATTACAAAGAGTAGCAGCATCTTACTAAACCAAGCACATTTGTTCATACTGATCGTAAGACAATTATTTCCTGAACCAAATTTTTACTACCCTAAGGGTAGGTACTTATTTAATAAACACTGCCACATAATGAAATGACTGTGCAAAAAGCAACAGCTGATCACTACTGGCAATTTTTTCTTTGTAAATACAAAAATCCTATCAGCTAAAAGACTGTAGCATGACAAATCACAGACCAGGAGACACAGCCACAAGGATTTAAAGCTCAAGAATTTCAATGTACTTAATAACATTAAATCTGAGGCAGATGGCTGAATGCCTTAAGAAATCCCAAATTGTTAAGGGTCTCCGGGATGGAATTCCTTAACTGGGTTTGTATTTCTTCCCTATGGACCAGCAGATGCCTGGCACCACCTGGTGGCTCTTTTTTCCCCTAAAATCTAAGACCCTCCAAGGCATAAAACTAAGATCTGGACAACGCTCTTGCGATCAAAGTTATCCACGTAAGAAAGCAGGCAATCTTTAATTTATATTTTACTCATATAAGTCTAATGAAAGTGTTGAACAAATTTAGTTTTTATCCATAGAGAGAGATTCTTATCTCTAAAGCAGTCTCTTAAATATAGGAGTTGAAGAGACATATACAAATTCGAAATCCACAAGTCTCATGCCCAACATAGTCCGAACACTCCTGAATTTACAGAGCATGGGGAACCACCCACATCATTCATCCGTTCACTTGTTCATTCACTCATTCATGCTGAGGATGGAGAGATGATTTCATATAAGTTAAATGTGCTTTTGATAATGCAGCTCCACTGGGTACCGGGCTCTTCACCATTTTACAGATGAAGATCCTGAGGCTCAGTCTAAACCAGGCACTTGTCCCAGAACTAGTAACAACTACGAAGTAGCAGAGCTGGGATTTAAATGCAGTTTTACCAGTCCCCATAGTTCTCACTGCTGTGCTATGATTTGCTTCATCTTATAACCATGATGTTGATTAATCGTAACATATTTGCATGAAAATAGAAGAGTTCTAAGGAACTTTTAAACCCTATTAACTAACCACAGTTATGCTGAAATTTCCCTTCTCTAGCAATCCCGGTAAGCCAAGGCGCAGTTGTCCTGGACACAGAACAGGTGCTCAAACACTTGCTGATTAGTTTAAGAGTTCAGTTGACCTCGGGTAGCTCTGAAGAACTAACTACCCCTCCCCCATAGAAGTACAAAAGAGATATCCAGAGGTTAAGAAATACTCGAAAGATAGGAATGACATTTGCCAAATTTATAGCCAGTGTCAACAAGGAGAAACAAGTCAGAAGAAATCCATTTTGTCTGATCATGTGTCTCTGGGTTACTGGAAGTATGGTGGGAACTGTGTGTTATCCTGAAAGAAACATCAAGTAGAAGAAAACCAAATGGGAAACAGATGGGAGAATTAAAGAAGCGGGCTAAACGAAGCGAAGTGACCTAGAATGTTTCATACCCTGTGCTGGTTCTGGACAATCTTAATAAAATGCTCAGATTGACATCCTACGAGCTGGGAATCCACTCCAGCACTTAAGTACATTTACTCTTCACCCCATGGAGCCATTATAGCTCAGCTTAAGATAATACAACACTTAGAAAGAGCTGACAGTCAATCTTTAACTAAAATGAACTGAAAATAACCTCAGGCACAGTTTGCACAAAGAAAATGATTTTTTTTGGTAGAGTTACCCAACTGATGTTGTATCCAATTTTCTTTTTTGTGTTTTTCTCTAAGCTGAGAGTTTTCATCAAAGGGAAGAAATTTACCTTATAATTTATTAAGAGACAGAAAAATCTGTAGTGAGGAAGGGAGGAATGGCAGCAGTACTGCAAAGTGGTTAGAAGCTTGGGTGCTCCACCCAGACAGTCCTGAGTTTCAGCCCGGCCATCTCTAAGCTGAATGCTCTTGGTCAAGTTACTTAAACTTAGCCTCAGCTTCCTCATCTTGAGCGGAGAAGACTTCCTGCTGCGGTAACATCAGAGCAGCTCCCCAAATATTTCTGGCCCTTTACCCTTGAGGACATGCAAGGGTTCCACTTCCTGGCCTCCTCTTTTATGGGTGCGTGGGGGCATGCGATTACTTCTGGCCCAAGAGTTTGTCTGTAGAAGTGAGTTGTATCACTTCCAGTCCAAACACTTACCTGTAGGTTTAAGACCATCCAGAGCCTTCTTTTCCCTTTGTACAGCAACCATCAAGGTTGGAAAGATGGCCTCTCTGTCAATCTGAGTAACCATGATGAGCAGGTCCCCCATCCAACCCCTGAGCCATTTGATGTACATGTACCCTGAGCTAGAAACAAGCCTCCATTTAAAAAAAAAAAAAAAAACCTCAAGATTTGGGGGCTGGTTGTGTCCGTTACTGCAGACATTACTGACAAGAGACTACTTCATAAGCTGGCTGTAAGAAGTAAATGAAATAAGGCTGTTAAGATGCCTGTAAGTATTCAATGAATTATGGGGTTTTTTTGGTAAAGAAGCACTTCTCCTAGACAGGTACAAAACGGTTAAATGGTATCCCAGAAGTATACTGAAGGTATATTTTTTCTTCACACCTAATAAGGAACTTAACAGAACTAAAATATAAATCAACAAAATTTTCTCCTTTCCTTCTCTCCAGGTTCCACTAAAGATTTGATGCTGATGTTTGGGAATCTATAAAAATTTAACCCCAAAGAAACCAGCTCTCCCTCTCTAGATTCAGCTTCAAACTAGAGAATTTCTCTGCAATGCAGATAAATAAGTCACTTCACTAGTTTGATACAAAGTATGAATTCATACGTAAAAGTAATTTATTAACTATGCGGTATTAGGGTTCAGAGCCATATCATATTTTTCTCCTAAATAACTGATATTAGAAGTGAAATAAAATATCACCAGCCTAACTCATTTGTATACCCTGTTTCTTTATAGAAATAATGCTAATTTAAGTGTAACTACTTGGGGAATGTTCTAAGAATTTGAACCAGTGTGTTTGTACTGTGCTCTACGTTGTGGTAAACGTAGACCCCTTCCAATTCCAGTGTGCAAGCTAGGACGACCAATTAGTCCCATCTCCCCTGAGACTTACTTTCCTGCAAACCTGGGAAACTGGTCAGTCCCAGGCAAACCACTACAGTCCAGGACTGTCTAGCTTTTCAGAAAGCCCTGCAACCCAGGAACACCCTCATCCCAGGACAAACCAGGGTGGTTGGTCACCCTAATGCAAAGACATCCTTGTAGCATCAAATAAGCAAGACACATCTTCCTGGAGTGTAAAGATAAAAAAGAGGGACATTACATCATCTAAAAGAGTTTTACATTAAAGCAAAGATATGTAATAGAATACAATATAAACTCTGGATGAACTTTTAGGAAAAAACTCAAGCTACCAATGTAATGTGGAGCTTTATGTCCTCTATTTTTACAGGGTAGAAAAGATTGATAAGCAAGCTTGTAGAAAAGCCACCCACACAGACACACCTAGTTCACTCCCTTCCTCACTTGCTGCATGAGCTTAGATCAGGCATTTAACCCCTCCAGGTCTCAGTCCTGGTTCCTTATTTAAAAACACCCCCAAGGGCCAGCCCCGTGGCTGAGCGGGGCACATGTGCATTCCTTGCACATACTCTGCTTTGGCAGCATGGGTTTGCAGGTTCAGATCCCGGCACGGACCTACTCCACTCATCAGCCATGATGTGGAGGCATCCCACATACAAAAAAATAGAGGAAGTTTGGCACAGATGTTAGCTTAGGGACAATCTTCCTCAATCAAAAATAAAAAATCCCCTTTAGAAGGCAGGGGTTTTCTTTGTCGGCTACTGTGTGCCTGGTACCTGGAATGATGATTGGCACACAGTATATGCTCACTCTATGGTGTTCAACTAAATATGTGGCTAAATCTCTAAGCCAGGGATAAACTAATATCCATGTTAGGATCTGTGAAACTATCAAAGATGATCATATATGTGAAAATGCCTTGCATATTAATAAGGGCTATATGAAAGTGATTACTATTTTTACAAATCTCTTTATTACCTTATTTTCTCCCATTCAGTGACTTACAGATATTACATTGTTGTCTTATTTGGATTTTGATGGGTAGTGGCGATGGAGTGAAAACTTGTAAACTTAAGTCGGGGAAAAATCTGTTAGGCAAAGTTTTATATGTGTATATATATACTTACATGGTCACATATGTCTGGGAATATTTTCTAAAATATACTATATTGGCAGAAACCAAATGTTTATACTCAGTAATATAAACAAAGTTTAATCAAAAAAGTCTGAAGATGTATGCATCATAAGGAAGAAGAGACGGTACAGTTTTGATCTACAAGAGGAGGAGGAACAGAGAAGAATTTGAGAGGAATGTGGATGAAGGCCAAAAGCTGAGATCATCTGGGGAAGGGTTGGAAGTAGGGATAAAAGATAAAATGTTGAGCTGGGGTGGGAGGGCTCAAGAGTACCGTGGGCCCCAGGTAAGCCTGCCATTCTTCCAGCTGGTGGGGTTACCACCAACCAGCCGAAACATCAAGTGTTCGTGGATCAATACTACCTAATCGGCCCTCCTTTTTAGCCCTACCATAAGGAAGAAATCCTGGTCACGGTTATTCTGGTGGCTTCCATGAGGTGCCAGAAGCAGCACATTGTCTGAGATGGGCTCTCTACTCCTAGCCAGCATCAGACTTTAGCCTGGCCAGAAAGGGAAGAAGAGGATAGCAAGCAACAGATTTTTCTTTTTACTATTGCCTCAACATTGTGTTTAGGATGGTGGATCAAAATGTGAACCCCTACCTAATAGATAAAAACAAACACTAAACATGTGTGTACACATACATGTCCGTTACCATTTAAAAAAAATGTTAGAAGACATGTCTGACACCCATATTTAAGTAATTGGCAAAGTATTAGAAAATATTTGTGGTTGCTACTCTGAGCCACACCAACAGCATCCTTTGTTGATTCATAACTCAAGATTCAAAACGAAGTCTTTTGAGATTTATGACAATTTCTAGATAGCCCAACTGTAAACATTACCTTGCTTGTGTGATAAGAATAGTTCTGCAAGTGCATGTTTAATGCATTGATAAGGGAGTTCCTGGGAGAGTCAAGAACTTGGCTCATTCTTCTAAGCATACCCTGTGCTGATAAAATTTTTAACACAAATTCCATCTCTCAAATGCCTCAGTATCAAAAGTCTAAAACACATGCCACACTTTTCTCAGGGGCTGGGAAGTTCCAATGTATCAAACCCTTATCCATTTCTCTGCTCTGCCCACACTGCCCTCCCCATTAACTTAATATGAGAGAAACATACAATGAATTTCTGCATCAATAAATAAACCTTAAGATGTGTCCAAAAAGGACAGCTGGATGACAAGGAAACAAAAGCAGACTCTATCTACACAAGATCATATTTTATTAAATTGTCTTAAAATGCTTTGCTTGATGCATTTTGTAACTAACGCTAAAAGCTGAAACTTTCCTGGGAGAAAATGGTCTTCTGAATCAAGAATCTTCAGAAGTGCCCCTGAAAAAAATGTGGGTTGGTTGTGCGAAAATTCTAAACATTTAAAAAAAATTTTTTTTAAGCAAAGAGAAGCAAAGAAACAAACACAACACACTTTCTCTTTTTCATTCAAGAATTTTGCCATTCCAGTAATTTAGATAGTGCCTTGTACAGACAAAACATCTTTGAACGAACGAATGAATGAGTGAATGATATGCATCCATCTCTCCACTCTCAAAAAGCTCAGGAATTCTTAAGCTAGCAGTTCCACAATCAATCACCATTTCCATATAATTTATATAAAGAGCCCACTAGATAAATAAAAGTGGCTTCAAAGGACAGACTTAGAAGAACCATCTTTTCTGCAAAACGGGTAACTTTCAAATATATTCACAGAAAAGCTCAAAGCTAGTTCTACAAACACCACTGAAGGAAGTCCTATTTGGGGAAATTTGCATAAAAAGTCCTACCAGATGGTGTTCAGCCAAGTGGGTTTTGCAAATGAGGCACGTACCTAAAAACAAAGCTGGGCTCTGCCAACTAAATGGGTTGCTGTGTCACCCGGCTGCTGTGTCACAGAGCTGCTCTGTCACCTGGTTTGTCTGGTCCCACCAGGACCCGCAGGTCCCAAACACCTCCCTGGGTCACACTATTAAAAAGGCAAATACCCACAAAAAGCCCACAACTGAAGGAGAAGTGCGGCACCTCGGAGATGCGAACAGCATTCTCTGATCGGGCTGCAGACTCAAATGTCTGCAGGGACCAGGAAGGTAACACAAATAAACACATCTGCTGGGTATTATACAAGAGAGGATGGTGCGGACTGCAGCTGGAGAGGGTATGCTAGACCTGACGGATAAAAATTAATATTTAAACCCTGAGCTGACAAAACAAAATCTGCCCAAATCCATGGGGTGTGAGTTTACAACTGCTAAAATGAAAATATAAACATGAGGTTGTGACAGGCTGCAAGGGGCTCTCCAATACTCATTGTTCTCTTAGTGCTTGTGGATGGAAGCCCAGTTTCCTGGGGAGGCAATGTGTCCAGCTAAAAGACTACATGTCCCAGCCTCCCTTGCAGTGAGGGGTAACCAATGAGGTGTCAGTAGAGCTATTATGTGGAACTTCCAGAAAAGTTCCTTAAAAGAAGACAGACAGCTGTCATATGATCTGAGCCTCCTTCTCAACCTTCTCACTTCTTTCTGCCTTGAACTCGATGCATGAGCCTCACCTGAGGTGAGGACAAGAGACTGACCTAGAATAAAGAAGAAAAAGGTGACACTGTGATGCACCTTAGATGCCCTGGATCATCTTCCCCTGGACTTTCCATTACCTGGGAGCAAAGTAAGTCGTGTTTACGCTATTATTTTAGAGTCTCTGCATTATCATCCCAACACAATTCCTAACTGATACCAAGCCCACAGTGCTTCTAAGATCAATCAGAATATTGACATAAAAGTAAGCAATGAGGACAGAGTGAAAAGGAGTCCAGCCGAGTGGCTTTGGAATCTTAGATATGGATGTGACCACTGGCTCTGCTACATGCCAAGGAGGTGATTCGCCTTGGGCAAGCTCCTTAACTTGGCAAGTCTCAGCTTTCCCATGAGAACTGTAGTAGTACCTACCTCCCAGGACGATGCAAGGACTGCATTGAATTGTTTACCTGAAGCACTTTTAGCACCCTAGCCAGCATACAGGATGTGCTCAATAAAAGATGCCAATGAGAGTGGGAACCCATGTGAGTCCAAAAGATAGAAAATGGCTTGTGAAATGTTTGCTTTGAGACCTGCAGGCAAGAGATCAACAGCACTGAAGAAGTGGGAGGAAATGTAATTAAATAAATGAAGTCAGAAGGGGGCAGATGGCACATATAAACTGAAGGGGAACAGAATATGCCACCTCAAATGTACCACTTTGGCATGTGGATTATTTTGAGCCAACGGCAAGGAAGACCCAGCAGAGTCAAGAAAAACTTTTACCTTTCCCTTAACTGCCTAAAAGAATTGAGATAGGAGGCCTGGCCCAGAAAGAGAGCTATTACCAGAGGTAACTTTTTATCTGGAAGACTTACCTGAATGGCAGGGCAAACATCTGATTATCAAACATCAGCTCTTCTTATTTTCCTAGGAATCGCCTTCCTCCCCTTTGAAGCCAGAGGCCCCTATCCCATTCCTTAGCTCAGGAAGGCATGTAAACCTCAATTACCTGACTGCCTTTGAGTCTCATATTTTTATGGGGCTCCCATACATACAAAATTAAATTTGTTTTTCTCCTGTTAATCTGTTTTATGTCAATTTAATTATTAGATCAGCCAAAGAAACAAGAAGAAAAATTTTTCTACCCTGACAAAACTTATAAGAACGGAAGACTGGATAGCCATTACCCACAATGGGGACATCAGCTTGAGTGAGGAAAAGAAGGACAGTGCTAAACCAAGCACATGTACAATGAAACCCCTTCATCCATTTATCCATGCATATCTCCTCACTCATTCTTTCACTCGCTCATGCAACAGATAGTCACCAGGAGCTTCTCATGGGCCGGGTACCCCTGGTTCAGCACTGAAAACTTGACAGTGAGTGCTCATGCATGTGCACATGTGCACACACACACGCACACACACACACACTGCTCTTCCGGAGCTTACCATCCCTAGTGTTGTTCAATGCAATTTTCTGCGATGATGGAAATATTTTAGATCTGCATCGCCCTTTATGGTAGCCACGTGTGGTTATAGAGCACTTGAAACACGGCTATTGCGACTGAGGGATTGGGGTTCTTTAAATTGTGTTTCATTTTCATTAATTTACATTTCAATGTAAATAGTCACATGGGGCTCACGGCTACCACATAGGATACTGCAGGTCTCGGCAGAGTGTCTAGGATATGGTCCTCAGACTGGGGAGAAGAGAAGGAAAAGCAAGGGAATGAAAGACCCCAGAGGAATGAGGGACTTACCTCAACACCCTCCCATATACTTATAAATTTACATACCAATTAAAAAGCTCATGTGTCCAACTTTTCCATTCCTACCTCTCCCCACCCTGTAACATACCCTCCCAGGTGGCAGAAGTTAAAAATGAATGGCAGATGGTGACAAACATTCAAGGTTCTATTTGACAAAGTGTGTCCCAGATCCCTGAGTCAATGAACTCAGGCTCCCAAGCCAATTTAGTCCAAACTGCATGCTGCCTTATGCTGTTTCCTTCCCCTACACCCCTGCATGGAGAATGACAAGGTCACCTCACACAAGGTGACACAAATGCTGCAGTACTACAGAAAACAATGAGTCTAAAAGAATACATCAGGCTTTGTTCCCCTCCATTCTGACATATTTTGGATGAGTAGGCGAGGACGGCATGTACTAAACCTCCATGTCAACAGCACTTTTTCAAGAGGTCAGCTTGTCCCCACGATATTGTTGCCTGGGGTACAGGAGTAGTGAGCTGATGGTCTCAGCCCCCTCTGCAGAGCTGGAATGGTTCTCCTCACTGCAGCCAGCAGCACAAAGGAACAGTACCTTCTCTTTCTTTTCAGATGTTGCAGTGCATGACCCAGTTTACAGAACGCCTAATGGAAGGAGAACTGAAATCACCCATGAGGCCAGACTTCCTTTTCTCATAACAAATGACATATTAGAAGTCGTCAGCCAGCCTACCGAAAACACAGGAATCACATGAAAACCAGTCCAACCTTACTGTCCTGTTCACTTGACAGGAATCAGCTAGCCCAAACAGAGGTAATGGGGCTTAGCGGGGATCATGGCCATTGCACATGCACAGAGTACACCTGGCAGAAGAGCAGCCCTTCTTTCTCAATGGGAGTTGGCCTTTGTTCATAAGGTCAGTTGCTAGAGTCATGGTCAGTAGCATTCAGAACAGGAAATAGAGTTAGTCTTTATGAGGACTGGCAAGCAGTTTCCTGGAGGGAGGTAACATGAGAGTACTGCACAAAACCTAAAACTTAGATTTTACGAACCATAAAATAAAAAACGACGCCAAGTATCCATGATTTCAGATATATCCTATTTTTTGCATTTTAACAACTTTTAAAAAATGGTGTAATTCTCTGTATGACTCCAGTCATAGGTGGAAGTTACCATATAGACAAAGAGAACTGATCGGTGGTTACCAGGGGAAAGGGGGCGTGGGGGGAGGGCACAAAGGGTGAAGTGGTGTACGTACAACATGACTAACAATAAAGTACAACTGAAATTTCACAAGGTTGTAAACTGTCATAATCTTAATTAAAAAATAAAAAAATAAATGGTGTAATTATCACCCTATGATCATTTGCAAATCAGAAAGCTTTCATAGCTATTCTCTAATTGATAACTGTTAATCCTTGCATTACTCCAGCCAGAGCAGATATCACTGTCGCCCATTCATATGGGAGAAAACAAGAGTTGAGGGGCCTGCCCATCATACAATTCAGAGCCCAGTGGCTCTGACATCCCATGGGGGTATTTGTTGTATCATATTGTGAGAAGTTGGTCAGCAAGGCTGCGATTCTTAGCTCTTTTGCCCAGTAATTCCCTCAAGGAGGAACCTGAAAGACAGCAGATATGCCAGCCCAAACTATGCCTCTTTGGCATAGGATTATCTTGAGCTGATTATTTTTTTTATTTTTATTTTTTTTAAAGATTTTATTTTTTTTCCTTTTTCTCCCCAAAGCCCCCCGGTACATAGTTGTATATTCTTCGTTGTGGGTCCTTCTAGTTGTGGTATGTGGGACACTGCCTCAGCATGGTTTGATGAGCAGTGCCATGTCCCCGCCCAGGATTCAAACCAATGAAACACTGGGCCGCCTGCAGCAAAGCGCTCAAACTTAACCACTCGGCCATGGGGCCAGCCCCTTGAGCTGGTTATTTTTAAGAAATAGGAGAAGCTCTGAAAACCAAGTGGAAGTCACCCTTTTGTAAGAGACATTTACATTTATAAGGGAAATCTTCATTTATAAGGGTGTCTCCCTCTCTGTACCAGGAAGAGGTGAATGACTCCAAATCTCTAGAAACTCTTAAGGTGTGGACTTAAATCTGCATAACAACCTTACCCTTGTTTACTGTGCTTTACCTGGTAACCTCCCATAACTGGCCTTCCCACACCTGCAACATCTTTCTTTTGTCTTTAACTAGAGATGGTGTTTAAGTTGGTGGCTTGGGCTGTTTCGGGGAGTTACTCAGTTTTCCTGGGCATCTCCCATGTACACAGGAGGTATACATGTTATTCAACTTCTGTTTGTTCTTCTCTTATTAATCTGTTATTGGCGGGGGGGTGGGGGTGGTCTCAGCAAAGAACCTAGAAGAGTAGAGGTAAAATCTTTTTTCCTTCCCTAGGAACCTAACAAAAGTATAAACCTGAGATGTTGCCTTTCATGAAATCCTGAAAACTGCTGTGCACCAGGAAGCCAGTTAGGTGGCGCTACAGTCTGTCACCCACATAGATGGGACTGATACAGGTGGATCCTGCTTTACCTGTATTCTATTTTTTTCAGGGAGGGACGCATTGAAAACATGCTTTAGGCATTTAAAAGGAGAGAGGAAGGGAAGGAGGGAGAGAACAAATTGGCCTAGGTACACATTTTGGTGATTAAGTAAAGATTCATGAAAACCTAGTGTTTTCAACAGTATTAATTCTAAACTGGTGATAACACATACAATATTTTAATAATGGACTAAGCATAAATGTGATCATTACCACTGAACAAAAATTCAAGACAAACAGAAGCTTCCAGGTGACTTCAGAAAGAACTCATTGCTCCCCATTGACATAATATGAAGTGATGTTATAATTTATAGACCTAAACAGCGTGATTAAGAAAAAGTACCATGCCTCACACCTATGACACAAGCCAGTTGTTATGGAGACAATACATCAATGGGTCTCTGCTGCATTCGACTAATTTTTAATCTTGTAGATTTGTGATTCTGCTTGGCTGGGTAACGCCATTAATAAATTTGAAAAGATGAGACCCAGGATTTTCAAAGTTCTAATAAGGATAACTAAATCTTTGCTTCTTCCCAGCAGGAATTGAAAATTCCTTTACCTTCAACTCTAGTTTACTCTTTATCTCTTCATGGGATATAATTGTAAATATCTCTGTCTTTTGGGAAGAGGGAAAGCGGCGGGGGATAAAATTATGACCCTGAACCTTGGCTTTTTTAAAAGCCCCAAGGGTTTCAGAGCTCTTCTCAGCTCTGAAAGAAACTGTTCATCTATGACAACACAGGGTGAAACAACACTGCAATTTTCAAGAATTATTTTATGCAAATATATAATCTCCAACTGCATAAAAATTGACATAGTAATCAATCAAATCCTATTTTCTCGTATGACGATCTCAGAGTTAATTCATCTTCACTTCTGAATGAACTAATACCAAGTTTCTCTGCATCCACCGCAAATACAACTGGGATCTTCAAACTTAAGAGCAAGAAATTCTTACCATGAGCAGCAAAGGGCAAGAAGAAGGAGGGATCAGTCAAATGTTGAATGTCTGCTATGTGTCAACTGTTGTGCTGTGTGCTTTAAATATGTGATTTTATTTAGTCCTTATATCAGAACTGTAGACAACCATACTGACAGAGCCATCTTTACAGATGGAGATGAACCGTGGATGGAGGACAAGGAGGAAATCACAGAGCTGGGCAGCGTGAGTGCTGATGTACCTGGCCCTGCAGCCCATACGCTTCCCCTCCATCCGCACTAACCCAAAAGAAGAAGTCCTTGGCGGAAGCCACAAGGATCTCTGGTACATTTCTAACAGGAGCTGTGGGGATTTGCCGTGGTGATGGCATCCTCATGCAGGTGCCACAGGGAAAGTCCCTCTAGGATTCTGTTACCAGCTTGGCCTCCCTAAGGCAGCTAGTTCCATTGAAAGGAATCCTCCTGGGCAAGCAGCAGGATGTGTGTGTGTGGTCGGCTAACATGAGCAGTGTCCCTCTTCTTCCATTAACGTCACCTCCTTTGAGAAGGGAGACGGTCCTTCATAGATTTACACTGGGTTTGACTTGACAAATATATTCTTTGAGATATTTCAAAGTAACAAAAAAAATCATTACTTTTCCCTCAGTTTCTCATTCCTTCCAAAGTAACAAACAGAATTCAGATAAGAGGGGCATAGGTTGTCCTTTTAATGAAGGTCCTTATTTCGGAGGAGGTAAGAGGGTCGGCCATAGCATGCTTTGTGACCATGCGGCCAGGGTCACCCTCAAATTTAAGGGTGACAGAAAGCAAGCTCTCCTTGCTCTACTCTTTCAGCTGCAGGGAGGCAAGGAGCCAGCAATGTCCACTTTATGCTGCTCCTGGTTGCGAAAGATTTCTCCCACACACTGTCTTCCTTATCAGTGGTCACAGAGTAGAAATCTGGGGACTGAACACAGCCCCTGGAGGTATCTTGTTTGCCAACATGACGGTTTTTTTAATGGAGTTAGCAGATTCTAAGACCAGGTGTGAACCCACCACCCCACCAGTTCTGACCAATTCTGACTCAGCCAGGCCAGTGTCACTCTTTTGTCACCTCCATAGCCCCTAGACACTTTTGTGTTTGCAACCCAAGTTTTGTATATTCAGAGGAAAAAATAACAAAACAACTCATCTCCACAAAAATTATGCTCCCCCATCCTAACCCCTCCTGTATAAAAGCCCCAGAAACTGAGGATGCAAATACCCTAATAGAGGAAACAGACTCCAGAAGAGGTCATTAGAAAGAAATAAGGAGAGTTAACTGCACAGCATGAACAGAGAGAGAAAACCGCCTCAGCCCCGTAAGTTAGAGAAAGTTCCATGACAAGGGGCCCTCTGACCTCGATCTTCAAGGTGAATGCAAGCTTGAAGAGGGGACGGGCACCCTGACAGAAAGACACTCACACAATGAAGAAGAAAATGACTCAGTGGCTGACTCACAGGGACTGTGCCTCCATTGTCCCATCTAAAATGTGTTTCTAACTTCCCTTTAACACCCAACACAGAGCAACCAATAAAAATCCTTATAAAGCAGCTTGTCGAGATGTTAACAGGCGTGTGCAGTCCATGGACTAAATCAGGGCCAGGCGTTGTGAGATGGCAGATCTGGAAGAACGGGTGAGGACTCTTGCACAAAAAGTCACACCGAACATGCCCTGCCTCTCTAATTGACAGCACCAGGCTCCTACAGCAGACATCTTGCTCATCTTTGATTCCTCTCTTTTCCTTATGTCTAATGAGGTGCTGCCCACCTCATTTCAGACATGGTTCTTTTGCTCACCTTCTCTCCCTCTTGCATTCCCAGAAATACAGTACTGCCTGGCAAGAGGCCATCAGTCGTAGTCAAGAGCTCAGGCGCTGGACTAAGACCAGCCTGGGTCTGAACCCTGGTTTTTCCAGTTCACAGCAAGTTATCCCCCAGGCTCAGTTTTTTCTTCTATAAAATGGGGAAACAACAGTACCTATCTCATAGGGTTGATGCTTATGAAGTACTTAACAGCTCCTGCCTCATAATGAGTCCTCATTATACGTCAGCCTTCATTACTCATGCCTCCACAATGAGCCCTTTTCCCTGTCTCTGTGTTTCCCCTCTAGATCATTCTCAGTACCTCCACTATCACAATTAACTTGTCAAAAACAATGCAGCAGGGTCTGCTACTCCATTCCTCTTCCTCCCGTGCAAGACACCTAGACTCCATTCCCAGCGCCCCATGCAGCTGGGTGGGGCCTTGTAACTGAGTTCTAGCCAGTGAAAATGTACACAGAAGTGACAGGAGACCATTTCTACATTTGGCTGATAAAAACCTATATGATACTCCATGTTCTTTTCTCTTCCACCAGCTTGTTGCAGATATGCATAGTGACACAGAAGCTCCACGTTTAAGACGGCAGACCCAAGAAACAGAAGAGCCTGGGGCCCTGAATCACACTGGGAGGAGAGCCACCTGCCAATTAGAAACACCCCTTTTGGACATGATGTGAAGAAGAAATTAATTTCTATGATGCAAAGCCACAGAGGTTCTGGAGTATATCTGTTACAGGAGCTAACATTATCCTAACACAGTCAATCTGATTAAATTACTGTCCCCACTACCTACAGAATGAAACTTGACCTTCCTAGCATGGCATTCAAGGTCTCTCCCAATCCAGGCCCACTACTCTCCTAGCCCATTTCCCACCAACAAGCCAAAACATACCCAGTTCTTTCCATAAGTACAAGCATCACCAGGCCTCTTCAATCCTTGAAATCTTTGCTGTTAGAGTTCCTTCTATGAGAAAGCCCCAAATCCATTAACATTTGACATAAATTCAAGGATTAGTTCACTTACTACCTCTTCTAAGAAGTCCATGTGGAGCTGGTCGCCATGTCCCCGGCTCCCGGAATAGATAGAACAGACTAGGTTCACTCCTTTACTCCAGGAGAAGTGCTTATGATGTTATACAGCTAATGCCCCTCTATTTTCACACCTACTATGTGTGCTTCTGGGGGCAGAGGTTAAGAGCTCTTCAACTTCACCTTCTCAACCTTTAATACACTAGCTGGCATGAGTAGAGACTTGGTAAATGTCACATGAGAAAATTCAAAACTGCATGAAGGAATAACGGCATATTCCAGCTATCATTAGGTAGTATGCCTGGGTGTGTGGCTATCTGGTCTCAACATCCCAAAAGTGAGCGCACTTCCTCAGTGTAATTCTTTGGCAGGTCAACTACCTTTGTCAGCAGCCTAGTCTGCGATTTGCAAATTTGGAGCACTGAATACCAGGGAGCCAGATGAAATTGTTGGTAAATTCAAGCTAATCCATTCCACTGCTAGACCAAGAGCTCAAAGCCTCTAATCCTTCCATCAAAATGGATGAGACGGATAAAAATTGGCAATAATCTAAATGACCCCATTTACCTCAGTAGAGCTAGGAAAAAAATACCCTCAAAACAATTTGTTACATAATTTATGACATATCCATAAATGGAATATTACACAGCTATAAGAATGGACACTGTCCCCTCTTTTCCCATCCCAATTCCACCTCTCTTAGTCCTGGGATTGCAACTGTAATGACAGTTCCCCAGGAGTCGGGTACCCTCTGCTATATATCCACCAAGTAACTTCCATTCAGAGTTCCCTCACATTCATTGGCATCATTATTTGATTACTGTCTGTCTCTCCCACTCATATTAAGTAAATGACAGTGGAAAGAATGTTTCTTTTTTCATTTTTAAATAGGTTAGTGAATGAATAAATGAACATTCAACAGAACGCTGACATGAAAAAATAATACACTTGTGAATGAAAAAAATTAGGTTACATAAAGCACGTTCAGCATATCCCTTCTTGTGAAGGAAAAATATTATACCCAATTTCCAACACACACACACACACACACACATATATACTGAGGAACCTCTGGAAGGTTCTTCACCAAAATGTCAGCAATGGATTTTTCTAGCCAAGGTTAAAAGATCTGTGTAGGGTGATCATGACCCCATTCAGAAGATTCTAGGCTCTTCTTTCCCCGTGGTGCAGTCCAGGGTAGTTTCCCCAAGCGATGGATGGAATGGGCAACTTCCGCGAGCAGGTGGAAGAGGTGGCCTGCTTCCCTGCTTGGCTTGCCAATCTCAAAAACAGCAGCTGTGATGGGAAAGGACTGTGTGGACTGTCCGGGCCATGCATCAGCCACAGCGCGATGGCAGAGCCCATGGCACATGTCAAGTGGCTAGACCAGCCACCTCCAGCATGGCACAGCTAGGTACACATCAGAATTGGGAAAAACAGCACTTTCCATCCCAGTTTCCCAGCCTGCGCCAGTTCACTATGGAGAGGAGAAGATGAAGAATGGAAGAAGCGAAAGTCCTCTGTGTCCTTACCCTGCCACTTGCTTCCTGGCTGTTTGGGGGAGAAGGAGGTGCTTTTTTCATGGCTATTCGCTGGAAATATTGGACTAATGTGAAAGTCCTGCCTATGCACCCTGTCACTGTTCAAATCCAAACTACACTCACAAAACAGACATTTTACTGAGGCTGCAGAATAAGGGAAATCAAGATTTTTATAGGGAATGTTGGCAGCGACAAAGGAATATATGCAACTGTTCACCATCATCATAACGGTAGACACAGTAGCTCTTCATTTCAATACTTTAGATAAGTACATCTGTAATTTTGCCATACACATTTATACAAACGTATACACATAACCACATACATGCACATATAGAGGGCATATACAATATATGGAAATGTTTATAAAAAATCAGAAGTAAGGGAAACTGAGCCAGCATAAACTCATATTCTTTGCCAATTGATGGTACAATTTTCTCCTGGAAATTTGTCAAATAAATAATCTAAGACATATGCCAATACGAATACTTGGAAACATCCTAAAGAGTAACTAGTTAAAGAAATTATGGTACATCAAAAAAGGGGGCACTTTGCAAACTTTTAAAACCACAAATGTAGCTGCTGACATGGAATAATGTCCATGATACATTACTGAGAGGAAAACAGGTTTAGAAATACAATATTTTGTTTGATTCAATTTTTGTAATGTAAACATATACTTAATATGTATAAACATACACTATATATTAAAATATAAATATAATGTAGGCTATAAAAATATGAAATATTAAAAATGAAGGTTTATTACAGATGGAGAGAGTAGTTGTGGTTGGTAGGGATTATTGATATTGGCTCTCTTCAAATTTTTTCCTGTATTTTCTATTTTTTTCTTTAAAAATGAAATGTGCAAATTTTTTTTTTTTTTTTTTTTTGTAAAAGAGGTGGGAACAAAGAAAGGAAACTACAGGAAAAAGGAAGAGAGAGCCCCAGGCTGGGATTTAGAAAAGTCAGTTGAGAGACCAGGTCATGTCAGAATAACCTGAATAAGTTGGGGTTTGGAACCAAAGAACTAAAGAGACGCAGCATCTCATTTACATATATAGAGCCAAGACAGTATTTCCAGTGTGGGCACTGCCCACTAAACCTTTCCTACATCCCCCACCTTCTCCCTCAAGGCATCTAAACTTTACTGCTTTCTAAGATTGATTGTTTTCTAAGGCTAGAGTATTGCCATGTTTATCAAATAAACCAGAAACACAACACAACTCAGGGTTGTTCACCAAGTGTGGAAGAGGCCAGGCAGACAGCACATAAGGAGAAGAGGGAGAGGCATTATGGAGCAGTTGATGGTGGGGACTGTGGCCAACCAGCAGGCTGAGCGACCACTCAACTGCCACTGGGTGTGCTGGGCAGGACATAAGCCCAGCCACGTCCATCCATCTTCAGATCTTTTTAAGGAGAAGCTGAAAACTCAGATATCTGGGAAATCTCCCAATATTTTAAGTGTCCACTACTATATGAGTGCATCCTTAGATGAGTTAACTTAACCTCTCTCTTAGTCTCTCCTCATCTATAAACTGGAGATAATAACAATATCTATCTCACAGAGTCATTGTGACATTTAAATGACTTAATCCATAGAAAGTGCTTAGTAAGTTACCTGGCCCAAGGTAAGCACTCAGTGTTTATCACCATCCAATCACCAGCGCCCAGAGGCCACCCCTGAACTCCAAACTACCACTATCTGACTGCTAGGAGCTCCCCGAAGGCAGGGCCTCTGCCTCCACTAGCTTTGTTCACCAGACCCCCGGCACGGTGGCTGGCACACTGCGAGCAGCAATGTTTTCTGAATACATGAAGCAATCATGGAGTAATACCTACAGAGCTAAGGTCCACAAAGCCCTCTTACATCACCAGCCCAAACCCACCTAACCTCAAAGGATGTTGAGGAGGCTGCACAGAAAGCAGCCTCCCTGTAGGCTGCCCCCAACCCTGGCCCAAGGACCTGTGCCCTTTACTTGTGCTTTCTGAATTTCACGTTGGGTTGGAGACTCACGACATGGCAAGTCTGGGGAGGACAGAACAGATGGCAGTCCCAGGGGTGACTCCTCGTAACTGCTGATCTATCAGGATCCACAAGTCACTCCTCCCTGCCCTGTCATTTGTTCACCAGTCCGCCCGCTGAGAAAAATCCCTGTGAGTTCTCTTGGTCCATATGCTGTTCTGGAAAGTTGGTCCTGTGTCGAGAGAAGGAAATGAGAATGCCAGTGCCTTCCTACCACAGGCCTCTCTCCTAGCGTAGGCTCGGCGGTGTTCCTGAGACTAACTGTTTTCTCAGCCATCCTGCCAGCCAGCCCTATCTTAGGGCAAAACCTCAAATGATCCCGCCAACGAGGATGGATAATAATGATCACTGTTGTGACAATACGCATCAGACTCCACACTAAACACTGTCAACAATCCTTACACCAGCCTTACAACAATCCTTTGAGTTAAGTAATAATATTCCTATTTTACAGAAGAGGAAAGCAAATTTCAAAGAGGTGAAGAAACATGCCAAGCTCAGATTCAAAAGGTCGTCTGACTCTGAAGACCAGGCCCTTAATCACTTCACCACTTAACCTCAAATAGAGTCTCAGTGCTCTAGAAGAGAGCCTCAGAGTCTCCGTGAGTCAGTCACATAACGCGTGCTCGGCATCTATCTTTACAAGAGTTACTGACATCCCATCCTTCCTCCTCTGAAATCCACTGGAAATCTGTCTGCACCATTCCCTGGGCACCTAATTATTTCCTGGGGGCTAACTGATCTCCTCGAAAAACTGTAAGCCATTAGGGCACACGGATGATAGGATGAACCATTCCTGCCTCACTCAGCTCAGCGAAGACTTGTTATATGAGTTCTTAAACCCTTGTAGCTAGATTACAGGACAGAGTGGTCTTTTTTCAATATTTTGCATATCTCACTGAATTCTTGACTTCCCCGTGAAGTCCACCCTGACTGTTCCATTTAATACCATAGTCTGCTAAGCCCTGGGCATTTTCAATCCCCTGACCTTGCTCTGCATTTTCTTTTTTCTACAGCCCTTATCAACTTCTGCACTTCCTAATTTACTAACTGATAACGTTTATTATCCATCCTACCCTACCTGCCCACCCTCAGCAGAACACACGCCACCCAAGGGCAAGACTCTGTCTGTGTTTTAACTGATGTATTCCAAGTGTCTACAACAGAGCCTGGCACATAGTAGGCATGCAATAAATATTTATAACTGCACTAAACTGAAATCAAGATTCTTACTGCTTGGTGTCTCGCATTCCTTGTCTGCAATTAAATGGTTCTAGTACTGCCTACTTTATACATAAGAATGAAAATGAGAGGGTGAGAGACATGTGTGGAGCATGTGGTAGACTGCAGGGCACACCATAAGCATTCAATACATCTTGCCTATGCTTTAACCCAGAAAATGAAATCTGCATTGTATTCTGTATCCGGCTTCACAGATCGAGCCATTGATTGCTACCCTTACAATGGATCAAGTTGTTCCTGAGGTTGGGAAAGCCATTCTTCATTAAATGCAATTCCTCTTAGAAAGTGCTATTTATTCAACCAAGGATGATGAGCATTTATTTCTACTCTAGACAGAAGCCTTTAATGTTGACAAATGTCTGTAATGATCAGTAAACAAACACGGGAGGGGTAGGGACTGGACTTAATTTAGTAGGCTGCCTGAGCACTGGGATACTTTTTTTTTCTTTTAATTCCCAGGACCCAAGGTCAATTCAATACTGGAGTAGCAGGCCTGGGCCTTCAATGACCCTTCAGTTTCATTCTAAATGAATGAGGAGAACTGTTCAAATGGTAGAGAAAACCTTTGGAGCAATTAGTTATTCACATTCTGATCTCCTCAAAAGACCTTGATCTCCTAGAGGGTAAGGGCATTGTCTTAATGCATCTTTACATCCCCTGGCCAGCAGCATGACTGGACCAAAGTAGTAACTCATTGAAATTAGGAGGAGAGGAGGGGAGGAGGGAGGGAAAAAGGAATGAGCCAGAAAAGGAGAGAGTATGGCCCAGTAGGGAAGCAGACAGAAGGGAGGGAGGGACAGAGGGTTGAAGGGACACAGTAAGAAGGGGAGGGGAAGAGAGAAGGGGAAAAGACGACTGTGTTAGTAGTAAGACTTGTACTTTTAGTAAAGAAATAAGAAAAAAAATAAAGAAAGACTATGGTCTTTATGCTTTTATTTGTTCCTATAGGTATGAAAAGATAGTCAACCTGACAACACTGGATGTCTGGGTGGGGCTGAGGGAGAGTTGAGATTGGAGGGGAAAGGAGAATGCATTAACTTTTTTTTCATGCACCTCTGTAGTGTCTGACTTTCTCCAAATTGGGATTGTGTGACAGCAGCAGAGCCACCCCTCTGAGAACACAGCACTGATGAGAACACAGCACCAAAAGAGGAGAATGTGGGAACTGCTGAGGGGAAAAGGGAGAAAAAGTAATTATGGAATCCTGAGTACTTCCCAGGAGGCAAGTACCAGATCTTTGGGGGCAGACAGAAGGTGGCGTGAGGCCAGTACAGCCCAAAACATGGCAGATGGAGTGAGGAAGAGAGAAAGGAACACGGAAGGCATTTTACCTGGGACCAGACTCAGGGATCAGACTTCAGAAGGAGCAGGCTAGAGGACCTCAGGAAGAAGTAGGGGTGAGTGGGCATCCAGATTATTCATCATCACCTCGATTCAAAGTTTTCTAGTCAATGCTAGGAAAGAAACTCAAAACCTTGCCCTGGAGATAAGGCTGAATATTACAGAAAGAGAACTGCCAACTTTCTTTTCTCTTTCACTCCATACAGTCACTGTCCCTTCTTGGACTACTCCAGAAAACCCTGGATGAATCATTAGTTAGTAGTTGATCCTGCCTGTATGAACAGTAGTTCTCCATTTGTCCATGTCTATAAACAAGGACATTCTCTTTCATGTCCGTCTGCCTCTCACCGTCTCTGCAATCAATTCACTGGTGTCATCCTATCAGAGTTCTCACTCTACTAACTTAGCAGCTGTGTGACCTGGGGGCATGTTACTGAACCTCTCAGACCTTCAGTTTCCTAACTGGGAAAATAACAGTGCATAACTCATAAGGTTGTTGTAAAGATTAAATGAGACAATTACATTAGCACAGTAACTAGCACATAGAAAGCTCTCAATAAATAGAAGCTGTTACTTTTAGGAAATGCCTCATATACTGCTCACAGTTACTCTATGATACAAGGACTTACAATTCATTCCATTTTACAGGTGAAGAAAATGTATCTCAGAATGAAGAAAGTTTCCTGAAGTTAAATAGCTAGTAAATGGCAGAGCTAGAATTTGAATCCAGATTGAATACTGTCTCCAAATCATTCTCACCACTTTCTTCACTATCTTCCTTTAATATACATTACCCCAACTCCTATCCCTTTCTTCCTTCATCAATTTTTCTTTCTCTTTCATGCCCCTGAACTACACATACTTGAGGCCAAAAACACATACTCTGAGCCACAGAGCTCAGAGGGAGATGTAAACAGAAGAGGATCAAAAATCAGAACCCATTTGGCAGTGTCTTCTAATGCCAAAGCATACCTACCATCCAATCCAGCACTTCCATATCTACATAAATACATAAAAGAAATGAATGCTTATATCTACCCAAACACCCAGACAAGAATAAACACATTTTTATTGAAAATAGCCAAATTAAAAGCTACCCAGATGCTTATGAATAGAAGAATGAATAAATCTATTATAGTATGTTCATACAATGGAATATTACACAAGCAATAATAAATGAACTATAAATAAATAAATAAATAATAAGCGATACACACAACAAAAAGAACATATCTCAGATACATTATATTGAACAGGCATAAAAGAGCACATACTAGAGTTTTTATTTATTTGAATGAGAGCAAGAGCAAGCAAAACAAACGTATGGTAAGAGAAGGCAAAAGAACAGTGACCTCTTTGCGAAGGGAGCCTGAGTGCGAAAGAGCACGAGGGAACCTCCGGGGGGGTTTGCAGGGCTCCACAACCTGACCTGGATGATGGCTACACAAAAATATACAGGTTAAAAGGTCACCAACCTGTATTTAATACTACTGCACTTTATGTATTCTAAATTTCAATAACAAAGGGCAATAGTAACAAAAAAGATCAAAATCCATTTCACTGCAGAGGTCTCCTGGGTTCTGGGGCGGTGGCCAAGATGGCGGACTTTGGTGCTGTCCACAGGCAAAGTGCTGACTTGTCTCTTGGCTGAGACCTGAGACAACCTCGTTTGCGGGAATGGTAATGGTGTAGATCAGGGCACATCCAATGGAGTCACAGCCAACTGCATCTTCTGCTCTCTGCATCTTTTGGCCCCACAGCAAGCTCCCAGGGCTGCAGAGGTCTGCAGCAAAAGCCGAAGCACAGCTCATTCAGAGCTGGGCTGCTTGTGCTTATTCTACATCATATTCTTTTGGTAACCTTCAAAATTACTTCCTATTTGATATTTTCTGGCACATCTGATATGATACTTTGGTTCTCTATCTTCCCCTTATTTGACCTGGAATGCATCCCTCTAAGATGTTTGTTCCATCTGGTCACAAAAGTTTCAGACAAAGGTAATTGTTAGAACCCATTCATTTTATTATAAGGGACATTATTACATTAGTCACCCACACTTTGTGAGAGAGATGGATAGCATGATCATATGTTTAAAACCCCTCTAGATCTGACTTTTGACACAAATGCCAAGACAATACAATGGAAAAAGAAGAGTCTTTTCAACATTGGTGCTGGGAAATTTCATATCTACAGGCAAAAGAATGAAGTTGGGACCCCTTATTCACATCACACGCAAAAATTAACTCAAAATGAATCACAGACCTAAATATAAGACCTAAAACTATAAAACTCTTAGAAGAAGACATGGGAGTAAATCTTCATGTCCTTGAGTTAGACAAAGTGTCCTTGGATATGAACCAAAAGCACTAACACGAAAGAAAAAAATAGATAAAACTTCTGTGCCTCAAATGATACCATCAGGAAAGTAAAAATGCCCCAAAGAATGGGAGAAAATATTTGCAAGTGACACAACCAAAGGGGACTTGTGTCCATAACATATAAAGAACTGTTACAACTCAATAACAGAAATAACACAATTTAAAAATGGGGAAATTGGGGCCAGCCCAGTGGCATAGTGGTTAAGTTTGCGCACTCCACTTCAGTGGCCCAAGGTTTGCAGGTTTGGAACCCAGGCACAGACCTAGACAGTGTTCATCAAACCATGCTGTGGTGGCATCTCACATATAACGTAGAGGAAGACTGGCAGAGATGTTAGCTCAGGGACAATCTTCCTTACAAAAAAAAAAAAAAACCATACAGGATATGCAGTTAAATTTGAATTTCACATTATTGACAAAAATTAAAAAAAAAAATGGGGAAAGCAGCTGAATAGATATTTCTTCAAAGAAGATATACAAATGGCCAATAACCACAGAAAAAGATGCTCAATATCATTAGCCACCAGGGAAATACAAACCAAAACCACAATAAGATACCACTTCACACACCTGAGATAACAACATACGTTGGTAACGATGTGAAGAAACTGGAACCTTCATATGCTGCTCGCAGGAACATACAATAGTGCAGCTGCTTTGGAAAACAACCTAATAATTCCTCAAAAAGTTAAACCAGAGTTTCTATATGAGCCAGCAATTCCACTCCTAGGTAATTCCCCAAGACAAATGAAAACATATGTCCACACGAAAACTTGCACATGGATATTCATAACAGCAGTACTCATAATGACCAAAAAGTGGAAACAACGAAAATGTCTGCCAACTGATGAATGGATAGACAAAAATGTGTATCTATATAATGGAATATTATTTAGCCATAAAAAGGAAGGGAGTACTGACACATGCTACAACACAGATGAATCTTGAAAACATTATGTTATGTTAAACTAGTCACAAAAGACCTCATATTGCAGGTTCCACCTGTATGAAATGTCCAGAACAGGCTAATATATAGAGACAGAAAGCAGATTAGTAGTTGCCTAGGGCTGGAGGGGGTAGGGACATGACAGCCAAAGGGGACAGAATTTCTTTTGGACATGATAAAAATGTTGATAAGACAGATTTTGGTGATGGCTGCACAACTCTGTGAATATATTAAAACTATTGAATTATAAACTTTACATGGGCAAACTGTATGATATTAGAATTGTATCTCAATAAAACTGTTACATGTTTTTAAAAAGAAAGAAATTAGGAAAATGGAGACGAAATGGCTATGACATTAAACAATACAAAAAACCCACAGGGTACTAAGGCTGTATTAGCAAATTCAAAGAAGATATGACTGTGACTCAAGTGAGAGGTGCACGGATCCAATTCTGGCTCTACCCCTTTCTACCAACTAGCCCCGTGACCTTGGTAAAGACGCATGCCTACCCTGGGTCTCACTGTAAAATGAAGGGTTATGTCTCAGTTCTCTTCCATCTCTAACATTTCCTGATTCTTAACGATGCTTTACAGATTAGTGATCACAGTATAACATGACGAAGAAGAGGAGACAGATAAAGAATAACAGTAACTAATACTGACTGAGGTCTTATTTCATGCGACTGCATTAAATATATTAGCTCATTAAATTCTCAAAATAACTCTGTGAGATAGATAATATTATCCCTATTCCACAGATGAAGAAGTGTGGCTGAGAAGGGTTAAGACACTTTCCTTTCAAGAGTATTACAAAGGGAAATTCCAGGGTGACAACTGTGGAATGGACACAGAAAACACTGAATCCAGATTACGGCAGGAGGACAGAAAACATGAGAGAGGACTCCAAGAATTTTTTTTTTAAAGGAGGTGATGGATTCTTCGATTGCTGTCTAAATATGGAGGGAAATATCAGAAGAAACAGCTTACAGAGTTAAAGATGGTACCCTCTGAGAGGTCCCATTGAAGGGGGGGTGATATTAGGATTCATATTTTTTGTTATAAATATTAAAATACTTTTTGAACTTCTTAAAATTATCTACATTTTGATCTTTTAAAATAAAAATTAAGTAAAAACAAAACAAAAAACCTCACCCAAGTTTGAGCTGGGATTCAAACGCAGATCTGAATCCAAAATCCATGCTGTAATCAACACACTCTGTGGCCTAACATATGGGACCTTTTTCCCTATGGGATTTATAACAAATACTCTTGGAGATGTCTTAGAAAACATCTTTATACAAATTAAGTCCTTCTTGACATAATCACTGATAGGAGTTAATGCATTCCACAGAAGAGATGAGACCCTTCACAGCTCTACACCCTCTCTACCAACACTTAATTAGGATGAGTCACACTGGTAATTAGGCAGAGCAATCAACACTGGCAGCCTCCCCGTAAGTATGAACAGCTCTCAAAAGCCTGCAGATATTTAAATGTGTTTTTCTCCACTTCCACCCAGGGGGACAGGTTCCCCAGAGATGACCTCAGCTTGCATCCAGCTGCAGAGAGCAGTCCGCATCCTTGGAGAAAGTATCTTAGCCCTCAGGCGCATAATCAGTAAGCCGAGAAGAAAGTGGAGAAATATTTTCCCTCCAAAACGGTCACCTGGATATTTCATTTAAGGAATGTTCAGAAGCTGTCCGGTCATCAGAAAAGAACATGACCAGCTGAGGAAGAGCACAGCCCATAACAAAAGAGGACCATGGTACATCACAAAACCACTCCAGCTTGGATGAAATCCTCACGTGACAAGTGTTCAGACTTCAAGTCAACAGTTTGGATATAAGAATATAGGTCCATTCCTTAGTTGCCCAAATAAAGAAAAAATAAATTATGATTCTTTCCATCCTCAACTAAGTATGTAGCATACCCTGAGATTAGAAAGAAGAAATAAAAATAAAGGACAAGTGACACCAGAGACAAAATGGATAGGTTTCCCACCATGATTGCATACTACGTTTGTGACAGTTTAAATATTGCATTTGGCTTCAATGCTGCCAGCTGTTTACAAATAGCCCACAGCCCTGCTCCTGATCACAGCCCAAAGGGGGGCTGCCTGGATTGATTTAATGACCAGCTCTGACCAGAAGCTGCCTCCAATTTATCTCCGCAACAGGGTGGAGGAAGGAGCTAGAGGCGGGCACTGGTTTTTGCATTGAGCAGTTCCCTCCTCCAAGGCTTCATCATTGGCCCTCTCCAAGCTGCTTTCACCTGCCCCCGTTAGCCAGAGCCCCTCCAGCCGGGAGCTGGAGTGATCCAAGTCAATACAAATCTTGCTTTGGAATGGCTTCCATGCCATCAATCCACCTTAAAAAAAAAAAAAAAAAAAAGCTCCTCAGTAAACAAGAGTATCCCCACCAGGCAGGCCCAGGCCTAATTGGGGGTGAGTCAGCTCATCAATGCACAGGAGACTTTGGCTGAAAGCTCCGAACATTTCTCAACTTGTTGATGCAAAGCCAGAAATTAAGGTGGAAGCAGAGAGTGAATAGAAGCAATTTAAGTTCACTGGGAGTCCTAGGATTGACAGTAAATCTCCCGAAAAGCAATCATTCTCCATTAGTTTTAAGGACACTGGAATACCAGACACACCTCCAGCTACAGCAGGCAGAATTTCAAGATGGGCGGAAAGGTTCTGTGCAGAGAAGTCAGAGCTACGAAGAAGCAGGTCTCCTTGAGGATGAAAGCCCAGCTTGTGCTTGTGTTATTACAGTCTGAATAAATGTTACAAGGCACTAACCGACCTCATGCTCAAAGCTAAGTGACAGCACATGTTAGAACAACCTTGGGCAACCAGAGTGCCTGTGTCCCAATCCCAGCTCCCCTGCACACTGACTGTGTGTCCACAGGCAAAATTCTTAACCTCTCTGTGCTCAGAATCATCTGTAAATTGAGAAGAATAATGATTCCTACAACTCAAAAGGGAGTTAAAAGGTTTGAAGTAGACAGTCTGGATAAAATGTCTAGTACAGGTAAGGAGTCAACATCCTTTTATGGTTTTTATTCCCGTTTTAGATAAGGAAACCAGCCTCAGAAGGGATCACAAATTTGCCTGAAGTTACACAACTGGTAAGTGTCAGAACCGAGTCTGATGGACTCCAGAGCTCACACTCATGCAACTTAGTACAATCTCTCCTCTCTCCTACACTCTTCCCCTTATCATTCCCAAGGGATATGTGAGATCAGCCACTGGTTTGCCTACGTGATAAAAAATCTTGGAAGAAAAACTAAAATTTCCTTTAAAACCCATATTGTGGTAATAATAACAGTAGAAGTGGTGGTGGTGGTGGTGGTGGTGGTGGTTGTCATCGTAGTAGTAATGACCCTTGGCGTGCCATTGTAGGCTAAGGTGTGTATACACAACATCTCATCTCTCCTGTGAGGAGAGACTCCACCTGTCACAGTTCAGCTAAAATATCAGAGATTTGGAAGTGGTGGCACAGAAAGAGAGCTATGTGTTAGCAGGACAAATATGAACAAGAAATATTGCTGAATGGTCCCTAAACAAGCATCTTTATGACAGATGGGGTGAGAGGATCAGCATATCAAATGCCCAAGTTACAAAAGTAAGCATTACACACCTCACATTTGAGGAGCTGATGAAGGACTGACAGCCGCAGATGACAGGTCGTCACTGAACCATCACAGCAGCAAAGGCACCGAAGAAACAGCCTTAATTTCTCTCCAATAGAGAAAATCACAGTGAAGTCACTGCACTGAGGGTAAATTTCAAAGAAATAGTTGTAACCTCCCAAAACAAACAAAAAAAAGCCATGAGGATAGTACTCTTGGCCAGGGACACATCTCAACACATTACTGTTATCCTCATCTGTATTTTCAGGGGAAACGAAACGTCTCTGGGTCTGCTTTTAGCTCCTCCTCTGCACCCTCATGTCTATAGGACAGAATTGAGTCTTGTTCAAAGCTCTATATCCAGTATCTAGAACAGGACCCGGCACATAACAGGTAGATAAATATTCGCTGAATGCATAAATGACATATCTAAATCTCTTAAAGGACAAGCACTAAGGACTCAGTAAATAAATGGTACCTGATTATCATTGTTTTCAATTTTTCTCTACAGAAGGATCAATCTACTTCTTTGGAACCCCACAATGTACACACCTTAAATGCAAAGTTCAGGGGCCGGCCCAGTGGCTCAGTGGTTAAGTGCGCATGTTCAGCTTCGGCGGCCCGGGGTTCGCTGGTTTGGATCCCGGGTGCGCACATGGCACCACTTGGCAAGCCGTGCAGTGGTAGGCGTCCCACATATAAAGTAGAGGAAGATGGGCATGGATGTTAGCTCAGGGCCAGTCCTCCTCGGCAGAAAGAGGAGGATTGGCAGCAGTTAGCTCAGGGCTAATCTTTCTCAAAAAAAAAAAAGCAAAGTTCACACTCAGTGAGTGCTTCATGAATAAACAAAGAAAAAAGATGAACATTTGCCATTAACTATTTCACAAACAGATCCCTGCCATCATAAACGAGGACTTAAATCAAACCAGAATCATACACACACAGACACACACACAAACTCTGTAATTTACTGTGTGTACTGAACATTTCCTTCCTATAGAAGACAGAAGAATCCACACAGTAGAAAAGGTAATTAACCAGACAGCAACATTCTTTTCACAACCTGGAAGCTCATCAGGGTTCACTTCTCTCTTCTAACCAGAAAGCAAATTTCCTTGAGGACAAAAAGCGAAGAAGGGATAAATCCAAGACTGCTACTTCCAGTTGGCCAGAAAAAGAGATGAATATTGGGGCTGGCCCCGTGGCCGAGTGGTTAAGTTCGCGTGCTCCGCTGCAGGCGGCCCAGTGTTTCGTTGGTTCGAATCCTGGGCCCGGACATGGCACTGCTCATCAAACCACGCTGAGGCAGCATCCCACATGCCACAACTAGAAGGACCCACAACGAAGAATATACAACTATGTACCGGGGGACTTTGGGGAGAAAAAGGAAAAAAAATAAAATCTTTAAAAAAAAAAAAGAGATGAATATTAAAGATGAGATTTTATTAAAGATGAGATTTTCTTTACAAAAGAAGTTATTAGACTTCTTTTGAGGGGATGGGTAATAACGTTTTAACAAAAAGGAGATACTTCCCCCATACTAATTTTTCTGTTTCTTACTCACCCCTACTCCCTACCTTCATTAAAAAAATCATACCATTTTATAACTACAAGAAACATCAAAGATTATCTAATGATCAAACTTCTCATTTTACCGATGGAGAGACAGCAGAGAGGTCGCAATCCTGTTTCATGAGAAACAAAAAAATAATTTAATTAAAACAAACTATCTTTAGACCTGTAAAGGCCATTAACACCCCTGTAAATATCTGCAGTTTTGTCTCCATTTCTGCCTTAATCCTTTCTTCATACCCTCAGCTTCCACTTTTCTTATCATTTGACATCTCTCCTGGGAACTCAGGCACAAGAAGGTATTTCAGCAGCTGCAGGTCACAAGACCCAGCATTCTACAGCCACAGGTAGGAAATTATACAGACCAAGACTAGACCAATGAGGAAAATGTGGTTGCTTGCCACAGTATTCCCCTAAATCAAGTAGGTCCAACCCAGCCTGATGAAGCCCTGGCTTCTATGCCTGGAGTGATCCAACCAGAGCCCAAGAGGTTGTGGCCCCACCACATACTCTGTGATCTAACCTGCTCATCTCATCTATCAAACTAAAACCAGAGACACCCTAAATCATGTTCCCAGTCAACAATCCACAAAGAGGGCAGTAACACATCCTTAATTCCTTACTGGCATTGTCTGTGGTTCCCAGAAAGAAAGGGAACAACAGAAAAGCTCATTTCTCACATGAGTCAGACAATGATCAAAGACAAAGTGGTATCCATAGAATTTTAGAGTTTTAGAGAACAAGGTGTCCTTCGAGGTCATGTGCAACACCCTTCTGTGACACATAAACTTAAGTCCAGAGCAGTGAGCAACGTCCCCCAGATGAGCAGTAGCAAACTGAGGTCTCCTGATTCCCAACCCTATGATCTTTCTACCACCCTGGCTGAAGAGAGATTATATGAGTGGTCCAGGGCTGCTTATACACACATAAGCATGATACAACTGATATTTGTCATGCTTTGGAACCTTCCTCCCTCCCTAAATAAGTTTGTCCTTCAAGGCCAAATTCAATGTCATCTCCTCTGTAAGGTCTACTTTGTCTTTCTCCAGCCCAGCTGAGATCAATCACTCTTTATTCCATGTCATCCACTCAGCCCTTTCCTTGACCTGCCAATTAACCCTTAGTTCAGTTGATCCTGTAACAAATTTTTTTTTTAAAGATTTTATTTTTTTTCCTTTTTCTCCCCAAAGCCCCCCGGTACATAGTTGTATATTCTTCGTTGTGGGTCCTTCTAGTTGCGGCAAGTGGGACGCCGCCTCAGCGTGGCTTGACGAGCAGTGCCATGTCCGCGCCCAGGATTCCAACCAACAAAACACTGGGCCGCCTGCAGCGGAGCGCATGAACTTAACCACTCAGCCACGGGGCCAGCCCCTATCCTGTAACAAATTTTTGCATTCACCACTTGTCTCTTCCTCTGTACTGGAAGCTCCTTGATGGCAGGCTTCATCTTTCTACTCCCCCATTCACCCCCAAACCCTGCACATTTGTACGTATTCATTAAAATGTTAATTTATCCAACATCTACTAAGCTCCATACATGCCATACATTGCACTGGGGATGTATCAATGACCAAGACAGAAACTGACCTGCCCATACGCAGTCTTCCCTCTTAAAAAGGAAGAGTCACATTAAAGAATTAATTCTTCAAATAATACTGATGGGTATTATGAGATTATGCCTCTTTTTTTCTAGTTTATTTCAATAGTACTGCCTGATGAGGAAAAAAATGTACCGTAGTTAAGTGTGTAGGAATGTTTAGAGTAAGTAACAAGTAAGGGAAATGCTCCTTGTGAGAGGTTCTCCATGTGGACATGCATATTTGGTAAGATTTTGTATGTTTTGTAGCCAGAAGTAGAATGTATTCAATCCAAAGATTTTGATGACCATGACTCCACCAACAAGAAAAATAGGTTTTGGGCAGTAGAATCAATAGGAATGATTAAAGGTCAAGTTTTGACATGTTGATGACCCAAAATGGGGGGAAAAACTGGAATGGGATTTTGGAGGAAATTCTTAAAGAACACGACTAAGGTCAAATGAGTAAGGATCAGAGTAGTGAATAAGGGAAGGGTTCCCCAAAGAAGAGTTTTAAGCTGAGACCTAAACCATGACTAAGACTAAGATAGGTGGGTTGAGGAGGATGGGAGCCAGAAAAAGGTGTGGATCCTCCCAGGTGGAAAGAACAGCAGATTTTTATCAAGAATGAAGTCAAGATTATGAATAACCAGCACACTATAGGCATCCAAATGTTGTAAAAGAAACCCATTTTTAGGTTCCTTCATCTCTTCATCTTTTTCTACCACTATAGTCTACATAGGGCAGCCTAATGCTTCCTGGCAGATGTAGCAATTCCCCCAAAATACGATTTCAAACAGATTTAGTTTCCCAGCAAGCATCAAACATAAATTTAAAATCACTCTCTTGTCTTAAAGGACAAGATGGTCTTAGGGTAGAAACTGCACAGAAGGAGTTGGAAAACAAGTTTTAAAGCCACTTTTGTTGTTAATTTACCAGGTGGCCTTTGGCAAGTGAATAAACAACCTTCTGTTTTCAATTCTGTGTCTGTAAAATGATTATCCAGAATGACCCTGTTTTTTTAAAAACACTGAAATTTTATGAGAACTGCCAGGATGTACCTCTGAAAGTGCTTTAAAATAATTCAGAAACATACCCAATTCAAAAAATTGTTTAAAAGTGTTTAAAAGTATTTAAAAGTTCTTTGGCCTTTTGTTGCAGAGGAATTTTATTCCAAGAAATTATGCCTCTTTTTTTCTAGTTTATTCCAAGAGATTATGTCTTTCTTTTCTAGTTTAAAATCTCTGCTAGAGTATTTACATTAATTAGAAAAATAATACAGGGCCCAATTTTCAATCCACGCAATAAGTAAAAACTCGAAAGTAGACACACTACTGGCCAAATAGCCCAGGTCCCATGTGTTAGCACTTCAATAGCACAGAGGTAACAAGAGGAGCACTGAGCTAATCTTTGAAAATGGCAGACCTCAATCAGGATGCTCCCTCCACCATCTCACCAGCTAAGGAGCATGACTTTGGGCTTTAACCTTTCCAAGACTCATTTTCCCCATGTGGAAAATGAAGCTCAAGACTGCCTTAGGTGACAGCTGTTGCAGAGACTCAATTCTCTAATATATTAACAAAACAGTACAGTACATGGCACACGCCAGATGCTCAACAAGTGATAATCAAACTTAACCTTCGAAACTAGAACAAGGTAGGCCACTTTGATGACCTATGACTACTGATTAACTAACTACCCAATACATGCATAGTTCTCACTGTGCCAGTATAATAGTCAAGACAAAGAATAATATTCAAAACCCTCAACACATATTAACTCATTTAATACCCCAATAGCCATATGTACTATCTTAGCCCCCATTTTACAGATGAAGAAATTATGGCAGTGAGAGGTAAGTAATTTACTGGAGGGAACAACTGGTCAACCACGCAGCTGTGCTTCAGAGCCTGTGCTCTTCACCACGATGCTACACTGCTCTTCTACAGAAAGAGGGAGCCACTTTATATTCCTGAGCATGGGAATAGTATTATCAAAGTAATTTCTTAGGAAAAGTATTCTGACCATATCAACAAAGTTAATTGAAAGGAGGAGAGTAAAATCAGGGAAACCAGGTAAGCCTATTAGAGTAATCCAGAGGAAAGGGAATATGATAGCAAAGAAAACAAACATCAGTGGAACCAACTTTCCTAAGACTCACCAGACTCAGACACATGATGTAAAACATCTGGGGAAATCAAGTCTGGCTGCCTTTCTGAGGAAACTAGGTCCTTTGACCAACCTCTAACCTAGACTGTTCTATTATCAAGCTTCCTCCAAGATCTTAGGAGAAAAAAAATGGGAGGTGGAGGCAGGGAATAAAGCTGCTCTTCTTGGCCAATGGCTATGAACAGCCATTTCACAGTGTGAACATGAGATTGTCTCTAAAGTGTAGTGAAGAATTCAGAAGCATCCAGAGTCCAAGCTAGGGGGTCTGGTTGTGATCCTAGGAAGTGAGGACCAGCATGTGGGTGTAACAAGCTCATCTCATATTTGTAATAAGCTCATCAAATGATTGTACTTAGCCTTAAGAAAGTGTAGGTCTACAGGAGACTGTGTCCTCCAATGTATGGTGGAGGGCCTCAGCTCTCAGTGTCTTTCTGAATTCATCCAAGTACTATTTCTAGTGGGTGAGGTAGGTGGGAGAGGAAGCTCAAAATTCCTTTTCTCAGCGAAGTAGGTGGTGGCCAAAAAGGCATGAGACCCTCTGGAAATCCAGCAGACAAAAGGGCCTTAGGTTGGCAGAGCCCATCCAAGCAGTGTCAAGAGGAGGTCAGGTTTCTAACACAGATTATACAATTAACACACCTTATTCACCAAGCAACCTTCTGGTCGGGGAAACTCCTGACTCCCCATGTGGCTTGCCAACAGGGAACAAGTGCATTAAAATGGGACAATAAGCATTCTATCCTGACGGTTGATTTTCTTTTTAAAAATTCATAGACGATCATTCTAATCTGTTGATCATTCTCTGTGAGGACAATTAATATGAGTTTGCTCCTAGCAGCTGGGTAAATACCCCGTGGAGGCCCCCTGGCTGCTATACCTTCTTCCCTTGTATCACCGTGAGATGTACAACATTTCAGACAGGTTTCTTGCATTAGCACCAGAAACCAACTCGGGCTAACTTAAAAGAAAAAAGAAAAGGAAGTGTATGATGTGGCCACAAAATAAAAGAAAAAGCTGAAGAAACAGCTTTAGGAAGGTTCAGAACCAAGACAACTTTAAAGATCTAGGCAGGAGGAGCTAGCAGTCTCTTCTCATCTCTAGGTGAATAGTTTTTACATCACTCAGTTCCATAATTTACTTCCGGAAGAGTGTGTCTTATTGGCTTAGCTTAAGTCACATGTTCTCCCATCAGAAGGCAGAGAACCTTGGTTGACCACCCCATTAAGAGTGAACGAGATATTCCACAGTGGAATAAAAAGGGGAGGAAGAGGGAAAGGAAAGAAAGAATGAGAAGAGAAAATGTGCACGGAATCCCTCCACGCAGAAAATGCACAAGTTTATCTCACAAGCAACCAGGGAGCCCAGAACAGCCAAGCACACCACTGTTTATCTTCCCAACTTCTTTAACATTCCAGTTATTGAGTGGGTCAAGCTACACTAAAAAGGCTGAAGTCTAGGTCTGGAAATACAACAGACTCTCGTGAGAAGAATATAGTTAAAACGCACACAATAAAAAATGAGCCAGAAAGTCAGCAGAAGTCATAAAAAAGGATTCAGGTATTTCATTACACAATCTTTATTGAAGATGGATTTAGAAATAATGCTACAAAAAAATAACCATGCAGAAGTTGCACTAGCAATTTCTTGTCTAAAAGAAGTAAATCTAGTAATTCTGAAATGTGACTTTTAAGAATAAACAAGAATATCTCTTTTACAAGTGAAGTAGCTCATAGTACGGAAGAATTTAATACTTGTTAGACAAATAATTCTGTGCAAAAAGTATAACAAAGGCTTATTTCTGGAATTCCACTGGAACTGGCAATTTGCTCTAATATTCTGCTGATGAAAGACCACCCAGTTTAAACAGAATGAGTCAATAACTGAGTTACTAATATTCACACATTTCAAAAGATATTCTTTGGGAGAGATTTGTTGCTTTAAACACTGGCCTCAGAATTCCAGGACTGCCACTGTTCTAACCCTCTACAGGGTCTTATTTCCTGTCTCCCACCCTCAGACAGATGGAGAAAGGACGCCTGCAACAATAACAATGGTTTATCTTGGGGTTTATGTGTACATGAATTGCCTGTGGGCACTTAGTAAAATGTGACTCCCCCAAATAAACTATTGGGGCCAGTACATGTCCTGTTCAGGAGGAAATAAGCTTTTCAGTCTTTGTTCCCCATTCTTCCAAAAAGAAAGAAGAAACAAATTCTTTAAGAATTGTTCCCTAAACAGGAAAAAAAAAATCAGAAGGAAAGAAACGGGATTCTAGAAGAAAAGCAAGATAGGGAAAAGAACGAGAATGAAAAGAGGAAGATAAATAGAAGACGCCAACCAGAAGTGATATTAAAGGGATCTAAAGGAGATGGCCAACTAATCTGATTCCTGAATGCACAACATAACAGAAAGAAATACAAGCCCAAATAAAGCTACCAACATCCTCTCCCCACCTCCCTGCCATGCGCTGCCTATCCTTAGATACAACAGGGAGCTAATGACAGAACATACAGAACATGAGGTATCTAAGTGCAGGCTCATTACCAATATGAAAGGATAAACGGTACCACATGGAGTGGAAGCATAAAAGGAGAACTTGACTATACTACCACCTACAAACACACAAAATGGGTGAACAATGAACCACAAGTACTTCCCTCAAATACAAGAGGACAGAGTTTCACAGTATGGCATAAAATTAAGGAAGAGAAAAGAAATTTTATGACAATTTGAATCAACTTCCTCACTATTAAAATACTGAACTATCAAAGACTAATTTTGCTATCAGATTAACAAAGATTAAAGTGACAGATAAAACTCCAGGGTTGGGCAGAATATGAGGAAATTTGTATTAATATGATGTGTATCAAAAACCTTAATAAAGTATAAACCCCATTGCCAAGCAATTCTGTATGTAATACTCACCTCGAGGAAATATTCAGACACCATATAACATTGTATATATAGAGATTCATCACAGAATTGTTTTAAAAAGTTCAGAGACAACCTAAATATTCACAATAGCGCTCATTAAATAAGTTATAAAACATCCATAAAATGAACATCTGGATAGCGATCAAAATAGTGTTTTACACATATTGTGAACATCATTCCCTAACAAAGATAGACCATGTGGGGAAAAAATTTAGGCTATGAAATAGTTAAAATCTATGGGACAGATGTTCATGTAATTGTAGGTGGTATATGTATACGTATGTATATTACATGTATGTGTGTGTATTACATGTATATGTGTGCAGAGACACATATACATACACATTCATAAATATATATATATATATATATATATATAAAATGCTATTTAAAAACCAAATGTTGTATGGTAATTATGCTTGAGTAGAAGTATTATAGCTTTATTTATCCATATTTTCTAAAGTTGGCAAATAAGTTTGATAAATTAAAGCAAACATAACTTTCCAAGGATAAGTGCCATACTTACACATAGGTTAGAACTGTCATGGGTCAACCTTTTATCAGATTGAGAAATGAACTATTATACTTCAAATCTCCCTATTTTACATGGTTTCATTACCTAATACAATCTTCCTTCACCACCTACTCTGCAGAGAATATGTATGAGTAAAGGTCCCATTATTAGCAAAATGTTATGTAATATTTTTGAGAGTCACACTACATAAATGGATGAAAACAAAGAAAAAACTTAAATAGAAGATTATTTTTTTAACTTACATTTGGTACCTCAACGGGATTTTTCACTTAATCTCAAATAAGTGTTTATGTCTCAAGATTCCTTTTGAACAAAATGATAAAGTCAAATTCTTCAGCAAAGACTGTGAGTTGCCTCCTAAAATGCATTCTTCCTTTCCTCCTAATTCTCAGCTGAGCATATGGCTGCCCTAATTAAAGTCTTCCTTTGCATCTGGTTATGGCCATATGAACGAGGTCTGGCTAATAAGATGGGAGCAGAAGTGAAATGCATAATTTCCAAGATATGTCTGTGAAGAGAAGAGACCTGCCCCTCCCCTTGTCGCCTTCCCACTAGCAGGAATGCCAAGGAGGACAATACTCTGAAAATGGCAGAGCAATAAATAAGATGGAACCCAAGCTCCCAACCCCACAGAACCACCACTTAGCCCTCGAGTATTACAGGGTGGGACTGTTACATTAGACAGAAATGAACTTCTAAGATATTGAAGCCACTATTATTTGGGGGCATCTGCTAATGCAGCCAAATCTATGTCTTGGCTAATACACAGAAAACTTGAATACAATGGAATCAACCAGTAATTTAATTTCTCCAACCTGATCTTACACATCTCTTCCTCAAAAAATATTTCAGAATGGGTATACGCCACTTGTCACTTCTTAATCATTTATGAAAACAGAGTACCCAGTCAACATCAAGAGCTTCTACATAAACACATAAAATACTAGATGTAGTTACAATAAAATACTGATTAAGGATAGTCTAAATTGAAAGCGAGATTTTCAGACAAGAGTAAAATAAGTATATCTGCCATCTAGATAAAAAAATTCCAAAGATAATATACATATTTTATATGTATAAAAAAAATTGAAAAACTACATTTCAAATTGGTTACCTCTAGTGGATTGGAATTTGAGGCTGGGGACAAAGGGAGATAACATGGAAAATGTAGTTTTCTTCTGTATATACCTAAGATTTATTAGAATTTTTCACTAAACATGTACTATTTTAATAATATTAAAAAACTACAAAAACAAAGCATATATTAGAACTCTGTAAGTTACAGTGGAACAAAAAAAGGCAAGGGCAGGGGGAGGCAATGGAATTTCCATTTACAAATAAAACCACAGCCTTCTGAATTCAATGAAGTAAATATATAAACTTGTAACATCTACTGTACATAAAAAACTATAGCACACCATAAATCTTAAATCTATTTCTTTAACTTCCTTGCCTTCAACGGATACCACAATTCCTCTTAGACAGAGACAGTAAATAGAAAAAAAGAAAACTCATGAAAAATTAAAGAGACAGAAAAATAAACATTCTCTGTCTGGTTAAGACATTAATAAACTCGCAATCACAGGATACCACTGGCATCTAAGGCACAGTGTTTTCAATTTGGATGTTAAGTCAGCTCATCTTTCGGCCATTTCAATCAATTGCCGAAGGTTATCAAGGTTATGAGGATGTAGTACTAAACTTAGACAATGACACACTATTCAATGCAAAGTACTTATTCTACATAAGAACAGCATAGCTACACTACACTGAATGATAATGCACATCGAACACACATTAACATCATACACACTGCATGTTAGCAACCATTAGAGCCTGGTTAATATAGTTTCAATAACTGACTATACCATTCAGGCTGCCATTAGTTCAATATATATTGTATTTCTTGAAGAACCTACCATCAAACTAACACTTCTTTATATCAGTAACACCTAATCTTTATAAAAAGTACCCAGTTGATTAGCTAAATCACATTCTCATTACCCACTACCCAACCCCATGGTAAAAGAGCAGCCACATAACTTTCTGTGAAAGCATCAACTTTGAGTATTCCTAGAAAGGAATGCTCCTAATCTTCATGGGACTGACAATCTAAGGAGCCATAGTAAGCAACTAGAATCCATCTCAACAACTTTAGAAAAGCCCTAGGGTATTCGAAGAGAGGTGGAGAAAGGAAAGACTGTATCGTTCATCTTCAGGGCCAGGACCAAGGAAAGTATTGAGCATAGAGCAGGGACTTAGTATACATCTAATGCTGGCAACCCAAGCATTCAAGAGACCCATTATAACCCTCAAGGTCCAAATGAACTCTTATGAGGCTAAGTTGTGAAGAAAAAAATGTTGGCATACATTGCAAGTTACTACTGGCAGAAGTTAAGAAAATAAAATTATTCAGGTAGTAAATGGCATAAAATTTCTAATATCAATGAAAGCAGTTTTAAAACCTACCCAAACTGGAAAATTGATTCACAAGAGTCTTAAATACACACTTAAACATACACACAGATATTAAATTTTAAAATGATAAAACAATATCCTTTATTAAAAAAAGTTCAGAAATAAAATACTGATTATAAAGAACTAAAAGCCTTTGATTTACTTATTCCAAAAGAAACAAGAAACCATAAAGATTGCCCAAGATGTTCAAAGACATTCCAATCCAACGCTCCCAGAAACTTGTGGGTCACAAAATCTGAGAGATAGAAAACCACTATTCCAAGAGGTTTTGGATTCCATATGTAACCAAGAATTAGATGTATACTAAATAAATAACATGATTAAAATATACATATTACATATATACAAACACATACACACATATATACATACGTAACAGATGTAATATTATATGGATGCAATATCCAAAACTAACAGATTCTGAAAGTACAACTAATACTAAGTAAGTGTCTGAAATTTTTTTTGAAATATAGACTAAAAAATTCAGAACCATCACTCTCCTCTGGAATGGTCTTTCAATTGACCTAGATAATACAATGCCTGATAAATGGAGAGAGTAACTGAATCAGCCCTAGGTCAGAGGGAGATGGCCAAATTAACTAAGCAAAGAGAACAATCATCTGATATGCATTTGAAAATGTGTGAAAGGAGAAGAGAAAGATCCCCATCAGTTTATAAAGGCATGAACTCCCTTGTGTTTCTAGGAGTCTTTTAGAGATCCAGTTACTTCTGTGGGTTTTGGATCAGCATAGACCTTTCTCCTCTGGGCTCAGCAATAACACTCAACATTTTCAGTCCTGAGTCATAATTGTCTGTCCTCTCAGCTATTTAGCTGCACAATGAGCCAGGGTGATGACTATTCTCGAATACCATCAGGGACTTTCAACAAATTCTAAGCTTATGCCAACCAAGTTTTAAACGTGTGATGCAGAGGAGTAACCCTCACCAGGGAACTGCAACTAGAAACAGCTATCCACGTTTCAACGTCAGGACAACACAAGAATTTAACTTGAAAGGACTCAAAATAACAACAACAACAATGCAAAAATTAATGTTTCCTTAATTTTTTAAATTAATATAATTATATATGCTTATTTATATATAATTATATGATTTATATTATAATATAATTTTAATAATTATTATATATAATGTAATGAATTTAATTTAGTTAATAAGGAAAAGAAAAATAATAGCCATCACCATCTATGGAGAGTTATGGTACTAGGTAAATTTACACATATTAACCCAACAGGGCTATAGGCTCCAAACCACTTCTGAGCTCTCCATTTTTTAACACATGCCCTGGAATCAACAAAATAGGCACCGTTCTATTTCCCATGCAATCAGAGGGAAACAAAGGTGTAGATTATTCACAAGTCACTTGACAGCAATTATTGGAGTACCAACCTTCTGAATTTCATCTCACTTAAGCTGGTATTAAAATGAATTTACAGAGCCAGCCCCAGCGGCTTAGTGGTTAACTTCAGCACACTCTACTTCAGCGCCCAGGGTTCAGTTCCCAGGCACAGACCTAAAACATTCATCTGTCAGTGACCATGCTGTGGTGGTGGCTAACACACAAAAAAAGAGGAAGACTGGTAGTAGATGTTAGCTCAGGGCAAATCTTCCTCAGCAAAAAAATGAATCAATACTTGAGTTATAGCAAAAAATGGTCAGAAATAGCTAAGTAAAATGAAATGTGTGAAGAGTTAATAAATTCACATTGGTACTAAAAAATATTTTGTGAGCCAACCCTGATGGCCTAGTGGTTAAAGTTCCACACGCTCCACTTTGGCAGCCCGGGTTCCGTTCCCGGACGCAGAACCACACCACCTGTCTGTCAGTAGCTGAGCTGTGGCAGCAGCTCACTTAGAAGAACTAGAAGGACTTACAACTAGAATATACAACTATGTACTGGGGCTTTGGGGAGGGGAAAAAAAGAGAGAGAGAGGAAGATTGGTAACAGATCTTTCCCAACAAAAAAATATTTACGTATTTTGTTACTCATTTTCCAAGTAATATGCTGTCAATAAAACAAAACAATTTTGAACAATTCATACCATCACATTTATATTTTCTAATAACTTAGTGGAAGGGTATGAGAAATACCTCCCTGAATTTCAACCAACAAGTTGAGGAAAAGAAACCCAGAGAAATATAAACCTCAAGATGAAATCTCCGTATTCTGATCAGACCTTGTAAGATGCAAGTGAAGGAACAGAGGCAAGGTTAGCCATGGAGACTTCAGTTTTAGTAAACATCCAGCAATGCTTCCATCTATTCATTCACATGTATGATGTACAAGTCATATAAGGTACATGCATATGAATTACTATATATCAATATGTACTGAGCATCTATGATGTGTCATGTGTGGATATAAATATGAAGGAAGCCATACCTACTCTCAAAGAACTCATAGTCAGGGTATGGGTGATGGAAAATAAAGTAGACAAGCTTTAAGAAAGATATATGTGGTATATAATTGGAACACAAAATGAGGTACCTAACCTGGGGGAAAGAGGATGTGGGTGGATTGGAACAGGTCATCAGGTAAGGCTTCCTACAGGAGGTATCACCTGAGCTGACACGAAGAGCATGAGTAGAATGCAAATCTAGTAGCATATGTTCACATGGTTATGTATGGGGATGTCCACATGTGCATACGGATGTTCACTGCAACGTTCTTTATAAAAGCCAAATGTGAAAATAAGCTTCATAGCCTTCAGTAGATTGTAATCTGAATGCCCATCTCATGCTGTTCATAGAAGAAAATAAAAGTTGGCAACTGTGTCAGTCCCCAGCCTTCACTGACATTTAAAATTTACTATATGCCCCCTAATACACACACACACACACACACACACAAAGATCAGAAGTAAGACCTATACATTCAACTTCAACAAATTTGCATCTGAACAAGGCCCAGCATGGATCTAAGGACCAATATTTGAAAACTAACTTCCCAAAGGACCAAAGACTTATAAGAACATTATAACCTTAACACTGTCTTGAACCCAAACTCTATTTTAGAAGGACAAGCAGGATCACAGAGCCAAGAATTTAAGAGCTGAAAGAATCACGAGCTATCAGCCCATCCATTCAAGGACTGTGCACACTGAGGACCACTATAGTTACATAATTCGTCCAAGGCCATTCATACAGCTGAATGAACTATGATCTGGAACTACAACCCGGATCTCAGTTTTAGAACTAACCCAACAAGCTACACTGATTGAACTCCTCTCAATATATTTGTTAACAGGTAGCTGAAACACTACAAATAATTAACTTGGAAAGAACATAGAATGGAATTTTTCACCTTATTTGTTCAGACAACAAACTCTATTATAATGCATTTATAACTTTTAAACATTGACTTGTTCTTTAAAAAATGAGGCAAATAATTATAATGGCAACAAATAATTTATTAAGCTCCTATTGTAAATCTAGCAATATGACAGGCCCTAGCATCCACCATTGGCCAACCATGGAATTAGGCCTTAGGTAAATACAATCAATAACACCATTAAAGCACAAATTTCAAATCTATATAAAGACAGAGTAAAATAAACATAAGAGAAGCCTAGGCAAGTACAGCATTAAGAAGCAATAAATTAAAATGTTAGGTTAAGTAACAGAATTACTCATTGCTTTATAATTATACATAATACCAGGGTTACATTTCCTGATAGGTAGAAGAAGACGATGTGATGCACGATGTAACTAAAGATGACAAAAGTGACCATACTTCAAAGCATTCAGCAACATAGTTTACAAAGATCTCATGCACACACAGCCCTATGAAGTTGGAAGACTTCAATACAAACCCATGTTCCTCTAATTCAAACTTGTGTCAAGTAACCAGTTATAAGAGGATTATACATAAGAGGATACACACACTCACAATTACTCTAAATAGATACTTTATATAGAAAATTCATTATAGCTACTCATTATATAGAAAACAGTGTTGTAATAAAAATCAGCAGTTCTCCTTAATCTAATTATCATGTAACACACAACATGAAGACTACAGTCACAACCAGATGAGGTGCCAGTGGGTAAACCCCCTCCGGATGACCCTACCTGCAAAGCAATTTTTCTTTAGTTATATTAGAGAAAACAATGTCTTGATCCGTGGTCCTCCTAACTCTCAAAAGGCTTGGTTGGTTGGAAAGAAATGCATTAACTTGGTTACAATAGCCAATACTCCAGAAAAGAAAGAAAAAAGCAAATAGTCCGTATGTTTAACTTTTTGATGAATGTAAAATAATAGCAGAAACAGATTTCATTTAACAGGTTTATCAACATTTGTAGGCATCCTCTGGCTTATTTTTCAGGAACTGTCAAGAACTACTGAAGTAAATTTAAAGAACGTCGTAAATTAAAAGCACTTATTGAAAACATTAAATTAATTACCACAGGTATAATTACCATAGCAGCTACCATTTATTTTCTTAAGTCTTAACTAATGGGCGTTACATGCATCTTCTTAGTGTCTCCCAGACCGGCCTAACCATAAAACGTACGTGGGGCATTTAAAAACCACAGAATCCCTGCAAATTCTCATTCAGTCGCTCTGGGATGGGGCCCAGAATTTTAACAAATGGTTTAGGGTGATTCCGATGATCAGGAAAGTTTGGGGAACAGTGTGTTATCTCATGAAATCCTCCTAATAACTCTAGGAAGTAGGAACCACTGTTAGACTCGTTTGACAGCTGAGGAAACCGAGGCTTAGCGAGATCACAAAGCTACCCAAGGGTTAGAGGCAGAAATAAACACAGATGTGCGAGCTCAGACCAGCAGCTCTTCGCCTGGAAGCAAAACTACAATGGCCAAGCTCCTCTTTCCTCCTGTAACACAACAGAGAAGGACACTAACCAACGCAAGTTCAGGAACAGCGAAGATTTAGTGACACACTGTTCTTTTCTTATTATCTGCCTCCAAGTACCTAAGAAAACACCACCAATAAATGCCTCCAATGCAGCTCTTGGTACATAATGTAAATAAAATAAGATTTCCTTCCTACTTGCCATTCTTCAATCCTTGTTCTATCGACATCCTATATGGGAGTATTGACGCCTCCTACCAGCAACTGAAGTCTCCCCGACATAAACAATCTTAGTAAAATATATAAAATAAATGTTTGGCAGATATTAGTAACAGATTTATTTTAAATTTTTCTCTTATTTTTTTCATTTCATCAAAATTACATTCAAACTTTGATATCCAAAAGCCACACTAGTTTCTTGCCTAGAGAAGGGAAGTTAAACAAAATTTGCATAACAACTTTAAAAATCATAATACAATTAACATAAATCTCTTGATACATTCTCAAACTCCAACAACATGGTTTAATAGAAAATAATGACAACTAACATTTATTGAGCATCTCACAAGTATTAAATCACTAATTCTCATAATAAGTCTAGAAGGAGGTACTATTAGCCCCATTTATAGCTAAGAAAACAAACAGAAAGAAGTTAAATATCTTTTAACCCAAGGTCACATAGCCATTAGGTGGTGGAGACAGTACTCAAACCTAGAAAGAGAATTACTGTTTCATTTGACTCTCATAATATACGTGTTCTAGTTATCTACTGCTACATAACAAATCAGCCCAAAACATCATGGCTTAAGACAACAACAGGTCTTAAAAGTTCTCATCACAAGAAAAAAAAATTTATAACTATAAATGATTACAAATGTTAACTAGTCTTATGATGGTGATCATTTCACAATATATGCATATATGGACTATATCAAAATAATATTGTACACCTGAAAATAATATAATGTTATATGTAAATTATATACCTGAAAATAATATATTGTTATATGTCAATTACACCTTAAAAAAAAGAGACAACAATAATTTTATCTTTCACAATTTCTGTGAGTCAGGATTTTGCACAGAGCACGATGCAAATGTCTCTGCTCCTTGATGCCTGGGGCTTCCACTGAGATGACCGAGGGTGACTCAACAGGCAGGAGCTAGACTCACCCAGGACCTCAGGTGGGGCTGTCTACTGGAACATGGAGAGTGGCCAGGTGTTCCATGTGGCTGCTTGAGCTTTCTCACAGCTTGCTGGCTGGATTCCAAAATCAAATGTCCCAAGACAATCAGGTGGAAGCCATATCACTTTTTATGACCCTATCTTGGAATTCTCATAGCTCCACTTCCACCATAATCAAAGAGATTCCCCCTTGATTCAAACAGAAGGAGCATAGACACCACCAGGTCCTACCTCCCCCAAGGAAGGAGTGTCCAAGTCACACGGTAAGAGAGTATGTGGAATGGGAGCTATCACTGGAGTTAATTTCTGACACAATCCCTAACCGACAACAAATACTAAGATTCCTAACCAGTAGTGAAAAAACTGAGTTTTAAAGAGGCTATGTGACTTGCTCAAGGTCACACAATTAATAAACGTGATCCTAAGATGCTAAAACAGGCCTGTGCGGCTCCAAATCCTGTGCGATTTCCATTACACCGTACTTGTACAACATGCCATCGAAACTGTGCTGTTCTTTGGCGAAAGCTAGGACCCATGCATGTTTTTAAAAAAAGAAAGACAGAAAAGTAAACAATCCCATGGAAATTCTGCTAAAAGAGTTTCCAAATACGAATTACCAGATTTTGTAAAGCCAGAAACTGGAAATCTTTAAAGTATTCTTAGACTTAGCAATGATCTTGAATGCCAGCATTGATTTGTTTTTAATTGAGGATTAGTATAAGAGAAGAGAAATAAAACGCCAAGAACATTCTGCAAAGAGAGCACTTAAGAAGAACCAGAACCACCTAGGTCAGTGGTGCAAACCATCCAATAATGCCTAAGTAAGACATACCCCGGCAACACAATGAACCCAATGAGCCACAAACTCCATCTGATGTCAAGCCCAAAAGAGGAGTTCTGTCATCACCATCAACAACCTTGAGAGTGCCAATCCCAGCTATGAGTGTCTCTTCTGGCATGGGAAATTTCACAACACATCATTAATGCAGGCTGAGGCCGCTTGCATCATCCAGATTTATTACCTTATGAAAACCTGCAATGTGAATGTTTACTGTT